>NC_133158.1:217142769-217799483 GCF_040802235.1 Manis javanica | reverse complement strand
AACCCTAACCCTAACCCTAACCCTAACCCTAACCCTAACCCTAACCCTAACCCTAACCCTAACCCTAACCCTAACCCTAACCCTAACCCTAACCCTAACCCTAACCCTAACCCTAACCCTAACCCTAACCCTAACCCTAACCCTAACCCTAACCCTAACCCTAACCCTAACCCTAACCCTAACCCTAACCCTAACCCTAACCCTAACCCTAACCCTAACCCTAACCCTAACCCTAACCCTAACCCTAACCCTAACCCTAACCCTAACCCTAACCCTAACCCTAACCCTAACCCTAACCCTAACCCTAACCCTAACCCTAACCCTAACCCTAACCCTAACCCTAACCCTAACCCTAACCCTAACCCCAACCCTAACCCTAACCCTAACCTTAACCCTAACCCTAACCCTAACCCTAACCCTAACCCTAACCCTAACCCTAACCCTAACCCTAACCCTAACCCTAACCCTAACCCTAACCCTAACCCTAACCCTAACCCTAACCCTAACCAGAAACCTAACCCTAACCCTAACCCTAACCCTAACCCTAACCCTAACCCTAACCCTAACCCGAACCCGAACCCTAACCCTAACCCTAACCCTAACCCTAACCCTAACCCTAACCCTAACCCTAACCCTAACCCTAACCCTAACCCTAACCCTAACCCTAACCCTAACCCTAACCCTAACCCTAACCCTAACCCTAACCCTAACCCTAACCCTAACCCTAACCCTAACCCTAACCCTAACCCTAACCCTAACCCTAACCCTAACCCTAACCCTAACCCTAACCCTAACCCTAACCCTAACCCTAACCCTAACCCTAACCCTAACCCTAACCCTAACCCTAACCCTAACCCTAACCCTAACCCTAACCCTAACCCTAACCCTAACCCTAACCCTAACCCTAACCCTAACCCTAACCCTAACCCTAACCCTAACCCTAACCCTAACCCTAACCCTAACCCTAACCCTAACCCTAACCCTAACCCTAACCCTAACCCTAACCCTAACCCTAACCCTAACCCTAACCCTAACCCTAACCCTAACCCTAACCCTAACCCTAACCCTAACCCTAACCCTAACCCTAACCCTAACCCTAACCCTAACCCTAACCCTAACCCTAACCCTAACCCTAACCCTAACCCTAACCCTAACCCTAACCCTAACCCTAACCCTAACCCTAACCCTAACCCTAACCCTAACCCTAACCCTAACCCTAACCCTAACCCTAACCCTAACCCTAACCCTAACCCTAACCCTAACCCTAACCCTAACCCTAACCCTAACCCTAACCCTAACCCTAACCCTAACCCTAACCCTAACCCTAACCCTAACCCTAACCCTAACCCTAACCCTAACCCTAACCCTAACCCTAACCCTAACCCTAACCCTAACCCTAACCCTAACCCTAACCCTAACCCTAACCCTAACCCTAACCCTAACCCTAACCCTAACCCTAACCCTAACCCTAACCCTAACCCTAACCCTAACCCTAACCCTAACCCTAACCCTAACCCTAACCCTAACCCTAACCCTAACCCTAACCCTAACCCTAACCCTAACCCTAACCCTAACCCTAACCCTAACCCTAACCCTAACCCTAACCCTAACCCTAACCCTAACCCTAACCCTAACCCTAACCCTAACCCTAACCCTAACCCTAACCCTAACCCTAACCCTAACCCTAACCCTAACCCTAACCCTAACCCTAACCCTAACCCTAACCCTAACCCTAACCCTAACCCTAACCCTAACCCTAACCCTAACCCTAACCCTAACCCTAACCCTAACCCTAACCCTAACCCTAACCCTAACCCTAACCCTAACCCTAACCCTAACCCTAACCCTAACCCTAACCCTAACCCTAACCCTAACCCTAACCCTAACCCTAACCCTAACCCTAACCCTAACCCTAACCCTAACCCTAACCCTAACCCTAACCCTAACCCTAACCCTAACCCTAACCCTAACCCTAACCCTAACCCTAACCCTAACCCTAACCCTAACCCTAACCCTAACCCTAACCCTAACCCTAACCCTAACCCTAACCCTAACCCTAACCCTAACCCTAACCCTAACCCTAACCCTAACCCTAACCCTAACCCTAACCCTAACCCTAACCCTAACCCTAACCCTAACCCTAACCCTAACCCTAACCCTAACCCTAACCCTAACCCTAACCCTAACCCTAACCCTAACCCTAACCCTAACCCTAACCCTAACCCTAACCCTAACCCTAACCCTAACCCTAACCCTAACCCTAACCCTAACCCTAACCCTAACCCTAACCCTAACCCTAACCCTAACCCTAACCCTAACCCTAACCCTAACCCTAACCCTAACCCTAACCCTAACCCTAACCCTAACCCTAACCCTAACCCTAACCCTAACCCTAACCCTAACCCTAACCCTAACCCTAACCCTAACCCTAACCCTAACCCTAACCCTAACCCTAACCCTAACCCTAACCCTAACCCTAACCCTAACCCTAACCCTAACCCTAACCCTAACCCTAACCCTAACCCTAACCCTAACCCTAACCCTAACCCTAACCCTAACCCTAACCCTAACCCTAACCCTAACCCTAACCCTAACCCTAACCCTAACCCTAACCCTAACCCTAACCCTAACCCTAACCCTAACCCTAACCCTAACCCTAACCCTAACCCTAACCCTAACCCTAACCCTAACCCTAACCCTAACCCTAACCCTAACCCTAACCCTAACCCTAACCCTAACCCTAACCCTAACCCTAACCCTAACCCTAACCCTAACCCTAACCCTAACCCTAACCCTAACCCTAACCCTAACCCTAACCCTAACCCTAACCCTAACCCTAACCCTAACCCTAACCCTAACCCTAACCCTAACCCTAACCCTAACCCTAACCCTAACCCTAACCCTAACCCTAACCCTAACCCTAACCCTAACCCTAACCCTAACCCTAACCCTAACCCTAACCCTAACCCTAACCCTAACCCTAACCCTAACCCTAACCCTAACCCTAACCCTAACCCTAACCCTAACCCTAACCCTAACCCTAACCCTAACCCTAACCCTAACCCTAACCCTAACCCTAACCCTAACCCTAACCCTAACCCTAACCCTAACCCTAACCCTAACCCTAACCCTAACCCTAACCCTAACCCTAACCCTAACCCTAACCCTAACCCTAACCCTAACCCTAACCCTAACCCTAACCCTAACCCTAACCCTAACCCTAACCCTAACCCTAACCCTAACCCTAACCCTAACCCTAACCCTAACCCTAACCCTAACCCTAACCCTAACCCTAACCCTAACCCTAACCCTAACCCTAACCCTAACCCTAACCCTAACCCTAACCCTAACCCTAACCCTAACCCTAACCCTAACCCTAACCCTAACCCTAACCCTAACCCTAACCCTAACCCTAACCCTAACCCTAACCCTAACCCTAACCCTAACCCTAACCCTAACCCTAACCCTAACCCTAACCCTAACCCTAACCCTAACCCTAACCCTAACCCTAACCCTAACCCTAACCCTAACCCTAACCCTAACCCTAACCCTAACCCTAACCCTAACCCTAACCCTAACCCTAACCCTAACCCTAACCCTAACCCTAACCCTAACCCTAACCCTAACCCTAACCCTAACCCTAACCCTAACCCTAACCCTAACCCTAACCCTAACCCTAACCCTAACCCTAACCCTAACCCTAACCCTAACCCTAACCCTAACCCTAACCCTAACCCTAACCCTAACCCTAACCCTAACCCTAACCCTAACCCTAACCCTAACCCTAACCCTAACCCTAACCCTAACCCTAACCCTAACCCTAACCCTAACCCTAACCCTAACCCTAACCCTAACCCTAACCCTAACCCTAACCCTAACCCTAACCCTAACCCTAACCCTAACCCTAACCCTAACCCTAACCCTAACCCTAACCCTAACCCTAACCCTAACCCTAACCCTAACCCTAACCCTAACCCTAACCCTAACCCTAACCCTAACCCTAACCCTAACCCTAACCCTAACCCTAACCCTAACCCTAACCCTAACCCTAACCCTAACCCTAACCCTAACCCTAACCCTAACCCTAACCCTAACCCTAACCCTAACCCTAACCCTAACCCTAACCCTAACCCTAACCCTAACCCTAACCCTAACCCTAACCCTAACCCTAACCCTAACCCTAACCCTAACCCTAACCCTAACCCTAACCCTAACCCTAACCCTAACCCTAACCCTAACCCTAACCCTAACCCTAACCCTAACCCTAACCCTAACCCTAACCCTAACCCTAACCCTAACCCTAACCCTAACCCTAACCCTAACCCTAACCCTAACCCTAACCCTAACCCTAACCCTAACCCTAACCCTAACCCTAACCCTAACCCTAACCCTAACCCTAACCCTAACCCTAACCCTAACCCTAACCCTAACCCTAACCCTAACCCTAACCCTAACCCTAACCCTAACCCTAACCCTAACCCTAACCCTAACCCTAACCCTAACCCTAACCCTAACCCTAACCCTAACCCTAACCCTAACCCTAACCCTAACCCTAACCCTAACCCTAACCCTAACCCTAACCCTAACCCTAACCCTAACCCTAACCCTAACCCTAACCCTAACCCTAACCCTAACCCTAACCCTAACCCTAACCCTAACCCTAACCCTAACCCTAACCCTAACCCTAACCCTAACCCTAACCCTAACCCTAACCCTAACCCTAACCCTAACCCTAACCCTAACCCTAACCCTAACCCTAACCCTAACCCTAACCCTAACCCTAACCCTAACCCTAACCCTAACCCTAACCCTAACCCTAACCCTAACCCTAACCCTAACCCTAACCCTAACCCTAACCCTAACCCTAACCCTAACCCTAACCCTAACCCTAACCCTAACCCTAACCCTAACCCTAACCCTAACCCTAACCCTAACCCTAACCCTAACCCTAACCCTAACCCTAACCCTAACCCTAACCCTAACCCTAACCCTAACCCTAACCCTAACCCTAACCCTAACCCTAACCCTAACCCTAACCCTAACCCTAACCCTAACCCTAACCCTAACCCTAACCCTAACCCTAACCCTAACCCTAACCCTAACCCTAACCCTAACCCTAACCCTAACCCTAACCCTAACCCTAACCCTAACCCTAACCCTAACCCTAACCCTAACCCTAACCCTAACCCTAACCCTAACCCTAACCCTAACCCTAACCCTAACCCTAACCCTAACCCTAACCCTAACCCTAACCCTAACCCTAACCCTAACCCTAACCCTAACCCTAACCCTAACCCTAACCCTAACCCTAACCCTAACCCTAACCCTAACCCTAACCCTAACCCTAACCCTAACCCTAACCCTAACCCTAACCCTAACCCTAACCCTAACCCTAACCCTAACCCTAACCCTAACCCTAACCCTAACCCTAACCCTAACCCTAACCCTAACCCTAACCCTAACCCTAACCCTAACCCTAACCCTAACCCTAACCCTAACCCTAACCCTAACCCTAACCCTAACCCTAACCCTAACCCTAACCCTAACCCTAACCCTAACCCTAACCCTAACCCTAACCCTAACCCTAACCCTAACCCTAACCCTAACCCTAACCCTAACCCTAACCCTAACCCTAACCCTAACCCTAACCCTAACCCTAACCCTAACCCTAACCCTAACCCTAACCCTAACCCTAACCCTAACCCTAACCCTAACCCTAACCCTAACCCTAACCCTAACCCTAACCCTAACCCTAACCCTAACCCTAACCCTAACCCTAACCCTAACCCTAACCCTAACCCTAACCCTAACCCTAACCCTAACCCTAACCCTAACCCTAACCCTAACCCTAACCCTAACCCTAACCCTAACCCTAACCCTAACCCTAACCCTAACCCTAACCCTAACCCTAACCCTAACCCTAACCCTAACCCTAACCCTAACCCTAACCCTAACCCTAACCCTAACCCTAACCCTAACCCTAACCCTAACCCTAACCCTAACCCTAACCCTAACCCTAACCCTAACCCTAACCCTAACCCTAACCCTAACCCTAACCCTAACCCTAACCCTAACCCTAACCCCCTAACCCTAACCCTAACCCTAACCCTAACCCTAACCCTAACCCTAACCCTAACCCTAACCCTAACCCTAACCCTAACCCTAACCCTAACCCTAACCCTAACCCTAACCCTAACCCTAACCCTAACCCTAACCCTAACCCTAACCCTAACCCTAACCCTAACCCTAACCCTAACCCTAACCCTAACCCTAACCCTAACCCTAACCCTAACCCTAACCCTAACCCTAACCCTAACCCTAACCCTAACCCTAACCCTAACCCTAACCCTAACCCTAACCCTAACCCTAACCCTAACCCTAACCCTAACCCTAACCCTAACCCTAACCCTAACCCTAACCCTAACCCTAACCCTAACCCTAACCCTAACCCTAACCCTAACCCTAACCCTAACCCTAACCCTAACCCTAACCCTAACCCTAACCCTAACCCTAACCCTAACCCTAACCCTAACCCTAACCCTAACCCTAACCCTAACCCTAACCCTAACCCTAACCCTAACCCTAACCCTAACCCTAACCCTAACCCTAACCCTAACCCTAACCCTAACCCTAACCCTAACCCTAACCCTAACCCTAACCCTAACCCTAACCCTAACCCTAACCCTAACCCTAACCCTAACCCTAACCCTAACCCTAACCCTAACCCTAACCCTAACCCTAACCCTAACCCTAACCCTAACCCTAACCCTAACCCTAACCCTAACCCTAACCCTAACCCTAACCCTAACCCTAACCCTAACCCTAACCCTAACCCTAACCCTAACCCTAACCCTAACCCTAACCCTAACCCTAACCCTAACCCTAACCCTAACCCTAACCCTAACCCTAACCCTAACCCTAACCCTAACCCTAACCCTAACCCTAACCCTAACCCTAACCCTAACCCTAACCCTAACCCTAACCCTAACCCTAACCCTAACCCTAACCCTAACCCTAACCCTAACCCTAACCCTAACCCTAACCCTAACCCTAACCCTAACCCTAACCCTAACCCTAACCCTAACCCTAACCCTAACCCTAACCCTAACCCTAACCCTAACCCTAACCCTAACCCTAACCCTAACCCTAACCCTAACCCTAACCCTAACCCTAACCCTAACCCTAACCCTAACCCTAACCCTAACCCTAACCCTAACCCTAACCCTAACCCTAACCCTAACCCTAACCCTAACCCTAACCCTAACCCTAACCCTAACCCTAACCCTAACCCTAACCCTAACCCTAACCCTAACCCTAACCCTAACCCTAACCCTAACCCTAACCCTAACCCTAACCCTAACCCTAACCCTAACCCTAACCCTAACCCTAACCCTAACCCTAACCCTAACCCTAACCCTAACCCTAACCCTAACCCTAACCCTAACCCTAACCCTAACCCTAACCCTAACCCTAACCCTAACCCTAACCCTAACCCTAACCCTAACCCTAACCCTAACCCTAACCCTAACCCTAACCCTAACCCTAACCCTAACCCTAACCCTAACCCTAACCCTAACCCTAACCCTAACCCTAACCCTAACCCTAACCCTAACCCTAACCCTAACCCTAACCCTAACCCTAACCCTAACCCTAACCCTAACCCTAACCCTAACCCTAACCCTAACCCTAACCCTAACCCTAACCCTAACCCTAACCCTAACCCTAACCCTAACCCTAACCCTAACCCTAACCCTAACCCTAACCCTAACCCTAACCCTAACCCTAACCCTAACCCTAACCCTAACCCTAACCCTAACCCTAACCCTAACCCTAACCCTAACCCTAACCCTAACCCTAACCCTAACCCTAACCCTAACCCTAACCCTAACCCTAACCCTAACCCTAACCCTAACCCTAACCCTAACCCTAACCCTAACCCTAACCCTAACCCTAACCCTAACCCTAACCCTAACCCTAACCCTAACCCTAACCCTAACCCTAACCCTAACCCTAACCCTAACCCTAACCCTAACCCTAACCCTAACCCTAACCCTAACCCTAACCCTAACCCTAACCCTAACCCTAACCCTAACCCTAACCCTAACCCTAACCCTAACCCTAACCCTAACCCTAACCCTAACCCTAACCCTAACCCTAACCCTAACCCTAACCCTAACCCTAACCCTAACCCTAACCCTAACCCTAACCCTAACCCTAACCCTAACCCTAACCCTAACCCTAACCCTAACCCTAACCCTAACCCTAACCCTAACCCTAACCCTAACCCTAACCCTAACCCTAACCCTAACCCTAACCCTAACCCTAACCCTAACCCTAACCCTAACCCTAACCCTAACCCTAACCCTAACCCTAACCCTAACCCTAACCCTAACCCTAACCCTAACCCTAACCCTAACCCTAACCCTAACCCTAACCCTAACCCTAACCCTAACCCTAACCCTAACCCTAACCCTAACCCTAACCCTAACCCTAACCCTAACCCTAACCCTAACCCTAACCCTAACCCTAACCCTAACCCTAACCCTAACCCTAACCCTAACCCTAACCCTAACCCTAACCCTAACCCTAACCCTAACCCTAACCCTAACCCTAACCCTAACCCTAACCCTAACCCTAACCCTAACCCTAACCCTAACCCTAACCCTAACCCTAACCCTAACCCTAACCCTAACCCTAACCCTAACCCTAACCCTAACCCTAACCCTAACCCTAACCCTAACCCTAACCCTAACCCTAACCCTAACCCTAACCCTAACCCTAACCCTAACCCTAACCCTAACCCTAACCCTAACCCTAACCCTAACCCTAACCCTAACCCTAACCCTAACCCTAACCCTAACCCTAACCCTAACCCTAACCCTAACCCTAACCCTAACCCTAACCCTAACCCTAACCCTAACCCTAACCCTAACCCTAACCCTAACCCTAACCCTAACCCTAACCCTAACCCTAACCCTAACCCTAACCCTAACCCTAACCCTAACCCTAACCCTAACCCTAACCCTAACCCTAACCCTAACCCTAACCCTAACCCTAACCCTAACCCTAACCCTAACCCTAACCCTAACCCTAACCCTAACCCTAACCCTAACCCTAACCCTAACCCTAACCCTAACCCTAACCCTAACCCTAACCCTAACCCTAACCCTAACCCTAACCCTAACCCTAACCCTAACCCTAACCCTAACCCTAACCCTAACCCTAACCCTAACCCTAACCCTAACCCTAACCCTAACCCTAACCCTAACCCTAACCCTAACCCTAACCCTAACCCTAACCCTAACCCTAACCCTAACCCTAACCCTAACCCTAACCCTAACCCTAACCCTAACCCTAACCCTAACCCTAACCCTAACCCTAACCCTAACCCTAACCCTAACCCTAACCCTAACCCTAACCCTAACCCTAACCCTAACCCTAACCCTAACCCTAACCCTAACCCTAACCCTAACCCTAACCCTAACCCTAACCCTAACCCTAACCCTAACCCTAACCCTAACCCTAACCCTAACCCTAACCCTAACCCTAACCCTAACCCTAACCCTAACCCTAACCCTAACCCTAACCCTAACCCTAACCCTAACCCTAACCCTAACCCTAACCCTAACCCTAACCCTAACCCTAACCCTAACCCTAACCCTAACCCTAACCCTAACCCTAACCCTAACCCTAACCCTAACCCTAACCCTAACCCTAACCCTAACCCTAACCCTAACCCTAACCCTAACCCTAACCCTAACCCTAACCCTAACCCTAACCCTAACCCTAACCCTAACCCTAACCCTAACCCTAACCCTAACCCTAACCCTAACCCTAACCCTAACCCTAACCCTAACCCTAACCCTAACCCTAACCCTAACCCTAACCCTAACCCTAACCCTAACCCTAACCCTAACCCTAACCCTAACCCTAACCCTAACCCTAACCCTAACCCTAACCCTAACCCTAACCCTAACCCTAACCCTAACCCTAACCCTAACCCTAACCCTAACCCTAACCCTAACCCTAACCCTAACCCTAACCCTAACCCTAACCCTAACCCTAACCCTAACCCTAACCCTAACCCTAACCCTAACCCTAACCCTAACCCTAACCCTAACCCTAACCCTAACCCTAACCCTAACCCTAACCCTAACCCTAACCCTAACCCTAACCCTAACCCTAACCCTAACCCTAACCCTAACCCTAACCCTAACCCTAACCCTAACCCTAACCCTAACCCTAACCCTAACCCTAACCCTAACCCTAACCCTAACCCTAACCCTAACCCTAACCCTAACCCTAACCCTAACCCTAACCCTAACCCTAACCCTAACCCTAACCCTAACCCTAACCCTAACCCTAACCCTAACCCTAACCCTAACCCTAACCCTAACCCTAACCCTAACCCTAACCCTAACCCTAACCCTAACCCTAACCCTAACCCTAACCCTAACCCTAACCCTAACCCTAACCCTAACCCTAACCCTAACCCTAACCCTAACCCTAACCCTAACCCTAACCCTAACCCTAACCCTAACCCTAACCCTAACCCTAACCCTAACCCTAACCCTAACCCTAACCCTAACCCTAACCCTAACCTAACCCTAACCCTAACCCTAACCCTAACCCTAACCCTAACCCTAACCCTAACCCTAACCCTAACCCTAACCCTAACCCTAACCCTAACCCTAACCCTAACCCTAACCCTAACCCTAACCCTAACCCTAACCCTAACCCTAACCCTAACCCGTTCCCTAACCCTAACCCTAACCCTAACCCTAACCCGAACCCTAACCCTAACCCTAACCCTAACCCTAACCCTAACCCCAACCCGAACCCCAACCCCAACCCCAACCCTAACCCTAACCCCAACCCTAACCCCAACCCTAACCCTAACCCTAACCCGTTCCCTAACCCTTTCCCTAATCCGTTCCCTAACCCGTTCCCTAACCCTAACCCGTTCCCTAACCCTAACCCTAACCCTAACCCTAACCCTAACCCTAACCCTAACCCTAACCCGTTCCCTAACCCTAACCCGTTCCCTAACCCTAACCCGTTCCCTAACCCTAACCCGTTCCCTAACCCTAACCCGTTCCCTAACCCTAACCCTAACCCGTTCCCTAACCCTAACCCGTTCCCTAACCCTAACCCTAACCCGTTCCCTAACCCTAACCCTAACCCGTTCCCTAACCCTAACCCGTTCCCTAACCCTAACCCTAACCCGTTCCCTAACCCTAACCCTAACCCGTTCCCTAACCCTAACCCGTTCCCTAACCCTAACCCTAACCCTAACCCTAACCCTAACCCGTTCCCTAACCCTAACCCTAACCCTAACCCTAACCCTAACCCGTTCCCTAACCCTAACCCTAACCCTAACCCGTTCCCTAACCCTAACCCTAACCCTAACCCTAACCCTAACCCTAACCCTAACCCTAACCCGTTCCCTAACCCTAACCCTAACCCGTTCCCTAACCCTAACCCGTTCCCTAACCCTAACCCGTTCCCTAACCCTAACCCTAACCCTAACCCGTTCCCTAACCCTAACCCGTTCCCTAACCCTAACCCGTTCCCTAACCCTAACCCTAACCCTAACCCTAACCCGTTCCCTAACCCTAACCCGTTCCCTAACCCTAACCCTAACCCTAACCCTAACCCGTTCCCTAACCCGTTCCCTAACCCGTTCCCTAACCCGTTCCCTAACCCTAACCCGTTCCCTAACCCGTTCCCTAACCCGTTCCCTAACCCGTTCCCTAACCCTAACCCTAACCCTAACCCTAACCCTAACCCTAACCCGTTCCCTAACCCGTTCCCTAACCCTAACCCTAACCCTAACCCTAACCCTAACCCGTTCCCTAACCCTAACCCGTTCCCTAACCCGTTCCCTAACCCTAACCCGTTCCCTAACCCGTTCCCTAACCCGTTCCCTAACCCGTTCCCTAACCCTAACCCGTTCCCTAACCCTAACCCGTTCCCTAACCCTAACCCTAACCCGTTCCCTAACCCTAACCCGTTCCCTAACCCTAACCCTAACCCGTTCCCTAACCCTAACCCTAACCCTAACCCGTTCCCTAACCCTAACCCGTTCCCTAACCCTAACCCTAACCCTAACCCGTTCCCTAACCCTAACCCGTTCCCTAACCCGTTCCCTAACCCGTTCCCTAACCCTAACCCTAACCCTAACCCCTAACCCGTTCCCTAACCCCTAACCTTAACCCGTTCCCTAACCCTAACCCATTCCCTAACCCGTTCCCTAATCCGTTCCCTAACCGTAACCCGTTCCCTAACCCTAACCCTAACCCTAACCCTAACCCTGACCCTAACCGGTTCCCTAACCCTAACCCGTTCCCTAACCGTTCCCTAACCCTAACCCGTTCCCTAACCCGTTCCCTAACCCTAACCCTAACCCGTTCCCTAACCCGTTCCCTAACCCTATCCCTAACCCTATCCCTAACCCGAACCCTAACCCGTTCCCTAACCCGTTCCCTAACCCTAACCTAACCCGTTCCCTAACCCTAACCCCTAACCCTAACCCTAACCCCGTTCCCTAACCCGTTCCCTAACCCTAACCCGTTCCCTAACCCGTTCCCTAACCCTAACCCGTTCCCTAACCCTAACCCTAAGCCTTTCCCTAAGCCTTTCCCTAACCCTAACCCTAACCCGTTCCCTACGCCTTTTCCTACCCGGTTCCCATACCCTATCCATATTTCTAACCCCTTCTTTTCCTATTGTCTGATTTCAAACAAAACCCCTATGATGGAACCTACTCTTCACTGTTCTAATCCTCCATGTCTTATATATTAGGCATTATTTTAATCCTAAATATCTACATTATAAAATCCCAATGCTCTGAACACTTATATTCCAAATGTAAGCTTCTAAATTAACTAAGCGACGTTACAAGGAAAAAGAACATTACGCAAACATATTTTCTTTGTATACATTAGCAATGAACACTCACAAAAGGAATTTTTAATTCTCTACTAAACAATATCAACATTAATAAAATACTTGGAAACAGAGTTAATTAAAGTGCAAGTATTATGCATTGAAAATTATAAAACAGTGATAATAGGAAAAATAAAGAAGAGCTCAATAAATGTAACGTCCTGCTGTGGTGATGGCAGACTTAGTATCTCTAAGATGGCAATGGCAAAAATGCAACCTACAGAATCAATGTGGTTCCTATGAAAAGTCCCAAAGCGTTTTGGGAAGAAATGTGCCAACTGATCCTGTCACATATGAAATTGCAAGGGACCCCAATGAGCCCTTGTAAGGAATCTTGAAAAAGAAAATCAAAGCTGGAGGCACAGGCTTCCCAAAACCAAATCTTAGTACAAAGTTAACAGTAAATGAAACGCTGTGACACTGTCATAAAGATACACAGTTGACACTTGGTAGTAGGCATGTTAACTCCACAGGTCCACTTAAACAGATTTTTTCCCCACAAATATATTGGAAAAATGTTGTCAACAATTTGAAACATTTCCTTTTCCCTAGCTTACTTTTCTGTAAGAATACAGGAAATAATATGTGTAATGCACAAAATATTGTTAATCGAGTGTTTATATTATTGCTACGTCTTCCAGTCAAAATAGGCAGTTTTAGGATAACAAAGTTTTGGCAGAGTCAAATGTTTTATGTATATTGGGACTCTGTGGGGTGTCAACACCACTAGCCCCCATGTTGTTCAAGGGTTATATACAGATCAACGTACCTGAATGGAAAGCCCAGAAATGGCCCTAACCACCAATGGCCAGTTGATATCTGACAAGGGTGGACAATATTAAATTATGGAGAAATAGTGTCTTTCCAGTAAATAGTGCTTGGCAACCAGCTGTCCACATGCAGAAGAATGAAAATGAACCCTAACTCATATCACATACAAAAATTAACTCAAAATACATAAGGGCGTATGTGTAATATGTAAAACATGGGGATAAATGTTCACGACCTTGGATTTAGCTATGGTTTCTCAGAGGTGAAACCAAAGTATGAGCAACCAAAGAAAGAATAAATTAATTTCCTCCAAATTAAAATCTTTTCTGCATCAAAAGATACCAAGAAGTGAAGTCAGTCACAGAAAATACCTGCACATTGTACATCTGACAAGAGCCTGTTATCCAGAATACACCATGAACTTGTACAGTGCAACAAGACACCATCCCAATTTTTTAAATGGATGAGAGACTCCAAGACAAACAAACACTCAACAAGCACATGGAAAGGTGTCACATAGAATTCCCTGCATACACATGGGAATGGCTATAATCAGGAAAACTGAAAATCACATGTTGCCAAGGTTGCAGAGGAATTGGAGCCCCTTACCTTTGCTTGTGGCAATGTAAAATGTGCAGTCTGTGTACAACAGCTTGACGTTTCCTCATAATATATAATACAATTACCTAATTGTGGGTAAACACCCACTCCTAGATAATACCCCAAAGAAATGACAATGATGTTCAAACAGAAACTGGCCCACGAGTTCTTGGCAGCATTGTTTACCACAGCAAAAAGTCAGGAACAACTCAAATGCCCATCAAGGGATGAATGGATGGATAAAACTGGGTGGATCCATAAACTGCATTTTTCTGCCATATAAAGAAACAAAGGAAAATGTTCCACAGCCTTCTTGAAAACAGTATGGGGAGGAGGGAGGGCGTCCCCAGAAACTTGAACATACAGTAGATGTATGAGCAGCAATTCCATTTCAGGGCATCTGCCCAAACCACATGACAGCAGGGACTTGGATATTTGGACACCCATGTTCACAACTGCATGACTCACAATGGTTAAAAGGTGGAGAAAATCCACGTGTCCACAGACAAATGGATGAACAAAGTGTGGTCTCCACATAGTGAACAAGGGAGTCCTGGCACCTGCTGCATGGATGGACCCTAAAGCCATTTTTCTCAGGGAAATGCACCAAAGAAGGACGAATACTATGTGATCCCACTTATGTGAGATTTGGCGGAGCCCATCTAAGCTAAAGTCTCTGGAACAGTTCCAGAAAAAGGAAATGGGATCAGAATGGAAAGACATTTGCACACAGCTGGGCTGGGTGGAAACACCTGTGTGGGGTCTGCACACTGCATTATCATATGGAGACCCTAATACTTCCCTCATTTAGGGTCAGGTGGTGGCTCCCTATTTGGGGTAGAAGCCAAGAGCATTTTGTGTGAAGTGGTGGGTGTGGTAAAGTGGGACCATGGAGCATTTAGTGTAAAGAGTGTTTGTACTGACACGTCAAGTTTTCTGTGTGCTTGAAATGGCTGGAAAGTAAATTACTTTGCAGAACAACCATGTCAGTCCTGTACCAGAAAAGCAGAGCAGACATCACACCTGGTCACAGAGGCCAAGCCCTCCCCATTCAGTTCACCCGAAGTGGACCGCTACTCAGCCTGCAGGAGTCACTCCAAGACACGTGGTAAAATTCCCTTGCAGACACTGGGCTTGGTTATTGGGACGACCTGGAGTGGAACAGTGGGATTTTTTAATTCCAATATCCACACCACTCCACCAAAAACCTGTTACAGCTAAAAATAAAATCAATAATCTTACAGGATACAAAAATCAATATATAGAGGTTGTTTGCTGCTGTTCACCAATAACCATCAGAAAGAGATTAAGAAAACAATGCCCTTTACAACTGCATCATAAAGAATAAAGTACCTAACAACAAGCCTAACCAATGAGGCGGGAGGCTTGAGGCCTGAGCTCTGAACACTGTGGACACTGCAGACCTGGATGGGAGGAGTTAGGTTATTACAAGTCCCATCCACCCACAGCAACCTGCAGACTCCATGGGACCCCCCACTGAAATTCCACCACACTTCACACAGAACCAAACACCCAACAGGCTGAATGGAACCACACAGGACCCCATTCCCACAGCCATCCTGAGAAAGCACAGCCCGAGCATCATGCCCTGACCTCCCACTACACTGTGGACCTGTAGCAACTGAGACCCCATGTGGCACCCAAGCAGAAGCAGGTGTGGAAACAGGACACAAGGCACCCTTCATCCCCCAACCTGCTCAGCCCAAAGAACCGGCTCAACAAGGCCCCCAGCACAGCCCACATGTGGGGGCTACCCTCAGGGAGCTGGGCTGGGTCAGTGCCATGCTGTGCCTGGGGGGCCTCCCAGGCAGATCACACCTCAGGGACCCTTCCCAGGAAACTGCCTCATGTGCTGGGCACACAGCAAGGGCTGAAGCCCAGGTAAGTGGGCTGTTTAAGCAGCAAAGTCCCCTCCATCCCCATTCCCATCTCAGAGCTTCGTTAGGAAGGACACCTGCAGCCTGGAGCCCAAAGTGTGCAGCATGGAGACACGGGCTCCCGGGGAAGCGCTGGACGCCACACACCCGCCCCGGCCCAGTCTCAGCCCAGTCCCAAACTCACCCTGAGTGCTGCCTGCCGCACCCTGAACTCAGCCACACCCATCTCGGCGGAGGCTCCACAAAGACCCCATTCCCCATCGCAGGCCTTCCTCCCCTGGCCCCTGAAGAGGAGCGCTCAGCAGGCGATGCACAGAAAGCTTCTCCTTACCTTTCCCTACTGCAGGTCCTCAGGAAACCGAGCTGTCACTGTGGACACGGCCCACGGTCTCACGGAGCCACAGGGGAGCCAGAGCAATTCCAGCACCAGTCAGAGCCGGGAGAAAAGGCCTGCGTCCTGACCACGCATGCGCCCCACTGGTCCACAAAAAGGGCAGAGGCACCGCTTGTGAGTCACGGTGAGTGGGGCAGGACAGCGCTCACAGCTCAGGGAAGGTGGTGCCCCCTTGTGGCTAAACTGATGAACCACAAATCTTTGGAAATTCAAGCCTCAATCGGTGCAAATTTCCTGTGTCTTCTACACTTTGAGAATAAAAGGTATGAAATGAAGTAGACACAGGCTTTACAACTTACACCAAAATTAACTCAAAATTCCCCATAGGCATGTTCCTTAAAAATCTAAAAATAGAAATACTAATTCACCCAGGAATTCCACTCTTAGGAATTTACCCATGGAATATAATTTCTCAGATTCAAAAAGACATATGCACCCTATCTTTGTTGCAGCACTATTTACAATAGCCAAGATATGGAAGCAACCTAAGTGTCCATCAGTAGATGAATGAATAAAGGTGGTGTGGTACATAAACACAATGTGCCGGAGTCCAACTCCAGCAGGGGGGTGTGAAGCTCAAAAGGATGAGACAGAGTCAGTGCACGGAGAGACAGGACACAGAGTCAGATGGAGGTGGTCTCTCAACAAAGTGCTGATGACAGCTTTACTTATACCATTTTGCACAAGGATATGATTATTTTTTATTGTTCTTTTGATTAATTGGTATCGGCAGTTGATTAATAGGTATAGGCAAGCTTTTTTCTTTCTTCTTTCTAATCTGTTCGTGGTTGGTCAAGTGTCAGGTGATGATTTTCTGTTCCTTGACCAAAACTTTTCCTGGCAACATGTACTCTATTGTGTTTTATGTTTCTATGCTACGCATTTTCTAGGTAGTGCATGTGACCACAGGAGCATGCAGTATGTAGCAGTGACTATGGAGTCTATCAGCTCGGGGTGAAATACAGATCACTCACTACCACAGTTAGCTAGGCAGGTATCATCATCTATATTTTTAATGCAATGGGTACACTTTATCTTCTCATAATATTTATTCTATCATAGGTAGATGCAAGATAAAGATAGAAAGCATAATTAATTAAGAACTGTAAGAAGGCAAGTGTAGATGATCAGGTGTGTGCCTATAGACTAGGTATTAATCCAAGCCAGACAAGGGCAACAAAACATCCACGGGTGTAGACAATTTCTCTCAAAACTGGAGGGTGAGGTTCTAAGCCTCACCTCTGTTGGCCCCCATTTTCTCATCTGATGGCCCCCTTGTGACTGTGCCTGTCTTAGGTTGTTCCTCCCTTGAGGAATCTTACCCATCTCTGGCTAACCAGCCATCTTCCGGGGCCATACAGGGAGATGTAAAGCTGGTAAGTGAGAGAGAAGAAATGTTCTTTGAAAATGTTAGCTTTTTGCTTCTTTGCAGATTTATGCCGCATGGCTTCTATGCCCAGCACTTGTCTTGAGGTATTCTTATCACTTGGAAGAATTATGGTACTTGGTAATTTTATGTATGAGGCACAAATTCTAGTAAAGGGCTGTAATTAGGAAGGAAGAAGAAAAACTATAGAAGTAGTAGATGGAAGAAAACATGAGAAGATTGATTAAGTGTCAAACAGGGTTATTCTATTCAGTCTTCCCCTATAACTCTATTTCTCTACTTTTCCTATAAAACTCTTCATCCCTAATTTCACTAGCATTACAAAAAAGAGGGGCATTCCAACTTAGGTGGAGATGGGGTAGTCAGTGTTTGACTAGCTACCTGCAGGTTTTGGTATTCTATGCCAAGATTGCCATCTGGCCTCTGTGTGTTCTATTTTTCAGGACCACTATCCTGAAAAGCTTCTGGGAAGTTTGTGTTCTCCTTCTTTCCATGCAGCTTAGCAAAGGTTAGCTTAGCCCTTGGCAACAATGCAAGCAAACACAAAGCCAATAGTATAATGGAGAATAACAAAATCAAGGTGGGTAATAGAGGGAGCCAGCTGTGAAGGCCCTTGATTTGTGAGGGGTCTTTCTCCAGCCTGAGCTTTGCTACACAGCTTGAGTAGCATGGCTCCCATCAAAAATGGAATACTACTCAGCTGTAAGAAAAAAACAAATCCTACCATTTGCAATAACATGGATGGAGCTGAAAGATATTATGCTCAGTGAAATAAGCCAGGTGGAGAAAGCCAAATACCAAATGATTTCCCTCATTTGTGGAGTACAACAGCAAAGTAAAACTGAAGGAATGAAACAGCAGCAGACTCACAGACTCCAAGAAGGGACTAGCAGTTAACCAAAGGGGAGGGTGGGGGAGGGCAGGTGAGGAGGGAGGGAGAAGGGGATTGAGGGGCATTATGATTGGCACACATGATGTGGGGGATCACGGGGAAGACAGTGTAGAACAGAGAAGACAAGTAGTGCCTCTGTGGCATCTTACTACACTGATGGACAGTGAATGCAATGGGGTACAGAGGGGACTTGATAATACAGGTGAATGTAGTAACCACAGTGATTTTTCATGTGAAACCTTCATAAGAGTGTATATCAATAATACCTCAATTTAAAAAATTTTTTTTAATGGGACACTCATTAAAAAAATTCTCCATAGGCAAATTTTTATGCAAAATTATAAAATTTGTAGGTAAAAGCAAAATCCACACAACCTTGAAGACTTTCAACACCCAAAACAAAAGGCCTATCCACAAAAGAAAAATAATCACATGGTCTTTATAGAATTATAATTTCTACTCTAAAAGACCTTGCTCAGAGAACCAAAACACAAGACACAAACTGAAAGAAAATATTTTCAAAACACATATTTGATAAAGGATTTGTACTCAAGATATACAAAAATCCATAAAACAAAAATGAGCCATTAAAAATATTTTACGATTTTAAAAAGTCTCACCTTAACATCCAAGAATTACATTGCCCCTATTTAGACAACTGCTTTGAAAAACCATGCCCCAACAAAAGCCACCATGCAATTTTACACAATAGCTCTGTTCATAAAGGCTAAAAACTTAAAGAAATCAGGATGTGTTTCAGCAGATGAATGCTTTGGCAAATTGGGGTACATCCATTACATCTCACTACAACCTGTACAGTGATTTGCCCAGTGAAGCTGGTGCCTTGATCACTGGAGGTTACAGGTCTACACCACGTGAGAAATGGTTTCTAACAGCTTCTTTGGGGTTATGAAGGCATCGGCCTTCCGCCAGCAGAAGGCTTCATTCTTCCCTGTGGGGTTGGAATGCATCACCCTCCCAGTACACGACATGGATGCGTTCACCAACCTGGAAGCTCTCCAAAATCCATATTTTGACACACTGGTATGACATATTATTAACTCCATTTTGATCCCCTACCCTTTCTCTGGAGAATGGAGGGGTGAGGCTGAAAATCTCAAGCTTCTAATCATGGCTTGGGCTTTCTGCCTGTCAGACACCCAGAAGAACCCACCCAGAACCACCTACTTTGAACAAAAGATGCCACATTTATTCAGGAAATACCCAGAGCTTTAGGAGCCCAGTGTCAGGATTGAGGCACAGACCAACATACATGTGTTCTACTGTACTTCCATGTTCACGGTAGCACATCCCAGGGAGAGGGTTGGGAAGTTGCGCTTCCACTATCCCAGGAGAAGGAGGATTTAAAACAGAAACTAAGTTAAGTTATACAAAAAATATAACGTATAACGTGTGACCCCAAGATGTACAGACTGAGATTCCAAATAAAAGGCCAATTTAGCTATAGAGACAAGTATCAGCTTCCATGGCTATTTGAGAGTCTGACAGGCTGTGTTTCTAACTGTCCGTTTGCAGCTCTGGGTGGAGAGTGAAGGCCCCTCCCACAGGGTGATGGAAAGAGACTTGTGCTCAGAGGAGAAGCCTGTCTTTTTTAAAATTCCACATTAAGTAATGTGAACATTAATAAAATACTAAGAATAGACTTAAGGTGCAAATTTTGTGCATTGAAAATTATAAAACATTGATAATTTAAAAACTAAGTAAGATTTAATACATGTAAAGTCTACTCATATTGATGGAAAGACTTAAATACTGTTAAGGTGGCAATGACACAAATGCAACCTACAGAGTCAATGTGATTTCTTTGAAAATTCACAGGCTTTAATGTACCAGCTCATCCTGACACGTGGAATTTCAAGGGAACCCAAAGAGCCCTTGAAAACAATCTTGACAAAGAAAATCAAAGCTGAAGGCTCATAGCCCCCAATATCTAATCTTAGTACAAAGTAACAGTAAATAAAACACTGTGACACTGACATAAACATACACAGTTGGCCCATGGACAGCAGGGCTATGAACTGCCCAGGTCCACTTGAGGGGATTTTTTTCCACAAATATATAGAAAAAATGTTTAAAGGCTTAAGACAATTTGAAACATTTGCTTTTTTCTAGCTTACCTTACAGTTAGAATACAGCACAAAACATGTATCATGTACAAAATATGTGTTAATTGACTGTTTTCATTATCGGTAAGTCTTTCAGTCAAAATAGGCAATCAGATTCAGACTAATACTTAAGTTTGCGGGAGTGAGATATTTTATGTGGATTCTGACTCTGTGGGATGTCAGCTACACAAAACCCCATGTTGTCAAAGGTCAACTGTATGCATAGATCAACAAAACTGAGTGGAAAGCCCAGAAGTGACCCCAACCATCTACAGTAAATTGCATCTAACAAGGGTGGACAACATTAAATTAGGGAAAGAATGGTCTTTTCAGCAAACAGTGCTGGGCAAATGACTGTCCATGTACAGAGGAATGAAACTGAACCTTAACTCATATCACATACAAAAATTAACTCAAAACAGATAAAGGGCATACATAATAGGTAAAATTATAGACTCTAGAAGAAAACATGAGGATAAACATTTATGACCTTGGATTTAGCCATGGTTTCTCAGATCTGACACCAAAGGACAAGCAACGGAAGAAAGCATAAATTAGAGTTCCCCCAAATTAAAAACTTTTCTGCATCAAAAGTCACCAACCAGAAAGTGAAAAACAGCCACAGAATGGAAGAAAATATCTCCACATTGTACATCTGACAAGAGCCTGTAACCCAGAAAACACCACAAACTTGTACAAGGCAACAAGACAACACCCAAATGTTTAAAGCGGATGAAAAATTCCAAGCAAGACATACAAACGTTCAACAAGCACATGAACACAGCAGTACTTGCTATGGAAATGCAAATTAAACCACAGTGACGACCCCCTGCAAGCACACAGCAGTGGCCATACTCAGGAAAATTCAAAATCACGTGTTGCCAAGGATGTAGAGGAATTGGAGCCCCTAACTTTTGCTTGTGGAAATATAAAATATGCAGCTTGTGTACAACAGCTTGGCATTTCCTGATAATATATAATACAATTACCTAATTGTGGGTAAACACCCACTCCTAGATACATATACCAAAGAAATGAAAAAGCTGTTGAAACAGAAACTGGCCCATGAGTTCTTGGCAGCACTGCTCACCACAGCAAAAAGGTAGAAACAAATCAAATGCACTTAACGGGGTGAATGGATGAACAAAACAGGGTTGACCCATAAACTACATTATTCTGCCAAATACAGAAATAAGGAAAAATGGTCCAAAGCTGCTTTGAAAACTGTGTGTGTGGAGGGCGTCCCCAGAAACTCGAGCACAGAATTAACATATGATTAGTAATTCCATTTCAGGGCATTTACACAAATGACATGAAAGCAGGGACTTAGACATTCCACACTCATGTTCACAGCTGCATGATTCACAACAGCCAAAAGGTGGAGATGACCCTGATGTCCAGACAGATGAAAAAAATGTGGTCTCTACACAGTGGAGTAAACAAGGGTTCTAGAACCTGCTACACACATGGACACCAAAGCCATTATGCTCAGTGAAATGTGCCCCTCAAAGAATGACAAATATTATGTGATCCCACTTATGTGAGGTCCTGGAGAGCCCAACTGAGGTAAAGTCTCGGGAACAGTTACAGAAAAAGGAAACTGCATCAGGACAGAAAGATGTGTGCACACAGCTGGGGCGGGTGGTGACAGCTGCGGTGGGTCTGTGCATTGGATTATCATGTGGAGACCCTAATACTTCCCTAAATTTGGAGTCATGTGGTAGTTTCCTGGAAGCATGTCCCCGTTTGGGGTGAACTCTCCAGCATTTTGTGTGAAGTGGCAACTGTGGTAAAGTGAGATGCTAGGAAATTCAGTATAAAGTGAATCTGTAATGACACTACAAGTTTTCTGTAGGTTTTAAATTGCTGGAAAGTAAAATAGTTTGCAAAATAACCATAAGAAAAGCACAGCAGACATAACATCCTGTCAAGAGATGCCAAGCCCTCCCCATCCAGTTCACACGAAGGGGGCGCTACTCACCTTGCAGGGGTCCAGGGATCTTTAGAAGGCATGTGGGATGATCCCCTGTAGCCACTGGGCCTTGGGCGTTGGGACGACCTGGGGTACAAACAGTGGGATTTTAGAATTCCAGTTTCCCAGCCTACTCCACCAAAGACCAGTTAGAACTAAAAATGAATTCAATAAACTTGTAAAATACCAAACCAACATACAAAAGTCGGTTGCTTGTATTCACTAAAGACTAACATCAGTGAGATTAAGGAAACAATGCCCTTTACAA
The DNA here is from genome assembly GCF_040802235.1 of Manis javanica. Lineage (NCBI taxonomy): Eukaryota > Metazoa > Chordata > Mammalia > Pholidota > Manidae > Manis > Manis javanica. Next base: position 217,776,227 of record NC_133158.1, on the reverse strand, counting down.
GTGCATCATAAAAAATAAAGTGCTGTGGGTGAAATTGCAGTATTTCCAGAATCTCTCACCTGGCCTTAGTAAATCTCCACATCAGCAGGTGTTTCCAAGGGGTGGAGAGAAGTAGTCCATCTCTATATCAACAGGTAATTATAAGGACTAGCGAGGGAATATCTGGCCTGGATAAGTTCAGCAGGGCCCCTTCTTCCACAGCCAGGTTTTGAGAGACACTGGCGAGCAGAAGTGGACTGATCTCGGTTCGAAAGTATTTTGCCCCGGAATTTTCCCTGGAAGTTACAGGTACCTGAGAACAAACTTAACCGAGGAGGTGGGAGGCCTGAGCTCCGAAAACTGTGGACACTGCAGACGTGGGCGGGAAGAGTTAGGTTATTACAAGTCCCCTCTGCCCACAGCAACGTGCAGACTCCGGGCGACCCCCACCGAAACTCCGTCGCACTCCTCACAGGAGCGGAGCAAACACCCTACAGTCGGAATCTAATCCCCACACAGCCATCCTGGGAAAGCAGAGCCGGGGCGCCGCACCCTGACCTCCCACTACACTGCGGAGCTGCAGCAACTGAGATGCCGCGTGGCGCCAGAGCAGACGCGGGTGCCCACGCCCTCCGCCCCCCAAACCCGCTCTGCCCAAGGAGCCTGCTCACGAGACCCCGGACCCAGGCCGCGGGTGGGGGCCGCCCTCGGTCGTCGGGCTGGATCAGTGCCGCGCTGCGTTCCGGGGGCCTCCCAGGCGGCCGCCACCCCGGGGAGCCTTCCCAGGAAACCTCCCCGTGTGCTCGGCGCACAGCAAGGGCTGCGGCCCGGTAAGCGGGCCGCCTCAGCAGCCAAGTTCCTTGACCCCACTCCCGTCTCAGAGCCTCGTTTGGAAGGAGGCCTGGAGCCTGCCGGGCGTCCCGCAGGTGCGGCCAATCCACCCGCTGCACGGGGCACGGGGCCCAGGGCGCGCAGACACGGGCTCCTGGGGATGCGCTGGACGCCGCGCACCCGCCCCGGCCCCGCCGCGCCGCCCTCCGCAACCGGAGCCCAAACTCACCCGCGCCCCGAACTCGCCCCGAGCACCGTCCGCCGCACCCGCAGCCCAAACTCACCCGCGCCCGCCTCGCCCCCAAACTCCGAGAAGACCCCGTTCCCCGCCGCAGGCCTTCCTCCCCCGGCCCTGGAGGGGAGCGCTCGGCATGCGGCGCACGGGGAGCCTCTCCTCTCCTTTCCTTCCCGTGGGTCCCGAGGAAACCGAGCCGTCACTGCGGACACGGCCCGCGGGGTCCCGGGAACGCCACGGAGCCGGACAAACCCCGGCTCCCCTCAGCGCGAGAAGCAAAGTCCCGCGGCCTGAACGCACGTGCGCTGCGCGGGTCCACAATGAGAGCCCAGGCTCCGCCTGCGGGCCACGGGGGGCGGTACGGGAGGAGCGGCCACAGCTCAGAGGAGGTGGCGCCGCCTCGTGGCTAAAATGATGAACCACAACACTTTGGGAATTCAAACCGCAGTGGGCACGAATTTCTTACATCTTCTCCAAACAATTTGTTGGAGACCATACACAATGAAATTGAAGGTAGACACAGCTTTACAACTTACACCAAAATTCACTCACAATTCTCCATAGGCAAATATTAAATGCAAAATTATAAAATTCTAGGTAAAAGCAAGAAAATCTACACAACCTTGCTGATGACTTTTAACACCCAACACCAAAAGCCTATCCACAAAAGAAAAATAATAAATTTCTTGGTCTTCATAGAATTAAATTTTCTACTCTAAAAGATCTTGTTCAGAGAACCCAAACACAAGACACACAATGGTAAAAAATATTTGCAAAATACACATTTGATAAAGGATTTGTACTCAAGATACACAAAAATCCATAAAACAGAAAAGAACCATTAAAAAATATTTTACCAGTGAAAAGGTAAGTCTCACCTTAGGATCCAAGAATTGTGTCACCAGTATTTAGACGACTGCTCTGAAAAACTGTCCCAAAAAAATACACCATGCAATTTTTCACAGTAACTCTATTCATAAAGACTAAAAATGTATGCTCTCCAAACTCCATATTTGGAGACACTGGTATGACCTATTATTAACTCCGTTTTTATCACTTCCCCTTTCGCTGGAGAATGGAGGGGTGAGGCTGAAAATTCCAAGGTTCTAATCATGGCGTGGGCTTTCTGCCTGTCAGACACCCGAGCAGAACCCTCCCAGAACCACCTACTTAGTATAAAAGACACTCTTACCCAGGAAATTCCCAGGGCTTTAGGAGCCCAGGGTCAGGAATGAGCCATAGACCAATATATGTTTTCTGTTGCATTTCTGTGTTCATGGTGGCACATCACAGGAAGAGGGTCAGGAAGTTCTGCTTCCACTATCCTAGGATAAGGAGGATTTAGAACAAAAACTAAGTTGACTTATTAAGAATGTTATAATGTTTGACCCCAATGTGTATGGATTAGATTCCAACTAAAAGGCTGATATGGCTGTAGTGACAAGTATTAGCTTCCACAGCTATCTGAGTGTCTGAGCGAGGCTGTTTCTATAACTGTCCATTCACAGCTCTGGGTGGGGAGTGTGGGCAACCCCCCCGGAGTGGTGGAAAGAGCCCTGGGCTCAGAGAAGGAGCCTGTCTTACACCAGAACTGGGACTTTGGTCTAAAGTTGCCAGGCAAACACAAGTTAAATTTGAATTTCAGAGAACAAATAATTTTTTGGACATACCTATATTAAAATATTTTTTGCTATCATCTGAACTATACCCTGTGTTTTTACACCGAGTCTGGCAGCCCTACCTTAGGCCAGTCATGTAAATGCTTGGAGCTTCAATTTCCTCATCTGAGTGATAGAATGATGCCCGCTGTAGAGTGCTGTGCTTAGTACCAACTGGGACCACTGCAGGGGGTGGGGAGTTGTTCTTGACCCTCTGAGGGTTGCTGGATTTGAAAACTAAACTGACAAAGATTAACCAGAGAAAAGTGCACCCATTTATTCATAGCTTTTATGCGATAGAGGAGACTTCAAAAGGAAGTGAGGACCCAGAGAAGCGTTTGGCCCTGAGCATTTTTGTGCAGGTTTGATAAGAGGTGGGCAGCTGTGGAGAAACAGGACGGGGTAAGGAGCAGGAGGCAGCGCAGTGAGCAGGGGGAGCTTACCAGGACCTGCTCGTTAGGATTCTTCCTTGTGTCCCTTTGTCTTCAAAGAAAAGGATTCTCCTCTCTTCTGGGTATAGGGAGGGTGCCTCTCACATAAGGGGTGTATGATCTGTTTCAGGGGGAAAGGATGTGGAGAAGGTCAGAGTGAACTTCTGGCTTCTTTGATTTTTACCAAACTCCTTCGGCTTTAAATATTCAATATTCCAAGTTACCATCGTTTGGGGTAGCATATCCTGGACCCCATCCTTACAGTGGTTGACATGACCTAGAATCTGTAGTCTTAGGCACTCCTAGAATAGTTCTGCAATAGTTATAAGTCTGTGTGGAGTAACACAAATTTATGTTTTAATTTTTCTACTTAATAGATATTCTTCTTGGATATCCATAAAGTGAGGTAATAATAGTATCTACCTCAAATTATATTTATGAGACTTAAATGAGTCAATGAATGTAAAATGTTTAGTCCTGAGCATGGTACATTATAAATGCTTAATAAATGATACCTAGTTACGCCTGCAGTTGTGCAAATATGATGTAATATCATCCAAATGAATTGAGGAGACTTTGAAATGAATCATTCAACTGAGGATGATTTACTGAGTCATATTTCAGCACTAAGTGCTGATGGGCAATACTTGTCCTTCCCACTGGTTATCAGAGAGGGACAGAAATGGCCAAGTTTAGATGGGGAAGACATTTACAAATCTTCCTGAGTATGTAAGAGACAAAGATAACACCTTTGTGATACTTTTTGAAGGATATAAAAAAAATTTTATGACTCTTAGCCCATTCTTTAAACTCAGAAGGAATTGACAGCTGATGCCTGCATTTTACCAGAGGCAAAAACATGCCTCCTCAGCAAATGGTGGGTTTACTGCAGTCTAAGGTGTACTAGCGGCAGAGGCTAAGACTCTCCCTGCTTATCAAATGAAGCTGACCCAGTCTTGGTCACAGCATCGCCGAATGGAAAGGTGGCCTTGCAGGATTTCTCTAAATCCCTGATGGCAGAGAAGAATGAATTAACCAAACAGCCCATCAGGGGATTTCAGGAAAGGCTCTTAATAGAGGAAAGCATTAACATGTAACCACACAGAAAGGCGGACATTAGTGGCACCTAGACATTAGTGGCAGCAGTTTCAGTTTTTAACTTTTCTTGAGCTTGTTTAAAAATCATGGATATTTGTTCAGCTGCATCTCCTGTACCGTCAGTGCTGACACATCAGGGACCTCGGAGATTTAATGGAAAAGTGAGCTGAGATGCAAATGGCAGCATCAGACCCGGCAGCTATCAGACAAACGGAAAACCCATCTTTCCTCCGCAGCCCTGAGCCCATCCTGATTTGTGTTGCAGATTTTTTACGCTCTTTTCTCTCTTTCTCTCTGCTGTTTTCTTTATCAACTTTCTCCATCCTAAAACTCTCACAACCCAATCTCCATGTTGCTGCCTCCTAACTCATTTCTAACATTTGGTAGGTGTACTTGCAGAAATAACTGTGCCTTTCCTTGAACTGATGTGCTGGGTGTGGAGCGGAGAAGTATCTGTTTATAGCACTTCAAGGGCAATAGGCAGACTCACGTCAATCAAGTGACTCAGTATGAACTGACATGTAAGATACCCCTTGGGAGTGATTTTTTGCTTTTTTGTTCAGTTGAAGTGCTTGTCATTTCTTTAAATTTCATATTTCTTCAGATGCAATGGAGGCATTGTAGTGAATGTAAAATGCACAAGTAAAACATTTACTTAAAAAGCAACAGCCTTGAAACAGTATAGCATTCACAAGTCAGATACAGTTTCTTATTCCATGGTAAGCATTTGCTAATGTGAAGCTTTATTGTGTAAACCCACCTGCATATGCAATGGTACACAATTCCCTGACAACATTGGTTGAGTCATGAAATAGTCTTAAAGCTGAAAAATAAGTTACATTTTCTGATAAAACTTAGGGTCTTCTGTGAGGCCTCAGGGGTTTGATTTCCCATGAACCTCTTTAGATTCCCTTGTGGTTCCCAAGCCTCTGTTTTGGTTCTTTTTTTCTAATTTTCTCTTTCTTTCTCCCAGAAAAATTCAGAAAGTCATCATTACTGAACATGTGTTCACTGTTTCCCACCATACTCTCCATGTGGCTTTGCATCCCAGAAGGGGGCAGCTAGGCAGTGGGAGTGGCAGCCTGGGGGCTGACCAGCTGAGCAGGCTGATAGAACCAGCCTGTCACCCTCATCTCCCCTTCTCCTCACTTCCACCCTCTGCCTTCCCACCTCCTCCCACTGTCCCCAGCACTTTAGACAAAGGCAATACAACATGAGCTTTGGGGTCAGGCACACCTGTCTTTGAATCCTCCCTCCTCCCAAGCTGTGTGACCTGATAAGCTGCCTGCTCCACCACGTCAGTGTTTCTTCACTTGACATGTGGCCAGGGTCACCATTTGCCCTGCTTTTTCTGGGCCAGTCTAGGTGTATGCTTTGTGTCCTGACATACTCATTAATATTGCCTCTGTTCAATGTCTCAAGTATCCTGAATAGACTGTAAAAATGAGGCATTTTAGATGTCTACTATAGTGCCTAGTACATAGTTCCTTGAGATGGTAACTTCTGCTGTTATTCATAATGATTTGAAGGGATCCTCCCACCAGATCTCAGTGGATTACTTGATGTGGTGAGCTGGATGTGAGCTTAGAAAAGTCCATTTTGTTTTTGGACTTTGTTTTAGAAACAATTAATGCCCACCTAATTTTTTATGATCTCAACTGAATGTAGGGCTCACTGGAATAAAGTAACCAAAGCAAGAAGCGGTAATGACCAGTTTAGGCTGGAAAGGAGAAGGGAAGTTGGGCACAATTTCATTGTGAACAGGAAAAGAAAAGTGACATTTAAAGCAAAAACAAAACAAATAAAGCATTTCAGAGCAGGGTAGAATAAATCTCAGGCATAGATGGCTTTTCCAAAAGTAGTTCTCCTCAGTGAGCTCTGTGGGTAGAGCCTGAGCTGAGCAGCCTGCCCACACAGGGCCCTGGGAAGACGGGTGAGGTGTCTCAGCAGAGAGGAGGGGGCCCCAGTGATGCTCAAGGTAAAACATCATCTATAGTGGAAATAGCAGACGAATCCACAGGAAAACCTCTGTTAGGGAGAAAACCAAGAATTGGCCTTGTCTTAGTTTTTCTGAGTCATAAACACACTGCCGAACTGATTAACTGCTCAAAGTTATGTGCCAGACCCTGAACTGCACCCTGGTCATGTGGGATGTGACACACATTCCCTGCCCCAAGTAGCTCAGACTACAGACAAGGAGAGACACATGGCAGTGACAGCACTCTGTACTGTGGAAAGGCATGCTGTGTAAGTTGGGAAAGGTAACCTCAGTAACAAAGGGCCCCAAGCCCTATCACTAGCCACAATAGACGGCATTTCCAACTGGTATTGCAGAATAGTGCAGGAGTTTGCAAGATAGTCCTCATGTGGCTCTAACTATTCCCATGGCCTTAGAGTTCTCTTTTGGATACTTCACAGCCAGTCAACAGGTAGAAGAAAGAGGAAACTACAGGGTGTCACAGGAATATTTTTTGGACTAGGTTTGGAAGTGGTGCCCACAAGCCATTTGTCAGAGTTAGTCACATTGGCCCAACATAATGCAGTATCTTGGCAGCCACTACCTGGTAACAATTCTACAGGATGAAGTGGGAGAATTAGTCTTTTCTGAACAGCCAGCTATTCATGGGACTTATACATGGAGGAGTATGTGAGGGAAGCTCAGAAGAGAGAGAGAACCCAAACGTGCATGCATGTGTGTGTGTGTGTGTGTGTGTGTGTGTGTGTGTGTGTGCGTGTGTGTGTGTATTTCTGGAGTGAGGGATAGATCCTAGCAATGGCTCCATGGAATAATTGATATTTTAACCAAGTTTTACAAAAGAAATAGTATTTAACTCATGAAGGGCATTAAGAAAAGACAGTTTAAATAGAAGGAACAGCATGTGTAAAGGTACTGGAGAATTCATTCCGTCATTTATACAACAAATCCTATAAAAATGTCTTTGAAGTGCCAGAAATCATTTAAAATGCTGGGAATGCTGCTGTACACAGAACAGACAAGGGCTCCACTCTCCTAACCCAATATTCTAGTGGAAGTAGAAAAACCACACAGAGGCAACTAAGTACACAACTCCAAACATCAAGGAGCATGTTGGGTGGAAGAACCACATAGCTGTAAGCAGGGCTGGAGCAAAGGGTTAATGTTGAAAGTGCAGAAAAAGCAAGTGAGAAATGATGAGACTGGAGAAGATGGAAAAGGCCAGCCAGGAAGTAGCCTTCGTGCATTAACAGGTACCAGCAAGAGGAGATGGCAGAGCTGTGAATTATGGAAGGTCCCTGGCTTGTGACAGAAAGACTCCAGGTGTGGCTGCAGGGAGACTGATTATAAGGCTGCCTGAATAGCCTCGGTGTAAAGTAGGAGCCATGGTTGGAGGGGTGGAAATGTGAGCGGGTGCAGTGCACACAGGGGGCTTGCCCCTCCTTCCAGGTTTCAGGCAGAAAATGGGCAGAATGTGTTTCCCTAACCCAGTCCAGTCCTCTGGTTTGTGTAAATTTTTACTTTTAAAATTTTGTATATATATCATCACAGAAAAATCTAAAACTTAAAATGTTACCCATGTTATTACACAGTGCTGGGTACAGAGGAATACATGTACATGTCTGTGTGTACATAGACACATATATATTTATGTCTATGTGCATAGATATATTTTGTAAACTCTGCTCCACCTGTGTGTACACAAGTTCCCCCACTGTCTCTGCCCCTTTCCCCACTGCAGATGCTCTCCTCTCCCCACCTGTACTCCGATACTTGCATCAGGTGGAATCACTGTGTGGAAGCCCGCACCTTGCTGGGGCTCCAAGGTAGCCCCCTCCCTTGGAATTCCCTCCACACCCTGCTCAGGCTCTGACTACCCATCCCATGCCATGACACCACCTCCTGAGGCTGCCCTCTTTACCCTGCCTGGGCTCTGGGCCCTGCCTCAGTCACCTCAGCATTCCAGCACTCTGCCACAGCCACCTACCTCACTCAGACCTCTTGAGGAGCTCTACAACAACACCATTCCAGATGAGAAGGGGGGAAAGAACAAGGGCAAGACAAAAAGTTGAAACACACAAATTTTTTTTAATCAGAAAATGGAGTTGACAGAGATGGAAGCAAGACTTGTGTGTTTTTATTTAGTGTTTTTTGACGAAGTAAATCCTTAAATATTTAAAACAAGAGTTCCTAAAATTGAAAGTAAGTATACTTACATCCATAACTGGTAACAAATACATCAAGAAACTGATTGTTGCAATGCTTTAAGGCAAATAATTTAACATGCTTAACAGGGGGCTTGCCCCTCCTTCCAGGTTTCAGGCAGAAAATGGGCAGAATGTGTTTCCCTAACCCAGTCCAGTCCTTCTGGTTTGTGTAAATTTTTACTTTTAAAATTTTGTATATATACCATCACAGAAAAATCTAAAACTTAAAATGTTACCCGTGTTATTAGACAGTGCTGGGTACAGTGGAATACATGTGTTCTCAGGATGAAAGAGATCTAAAGTTTAACTCAGGAGTTAAAAGCAATAATACTGATATTGTTATTTTAGAATATATGTATTAAAAGATATAGAAATGAATATGTTACTTTTAGCAACTGTTTTCAGTGTAAGAGAAAAGCAATGTAAGTATAAAAATTTTTTAAGTTAAAGTAAAACTTCAGTATTGTTAAATTTGAATAGAAAATTTCAATATGAACAGAGAATTTAAAAATACATACATGCATATTTTCCCCTACTTTTGCCCACTGAAGGACCTAGAAGGATTGATGACCCAGTGGCAGTGAGCACCCTCAACAGCCAGAGTTCTGTCTCTAACTAGTTTCCCCATGAAAGGAACCAGGGCTCTTTAGAGAAGTGGCTGGTTCTGGGTCTGGGAGAGGGGGTGCACTTGGTGAGCCGGGGACACCTTTTCTGTGCCAGGAAAAGAGGCAGTTTGAAGGGGCTCTTACTGGCCAAAGATGGGAAATTGCAGCTTCAAAATGAATGACATACACTGACTATATGCAAACCTGTAAATCAATAAAATGATATTCAGAAAAGAGAAAAACAAAGATAAAACAGGCAAAACAAATTTGAGGTCTGCTCCTTACTATTAAAGGGACAATTCAAATACATAACTATATACCTTGCCTTTACAGAAGAAGCAGTTGATGAGCTAAATCTCTCCCTCACTCCTTCTCTCCAACAAAGACTGCCAACTAATAAACATAAAAGGAATGATAAAAATAGAGAAATCAACATTTTACAACCCCTGGTGAAGTCACTGCTGGAGGCAAGAATCATCAATGGATGATTAAGCCATTAGGTGACACACTGACAGAGAGCTGGATCCCCTAGTGCTGCTCAAGTCTGACTCCACAGATGATCTGATGGTTTAAAAAGAGAAATAGAACTTTATGAGGGAGAGATGAGGCTGTTTGCTACTGATAAAGAGTCAGTTAGATGTACCTCATGAGGTAATGGGAAATCATACAGCATCAATGATGATGTCTTGCCTGAAATGTTTAACCTGAATGTAATCCAGCCTCTGTATCCACACTCCAGGTTACAGAGAATTCATGGGTAAGTGAAATAATGTAAATGCCACCAATAATTCAGAAGCTGGACAAATTCAAAAACTAGGCCATTCTGTGGGACAGCTGGCCTAGTCACTTCACCAAGTTAATGTCATTCCAGAGAAAGGGGTAGGGGAGCACCATTATAGATCTTAAGTGACTTAAGACATGTAACGACCAAACACAGAGAGGAGTGGATCCTGGTATGACTAAAATAGGAGTAACATACGTTTTTTTGGAGCAATTGGCAAATTTTGAATATGGATCAGGTATTAGATGATGATAATAGAAAAGTATCATTATTTATGTTAGCTATAGAATGGTATTGATTTTAAGAAGAAAAAAGTTCTGATTTTCATGGTGTTCATTTAATTTAAAATATTTTGGCTAAAAAATTGATGATGTAAACATGGCAAAACTGTTGATAACTATTCATCTAGGTAACGAATATATAGGCAATCACTATACTCTATTTTCCTGTGTGTTTGAAAATATTTATGATAAAAAGTTAAAAGTAATTCTGATTCCTAGGCCCCAAACCAGACCTACCGAATGAACCTAAAGCCTTGCTGGCATCTGTATTTTATCAAATATCCCATCTTGATGAAGAAATGAGTGAATGAATGACTTTTTAATCCATTGTAATCTTTTTCAACAAATATTTATCAGGCCCCTACTACAGGCCAGGAACTTTTCTAGGTGCTGAAGATTCAACTCTGAACAAAACATACACAAAGGATCATAAACCTGTGGAGCTTGGCACCCTGCCTTGTCCACAGTAGGCCTCTTTTTAAGTTAAAGTAGAACTTCAGTATTGTTAAATTTGAATAGAAAATTTCAATATGAACTCACCCTCACCCGGACAGGAGACACCTCTTTAAAGCAAACCAACTTTTTAAAACTGTTAAATATAACATAAACCCAGAAAACTGCCTAAAACAGATGGACAGATTAATGAATTGTTAGGCAGTAACACCCCCACCTCCCACAGAACCCAGAACCCTGCCAATCAGCGGGGAGCCTCTCAGGCGCATGCTCACCACTTCACCCTCCCCAAGAGCAGGGCCTCAGATGCCACTGTGAGGAGCAGAGGCAGAGTTCAGAACCCGGCCCCCAACATTCTTCTGAGCATTACCTTGCCCCACAAAAGGAAGATCCTACATTTTCTTTCCCTTTGGTTCAAAAGGGCCTATTTGCAAACTTTTACAGAACAGCACAACTCAGACGTGTATTACACACGTGACTTTCACTTTATAATATCAAGTAAATGCAGCAGCTCCAGGCAAGCTTATACCTGATTCACAGCTAATTTCAAGAACATGAAGTCATAAAAGGTACAGACACATAATTCTATCATGGTGGGGTGAAGAAACTAAAGTATTATTTAGAATAACCTCGGTGTCAGCCTCAAATGATAACATCGGGGAGGCTGTCTGCAGTCATGTGGAGTGATGTTAACAGGTGACCTGAGGTGTTGCTTGTTACCTAGGCTAGTTGAATCAAATGAGAAATAAGCTTTTCTCCATTTTTCTTTTTTAAAAAAAAGAAAACTTTAATCTTCTCTGCATTTTATATGACTTTTTTTCCTCCTCTAATCTAGGTCTTTCAGACCCAGAGCTGAAATACTGTGAAAATGGACAATGTGTCCCCTGCCTGACTGTTCTCAAAATGCCCAAACCTTGGAAACGATGCAAGGATGGAAAAGTAAAGAGACTGCATTTCATGCGGCAGTCTCAAAGCTCTGACACTAGGTGACTGTAAATGCACAGTGACACACCACGTAGGCAGGCTGCCATGAGCATTAAGTAAATAATAGGCACACAGTGCAGCTTGGGGCATATCCCAGGAGAGGGAGAGTTCAGGGGCAGCTGAAGAGAGTGGGCAGGTCTCCCCTTCCAGCAACTCCATTTCCTGCCGATGTGGCCTTAGGCCCATGCGGAGCAGAAGCCTCAGCCCCTTGTGAGCGAATGGGGAAGATGCCGATGCCTCCCAGGGATGCCGTGAGGACTGATGGCAACTCCCATCCACCTGGCGCCCCCAGGGCAACGCTGCTTCCATCCACTACCTTGCACCTCCTCGAGGTTTCTACCCCCTTGCTACTCAGGAGCAACTAGAAAATGTAGGAAACGCATGTCTTCTTAAAGGGGGCGCTTTTGCCATTTCCACCGTCACCCGGACAGGAGGCACCGTGATTGCGTCCTGAGACATCTTTTAATGGTTGTAATCACTTTCAAGCAACATAATCTCTCTAAATCTCAATGTCCTCATGTACAAAGTGGGGATGGAGAGGTCCTTACAAGGAATCTGAGTGAAGAGTAAATGAGATAGGGAATTTTTGTTTCTGTTAGTGGTGAGTCTGCGATGTTTCCCCAGGTCCCTTGCGCAGACAGGACCCACATCATCCCTCCTGGCATGAACGCGGCCAAGACTGCGGGCCTTGAGACGCAGCAGTGGGGGCTGCAGGGTGACAGACGACGTGGCCTCGGGGACATGATGCGAACTCCTGCCGCAGCCCGGGATCCCCACAGCCAGACCTGGAAAATGTGAGAGAGAGAGAGACGGTCAGGGGCGGTCGCTCTCCGCTTCTCTCCGCCTCTCCCTGCCTTTCCTGGACAGTGAGTCTCCCGCTACGGCCTCAGCATCTTCCTTGGGGTTTAGACCTTGGCACTCTAAGTTTTAACGAAGAATAATAGTCAAATTTGGCTCTTTTTTTTTTTCTCTTGTGCAAAGCTTTATATTTGTTTGCTCTCTGGATGAAGAATAGAAAAGGTATTATGTCAGTCTTGGGCTGGACATTACATGAAAACTCAGACAGAATGGAGTGTCGGCAGTGGAACAATGGGATTTATCCTTGGCTCTGGGCTTCAGGGTATAAGCTTCCTGGCTCCTGAGTCATGGGGGGGTGGGGTCCCTCCTGGTCCCTGAGTCACTGGGGGGTGGGGTCCCACCAGGAGCCAAAGGCACAGGCCATTTCTTTCTGGAAGCTTCTTAAAGGGCCTGTTGTATCACAAGGCTGCTGGGCTGTGTTCTCAAGCAGCCCTGTTTTCTCTCTCCTCATGTGCTCACATAAACACAGGGTGCAGGCCAGGACCAGAGGGAGTCAGGCTGCTCCTGGAGCACCAGAAGACCCATGCATGCCTGAAGACCTTCTTTGCCCCTGGCCTGAAGCTCTGTCCCTGGCCATTGCCTCCAATAGGCCACTGCTGAAATGCCACCGTCAAGAAGCTCTCACAGGCCATGAGGCCTGAGGCCCGGGCCCCCTGCTGCAGGGCTTCTCCACAGGCAGCACAGAGGTGAGAGGTGGGCGTGTGCCGGCAGGCCGCTCCACTGGTCAGTTTGTGCCACACGTGGGCAACACATCCTGCTTTACTGTCCTGCCAGGAAATACAGAACCAAACAAGACTCGAGTGTAGCCATAGCCTCATCCTTCTGGCTTGTCCCTTACATAAGGCCCTAACCCTGGGTGTTCATCTCCTATCAGGTTTTGTGTCCTAGCCCTGATTCCTTGTTCTTACTACAGTATGTTGGCATCTTTGTGTATGCTTTCTTGTAGCAAGCTGTGTGGAACACGGCACAGAACGTAAATACCTCAAATATCTCAAGTGACACTCCCTGCTCCCGTGTCAATACTGGCTTCCTCTCTAGGGACGGTATGAGTCTGCATCTTATAAAGGACAGCACCAAGACAGGGCTTGGTGGCAGACCTCTTATTACATCGTCTATCTGCTTCAGGACATTTTGTGAGCTGCTGTATGAATTCTACACAGAGACCACCTCATCTATTACTCAAGACACCCCATGAAAAGGGCAGGTGAGAGAGTGTGGTGGGTGAGCCAGAGGGGTGCTCCAGCCTGGTCTTGAGAGACTGTGTCCTCTCTACTTGTCTCCCTCTCAGCCTCCCTCCTTTTTCTCCCCCCTCACTCATAGACTATGTTATAAACCAAATCGAACTAGCTCTATTTGGTTTTCCACCTTAATACATAGCCTTAAAATGAAACACCACATTGTCATCTAGAGGTCATGAGACACTCAGAGCAATTTCCTGATGCTATTTAACTCTGGGATGTCCTTAGGGAATGCTCTGAGGGGGGTCTCCCTCCCACCCCCTCGGCTGGATCCTTCACTTCTGACTGTTGTGGTTTAAAATGCCAACCTACAGCTTGATTTCTTAGACGATGCTTATTCACATGCTCTGTAAAATCTCATAACAACATAGTAAGAAAGGTCACTTAACAATGAGACACTTAACATATCTCCTCCCCAAGAATGAATTTTGGTGTAAAAAGAAGCAAAAATAGTGCCAGAAACAAATTACTGGCTTATAAACATGTTTATTAAATGCATCATACTTGGAGAAGCAGATGTGAGAATGACAAAGGATAAATGCCAACAGCAGGCTGCTCGGTAGATTCCTTGGCTTGCTGCTGAGAATGAGAGGCTGCACGTGGTGGGAGCTGCGGGGGGTGGGGGGGTAGGTTACAGGCTCCTGCGGTGCTGCTGCTCAGGGAGCCGTGATCAGCGCCAGGAATTGTGTGGAGAGGTTTCCCTTTGGTGTTAATAGAACAGATTACTCCCTTTAACAGAAAACTTTTATAAGTTCCAATATTTTTGTGAATTCACAATTTCCTTATGTCTTCAATTCCAGTTGTTTGTGACACTTCAATAAATAAGTAAAATTGATTAATAAATCTATCAAACGTAATTCAGGATTACCCCCAATTCCTGCCTTTCCTCAATCCTTGCAAATAAAGGACTGTTGGTTCGAGATGGTTTAGAATAAGCAGAAAGGACACAATAAAAAGATGATAATGTTTTTGGCATTTTTAAGTCATATTTCTGCTACAGAAATTGGCATATCATGCAAAAAAGCTGTTGATGTGATTAGGAGAACTACAAATTCCACACTATAGAGACACAGACTCCTCCTCATGCACAATTTCCTATTCACAGATCTGGCGTTCTTCTCATTTCCTGTTTAGAACAGTATTCTCTGGCCCTGTTGACAAGAATAAGTCATTGGAAGCTCTGGCAAACAATGCTGTGTGGGGTGTCCACTGGAGTCAGCAGCTCCCCTTTGAAAACTGCCATTGCTGTTGGAAGCTCCCAATTTTGCAGTCAGGAGGTCATATAGAATCAATTAAGTCAGAAGATCTCTGGGGAATCTCCTCTGAGGGCTGTTGCCCAACTGTGATTATTTGCCAACATGGCAGCTGACTCCCAACTCCTGTGAAACTCGGGCTGAGAGTTGGCCTCCACCTTCCAGCAGCCTCCACCTCCCAGCAGCCTTCACTTCACCTCCTGGCAGCTCAGCTTTTTCCCTTGGCCGCCCGTGCTGGTCCAGCTCAAGCTGCGTCTCCCTGAGTCTGACCCCAGCTCCACTCTGAGATGCCAGGAGAATGCCCTGCTGTGTGAAGAGGTTGTGGCTCTCAGTTCCTCCTCACCAGCAGGAAGGAAGCTGGAAGAAGTACCACAAATGGCTGCTGTTGCTATGGCAACAAGCTGCTGCTCAGAAGAAAGTGGAGGAAAGTGCCTTTCATCTTTTGATTACCTTTCTGCACCTTCCCCTTCCTTTACCCATTATTAGACCCCTAAGCAATCATCTCTCCTAACATCCATATATCTCCCCTAAAGCTTAAACATCTAAAGAGCTTTCATCCATCAATAAGCACCAATTCTTGAACCAAAAGAAGAAAATATCATATTATAATATCTATTATAATTGTATGCACCGTTCAGCTGGGTGGAGAAAGTATTTTTATGTACAGGGCAGGAAATCATTCATTCATTCAGGCAATTAATAAATACTCACCAGTAACTACGATGCAAAATGCTAAGCCCTGGGGATTCAGAGATGATAAAACACCGTTTCTACCTTACCG
Organism: Manis javanica; assembly: GCF_040802235.1. Lineage (NCBI taxonomy): Eukaryota > Metazoa > Chordata > Mammalia > Pholidota > Manidae > Manis > Manis javanica. Next base: position 217,760,579 of record NC_133158.1, on the reverse strand, counting down.
TCTGGTGGAGATGCAGATATGACAATAAATGCCCATGATAAGGCGTTTCTGGTATCTGATAAAAGTCCACCTGGGCCTGTGGGGCTGTGAGCTGCTGGGGGTTCGGAGGGGCTGGGAAACGCTCACCAAGGAGGTGAGCTGTGAGGCAGAAGCAGGCAGGCAGGAGCACACATCACCCTGGAGGCCTCTTCAAGGCTCCCCCCGAGCTCATTGCTTGGTCTAACTTATTGGGTGGTGGGTCAATACCCAGGAAGCTCCAGAGCCTTTATGAGATACAGTGTAAATGATTCAGAGGAAGCCAGTGGTGTTTCATGTGAGTTTTGGAAGGTGGGGTCAGGGTGATGGAAAAAGGGGAGATGGAGGCTGCAGATGGGGAGACAACTAGAGACCAGAGTGTTACCAGAGACAGGTCCTTGGCTCCGGTGAGAAAGAACTCAAGAACAGACACAAAAGGCAGCTGAGCACTAGGAGTTTAGAGAAAGGAGAACGTACAGACCTGTGAGGTGGTGAGGGCGGATCAGAGGAAGTAGCACTGAGGAAACAATAAGGGCCTTTGTTATGTAAAGGGAGATGAACATTCACTAAGTGGGCTCAGGTTTCAGAGGGAACAGGTGAGGTCTTCTTGGGGTTTGGACTTGCTCTACCCTCACATCCAGGGGAGTTTTGGTTATATTTGGTTCATACTGGGATTGTCATGGTACAGGTAGGTGCAATTTTTACCGTTAATGAGGGCATGATTTTGGGGTGAGGGTTAGGCCAACTTCTCCATGTTGGAACCAACAATTTTCAGCTGGTCTGTTATCTATACCCTCACTGCCCTCATCCCACAAGAACAGCTCACACGGAAATGTGCAGAATGTAAGCACAGGACAGACATCCCCTTCCCCTGACTGCTCACCTGTGCCATCTACCTACTCTATCGGGAGGAGTAGTGGGTGTAAGGTAATAAACCCCCTGGGAGTGTGGAAGCCCGAAATTGGGTGGGAAAAACCCATCTGATTGTGATTATGGGCAACACATCTGATTAGTCTAGACTCTGCCACCACTATCTGGAGGCGGAGGATGAGTCGCAATCTTTTGAGGCCTATTTTCTCAGCTGTAAAATGGGAAATATAGATCTTCCATTGGTTGACTTCCATGGTCCTCTCTCGAAATTCCCATGTTGTAGTCCTAACCCTCAAATCCATAGAGTTAGGATCTCCAGAATGTGACCATATTTGGAGATAGGATCTCTAAAGAGATGATTAACTTTATGTAAGCTCATTAGGATGGGCCTTAGGTAATGGGACTGGTGTCTTATAAGAGGGAAATGTGGACACAGGCATGGACAGAGGAAGCGGGTACGAACACACAGGGGGAAGGCGGCACCTACAAGCCAAGGAAAGGGGCCTGGGGTGGCGCCTCCCTCACAGCCCTCAGGAAGAGCCAACCATCACTGTCAACACCTTGATCTGGGCATTCGACCCCAGAACTGTGAAAGAACAAGCCTGCTGCTCGAGCTGCCCAGTCTGTGGTACTTGGTTAAGGCAGCCCTAGGGAACTGGCCCACAGTGTCATTGTGAGGACTGAATAGTTTACACAATGACCAAAGCATGTGATAATATTCACTGTGTGGTGGCTCATATTGTCAGTAACAATAGAATTGGCTTTACTTTAAATAAAAAGAAACCCCAACTTATCTGCATAATTGGATTTTAAGGCTATCAAGACTGATTTCTCTAGTTAACTCAATGCCAGAGGACCCTTTGTTTGCATTCTGATGCTGAAGTCTTTTAAACATGACTCATCCATCCCTATACTATTAAAACTGAACATTTTTTTGATTTACAGGCCCAAGTGCCTCTTTAATTCTAAGAGATTAAAACTGAATGTGTACTGCTTCAAAAAAAAAGTTTTGTTTGGGTTTTAATAAGACAGTTGTCAAAGTTTTCTAATTATTTCCTTTTTTTTCCACAATGAAGTGTTGACAACTCCAGCTAACTTCAGGGTTCTGGACAATTGAACAAATCCAATGTGTCAACATTCTTTAGTTTCCATGAACACATTAAGTGACATAGAGTGTTACATAACTGTCCTACATTGTAAGGACTCAAACTTGTTACTGTAACTTTAATTATAATAAAAAAAAATACAAATTACTATCATTTTCTCCATTTATTTTGGACCAGCTGCCTCTGAGCAATTAACAAACAGATCATGTAAATGTAATTAATTACAAGAAATACGAGGCTCCAAACAGAAAAAAGAATAAATTGAAGTCTGTTCACAATCATCCAGACTATGCTTCTCAATTGTGTTTATGAGAACTGGCACCAAACAGTAAACTGTGCTTTACCATTGCCCTGATCTGACATTTCTAATTAACTTCTAAGAGTTAAATTTATTTAGCTTCCTTCTCTCCCTTGGAAGAAGGTTATAAAACACAGAACAAATGATCTATCTCCATTGGTAGAGGACCCTTGCTGGTGTGTGGATTAAAATGCCATTCCTCCCGAAATAATCGAACAGATCACGGAAATACACAGAACTCCCAAAAGAAAGAACCCAAGGAGGACAACACCAAGACACAGAATAATTAAAATAGCAAAGATCAAGGACAAGGAAAGAGTTTTAAAGGCAGTTAGAGAGAAAAAAGGTCACCTATAAAGGAAAACCCATCAGGCTATCCTCAGACTTCTCAACAGAAACCCTACAGGCCAGAAGAGAATGGCATGATATATTTAATGCAATGAAACAGAAGGGCCTTGAACCAACAATACTGTATCCAGCACGATTATCATTTAAATATGATGGAGGGATTAAACAATTCCCAGACAAGCAAAAGTTAAGGGAATTTGCCTCCCACAAACCACCTCTACAGGGACTGCTCTAGATGGGAGCACTCCTAAAAAGAGCACAGAACAAAACACACAACATATGAAGAATGGAGAAGGAGGAATAAGAAGGGAGAGAAGAATCTCCAGACAGTGCCTCCCACAAACCATCTTACAGGGACTGCTCTAGATGGGAACACTCCTAAAAAGAGCACAGAACAAAACACACAACATATGAAGAATGGAGAAGGAGGAATAAGAAGGGAGAGAAGAATCTCCAGACAGTGTATATAACAGCTCAATAAGCGAGCTAAGTTAGGCAGTAAGACACTAAAGACACTAACCTTGAATCTTTGGTAACCACGAATCTAAAGCCTGCAATGGCAATAAGTACATATCTCTCAATAGTCACCCTAAATGTACATGGACTAAATGCACCAATCAAAAGACACAGAGTAATAGAATGGATAAAAAAGCAAGACCCATCTATATGCTGCTTACAAGAAACTTACCTCAAACCCAAAGACATGCACAGACTAAAAGTCAAGGGATGGAAAAACATATTTCAGGCAAACAACAGCGAGAAGAAAGCAGGGGTTGCAGTATTAATATCAGACAAAATAGACTTCAAAACAAAGAAAGTAACAAGAGATAAAGAAGGACACTACATAATGATAAAGGGCTCAGTCCAACAAGAGGATATAACCATTCTAAATATATATATGCACCCAACACAGGAGCACCAGCATATGTGAAACAAATACTAACAGAACTAAAGGGGGAAACAGACTGCAATACATTCATTTTAGGAGACTTCAACACGCCACTCACCCCAAAGGATAGATCCACTGGGCAGAAAATAAGTAAGGACACGGAGGCACTGAACAACACAATAGAACAGATGGACCTAATAGACATCTATAGAACTCTACATCCAAAAGCAACAGGATAGACATTCTTCTCAAGTGCACATGGAACATTCTCCAGAATAGACCACATACTAGCCCACAAAAAAAGCCTCAGTAAATTCCAAAATACTGAAATTCTACCAACCAACTTTTCAGACCACCAAGGTATAAAACTAGAAATAAATTCTACAAAGAAAACAAAAGGGCTCACAAATACATGGACGCTGAACAACATGCTCCTAAATAATCACTGGATCAATGAACAAATTAAAATAGAGATCAATGAATATATGGAAACAAATGAAAACAACAACACAAAGCCCTAACTTCTGTGGGACATAGCAAAAGCAGTCTTAAGAGGAAAGTATATGGCCATCCAGGCATACTTAAAGAAGCAAGAACAATCCCAAATGAATAGTCTAACATCACAGTTATCAAAACTGGAAAAAGAAGAACAAATGAGGCCTAAAGTCAGCAGAAGGAGGGACATAATAAAGATCAGAGAAGAAATGAACAAAATTGAGAAGAATAAAACAATAGCAAAAATCAATGAAACCAAGAGCTGGTTCTTTGAGAAAATAAACAAAATAGATAAGCCTCTAGCCAAACTTATTAAGAGAAAAACAGAATCAACACAAATCAACAGAATCAGAAATGAAAATGGAAAAATCACGACAGACTCCACAGAAATACAAAGAATTATTAAAGACTACTATGAAAACCTATATGCCAACAAGCTGGAAAACCTAGAAGAAATGGACAACTTCCTAGAAAAATACTACCTTCCCAGACTGACCAAGGAAGAAACACAAAAGTTAAACCAATTACGAGCAAAGAAATCGAAACGGTAATCAAAAAACTACCCAAGAACAAAACCCCAGGGTTGGACTGATTTACCTCGGAATTTTATCAGACACACAGAGAAGACATAATACCCATTCTCCTTAAAGTTTTCCAAAAAATAGAAGAGGAGGAAATACTCCCAAATTCATTCTATGAAGCGAACATCACCCTAATACCAAAACCAGGCAAAGACCCCACCAAAAAAGAAAATTACACACCAATATCCCTGATGAATGTAGATGCAAAAATACTCAATAAAATATTAGCAAACCGAATTCAAAAGTATATGAAAAGGATCATACACCATGAACAAGTGTGATTCATCCCAGGGATGCAAGGACAGTACAACATTAGAAAATCCATCAACATCATCCACCAGATCAACAAAAAGAAAGACAAAAACCACATGATCATCTCCATAGATGCTGAAAAAGCATTTGACAAAATTCAACATCCATTCATGATAAAAACTCTCAGCAAAATGGGAATAGAGGGCAAGTTCCTCAACATAATAAAGGCCATATATGATAAACCCACAGCCAACATTATACTGAACAGCGAGAAGCTGAAAGCTTTTCCTCTGAGATCAGGAACAAGACAGGGATGCCCACTCTCCCCACTGTTATTTAACATAGTACTGGAGGTCCTAGCCATGGCAATCAGACAAAACAAAGAAATACAAGGAATACAGATTGGTAAAGAAGAAGTTAAACTGTCACTATTTGCAGATGATATGATACTGTACATAAAAAACCCTAAAGACTCCACTCCAAAACTACTAGAACTGACATCAGAATACAGCAAAGTTGCAGGATACAAAATTAACACACAGAAATCTGTGGCTTTCCTATACACTAACAATGAACCAATAGAAAGAGAAATCAGTAAAACAACTCCATTCACACTTGCATCAAAAAGAATAAAATACCTAGGAATAAACCTAACCAAAGAAGTGAAAGACCTATACCCTGAAAACTACAAGTCACTCTCAAGAAAAATTAAAGGGGACACTAACAAATGGAAACTCATCCCATGCTCATGGCTAGGAAGAATTAATATTGTCAAAATGGCCATCCTGCCCAAAGCAATATACAGATTTGATGCAATCCCTATCAAATTACAAGCAACATTCTTCAATGAACTGAAATAAATAGTTCAAAAATTCATATGGAAACACCAAAGACCCCGAATAGCCAAAGCAATCCTGAGAAAGAAAAATAAAGTAGGGGGGATCTCACTCCCCAACTTCAAGCTCTACTACAAAGCCATAGTAATCAAGACAATTTGGTACTGGCACAAGAACAGAGTCACAGACCAGTGGAACAGACTAGAGACTCCAGACATTAACCCAAACATATGGTCAATTAATATTCGATAAAGGAGCCATGGACATACAATGGGGAAATGACAGTCTCTTCAACAGATGGTGCTGGCAGAACTGGACAGCTACATGTAGGAGAATGAAACTGGACCATTGTCTAACCCAATACACAAAAGTAAATTCAAAATGGATCAAAAACCTGAATGTAAGTCTTGAAACCATAAAACTCTTAGAAAAAAACATAGGCAAAAACCTCTTAGACATAAACATGAGTGACCTCTTCTTGAACATATCTCCCCGGGCAAGGAAAACAACAGTAAAAATGAACAAGTGGGACTATATAAAGTTGAAAAACTTCTGCACATCAAAAGATACCATCAATAGAACAAAAATGTACCCTACAGTATGGGAGAATATATTTGTAAATGACAGATCCGATAAAGGCTTGACGTCCAAAATATATAAAGAGCTCACCCACCTCAACAAACAAAAAACAATCCAACTAAAAAATGGGCAGAGGAACTGAACAGACGGTTCTCCAAAAAAGAAATACAGATGGCCAACAGACACATGAAAAGATGCTCCATATTGCTAGTCATCAGAGAAATGCAAATTAAAGCCACAATGAGATATCACCTCACCCTTGTAAGGATTGCCACCATCCAAAAGACAGACAACAACAAATGTTGGCAAGGATGTGGAGAAAGGAGAAACCTCCTACACTGCTGGTGGGAATGTAAATTAGTTCAACCATTGTGGAAAGCAGTATGGAGGTTCCTCAAAAAGCTAAAAATAGATATACCATTTGACCCAGGAATTCCACTTCTAGGAATTTACCCTAAGAATGCAGGAGCCCAGTTTGAAAAAGACAGATGCACCCCTATGTTTATTGCAGCACTATTTACAATAGCCAAGAATTGGAAGCAACCTAAGTGTCCATCAGTAGATGAATGGATAAAGAAGATGTGGTACATATACACAATGGAATATTATTCAGCCATAAGAAGAAAACAAATCCTACCATTTGCAACAACATGGATGGAGCTAGAGGGTATTATGCTCAGTGAAATAAGCAAAGCAGAGAAAGAGAAATACCAAATGATTTCACTCATCTGTGGAGTATAAGAACAAAGGAAAAACTGAAGGAACAAAACAGCAGCAGAATCACAGAACCCAAGAATGGACTAACAGGTACCAAAGGGAAAGGGACTGGGGAGGATGGGTGGATAGGGAGGGATAAGGGGGGGGGATAAAGGGGATATTATGATTAGCATGCATAATGGGGGGGTGGGAGAAAGGGGAGGGCTGTACAACACAGAGAAGACAAGTAGTGATTAAACAACATTTTGCTATGCTGATGGACAGTGACTGTAAGGGGGTTTGTGGGGGGGACCTGGTATAGGGGAGAGCCTAGTAAACATAATGTTCTTCATGTAATTGTAGATTAATGATTAAAAAAAAAGAAAGAAAAGGGGGATTACTCCCTGATAGGATAAAACTAACTGCAAATTACCGATTAATGCATGCTTTAAATATCCTTAATTTGATGATTTAAAGGGTGTCAGATGATCAGCTATGGAAGTACATTTTTCTGATAATATTCCTTTTTCTTAAAAAAATAAAAAAGGCAGTTCCTGTGTGGTGATCTCTAATAGGTTCTTCACAATGGTACAAAGGGCATATCAAAGTGTGGGCAGGGGGTTTGTTTGTGTTTATACAGAAGATCAAAGCCTACTTCAGCTACCCAGAAAATGAATTGATACGATATGAAGAACTTCCAACATCAACATTCTCTGGAAGAGTCATTCCAGAAGATGATCATCAAAAAACTTCAACAAAGATCCTGGCCCTGTTGCAGTTGTAGCTGCATTCATCCCACCATTGGAATGAACAAGGAGATATCTAAGCTGGCCTGTGCAGACAGTAAAACAACAAATTTGACTGGATCTATACTGTTGGAACTCAACCAAGAACTAGGAGAAGTGCAAGTTGCAATGCCCCCAAAATCGTGCGACTATAGACTATCTAGTGTTAAAAGAACATATGAGACGTGAACAGTTCCCAGGAATGTGTTGTTTTAATGTCTAATTTTTCTCAAACTATTCAAATTCAGTTAGACAATATCCATCATATCATTGATAAGTTTTCACAAATGCCTAGGGTGCCTAACTGGTTTTTCTGGTTTCACTGGATATGGCTGGTAATTGTAGGTCTGCTTTTGTTATGTAGCTGTATTCCTATTATGTTAATGTGTGTACGCAATTTAATTAGTAGTTTAAAACCTATACATGCTTATGTTACTCTACAAGAAGACATGACAAAGAAATAATCAATCTTCCCATGTTTCCTTCCATCTGCTACTTTTATAGCTTTTCTTCTTCCTTCCTAATTACAAACCTTTAGTAGAATTCGTGCCTCATATCGAAATTACTGAGTATCATAATTCTTCCAAGTGGTAAAGATACCTCAAGACAAATGCTGGGCATAGAAGCCACAGGGCATAAATCTGCAAAGAAGTAAAAAGCTAACCTTTTCAAAGAATATTTCTTCTCTCTCAGTTACCAACTTTACATTTCCTTGTATGGACCCCAGAAGATGACTGGTTAGCCAGAGATGGGTAAGATTCCTCAAGGGAGGAACAACCTAAGACAGGCACAGTCACAGGGGGGCCATCAGGTGAGAAATTTGGGATCAACAGAGGTGAGGCTTAGAACCTCACCTCCCCCTATTTTGAGAGAAATCTTCTGCATCCGTGGATGTTTTGTTGCCCTTGTCTAGCTTGGATTAATACTTAGTCTATAGGCACACACCTGATCATCTACATTTGCCCTCTTACAGCACTAAATTATGTTTTCTACCTTTATCGTGCATCTACCTACCAATTCAGCATTTTATTATTAATAATAATAATAATAATAATAATAATAATAATAAGGGAGAAATGTGGGATTCACATTTAAATCAAGTATAAAAATCAAACAAATAATCATATTTGACCTGATTGTTTATAGTTCATGATGCATGATCAAAACCGAAAGTTTCTGTGGTATGACTGCCCTTGCACTGTTCACCATGTAAGAGCTTATTCACTATGTAAGAACTTGTTCACCATGTAAGAACTTGTTTGTTATGCTTCAGAAGATTGGAGACTGTTGAGAATTAGGCTTGGGGTTGATTAATGATTGTGCATTGAGTCCCCTATACAGAATTTTATTGTTGTTAACAACCATTTGATCAATAAATATAAGAGATGCTCTCTCAAAAAAATAATAAATAAAAGCTAAATAAAAAATATTTTACGATTTAAAAAAAATTCTCACCTTAACATCCAAGAATTACATCACCAGTATTTAGACAACTGCTTTGAAAAACTATGCCCCCAAAAAAGCCACCATGCAATTTGAAACAATAGCTCTGTTCATAAAGGCTAAAAACTAAAAGAAATCAGGATGTGTTTCAGCAGGTGAAATGTACAGTGATTTGCCCAGTGAAGCTGGTGCCTTGATCACTGGAGGTTACACGTCTACCCCATGTGAGAAATGGTTTCTAACAGCTTCTTTGGGATTATGAAGGCATCGGCCTTGGGCCGGCAGAAGGCTTCATTATTCCCTGTGGGGTTGGAATGCATCGCCCTCCCAGTACACAACATGGATGCGTTCGCCAACCTGGAAGCTCTCCAAAATCCATATTTTGAGACACTGGTATGATGTATTATTAACTCCATTTTGATCTCCTCCCCTTTATCTGGAGAATGGAGGGGTGAGGCTGAAAATCTCAAGCTTCTAATGATGGCTTGGGCTTTCTGCCTGTCAGACACCCAGCAGAACCCAGCCAGAACCACCTACTTAGAACAAAAGATGCCTCTGTTACTCAGGAAATCCCCAGAGCTTTAGGAGCCCAGTGTCAGGATTGAGGCACAGACCAACATACATGTGTTCTACTGTACTTCCATGTTCACGGTAGCACATCCCAGGGAGAGGGTTGGCAAGTTGTGTTTCCACTATCCCAGGAGAAGGAGGACTTAAAACAGAAACTAAATTGAGTCATACAAAAAATATAATGTATAATGTGTGACCCCAAGATGTACAGACTGAGATTCCAAATAAATGACCAATTTAGCTACAGTGACAAGTACCAGCTTCCACGGCTATTTGAGGGTCTGACAGGCTGTGTCTCTAACTGTCCATTTGCAGCTCTGGGTGGGGAGTGAAGGCCCCTCCCCCAGGGTGATGGAAAGAGCCTTGTGCTCAGAGGAGAATCCTGTCTTTTTTAAAATTCCACATTAAATAATGTGAACATTAGTAAAATACTAAGAATAGACTTAAGGTGCAAATGTTTTATATTGAAAATTATAAAACATTGATAATGTAAAAACTAAGAAAGATTTAATACATGTAAAGTCTACTCATGTTGATGGAAAGACTTAAATACTGTTAAGGTGGCAATGACGCAAATGCAACCTACAGAGTCAACGTGATTTCTTTGGAAATTCACAGGTTTTAATGTACCAGCTGATCCTGACACGTGGAATTTCAAGGGAACCCAAAGAGCCCTTGAAAACAACGCTGACAACGAAAATCGAAGCTGAAGGCTCATAGCCCCCAATATCTAATCTTAGTACAAAGTAACAGTAAATAAAACACTGTGACACTGTCACAAACATACACAGTTAGCCCATGGACAGCAGGGGTGTGAACTGCCCAGGTCCACTTGAGGGGATTTTTTTCCACAAATATATAGAAAAAATGTTTAAAGGCTTAAGACAATTTGAAACATTTGCTTTTTTCTAGCTTACCTTACTGTTAGAATACAGCACAAAACATGTATAATGTACAAAATATGTGTTAATTGACTGTTTTTATTATCGGTAAGTCTTTCAGTCAAAATAGGCAATCAGATTTAGGATAATACTTAAGTTTGCGGGAGTGAGATATTTTCTGTGGATTCTGACTCTGTGGGATGTCAGCTACACAAAACCCCATGTTGTCAAAGGTCAACTGTATGCATAGATCAACAAAACTGAGTGGAAAGCCCAGAAGTGACCCCAACCATCTACAGTTAATTGCTTTCTAACAAGGGTGGACAACATTAAATTAGGGAAAGAATGGTCTTTTCAGCAAATGGTGCTGGCAAAGGCAAATGACTTTCCATGTATGGAGGAATGAAACTGAACCCTTAACTCATGTCACATACAAAAATTAACTCAAAACAAAGGACTTACATAATAGGTAAAAGTATACACTCTAGAAGAAAACATGAGGATAAACATTCATGACCTTGGATTTAGCCATGGTTTTTCAGATCTGACACCAAAGGACAAGCAACGGAAGAAAGCATACATTAGAGTTCCCCCAAATTAAAAACTTTTCCACATCAAAAGTCACCAATCAGAAAGTGAAAAACAGCTACAGAATGGAAGAAAATATCTCCACATTGTACATCTGACAAGAGCCTGTAACCCAGAAAACAACACAAACTTGTACAAGGCAACAAGACAACACCCAAATGTTTAAAGTGGATGAAAAATTCCAAGCAAGACATACAAACGTTCAACAAGCACATGAACACAGCAGTACTTGCTATGGAAATGCAAATTAAACCACAGTGACCACCCCCTGCAAGCACACAGCAATGGCCGTCCTCAGGAAAATTCAAAATCACATGTTGCCAAGGATGTAGAGGAATTGGAGCCCCTAACTTTTGCTTGTGGAAATATAAAACATGCAGCTTGTGTACAACAGCTTGGCATTTCCTCATAATATGTAATACAATTACCTAATTGTGGGTAAACACCCACTCCTAGATAATACCCCAAAGAAATGAAAAAACTGTTCAAACAGAAACTGGCCCATGAGTTCTTGGCAGCACTGCTCACCACAGCAAAAAGGTAGAAACAACTCAAATGCCCTTCAAGGGGTGAATGGATGAACAAAACAGGGTTGATCCATAAACTGCATTATTCTGCCAAATACAGAAATAAAGAAAAGTGGTCCAAGGCTGCTTTGAAAACGGTGTGTCAGTACCATTTGCAACAACATGGATGGAGCTGGAGGACATTATGCTCAGTGAAATAAGTCAGTCGGAGAAAGACAAATGCCAAATGATTTCCCTCATTTATGGAGTATAACAATGAAGCAAAACTGAAGGGACAAATAGCAGACTCGGAGACTCTGAGAATGAACTAGTGGTTACCAAAGGGGAGGGGTGTGGGAGGGCGGGTGGGGAGAGAGGGAGAATGGGATTGAGGGGTATCATGTTTAGTACACACGGTGTGGGGGTCATGGAGAGAACAATGTAGCACAGAGAAGGCACATAGTGGATCTGTGGCATCTTACTACACTGATGGACAGTGACTGCATTGGGGTGTGGGTGGGAACTTGATTTGATAATATGGGTAAATGTAGTAACCACATTGGTTTTTCATGCCTTCATAAGAGCGTATATCAATCACGCCTTAATAAAAATTAATTAATTAATTAATTAAAACAGTGAAACAGTGGGGGGGGGCATTCCCAGAAACTCGAGCACAGAATTAACATATGATTAGCAATTCCATTTCTGGGCATTTGCTCAAATGACATGAAAGCAGGGACTTAGATATTTACACACCCATGTTCACAGCTGCATGATTCACAACAGCCAAAAGGTGGAGATAACCTTGGTGTCCAGAGACACATGAAAAAAATGTGGTCTCTACATAGCAAAGTAAACAAGGAGTCCTAGAACATGCTACACAGATGGACCCTCAAACCATTATGTGCAGTGAAATGCACCCCTCAATGAAGAACAAATATTATGTGATCCCACTTATGTGAGGTCCTGGAAAGCCCAACTGAGGTAAAGTCTCGGGAACAGTTCCAGAAAAAGGAAACTGCCTCAGGATAGAAAGACGTGTGCACACAGCTGGGGCGCATGGTGACAGCTGCGGTGGGTCTGTGCACTGGATTATCATGTGGAGACCCTAAGACTTCCCTTACTTGGGGTCAGGTGGTGGTTCCCTGGGAATGTGTCCCTGTTTGGGGAAGGCACTCCAGCATTTTGTGTGAAGTGGCAACTGTGGTAAAGTGAGGTGCTGGGGAATTCAGTATAAAGAGAATTTGTACTGACACTGCAAGTTTTCTGTATGCTTGAAATTGCTGGAAATTAATTTACTTTGCAAAACAACCATGAGAAAAGCATCACACCGTGTCAACAGGGGCCAAGCCCTCCCCATCCAGTTCACCTGAAGGGGGCGCTACTCACCTTACAGGGGTCCAGGAGTCATTAGAGGATCCCCTGTAGCCACTGGGCCTTAGGCATTGGGACGACCTGCTGTACAAACAGTGGGATTTTAGAATTACAGTTTCCCACACCACTCCACCAAAGACCTTATTAGAACTAAAAATGAATTCAATAAACTTCTAAGATATGAAACCAACATAAAAAAATTGGTTGCTTGTATTCACTAATAACCAACCATCAGAGAGATTAAGAAAGCAATGCCCTTTAAAACTGCATCATAAAGTATAAAGTGTTGTGGGTAAAATTGCAGTATTTCCAGAATCTCTTGCCTGGTCTCAGTGCATCTCCTTATCAGTAGGTGTTTCCAAGGGGTGGAGAGAAGTAGTCCGTCTCTATATCAACAGGTAATTACAAGGGTGAGGGAGGGCACATCTGGACTGGAGAAGTTGGGTGGGGCCCCTTCTTCTGCAGCCAGGTTGTGAGAGGCTGATAGTAAGTAATAAACTGGTTTCTCCCACGTTGTTTCTCCCTTTGACTGATTTCAGTTCAAAGGTACTTTGCCCTGGAAATTTCCCCTGGAGTTACAAGTACCTAAGAAGAAACTTAACCAAGGACGAGGGAGGCCTGAGCTCTGGAAACTGTGGACGCTGCGGACGTGGATGGGAAGAGTTAGATTATAACAAGTCTCCTCTGCCGACAGCAACGTGCAGAATCCGTGCCACCCCCACCGAAATTCCATCGCACTTCTCACAGAAGCAGATACCTTACAGGCTGGATGGAACCCCACAGGACCCCATCCCCACAACCATCCTTGGAAAGCAGAGCTGGGGCGTCGCACCCAGACTTCCCACTACACTGCGGTGCTGCAGCAACTGAGACCCCGCGTGGCGCCGAAGCAGACGCGGGTGTGGAAACAGGCACCGGGCGCCCTCAGCGCCACCACCCCCAAACCCGCTCTGCCTGAAGAGCCGACCACGAAGCCCAGGTCCCAGGCTGTGGGTAGGGGCCGCCCTTGGGGAGCCAGGCTGGGTCAGCGCCTCAATGCGCCCCGGGGGTCTCCCAGGCGGCCCCCTCCCCGGGAACCCTTTCCAGGAAACCGCCTGGTGTGCTCGGCGCACAGCAAGAGCTGCGCCCCCGGTAAGCGGGCCGCCTCAGCAGCCAAGTTCCCTGACCCCACTCCCGTCTCAGAGCCTCGTTAGGAAGGACGCCTGGAGCCGGAGGGCGTCCCGCAGGTGCGGCCAATCCACCCGCCGCACGGGGCCCGGGGCGCGCGGCGCGGAGACACAGGCTCCCGGGGACGCGCTCTGTGCCGCGCACCCGCCTCGGCCCCGCCGTGCCCCGACCCGAACTCACCCGCACCCCGAACTCGCCCCGAGCACCGCCCGCCACGCCTGCAGCCCGAAATCACCCGCGCCCGCCGCGCCCCCAAACTCCGCGAAGACCCCGTTCCCCAATGCAGGCCTTTCCTCCCCCGGCCCCTGTAGGGGAGCGCTTGGCAGGCAGTGCACGGGGAGCCTCTCCTCAACTTTCTGTCCCGCGGCTCCCGAGGAAACCGAGCTGTCACTGCGGACGCGGCCGGCGGGGTCCCGGGGCCGCAGCGTAGCCCAAGGAATCCCGGCTCCCGTTAGGAGAGCGGCAAAGTCCCGGGGCCTGACCGCGCGTGCGCTGCGCGTTTCCAAAATGGGGGCAGAGGCGCCGCCTCGTGGTTAAACGGATGAACCACAAATCTTTGTTAATTCAAACTCCCAATGGACAGGACTGGTCCGTGTCTTCTCCAATTCGTTGGAGACCATAGGGAATGAAATGAAGGTAGACCCAGGCTTTACAGCTTACACCAAAACTCACTCAGAACTGTCCATAGACAAATTTTAGAGGTAAAATTATAAAAATTTTAGTTAAAAGCTAGAAAACCTACACAATCTTGCTGATTACTTTTAACAGTCAACACCAAAAGTCTATCCACAAAAGAAAAATAACTAATCACGTGGGCTTTATATAACTAAAATTTTCTACTCTAAAAGACCTTGCTCGGAGAACCCAAAGACAAGACGGAAACTGGGAGAAAATATTTTCAAAATACGTATTTGATAAAGGATTCGTACTCAAGATATACAGAAATCCATAAAACAAAAAAGAACCATTAAAAAACATTTTACCATTAGAAAAGGATTCTTACCTTAGGATCCAAGAGGTGCACCTCCCATATTTAGACAACTGCTTTGAAACACTATCCCAACCATAACCATCATGCAATTTTATGCAGCAGCACAATGGCTAAAAACTTAGAGATGTCAGAATGTTCTCCAGTAGATGGATACGCAAATTGTGGTACACCCACGGGAAGGGGAGCAGACTATGCTTCTTTGTCACAGTATTATGTTCTGCTGATTAACTATTTTTAAAAGCAGAGGATAATCTCTGGAAATTGAAAAGTTGCCCTGTTATGAGGAGTATTTGCTTTTATGCAAGAAATCCATATGTGTAAGGGTGCCTCCCTCTGTACTAGGAATGGAAGGATAACCAAATCTCTAGAAACTTTTATCAGTGGAGTTTGGCCTCGGCTCAAATTTGCATGACAACCATGCACTTGTGTTTATCCTATTTTGCTTGATAACCTCCCAGTAACCTAACTTCCCTCCTTCCCTAACACCTTTCTGGTTTTTAGCTGAAGATAGCATTTAAGGTGGTAACGGGTCATTTTGGGGAGCTACTCAGTGTTCCTGGGTATCTCCCATGCACACGGGAAGTATACATATCATTACATTTATGTCTGCTTTTCTCCTGTTGAGCATTCTTTACTGTGGGCAGGCGGAGCAGCTGCTCAGGGAGGAACCGAGAAGGGCAGGGGGGATATTCTGCCTCCCTTACACAAGGAATGGAAACTACTCAGCAACAGAAAGGAAGGAACCGCCAACCTGTGCAGAGACGTGGGTGAATCTGCTTGCATGATGCTAAGTGACAGGAGCCAACCTGAAGAGGCCACACACTGTGGGACCCTGTGTACATGACACTCTGGACAAGGCACAGCTACGGAGGTGGTAAACGGGTCATGGTGGGGAGTCTGGAGTGTCCCATGGGACCCTCCAGTGAGGGACACTGGCCACTATGTGTTTGTCTAAACCCATAGATCCTTAGAGCCCAACAATTAAATCATAATCTATTCAAATTAAGTCAGTTAGGATGTGAGAGTGTCCAAGGGTGGAATACAAAATTTAACAAAGAATCTAACTGTATTAGAAATGTCTGGGGGAAACCTCACTGTTGGTGGTGAGACCTAAGGAAACTGGGAAATGAACAGAATCTGTAGACTAAAGGGAAAATGTACTGTACACAGATAGGGGACTGTGTTTTATCAGCTATTTCGATGCAGGTCCTTGCTGACGACCCTGAAAACACTACATCTGTAATCTGGGATGAGCAGTGGATTAAGTAAGTGACAGATAGTCGGAGCCAGGTTTCTCCCTGTTGGAGGCGGAAGTTACCGGTAAGCAAGGGGAGAAGGTTACAAGATCTATGCGATCATGGATCAGGCTGGAGACCTGCAGCTTGATGTGGATGTGGGAAGCGCCACACACAAATCTTTATAGCTAGGCGCGTGAACATTGTGAAAGACGGACACTACTGGAGCCGTGTCAGAACAGAGGTGGAGCGGCAGCTGGCGAGAAGCCGCCTCACCCACCTTTGTCTGAACTGGGCCAAAACGTTTGGAATGCACAAAACAGCCATCGTTTGAGTGGCCAGCAGGAGGACAGGCATCTGATGACAAGTGTGATGGATGTGGACTTCCACAAGATAGACTCAGTGACCAATATTTAACACAGAGTAGATCGGCTTGTTAAGACACCCATAGAAAGTTATTTTCTGTTTTTAGTTCATCTAACTGCCCGCCTTCCTTTTTCTGATAGAACCCCTTGTTTTCACCCTGCAACTGGGAACACTATTTGGGTACCTACCTGAATCTGTGCTCTCCAAACTGAAATTATGTAATCCCAACTAAACTCTAGGTTGCCTCTCTGCAGGTGTTTCTTTTCAGATTGGCAACACAGACTGTGACACACACACACACACACACACACACACACACACACACACACACACACACACACACACTCTCTCTCTCTCTCTCTCTCTCTCTCTCTCTCTCTCTCTCTCTCTCTCTCTCTCTCTCTCTCTCTCTCTCTCTCTCTCTCTCTCTCTCTCTCCCCTGCGTGATCCACTGAGCACATGCAGCTCCCACAGATACCCTAACCTGTACCCTGACCAGTACCTGCTCCCTGACCCGCACCCTAACCCTACCACCCCTCCCAAACCCGCACCCTAACCCTGACCCCTAGAATTCCCTCCCCGCCGCCCTGGTGACGGTAGCTCCGCCGGCGCCCGCAGCCCAGGAGCCCGGCGAAGAGCACGGGGCTGAGGGTGAGGGAGCCGCAGGAGGAAGGCAGGAGTTGTCCTGAGTCCAGGCGCTGTGGGCGGGGAGGCGCCACAGCGACAGGACGGGGAACGGCCGGCCGGCGACAGGCGTGCGACAGGGGCAGGGAGCGAGCCGAGCCCCTCCCGGGGGGCCGGCAGGTAACGGAGCCCCGCGCGGCGAGGGGAAGGACCGGGAGCCCCTGGGGGGAGGCTGCAGGGCACAAGGGACAGACACGCAGACAGCAACGGGCAGCTGACCCGGCTATGAGCTGCTGCGCCTCAGCACAGAGGCAGGACGCGCCAGGAGCAGAGCGAACCGTGCGCCTGTGAACACAGGAATCTACGGAGAGCCACAGCCACCGGCGGACCTGCGCGGGGAGAGACTGACAGAGGCGGAAATTGACGGAGACGGAGATTGGCGAGGAGAGGCGGGGGATGACGAAGACTGACGGAAAGACACGGAGAAGGGCGGAGAGAGATGGGGAATGACGGACAGGGGCGAAAATTGACGGAGAGAGGCGGAGATTGACGGGAAGAGGCGAGGGACGACGAAGACTGACGGAAAGAGACGGAGAATGGCGGAGAGAGACGGGGAATGACGGACAGGGGCGAAAATTGACGGAGACAGAGATTGACGGGGAGAGCCGAGGAGTGACGAAGACTGACGGAAAGAGACGGAGAATAGCGAAGACGGGGAATGACGGACAGGGACGGAAACTGCCGGAGAGAGGCGGAGATTGACGGGGAGAGGCGAGGGACGACGAAGACTGACGGAAAGACACGGAGAATGGCGGAGAGAGACGGGGAATGACGGACAGGGGCGAAAATTGACGGAGAGAAATGGAGATTGACAGGGAGAGCCGAGGAATGACGAAGACTGACGGAAAGAGACGGAGAATAGCGAAGAGACTGGGAATGACGAACAGGGACGGAAACTGACGGAAAGAGGCGGAGATTGACGGGGAGAGGCGAGGGACGACGAAGACTGACGGAAAAAGACGGAGAATGGCGGAGAGAAATGGGAAGTAACGGAAAAAGATGGAGAAGGGCTGGCGGCTCACTAGAGACCTGACGTGCAGGTTCGCGCTCGTCCACTCACAGGCCCGCAAGCGCATCTCGACCCCACAGGCGTGGCTCCGGGGACAGCTTGGGTCGGGGCGCCATGTCCTCACCCCTCAAACTTCGCGCCCGAGCCTGACATTAGGGTACCGTCATTCTCCAGAGCGAGCAAGGAGCAATTTCTGCTTATGGTGCTGACATTTAACCGTCTACCCTGTTGACCATGTCTAGTGGCTCCGTTCGGCGGCATAAGCACTTCGGCGTTTTGCACCCACCACCAGCCCCGCACTCTCCATCCCCCAAACCTGACTCTGCAAGATGATGTCCCATCCAGCCCCGCCAAACCCTCCGTGTTCTGCAAGGCAGCCCCAGGTGCGCGGTCCCTGCAATGGCTGCACGAACAGTGTGCACACGCTCTGCAGTAAGGACCAAGCAGAAAAGGAGCAGGCGGAGGCGGCCCGGTGCCCCAGCTGGTGCCCCCAGCTCCAAGCATAGATTGGCCCTTCCTTTCGGCTCTGCATGGTTCCCTGCTTCTCCAGGTGTCCGTGGCCCCTCTAGCACATTCACGCCTTGCTTAAGCTACTCGAGAGCCCTGTCTTTACAGTTACACCACAACACCGGAGGGTGCACCCCAGTGTGCTCTTTCCGGTCCTCCAGGGAATGACAACAAAGTGCTCGGAGCCTGGGTGCTCTAGTCCCAGCCTTGCTGCAGTCTGGCCTCCACCCATCACACACGGGCAAATATAGGGGGAGGATAATGGGGGGACTCAATGAGATGACCCTCTATAGGCCCAGGAACACGCAGGGGCCCCACAGGGAGCACAGAGGCACCCACACTTCTCCCTGCAAGCCCTTAGAAAGCCTCATCCTGCCAATGCCTCCAGTTCATGCTTTAGTGAGGCACTGGTTTCCTATGTTTGTGGTACTTTGTTACACCAACTCCTGGATGCTAATGCAAGCTATCTCTGTCACTCCTGTTGGGGAGGAATTTGGTTTGCAGATGCAGGGAAGTCAGAGTATGAGGTGAGGAATTCATTAAAACCTGAGTATCAGGGAATGACAGCTGCCTTGCAGGCAGCAGAGAGTAAGGAAGAACGGAGACATAAAGGGGAGCTCATTGAACTGCTGCTCAGCATATGGAACATCCCCTGCTAACTCCTGAAGCCTGTGCCACCTGGCATCCAGTGTCTGCTTGGATCTGCATGGACCCAAAAAATCATAACTTTGTTTTGCAAGTGTCCTGGAAAATTGGATTTCCAGAGCAGTGAACATTGGAGTCCATAGTAGTGTGTAGCTCACATGCATCCACGTGATCCTATTGTGGGGGAGCCTTGCAGCTGCTGGCCAGAGCCTGTTTCCATTTTTCTGCTGGTGTCTACACTGCACTTCCCAGCCCATCCCCACTAGCAGGGTGGGCACCATATCTCTAGGTTTCCTATGAGGAAGTGGGTGGGCTTGATGAGGGCCTCTGCCAGCCCAGGTCTTAGGATGGAGGATGCGGTTCCCACATGGTCACGCTGGCAGCCCTATACCCCCTGCTGGCCGGAACCCTCCAGCCTGGAGGAAGAAGGAAAAACAAAATGGATGCAGCGGGACTCTGAGACCCACCTGCCCCAGGCGCTCGTGTGGACGGAGTGGTCCTTGACCTCTCAGCCCCTCCTGTGCTGGCACGCTCTGTTGCAGTAGCAGCCTTTGGCCCTAAAAAGAAAGGTGCTTTGCAAGCCTGTCTCCAACTGTAACAGAAAATAAGGCTTGATTTAACCCGCAGTTCTGAAACCAGAGCCCACACTGAAAAGATGACTCTCAGATCATAATTCAGATAATGTTGCTTAAAAGCAGTGGCACCTTTAGGAGGACCACAGGGAGTCCAGCTCCCCAATTCCTGCCTTCTGCCCTGAGAGGATTCCTTGACAACCTTAACAGGCCTGGGCTCCCTTTCCTTGACAACCATCTTTCTCAATTGTCCAAGCTTTCTGGCTTCAAACACTCCTGCTTCAGCCTTGCTGAGCCTAAAGTGACAGTGCTGTCATTTTGTCCAGTGACTGATTCTTCTATACCTGTAATTATTGGTGCCATAATGCCATTAATGGCAAGATTCCATAAGATGCCTTCTGAGGTAACTACTCTGGACTCAGCGCTAGGTCCCTTTTGCTGAGAGAAAGGGTGGCCTAAGTGCTTTCATGAGCCTCAAGGTAAAAAGTCACTTTCTGACTGAGCCCAGCCTTGATCCCTCCCATCAAAGGTGCTGCCAGGGTCCTCATTCTGACCCCACCCCCATCCCACACAGTTGCTGGCAGTGCTAGTCAATATAGGGCCCTGGTCATCTCCTAAAATAAAGGGTGATTTTCTGGGCCCCAAAAAGGTATCCCCCCAGAACATGTGAATGGGACCTTATTTGGGAAAAGGGTATTTGCAGATGGGATTAACTGCAAAATCTGAGTGAGCTCATCCTGGATGAGGGTGACCAGTAATCTAGTGACTGTTACCCTTATAGGAGTCAGAAGAGGAGAGACCCAGAGAGGAGAAGCCATGTGGACACAGAGGCAGAGATGAGAGGGATGTGGCCACACTCACAGGGCCACCTGGAGCCCCCCAGGAGCTAGAAGAACCCAGAAGGAGCCTCCTCTGGAGCCGGCAGAGGGAGCGTGGCCCTGCCCACACCTCGAGTTAGGACGTGTGGTCTCCAGAACCGAAAGAAGATAAATCCCTGCTGTTAGAAGCCATCTGGTTTATGTAATGTTATTGCAGACATGAAAACATAGCCAGGGAAACAGCATGCCCTCCTCTGTGCTCTGATGCAGCAAAAAGAGAACATAAAATGCTGAGACTTGGGGACTGTGAATGGATGATGCATAAGATCTGTTGGTAACCTATTGTTGCCTGTCTAAAAGGCTATCATTATGTCAAAATAAACATCAACAAAAATTCTCAGCAAACATTGTATGTTCATGCTTGATAAGGCATTCTTAGGTAACTAATGGTGCCGATTCCTTCAGGATGAATGTGATGAACTTGGTACAGTCACACCTGCCTTTATCTCAGGTGATCAAAAGGACATTTAAGCACAAGTAACAACAGCAACACTAGAAGAAAGAGGTCACAGCGAACTGAGAAGCTCTGCACAGTGGAAACAAGCCGCTCAGTGGGAAGGAGACCCGCAGGAGACACGGGGAGCCCAGGCAGCCTACCTGTAATGTGGACAAAGGACCAGAGAGACATTTCTCCAATGAGAAGCACAGTTGGCCAACAGACGTATGAAAAGGTGCTAACACCTGTCATCATAACAGAAAAGCAAACCAAAACCACAGTGAGATGCCGTCTTCCACCCAGTAGGATAACCACTATCAAAAACCAAAAGACAAGTGTAGGTGGAGAAACTGGAGGCCGTGTGCACTGCTGGCAGTAATGTAAAATGGTGCAGCTGCTGTGCAAGACAGTACGGCGATTCCTCAAAACACTGAACATACAATTACCATCATCACCCAGCAATGAGACTTCTTGGTACATGTCCAAAAGAACTGGAAGCAGGATCTCAGAGACGTCTGCAAAGCCGTGTTCACTGCAGCATTATTCACAGTGGTGGCCAAGCGGTGGAAGCAACACAAGTGTCCACTGGCAAATGGGCAAAGGAAACACGGTCCAACCACACAGTGGAACACTGTTCAGCCTTAAAGAAAGAAATCCCATCACATGTCACAACATGAGGACATGATGCTGAGTGTAACAAGCTGGACACAGAAGGACAAGTCCTGTGTGATTCCATTCATAGGGGATACCTGCCATTATCAAATCACGGAAATAAATGCAGGGGCCGGTTGCCAGGGTCTGGGGAGTGGAGTGGGAGCCATTCCATAGGGACAGAGTTCAGCTCTACTAGATGACAATGTTCTGGAGATCTGTTCCTCAACAGTGGGATACAGTCAATGGTCCTAAAATGTGCTTAAATACTGCTGGGAGGGTACATTTTGTGTTCTATGCTTTTTACTACAATTAAAAATACTCTTTGTGGCCAAGTTCACACTGTACTTTTTCTTCCCAGTAAATGTGTAAACACCTTACCGTAACGTGGCTTTACTGTCTGGGGCAGAAGCTCTAAGGCTTTCAGAGGAAAGGGCTGTGGATTTTGCTAAACACCAGCACCTGGAGAGGGGAGAGCAGGACACGTGGAAGGTGTACCCGGACAGAGTGTCTTTGCCAGGAGCCCACTGTCATGTGTGATCCAGCCCCAAATCAAGACAAATGCAGGAGAGGGACTTGCCTGAGTTGGAGGGGACCCGACCTGGAAGAGATGCTAAAAACCCCGAAATGAACCAGCTGCTTGACATGGGTGACCCCCGGCTCTGCACACCAGCGGGCCCCCACCAGGCTCTGATGAGCCTGCAATGGCTCCAACTTGCACAGAGGTGTACCAAGGGCCCAGAGCCCTTCCCACTGTTCACCGCACCAGAGCTGCTCCCCAAATCAAGACCTCAGACCTGGGACAGAGGGACAACACAGGGATGTGGGGCTGCAGATGGGGACTGGAGTGGGACACATGCCTCCCCAACCCCAGGTCAGGCAACCAGGGGGATTAAAGCCTGACCAAAAGACAAAGCCAAACTCCCCAAATGAGCTGCTGAGGCACATGAGCCCCCCATGAAAACACGGCCCATGAGCACAGGGCCCCATGAGCAGAGGGTCCCCCATAAGAACAGAGGCCCATGGGCAGGAATACCCATGAGCACAGGGGGAACGGAGGGTGAAGGGAGGGAAGGGGGAGGGGAGGGCAGAGAGAGGGGAGGGAAAGGGGACTGGGTGGGGTGAAGGTGGGAGCTGATGGGCCTAAGTAGAGGGGGCAGAGAAGCAGGTGGTGGTTGGACAGGAGTGGTTGACCTCGGCCGACCCCAGAATTCCTGCAGCAACAGTGAGACAAGGCCCCAGAGAGGTGTGGAGACCTCAACCCACTGGCAACCCCAAAGACCTGTCTGGTCTGGGGGGCTCATCAGGCATGGGGGGCACAGTGACAGGGCTAGTTGTCCCATGGACATCCCAGGGAGCAGACTGGGAGGAGGCGGGAAACAGCCAGCCTGGCTCCTGGTGCCCTGGGTTGGTGCGCTCCTGCCCTGAGAATCCATGTCCACCCACTGTGGGGCAACCACCAGGGCAGGTCCAGGGCCACTCAGCACTAGGAGGGCCGGACACCTGAGGAAAGGTCTGGCCATGAGGGGTCCGTCCTGCTCAGTGACATTCTTCCTAAAACATTCCTTGTATTTTCAAGATTTAAAGCAATTTTCTAGTTCCTCCTTTTCACAGAAAAAGAAGATTCTGAATGTGGTTTAATCATGAATAATTCATAAAATTAAATACATTCACTAAAAAATAAAAAAAGGAAAAGTAGATATTTATTGAGAGGGAAAGGAGAACCATTTCCCACATTAGAGCTCTGGTGTTGAATGATCAGTGCGATTGGATATATTTTTATTGCTATTACTCTGTAACACCCTTACCTTTGAAAATTCTTTGGGTGTGCATCCGTGTTCTACCTAAATTAGCTGATAAACCACACAAACCAATAACCAAGGGCCTTGGTTGTTGTAGGAGTGAAGCCTTTAAAATGGTATCATTCTTCTGATACTGTTTTTGTGTGTGATACTTTTACTAAGAAAAAAAGTCATTATGTGTGTGCCTTGCACATTTATGTAAAATATAATTGACATTGCTGGTCTTATTCGTCCTTATTGAAAAGGAAAAAAGAGATTATTGTAGCTTCGGCTCACTTTGAGAGTATCTGTCCACTTTTTCTCAAAATACTTCCTCATACTGTGGCCAGCTCTGCCTGTATCAGAATCATCTTGATTAAAGGCTTCACAGTTGTCAAAAACAAGCCTGACATCGACAGCAAAGGCTTCCAGATTTGGATACCTGAAAGAAAACACATGATTTAGAGGTTCTTTTGTAGGGTGGCTTTGTTTTGTAAACAAATGAAATGATAATAAAAGGTAAAATAAAAAGTGAATCTGAAAAGGTAAGAGAAAAAGATAATTGCATTTAAGCAGAAATAAAACACCTTATATCCTCTTACAAATGGAACATTTTAAAACTTCCATGTGTTCTGGACTATAAAGGATATAGACAGGTTAAATGGAAAAACAGATTTCTCAGAAGATCAAGATATATTTCAACTAACTAGTATTTCTCCCCCCATCCAATTTCCGATTTGACTTGAATCACAATTCCATCCCAGGACTCATCCCACTTGACTAGTTTAACTTTTCTGACCAGTTGTAGCACTTGTAGTACCCTATGACCCACATTCAAAACAACTTAGTTTCATTAAAAATAATGTCAATGCCTCCTATGCACGATACACATTACAGCTGCCCTGGAGCCTTCACCTACATCCCAGGACATGCCACTGTGTTAAATCTTCCCCATTTCCTCTTTCTCTTTTCAACCATGCTCTTTTCTCAAGCAATGGATTATCATGATCCCAACAACAAAACAGCACGTGTTATCCCTTCACAGAGAAACACTACGAGGATCTGTCCTTCCATTGGAAGCACTGTGGCGTCTGTGCTTTTTTGGGGCGATAAACCTAATTCTCTTTCTCTGTAAGAGCACAGAGAAGACAGAATGGTGAATGCACCTGCCTAAGCTTTTTGGTAAAAAAGACTGCCTTGTTTCAAAACAACTCAAGCCAAATCAATACATTTTGAAGGAGGGCTTCTGGGTATCCAAATTTAAATTAATTCTAATATATGATGTATGATAAGCTGAACACTAATTTACCTTTTAGAAATACCTATGAAGTACACACTGGAGCTCTGAGACCTGGTAAAAGTGGAACTATTTCTTTCATCAAATACCTTGTATAGTCTTTTTCATTCTCTCATTATGGTATATGCAATAATAAGAGAATTAAGTCAGTATTTATGTAACCTCACCCATTTTCCTATTCTTCTGGGAATTATTTTTATTCAGGTGACATTCATATAACATAAAAGTGGCCATTTTAAGGTAGATAATTCAGTGGCACTTAGTATATTCCACACATTCTACTACCACCACCTCTATTTAGGTTCAAAACATTGTCATTACCCTAAAGTGAAACCTCATGCCCAACCCATTAAACAGTTACTCTCCATTCCTCCCTTTCCCAGTCCCCGGAAACAACTAATCTGTTTTTCTGTCTCTATGGATTAACTTATTCTGGGTATTTCATAAAAATAGAATCAAACAACGTATGAGAAAAGTTTTTATAAAATATTTTAATGTTACTTTGAGAAATATTTCACTTACTACAAGAAAAGGTTAATGATTAATGTCAGGGAGAGTGGAATCCAGGAAAGAATTCTCGGTGAGATTCTAGCTGTGGTGCTCACATCTCTGCTGTCCCTTCACAGGACAGGGCAGCTGACGGAACCCAGACTCATTAAACTAGTCACCTCCTCCCCTCTGTTCTATAAATTTCTGATTTAAATATTTGAGAGTTTTGTTTCCAGCTCATCCGTTTGGGCTTGATCGAACAACTTAAAGTTAGAGGAGCTTGAATCCACTGAATATTGCCTCCGACACAGCTGGCGTCATGAACGGGATCATACAGAACTGCTCCCCTCCGCCTGCCTCCCTCTGCTATGTTCCTCCTCCATTCACCAGGACTCGTTCTCAAAAGGGAGCTCCAATTTTTGGTAATGTCTAAGCTCTGTTTTAATGTTTGAACCTGTGTGTTTTGGGGATTTTGAGGCTGAAGTTCATCCTCCACCCAGGGACTGGAGAATCGCAGAAGATAAAGTCAAGAGTTGATTTAAACACTGGTAAAGTCTTCCTGTGTCAGTCTGTCCTGGCCATGTGCTGCGCACCTAAGTATCTGAGTATTTCCCTTAAAAAAGCAAAAGAACTAGTTTTTATCCAGACACCAGCTTCTGCTGTTTGGTTCACAATAGAACCAATATTTTAACAGTCTTAAATGTTTCCTGAATTTTAATTTTTTAAAAGGTAAATAGAATCTTTTGAAAGACTGGCATTTATTTCAGCCTACAAACAAATAAATCAGTCATTTGGCCACTTTCTTAAATCCTTTGATACATATGGGAAGAATGTTGGTCATCAATGAATTAAGTTCTACTCAACACTTCTAAATTGATTATAGATTATAGAACACGGTCATTTTCTCCCAAGGAATATCCAGGAGGGATCAAATAATACACTGTTAAATAATGCTTTTAAAAAACAAAGAATGTAATAAAAATATATTTTATGGTTATTTTTCATGTAAAGTTCCTTTTCTCTCCAGAATTACTGGTGAATTTGCCTGCAGTTATGGGCACGAGCTACATTAACCGAAAGCAGTACAGAGGAATAAAGGGAGCGGGGAGAGTGGAGCAGAGGCCCGTGCAGCTCCACGGCTCCTGGCCATGCTCCCGTGAAATGCTTTATGTGGGTTTGTTCTGTAAACAAACAGCCTCATTCCTTCCTGTGGTTCCACATGAGTCCAGTATCCAGAACCAACTAAAGCCCACTGACAGTGGTCACTCCCTGGCAGGAGTCTGAAGTGGTTTTAACAAAAATCATTAACTGCAACCAGGAAGCCACTTTACTCTTTGGATAGGATCACAAAGACGATATGGTAGGGACAGGGGCAAATAACAGTTTTCTTCTACTTTTAACAAATGCCTTTTTTGTAATCTATGATTCATTGTAAAGCTTTCATTATTTAAAATTTCCAACGATCCATCTTATAATAATCTGAAAATATTATGAAATCCATTTCTGTTAAATGCACATGAAATGGTATTGATATCCCAACGATGCACAATATAAGCTCCAGCTTACATGTCACTTAGTCACTTTGGGAGGCTTCCCTGATACTTTTCCTTCACTCCCAGGCTAGGTTTGGTGGCCTTCCAGTATCAAAACAGCTTTATTACACTATTTCTAATTACTGATATAATTTTAATTGACTTGTCTTCGTATCATACTACCTTGACCACACATATATATCCTATCTCTAAAGGCAGGGCTTGTAATTGATGTATTCTTGGCTCACTATAAGAGTACTGAGCACATAACGAACATTCAATAAACACTGAACAGAAATGATGTACTTACTGTCCACTAAGTAATTTCTCTCTAATTGTGGAAAAATCCATAGGCTTCTTATTAACTTTGGTATAACCAGGAACAAAGTTCAAATTTACAGGAAGATGAAAAGGCCATGCATCCTCATGATTTTCTATTTTGGTAAGGATCATACTAGAGAAAATAATGTTTGAAATCAGTATCGATGTTTTAGAGTTATCTATCTTTAGTAAAAGTTTAGCTTTTATTCTCTTTCAAGTAAACAATGCAAATTTAATTCATAAAAAGACAAAAGAATGCATTTACTTACAGTACAGAGTTTACATTACATAGGAGAATTCTTATTTACACAAACTGTCAAAAAGTCACCTGTAATATGGTGAAAGGTTTCTAAACAAATACAGTGGGATGTTATGAACATACAGGACAGGGGAACAGAAATAATACCGGCAAAAGTCACATACTCAGCCTCCTCTTGTTTCGGTTCCTTAACAGAGAGGTACAACTGGGTTGTTTTGACAAGTGACCCAAATGGTTTTCCTCCGTTGTTCCTTTTCTCTGCTCTTTGCTTAAATGTGGTTCATATACCAATACCAATGAAACGGGATACTCCTATTTACTGATGTCTGCCACTTGATGCACTACTTAAAGCCATAAAAGCTGCACCACTGGCCATAAGGGCATCTAAAAGGCACAGTATGAAAATAAGATAAGCACTACCAGTAGCTTAGTTTGATCATCTCATTTCATTTCTAAATTCAAAAATCAAAGTTGTAACGTCTAATCAATTCTTTTTAGTACCCACAAAGGGGTATTTCTAATATCACTTCTAAAATTTAGCTATAAAACATGAATCTATTTCATATTCTCTCATCAACCTAACTGAAAATTCCTATTTTATTCAATGGCAGTTTGGCATCAGGAAAGATGAGAGAATATGGGTCATAATTTTACCTGATTGTACAGTTACACAACTTTCATTTTGACATCAGTGACACAAATTTTCGGACAGCGGCCTTCAATAAGACTTACACAATTCAACTGAAAACCTTGGGGACAGATCATACTTATAGACAGACAAGCAGATGTATGCAATGCACTGTGCTGTAAAGCCATGCAGCAGTATGTAATATGACAGCAGCAGTGCTACACTTTATGCATTGCTATTACAACCACATCACAACCAAATCATAATGCGGTGTTAGATGTACAAAAATAAACATACCCATACCATATCTAGTCTATGCCTCTCCAACTCCTGGTAGAAAGAGTTGGCACAACATTATGAAACAGAAATCACATAGTCATGAAACCAATTTTTAACCCCCAAAAGACACCAATACCAAAGCAAGGCAATAACTGCAAGATGAAGGGAAAACTTAAGGGGGAATCATAATGGAAATTTGTAAGAATATATTTTCAAGATTCTCCCCAAATTAAGATTAAAGAAAAATCATAAAATGTACATTTCAACAATTGTTTAACAGACCTGATGCTTCAGAAGAACAGCTTGTTGTCTTCTGATTTCTTTCTCCTAAAAAATAAAAAGCTTTTAATATATAATTTCAGGGAAGATTTAGAACATGTTACAAGTATTGCAAGTTCCTTTTCTGAGGTTCTATAGTTGTCCATTAGGTCGAACTACATAAAATTGCAAATACGTCATCATTTTTTACTTACAAAATAGGCAATTTCATGCAGTTCTACCTAACACATAAAAACTGTATGACAATATCAAGGATCTTTATTCAGCAGCCATTTAAACTTAAAATTCAAGGACCTCATGCCACATTTCAATAGCACATTTACTGAACCGACTGACCTAGATTGTCAGAGAGCATGTCAGATACAAATGTTGAATAAACTGGGTAGGAAATTCTACAAATTACCCAGTTTATTCAACAAATATATTTCAAGAAGTGAAAACACTGTGAGAAGACTAAAGGGGCCTTAAAGGATGTCTCAAACATGCCCAATGTTTGAATCTTACCTAGATTTTGATTCAAATAGACAAACTGTTCAGGAAATTCTGAGAGTTAAGAATTTAAACAATGAAAATTTTCAACAATGTCTGATATTTGATGATATCAATAAATTACCATTTTAAAGTATGATAATGGCATTGTGATACTTTTATAGAAAACAAGAATTCTTGTCTTTTAGATATATTTACAGATGAAGTACCATGTCTAAGATTTGCTTCAACAAATTATGAAAGGAGTAGTAGATGGGAATATATGTAAAACAATATTGTTCATATGATAATTTCTAAAGCTGATGATAGGTACATGATGTACATTATTTTGCCTACTTTTGTGATATTTCAGATTTCCCACTGTAAGTCTCCTCGTGGAAACACATACACCAGCATAATGCTAGCGTACTACAGGAATAAGCCTGCTTAGTACATAGGTAATAATCAAGAGCTGGTTGTCCTCCATAAGGAAATCAAAACAATTACACTGTTATGTGACCTTATTTAGAGTCCCAAGAAGTATGTCCAGACATAGGAAAAGCATCCTTTCAAAATAACCTTTCTAAAACAATTTTTAAATTACCTTATACTTCTTTTTTGAGAGAAAATTCCTTTGGTGTGAAGGTTAAGAAAAAAATTTTAATGTCTTTTTCCTTAAAATAACCTTAGAGCAGGATTCAGCCTGAACCACTCTGTGCACTTCTGCAGCCAGAGCCAGCAGTCCTGACTGCCCTTTATGCTGTGGAGCCAGGCTCGGAATCATGGCATACGATGACCTCACACAATGGATGCCATGGACACAAGCACTGCTCTTGCCCCCATCACGGATGACAGTTACACCCCACAGTCCAAGCACCATGCTCTGTCCGAGGCATTCTGAATGTGTTGTTTACTTTAATCTTCATAATCATTTGACCTAGTAAGGTGGGTTTCACTGTCCCTAAATTACCATTGAGGGAACCACAGGCCCACTGAGGTTAAATCATTTCCTGAGGTGCACTGGCAATAAGGAGCAGAAAGGTGTGATTTGAACACAGGACTGTCTCTCTCTAAAACCTGGGGTCTTAGCCACTACATGTACTTCACTGCTATTGCAAAGACACTTTTATACTTGATACTGATCACAATATTCAGGATGAAAGCATAGTCAAGGTGAGGTTATGACAGGGTTATGGAAAAAACCAATGCACATACTCAGTGTCTACATGTCAAAAAAATATCTATACTAAATCATTTCAGTAATTCCCATTTTAAATATTAATCCTGAGGAGAGAATTTTGGCTGAGATTTCAAATGAAGTCAGTAGGAACAGCAGTTTTACTAACTGCATTTTTACACCATAAAACAGTAAGGGGAGGGTGGATGGGAAGGGAGGAATAAGGGTGGGGAAGAAGAAAGGGGGCCTTACGATTAGCATGTATAACGTTGGGGGGTGGCAGCATGGGGAGGGCTCTGCAAAACAGACGATACATAGTGATTCTACACCATCTTACTTTGCTGATGGACAGTGACTGTAATGGGGTGGAGGGGGGCCTTGGTGAAGGGGGGTGCCTGGTAAACAATGTTTTTCATGTAATTGTAGATTGATGACAACAAAATTTTTAAAAAGTGTAAAAGGGAGGCAGAGGAGGAGGTCAGGGAGCTCTGTGACTTGAGAACTTGTCCAGCCTTCTTTAGAGGTGTTGGGAAAGGGCCATAAGCTAAGGAATGCAGGCAGCCTCTAGAAGCTGGAAAAGATAAGAAAATGGATTTTCTCTTAAAGTTTCCAGAAAACAGGACAGTCTGTTGACACCTTACTTTTTTTTCTGAGTAAGACTTGCGTTGGACTTCTAACCTACAGAACTGTAAGATAATAAATTTGTGTTGATGTAAGTTAAAAACAATTTCAATTAATTAATTTGGGGTGCACCATAAAGTGTCTTTCATATTACTAATTAACTAACTGAACCAACCACTGTAAGTGAGCTTCTCCTATGCGCCAGCAGAGCAACCACACAGATCCATTCCCAGCCTTCCAGAAGCTTGTAGGCAGGCAGGCAGGTGGACACCAAACACACAGTCCAATAACTAACTGTTAAGAGTTATGGCACATCATGACAAGAGCTGTGAAGGAAGTATGCTAGAAAAGCCTGCAGCAGCAGGGGAGATGGTAAGAGCCCTAGAACATTCTGAGTACCAACAGATTCCTGGGAAGTCCAGATTCCTAAGAATGCTCTGGAGGCAGCCTCCTGAAGTGAGGTGTCAGTTACCACGCTTTTAAAGTTATTGTCACCCTTGTTTTGTCTAAGGAGGAGATTGTTTCCACAAGTCTGGGAAGGTTAGGTACCCATTTTTATACTGGGGACCAGACAGGGTGATATTTGGCAATTTTCAGGGAGGTGATGGACTTGGGGGCAGTGCTCTTTGCCTTAGATGCATGACGTGGGAGGTGGGAACGTAGGCCTGAGGGGCATTAGAGGTGCCTCCTTTCTCTTCCTGTTTCTCTTCCCTAGTGAGCGTGTATGCACTTTGCAAACTTGACCAGGAGTCGGTTAACAGGTACGAACTGCTCTACAGATCAGTCTTAGTGCCCGAAGAGCCAAGCACAAGCCCTGTCCATTTCCTGCCTGCCCTTCCAGGCCCTGAGAGGAGGAGGTGTCTGCAGTATTTTGTTGGGATCGGGTGGGTGGAGACGTTGTCTCCTTCATATTGGACTGGAAGCCAGGGGTTCCCTACAGAACTCCTTCCGCCTGGCTTTGCCTTTACTAGGAGTGCAGGGGAGCTTACGCCAAAACCTGCTCATGTGGTCATCCCTGCCACCAGCTCTCCTGTAGCTTCCACATCCCCAGTCCGTGTGTTTCCTTCCTGGGGGCCTCAGCACAGCCAAGAGGCAGAAGGAAGAAAGGTGTAAATTGTA
Source organism: Manis javanica (assembly GCF_040802235.1). Taxonomy (NCBI): domain Eukaryota; kingdom Metazoa; phylum Chordata; class Mammalia; order Pholidota; family Manidae; genus Manis; species Manis javanica. The sequence continues at coordinate 217,728,076 of NC_133158.1, read as the reverse complement.
GGGAGGCTGAGGGACTTTCACAACAGCAACCATGTTTCAGTAATGTTGGCACAGCACTCAACCACTCACAAGTACATTCACACCTGCTATCTGTCTGGCTCTCAGAGGTGGGCGCTGATCCCCAGCCTTAGATTCTGCTTCCCATTTCTTTACAGACACATGCCCTTTGAGATGTCCAGGCCTTTTCTAGACCACGGTCCCCGAGAAAGGCTGAACTCTTTCCGCATGTCAATTCCAATTTCTGCAAGCCCTCACCACTTCTGTGAAACTTCTATCAAACACACTTCTGAAAGAGTCGGGGCAGGCAGGGGCAGCAGAGACCATCTAGTCCAACTTAGTCACTAGCCCAAAGAAGAAAAGGGACTGAGCGAAGGCCACACAGCCTGTCAGGAACCCAGCAGGGCTCAGACACCTGAGGGCCGACACGCACGCGTACACTGCCCCCGTGCTCCCAATGCCTTACATAGCTGCACACTTCGCCCTCCTGGGGCTTCTCACAGGCACACAGTGGGTGCTCTAAGTCGGGGTGTTTGGGAGTGTGACCTGTCAACCTTATTTTCACCCTTACTGAGGGGAATGGGGTGGGAGGAGCTCGCCATTCTCAGGGATCCTGTAGGGGTTTCTTTTCCACAATAAAGACTCTAGTATGAACAATGGTTTTGCACACAGGAGGTGACTCAGTCCTGGGACTGAGGGACTGGCACACACGCGGGCTGCCCTTGCAGCAGGTACCTGTAAACAGAGCACCCAGCCTTCCTGATCTCGCGACACCCTCTGAACGCTGCTCAGCCCCCACCCCCCACCCACCCCTCTCCCCCTCCTCCTCCACACCTCCGGACAGTTCTCCAAAGGTGGGCTGAGGTCGTCTGTTTGCTAAAGAGTAAATTAAGAATCTTACTTCCTAACGACCTGGGTGTTAAAATGCAATCTTATCTTTAAGATGGAATCCTTCCTGCCTTTTACTATATTGTTGGCGTCTGGGCTCACCTGCCATACTAATTGCCCAGGTTGTACATTACTTGATTAGGGGCTGGAGGAGGAAAAGCTGCATCTGGGCAAAGTTAAAGATAAACGGGGCCTTTTAGCAAGGGACGCTAAAGTAAATTTCACAATAGCCTCATTTAATTGACACAATGAAGACAATGGGCTGTGCTGAGGTATTTTCTTATTTGAGGGATATCCGTTCATACATTCTAGGTCAGGTTACTCATGGCTTTTTAGTTTTAACTAATCTTCACTGAAGAATGCTTAGACTCCCACTTGGATATTCTACTTTAGAGAATTAATGTGACTCTGACTTGGCTTAATTGTTTAATACGGAGTTCTGGCGGGGGTCTTTTTCCAGAGGCCCCCACCCTACTCTCACTACCCTCGGTCCCCGTCTCAGAATCTCTGTGGCTAGTCATAAATTACTCAGCTGCAGATTACAAACCGAAAAGACACAAAGATGAATTGCTAAATACAAAAAATTGCACTGTCAGTCCCCAAATCAAAGTAAAGAAACTTCATTCACAAAAAATACGGGAGGTACGTCATGAAAAAAATTTTAATTCTAAAGGCGCTGCCTCCGGGCAGCCTCTCCCCGGCCGCCCCGCCGCGGGTCACACTTGAACCTCAGCCCGCCCGGCCCTCGCCCTCGAGGCCCCCGCCGAGAAAATCCACACACGGCAAAACGCCCACCGGCCTCCCCGTCTGCGCGGCCCGTCCTGTCCCCTCCGCCTGCGGCCCCGGCCAGAGCGGCGGGAGCAGGTCGGCGGGGCGGCCCCGGGCCGGGCGGACGAGCGCCGCGAGGCGCAGAAGAGCCGCCCTCACCACCCGGGCACGGACTGGGGAGCAGCGGCTCCGGCGGGCCCCTCTCCCCCCTCCACGGCGAACTTCGCCGGCCGCTCGGACGTCCGCCCCGGGCGCACTCGCTCCTCTCCCTCCCTTCCCGGGCGGCCCCTCCGGCGGAGCGCGCCGACTCCCGGCCCCCGGCCGCGCCCCGCGCTGCCCGCGGAGCCACTCGCACGGCCGCTCACTCAGGCGGAGGCAGGGGTCCCCGCGCCCCGTCCGGGCCCGGCCGTGCCCCGCGGCCACGTACCTTCCAGCCCGCAGAGCCGTCGCTGTCTTCACCCCTGAAGCGGGGCCCGCTCCGGTCCCTCCACCGCAGATCCGTGGGAGCGGGAGCCGCTTCTCGGCCGAGGTCTCTGAAGTCCGACTGGGCCAGCGGCTCCCAGTCCGGGCCGATCGCCGCCCTCCGCGGGAGCGCCGAGAAGGAGCGAGTGCGGAGCCGGGAGCCCAGCCGGCGCGGGGAGGCGACCCGAGGCTGGGGGCGAGGTCGGTGCCGCCCCCGCAGGCGCGCCGGGAGGAAGGTGCAGCCAAGCAGAGCGCGGGCCCAGAACTTCGCGGGCCCATCCACATCTGGTCTCCGCTGCCCGCTGCGCGGACGGGACGCCGGCCCGAAGCACGGAGAGCGCTGCGGACGACGGTTCTCCTGGCGGCCCTCAAGAAGCTACAGACTTGAGTAAGGCGGCGGCAGCGCCTGCAGCTACTACGCAGCCGCAGGACTTACGCAATCTGCGCCCAGTGGCTGCCCGCCCCCGACTGACGGCCCTCGCGGCCAATGAGCATGCGGTGCCGCGGCGCAGGCCTCCAGGTGTGTCTTTCCCCTCCTGCTACCCTGGCCACCCCTGCCCTCCAGGACCCACCGGGACCTGGGGACCCCTGTGCATCAGGCGCTCAGATGCCCCCTGCCAGGGGCTGCGTGTCCCTATTTGGGGTAGAGGCCAAGAGCATTTTGTGTGAAGTGTTGGGTATGATAAAGTGGGACGCTGGGGAATTTAGTGTAAAGAGTATTTGTACTGACACTGCAAGTTTTCTGTATGCTTGAAATTACTGGAAAGTAAATTACTTTGCAAAACAACCATGTCAGTTCTGCACCGGAAAAGCAGAGAAGCCATCACACCGGGTCACAGAGGCCAAGCCCACCCTGGTCCAGTTCACCTGAAGTGGGGCACTACTCACCTTGTAGGAGTTCAGGTGTGACTAGGAGGCACCTGAGAGGATTCCTATGTAGCCACTGTGCCTTAGGTGTTGGGACGACCTGGAGTAGAAACTGGGATTTTTTAATTCCAATTTCCATACCACTCCACCAAACACCTGTTAGATCTAAGAATGAATTTGGTAAACTTGCAGCATAGCCAAAAAGCCTATCCACAAAAGAAAAATAATTAATAATGTGGGCTTTATAGAATTAAAATTTCTACTCTGAAAGACCTTGTTCAGAGAACCCAAACACAAGAAAAACTGGGAGAAAATATTAACAAAATACATATTTGATAAAGGATTTGTACTCCAGACATACAAAAATGCATAGAACAAAAGGGAACCGGCCTCAGAGCTACTGGCTTGGGGTTGTGGGTTCTTCTCTGGACCCCACTCCTGACACCAAGTAAGGTTAACCTTAAAAATAAAGCTGTCTGTTATTTTAGCAGTAAAATGGTTTTTTTCAGAAGCTGAGAAGTACAACCCAGAACATGCAAGCTATGGCAAAACCACAGGCATGTTCAGAGAACAGAGCAGAGGAGGCTCTCTTATAGAGGAAGGGGAAATGTTCTAAGCAAAAAACCCTTGGAGGAAACTGTCATGGCTGCTCATTGGCTGAGTTGTAACAATCTCCCAAGGGCTGAGCTCTTGTGGGGGAGGCAGAAAATCTTCCCTCTTCCTACTTGGTAATAAAGTAGCCAAAATACTATGCGTTGTAAGGTGTCCCTCTCTTCCTTCCGGTGAGGTCTGCATTGACCAGAAGGGGTGGGCGGAGAGCTCTTCCTGCAAACCTCCCCTCTGCTTGTCAGTGAGGCTTCCCATTCTCAGTTTTCACAACGGACAAATTTTAAATGAAAAGCTATAAAAATTCTACAGGAAAATAGGAAAATCTATAAACCACCTTGGGTTTGGTGATGAGTTTTAACATAAACACCAGAGGCCTAGCCACAAGAGAAAAATATTAGTGTGGACTTTATAAAATTGAATTTTTCTACTCCATGAACAACTACCTTGTTCAGAGAACCAAACACAAACTGGGAGAAATACTTGGAAAACACGTATCTAATAAAGGATTTGTACTGAAAATATACAAAGACCTTTAATACAAACAATTAAAAATGGCTAAACATCTCAACAGACACCTCCTGCAAGATATACTGATAGTGAATAAACATATAAACGTATGCTCAACATCACATATCACTATGGAAATTACAAATTAAAGCAATGACATAGCACTGCACGTATTAGAACTGCTAAAATCAAAAAACATGATAACAACAATTGCTGGAGGCTGAAGAATAACAAGAACCTTTCTTCATTGATGGTGGAATGCATGTACAGCCACTTTGGGAAACAGCCTGGCTGGGTCTTTCAAAGCGAGTCTCACCTTAGGACCCAACAATCACTCACACGTCCAGCATTTAGTGAACTGCTTTGAAAAACTGTATCTAAACAAAATTCAGGATGCAATTATGCACAGCAGCTCTATTCACAATGGCTAAAAATTTAAAGAAATCAGGATGAATAGATACGCAAATTGGGGTACATGCAGGTGAAGGAGAGCAGAATATGCCCCCAATTATGCCTCTTTGGCATAAGAATTACCAGGCTGATTAATTTAATAAACAGCAGACACAGGAGAATCTCTGAAAACTAAGTCGAAGTTGCCCTTTTGTGGAGGAATATCCTATTTATAAGGGGTATCCAAGTTTGTAAGGGTACCTCCCTGTCTGTACCAGGAGTGAAAGGGTGACTGAGTCTCTGAAAACTCTTATCAGTGAAGTTTGACCTGGACTTCAACCTGCACGACCACCATGTGCTTGTTTACTGTACTTTGCCTGATAACCTCCCTTAACTGGCTTCCCTACTCCCCTATAATCTTTCTTGTTTTTAGCTGATGATAGCATGCAAGGTGCTGGCTTGGGCAATGTCAGGAAGTCAGTCACTCAGTTTCCTGGGCATCTCATGGGAACTGTACATGTTATGTTTCTGTCTGTTTTTCTCATGTTAATCTATTTTATTATGGGGGGGGGGATGTCTCAGCCAAGAACCTAGAAGCACAGAGGAAAAATTGTTTTCACTCCCCTACACATGCAATGGAATACTATTCAACAACAGGAAGGAAGGAGCCATCAACCCATGTGGAGATGAATGGATAAATTCTGTGTGTATTGCTAAGTGAAAGAATCTAATCTGAGGAGACTACATACTGAAGAGTCCTACGTATATGACATTGTGGGAAATGCAAAATGACAGACATAGTAAATGAATCGTGGTGGGGGGCTTGGAGAATTCCATGGGTTACTTTAGCACTGTCTAAACCCACAGATTTTCACAACGATTAAATCATAGTCTATTCAAATTAAGTTATTTAGGATGTGGGACTGTCACAGGATGGAATGCAAAATGTGACAAAGAATCTAACTGTATTAGAAATGTATGAAAAAAAAGCTCACTGTGGTGGAGTGCAAGGTGCTGACCTAAGTAGCCTTGGAAATGAATGGAAGCTGTACGCTAAAGGCAGAACTTACTGTACATCAACAATGTGCTCTATTTTATAAAGCTATTTCCCTTGGGGGGGGTGGTCATAGATAACAATCCTGAAACTGAAACCGTATAAGGAAGAGCAAGAGGGACTTTATTTTAAGCTAAACCCCCATCCTGAGTCTTAAAGGTTAAAGGGGTAAAGTTCTCAGAATGTCTTTAAAAAACAAAGAATTTGTGGCCAGCCAGTTAACCAATCACCTGGTCAACAATCAGTTGACGACATCTTGAGCCAGAACAAATATTCCCAGAATAGATGACCCATTCCGGTCCTTGTTTTGGTGCAAAGAATTATTACCTTGGGGAAGAGAGGAACAAGAAATTACAAAATTCTTTTGTGTCCCCTTATCTTATACAAACATCAAAGAGGGGGGTCCCTGACCACGTCCTGAGCCAACACCTGCAGACCATGAAGTGGCGCCACTAGGACCTGAAAGCTGGAGATGACATCACAGGATGATTTATCAATACCATTACTCCCAAGCCCCTAAGTCTCTCCCAAAATCCATGTACGTCTGACACCATAGTTCCTTGAAGAGCCAGCGCTCCCTCTGGCTGACTCGCTCGCACACAAGCCTTTCCTTCCAGTGAAGCACTCTGCCCACGTGGTACTCTGCTGGGAACCTTGTTCTGTGACACAGGATCCCAAGAACCTGGCTGAGGTCTGCTGACAAAACCACTACATCTGCGACCTGGAGCGAAGCGGCGGACTGAATCAGTGACAAAGGGTGGGGACCAGGTCTCTCCCTGTTGGAGGGGGAGCTGCAGAAAAGCAAGAGCAGAAGGTCACGGTATCCACGTGACAGTGGGTTGGGTCAGAGACATCAGGACAGACTCACCTGCAGCTGAATGTGGATTCAGACGGTTCCACACAGAGATCCTTATGATTAGGTGTGTGGACATGGTGAGACGTGGACATGGCTGGATCCGAGACAGAGTGCAGCTGGAGTGGCTGTGGAGAGAAGCCGTCTCGTTCGCCTCGGTCTGAACTGAATCAGAACCTTTGGACTGGGCAAAATGTTTATACCTGGGCAATTGTTGTATTCGGTTGTTCGAGAAGTCAGCAGGAGAGTGGACACTGGATCAAAAGTCTGATGAGTGTGAACTTTCCAAAGATGGAGTCAGTAGTCATATAACCCAAATTAGTTTAGCTTCTTAAACCACCCATAGAAAACTTTTTTTCTCTACTTAAGTCATATAGTTGCTCGCCCTCCCCGCAAAAAAAACACACACTTCTTTTTCCTCATAAAACGCCTTTTTTCAACCTACAGATGGGAACACTGTTTCGGTATCTGACTGAATCTGTGCTGCCAAATCCCAAATAAACTCTCCCTTGCCTCTCACTTGCAGGTCGACAGCAGAACTTGGAGCACACACGTATTTCCTCTTGTTGCCCGCTGAGCACACTCAGCTCTCACACAGGGTTTTGATACTGTTCTCTAGTAAAAGGAGCCAGAGCTCTTTGACGAAATGGCTGAGACTGGGACTGAGACAGTAAATACAGGACCCAGGATAATACTGAAGTGTCACAAAGTAAAGAAGTACCGAAAAGTAAAGCCCCACCACGCCTGAATACATCAGAGGAAACAGGAGCCAGTGGAAAGAGCTCGCCACAGCCAGAGTGGGCCAGGCCTGAGTGACCAGGCACGGCTGTGCAGGGCTGTCCCCAGGTGCCCACCCTGGGGACGAACAATAATTACATGTTTTTTTCCAAATAAATGAGATTTAATAGACCTCTCCTATGCATGCCAATTCCAAAGACTCGATGTAGACATTCAGCAGCCCTCACAGAGGTAAAGCTGACTCCTGTCTCCTGAAGTGTGGGCTCTGCACAGTCCTCCTCCTCATGAAGATGACAGAAAGGGCATGGGGAAAAGTAACTTCCCACGACCTCAGCCAGCGACCAAATTTAACCTGTACATGGTAAGTCGCCTCGAAAGCATATTCCTTTGAAATAAAATGATGAGAAAGCACTTTGCCTCTGAGACCTGCTTCCTCAAGACCCATAACCTGTCTAATCCTGAGAAAAGTGCCAGGTGAATCCCAAAGAGGGGCATCCTGCAGAGTATCTGACTCATCCTCTTCAACACTGTCAACATCATCGAAATGAGGCAAGTCTGAGAAACTGTCCAAGCCAAGAAGAGCCTAAAGAGACGGGAGGACCAAATGTCACGTGGTGCCTGCACGGACTCCTGGGGTGGCGAGGGGCAGAGCAACGGGGGTGTGAGTAAGATGCGGACTTCATTCATAACATCAAAATTTATTGATTCACTGTGACAGTTCTGTAGAAAACTGGAAAGAGGAGAAAATAAACATCAAATAAGAGAAATCACCAAAGAAGAAATTCACATTGCCAACAGGCACATGAAAAGATGCTCCACATTGCTAATTATTAGGGAAATACAAATTAAAACCACAATGAGATACCACCTCACACCACTTAGGATGGCCAGCATAGAGAAGACTAGGAACAATAAATGCTGGCAAGGATGCAGAGAAAGGGGAGCCCCCCTACACTGCTGGTGGGAATGTAAACTAGTTCAACCATTGTGGAAAGCAGTATGGAAGTTCCTCAAAAACCTGAAAATAGAAATACCATTTGACCTGGGAACTCCACTCCTAGGAATTTACCCAAAGTAAACAACCTCTCAGATTCAAAAAGACATTTGCACCCCTATGTTTATTGCAGCACTATTTACAATAGCCAAGATATGGAAGCAACCTAAGTGTCCATCAGCTGATGAATGGATAAAGAAGAGGTGGTACAATGGAATACTATTCGTCAGTAAGAAAGAAACAGATACTACCATTTGCAACCACATGGATGGAACTAGAAGGTGTTATGCTCAGTGAAATAAGCCAGGTGGAGAAAGACAAGTATCCAGTGATTTCACTCCTCTGTGGAGTAAAAGAACAAAGGAAAAAACAGAAGGAACAAAACAGCAGCAGACTCACAGAACCCAAGAATGAACTAACAGTTACCAAAGGGAAAGGGACCTGGGAGGATGGGTGGGAAGGGAGGGATAAGGGAGGAAAAGGGGCATTACGATCTGCACACATAATGCAGGGGGTGGGGGGCATGGGGAGGGCTGCTGTACAACATAGGGAAGACAGGTAGAGATTCTATAGCATCTTACTACGCTGGTGGAGTATGTGGTGGGGACTTGATGATGGGGGGAGTCTAGTAACCATAATGTTGCTCAGATTACTGATACAAAAAAAATAAAAGTAAATGATCATCTCACGCGAGGTATGCCTTTTTGTAACCCTAGTGAATACAAATTTTATCTCCCAATATCTCCCCAGAATTAGATTAAAGTTAGTAAAATATTTCATATTTCCTGAAGAAATTTGCTCTTTATATAAAAAGTAATTTAGTTTCCTTATTAACTTAATTTTTTCAGAATTTGCCATTGTTTCATGCCAAGAACAAAGTTGTATATTTTAGAAGCGTGCTTTCCACCCTTTCCTATGTGTCTTCTGTTACTAAGACCCCTGAGCTATGTACATCAAGGACTCAGAGTTTAAAGCTCAAAATTACAAGAGATGTTCCTTTCTCTCCAGCTAAGGATATTCTCTCCACCATTTGCCCTTCCGAAACTACTGAAGCTTTCAGCTTTGTTGTTGTTGTTGTTTTAATCTTCTTCCCTACATGTACTGCTTCAGGGCAACTCACGCAATGATGTAATCAAAAAAACAAAATGTCCCTCACTGCCTGCACTTGAAAAAACATTACAGCTGCCTCTGAAAACTTCCTACACTCTGTTGAAGAGTAGCTATGGCTATTAGAGAACACAGGTCTCCTGTGAGGAATGACCTAGAAGGACAGCATTTCTGACTGACTCAGAACAACTTGGATCCATGTTTGACTTTTGTTTATTTTTGTTTTGGTTTATAACCAAATTAGAAGTTGCCCAGGGCCAAAGTCTGCCAAATGACCAGCTACACATGCCCAAAAATAAAGAATTCACTATGTGATTATTTTCACTGTTGTGTTCCCGGAACCTAGCCTAATATCAAGCACATAGAAGACTCTCAACAAATGCTTAGGGAGTGAATGAGCAAATGTCCAGATGGTTCCAAGGACCGAGGAAAAGGTGATCACCAAGTCTCTCTGCAGGGGGTCCCTTACATGCCAAGGACCCTTTGGCAGTCTGTTGAAGCTGACAGACCCCTTCTCAGATTATTTTTAAATATATAATATGACAGGGGAAACTAATTTTATGGAATACAGACAGAAAAAACTAGTTATATTAAAATATGTTGAGATCAACATGTCTCTATGGCATAAGCTGGGCTTGTCAAGTCACAAGCACCGCTGTATGGAGGCCTAGCTGGGCCAGTTCACTGGCAACACCTGCAGGCTTTTCAGTTTCTCAGACAGGAATCCTCCAAATTCCTGTCTAGGATGCCACCATTCTCAGAGGGAAGTGGCAGAAAGAGGCCAGAGAAGTTCCCAGCACAGTGAGTCAGTTTTCACATCACCCACTAGTTCCCATGTGGTGTCATCACCCTTAGCCGTGCCCACTGTCCCCCAAGCCACGGGCTTTCTGTTCAGCCTCTTCGGTCTGCACCAGGGTAAGAAGGGCACAGTTGTCCAAGTGAACAGGGAGACATGGGCTGTGGAGCCCACCTGTTTCTTACAAAGATTTCCAACCTGGGTGCTGTATCACCTGCACTCCTGTGAAGGATATTTGTGCCTCAGTTCACTGTCTCAAACATCCTGAATAGAGCCCAAAAATGAGGCATTTTTGGTATCTACTATAGTGCCTGGTACATAGTTCCTTGAGATGGTAACTTCTGCTGTTACTAATAATGATTTGAAGTGATGCTCCCACCAGATCTCAGTGGATTACTTGATGTGGTGAGCTGGACGTGAGTTTAGAACTGAAAAGTCCATTTCTTTTTTACACTCTAGAATCCATTTAGGCCTTATGCTTTGCTTTAGAAACAGAATTAACAGAATTAAAGCTAAAAACCTAGCTTTTTTTAGGATCTAAACTGAATGTAGGGCTCCCCAGAATAAAGTCACCAAAGTCAGAGGCAATAGTGAACATTTTAGGCTGGAAAGGAGAAGAGAAATTGGGCATAATTTCATTTTGAACAGGAAAAAAAGTGATACTTAAAGCAAAAACAAAAGAAATAAAGCATTTCAGAGCAGGGTAGAATAAATCTCAGGCATAGATGGCTTTTTCCATTCCTCAGTGAGCTCTGTGGGTGGAGCCTGAGCTGAGCAGCCTGCCGGCACAGGGCCTTGGGAAGACGGGTGAGGCATCTCAGCAGAGAGGAGGGGGCCCCAGTGATGCTCAAGGTAAAACATCATCTATAGTGGAAATAGCAGACAAAGTCACAGGAAAACCTTTGTTAGGGAGAAAACCAAGAATGGGCCTTGTCTTAGTTTTTCTGAGTCATTAACCCTCTGCCAGACAGATGAACAGCTCACAGTTATGTGCCAAACCCTGGGCTACATCCTGGTCATGTGGGATGTGACACACAGTCCCTGCCCCAAGTAGCTCAGACTACAGACAAGGAGAGACACATGGCAGTGACAGCACTCCGTACTGTGGAAAGGCATGCTGTGTAAGTTGGGAAGGGTAACCTCAGTGGGCCCCAAGCCCTGTCGCTAGCCACAATAGATGGCATTTCCCACTGGTATTGCAGAATAGTGCAGGAGTTTGCAGGGCAGTCCTCATGTGGCTCTAACTATTCCCGTGGCCTTAGAGTTCTTTTGGATCCTTCACATCCAGTCTACAGGTAGAAGAAAGACGAAATTGGAGGGTGGCACAGGAAGATTTTTTGGGCCAGGTTTGGAAGCCATTTGTCAGAGTTAGTCACACTGGCCCCACATAATGCAGTACCTGGGCAGCCACTTTCTGGTAACAATTCTACAGGGTGAAGGGGGAGAATTAGCCTTTTGTGAATGGCCAGCTGTTCGTGGAACTTATGCATGGAGGAGTATGTGAAGGAAGCTAAGAAGAGAGAGAGAACCCAACTGTGTGTGTGTGTGTGTGTGTGTGTGTGTGTGTGTGTGTGTGTGTGTGTGTGTGTGTGTGTTTCTAGGGTGAGGGATAGATCTTAGCAATAGCCCCATGGAATAACTGACATTTTAACCAAGTTTTACAAGAGAAATAGTATTTAAGTCATGAAGGGCATTGGGAGAAGACAGTTTAAATAGAAGGAACAGCATGTGCAAAGGTACTGGAGAATTCATCCCATCATCTATACAACAAATCCTATAAAAGTGTCCTTGAAGTGCCAGAAATCATTCAAAATGCTGGGTATGCTGCTGTACACAGAACAGACAAGGCCTCCACTCTCCTCAGCCCATATTCTAGTGGGAAGAGACAAACCACACAGAAGCAACTAGGTACACAACTCCAAACATCAAGTCGCATGTTGTGTGGGAGAACCACATATCTGTAAGTAGGGCTGGAGAAAAGGGTGAACGTTGAAAGTGTGGAAGAGGGAAGTGAGAAATTATGAGACTGGAGAGGATGGAAAAGGCCAGCCAGGAGGCAGCCTTCGTGCATTAACGGGCTCCAGCAAGAGGAGACAGGCAGAGCTGTGAGCTGTGGAAAGGTCCCTGGCTTGTGATGGAGAGAATCCGGTGTGGCTGCAGGGAGCCCGGTTATAAAACATCTGAATAGCCTCGGTGTGAAGTAGGAGCCATGGCTGGAGGGGTGGAAATGTGAGAGTGCAATGCACCCAGGGGGCTTGCCCCTCCTTCCAGGTTTCAAAGAGAAAATGGGCAGAATGTGTTTCCCTGAGCAAGTCCAGTCCTTCTGGTTTGTGTACATTTTTACTTTTAAAATTATGTGTATACATTCTCACAGAAAAATCTAAAAAGTTAAAATTTTACCCCATGTTATTAGACAGTAGTGGGTGCAGAGGAATATATGTATGTGTCTGTGTGTATGTAGATTTACGTCTATGTCTATGTGCATAGATACATTTTGCAAACTGTGCTCTACCTGTGTGTACACAAGCTCCCACCACTGTCTCTGCCCCTTTGCCCACTGCAGACGCTCTCCTCCCTCCACCTGTACTCTGATACTTGCATCAGGTGGAATCACTGTGTGGAAGCCCGCACCTTGCTGGGGCTCCAAGGTAGCCCTTCTTGGAATTCCCTCCACAGCCCACTCAGGCTCTGACTACCCATCCCAGGCCAGGCCACCACCTGCTGAGGCTGCCCTCTTTACCCTGCCTGGGCTCAGGGCTCTGCCTCAGTCACCACAGCATCCCTGCACTCTGCCACAGCCGCCTACTTCACTTGGACCTTCTTAGGAGCTCTACAACAACACAGTTCCAGAAGGAAAGGGGGGAAAGAGTGAGGACAAGATAAAAAAGTTGAAATATACAAATTTGTTTTTGAATCAGGAGATGGAGTAGACAGAGATGGAAGCAAGACTCATCTGTGTTTTTATATAATTTTGTTTTGACCAGATAAATCCTTAAACATTGAAAACAAGAGTTCCTAAAATTGAAAACAAATGTAATTACATATCTAATTGCTAACAAACACATCAAGAAAGTAATGATTTCAATGCTTTAAGAAAATTATTTTAACATGCTTAGGAGGATATGTTCTCAGGATAAAAGAAATCTCTAGTTGAACTCAAGAGCTTAAAGCAAGTTATAATATCGATACTTTTATTTTAAAACCAATATATGTATTAAAAGATACAGTAAATAAGTGATATGTTAATATTAGCAACTAAGTTTTTAGTGTAAGAGAAAAGCAATGTAAGTATAAACATTTTTTTAAGTTAAAACTTCAGTATTGTTAAATTTGAATAGGAAATTTCAATATAAACATAGAATTTCAAAATGTACACATGTGTATTTCCCCCTATTTTCACCCACTGAAGGGCCTGGAAGCATTGACAATCCATTAACAGTGAGCACCCTCAGCACCCAGAGTTTTGTCTCTAGTTTCCCCAGGAAAGGAACCAGGGCTCTTTAGAGAAATGCCTGCTCTGGGTGAGGGACACTTGGTGAGCTGGGGAACCTTCCTGTGCCAGAAAAAGAGGCAGTTTGAAGGGGCTTTTACTGGCCAAAGACGGGACAACTGGAGGTTCAAAATGAATGGGATCCACTGACCATGTAGAAACCTGTAAATCTACAAAATGAAACTCAGAAAACAGAAAAACAAAGACAAAACAGGCAAAACACATTTGACATCTACTCCTTACTATGAAAAGGGATAATTCAAAACATATAACTGTACACCTTGCCTTTCCCGAAGAAGCAGTTGATGAGATAAATCTCTCCCTCGCTCTTGCTCTCTCTCTCCAATAAAGACTGCCAACTAATGAATACATGATGACTGACAGAAATATAGAAATCAAAATTTTTCAACCCCTAATGAAGTCATTGATGGAGGCAAGGATCATCAGTGGATGATTAAGCCATGGGGTGATAACTGACGGAAAACTCGATCCCCTAAGGCTGCTCAGGTCTGACTCTACAGCTTTTCTGATGGTTTAAGGAGGAAAATAGAACTTTATGAGGGAGAAATGAGGCTGTCTTTGCTACTGCTGAGGGGTCAATTAGATGTACCCCATGAAGTTACACAATATCATACAGCATCAATAATGACATCTTGCATAAAATGTTTAAACTGCATGTAATCTAGCCTCTGGATCCACACTCCAGTTTATGGGGAATTCATGGTTATGTGAAATAAATCCCACTACAAATTCAGCAGCTGGAAAATTCAGAAACTAGGCCATTCTGAGGGACAGTTGGCCTGATCTCTTCACCAAGTTAATGTCATGCCAGAGAAAGGGGCAGGGGAGCACCGTTCTAGATTATAAGGGACTTGAGAGATGTAACAACCAAATGCAGTGTGGAGTGGACCCTGGTAGTCACAGGGAAAATTCACAAGGACAGCAGGCTAGTCCAGGTGGCTCCCTTCTGTCTCTCTTCTTAACAAAAAAACAATAAAACTCTCCCTTAACTTCCTGCTCTGTCAGGCACCCACTCCCTGAGTTCACCCCCTAAACTCCCTCCCCCTTGCCCACTCACTTGCTGTGCACTTAGGAATGTTACAGATACGGAAGCAGAAAGATACATATTGCTCGCTTTGCCTTTGTTCTGGGCTCAGACCTTGGGAGATTACTCCTCTCTAAGCCTGCCAGTGTAAGAATAAAACCTCAACACTCCAAGATGTCCGAGGGCCGCTTGGTTCTTCCGTCAGTGATCCAGTACGGGTTTTACGGTATTTTCCATAACAGTAGGACTAAAATGGGAGTAATATACAATTTTTTTGGAGCAATTGGTAAACTTTGAATATGGATCAGGTATTAGATGATGATAATAGAAAATAGCATTAATTTCATTAACTATATAATGGTATTGCTTTTAAGAAGGAAAATGTCCTTATTTTCATGGTGTCCATATAATTTATCTGAAATATTTTGGCTAAAAAATTGATGTAAACATGGCAAAATTGTTAACAACTATTGATTTAGGTAATGGGTATATGGGTGGTAACTGTACTCTATTTTCCTGTATGTTTGAAAATATTTATGATAAAAAGTTAACAGTAATTCTGATTCCTAGGCCCCAAGCCAGACCTGCCAAATGAGCCTAAATCCCTGCTGGCATCTGTATTTTACCAAATATCCCATCTCAATGAAGGAATGGGTGAACAAACGACTTTTTCATCCATTGTAATCTTTTTCAACACATATTTATCAGGCCCCCACTACAGCCCAGGCATTTTTCTAGGTGCTGAAGATTCAACTCTAAACAAAACACACATGAAGGATTGTAAACCCATGGAACTTGGTACCCTGCCTTGTCCACAGTAGGCCTCTTTAAAGCAAACCAACTTTTAAAAACTGTTAAAATATAACACAAACCCAGAAAACTGCCTAAAACACATGGACAGATTAATGAATTATTAGGCAGTAACACCCCCACCTCCCACAGAACCCAGAACCCTGACAATCAGCGGGAAGTCTCTCAGGCCCCCCTCACCACTTCACCCTCCCCAAGAGCAGGGCCTCAGATGCCACTGTGAGGAGCGGAGGCAGAGTTCAGAACCCGGCCCCCAACATTCTTCTGAGCATTACCGTGCCCCACAAAAGGAACGTCCTACATTTTTCCTTCAGTTCAACAGGATTTAGTTGCAAACCTTTATAAGACAGCACAACTCAGACATGCATATTAGACACATGACTTTCACTTTATATTATCAGGTAAATGTAGCAGCTCCAGGCAAGCTTATTCCTGATTCACAGCTAATTTCAAGAACATAAAGTTGTAAAAGACTCAAATGCCCAATTCTATCATGGTGGGATGAAGAAATTAAAGCGTTATTTAGAATAACCTCAGTGCCAGCCTCAAATGAGTGATGGTAACGTCGGGGAGGCTGTCTGCAGTCATGTGGAGTGATGTTAAGAGGTGACCCAAACTCTAACAGTAGAGGCTAAACCTAACACGAGCCATAACCATAACCTCCCCCTACACTTAACACAAAACCTTACCCTAACCCTAACCATAAGTCCAGCACCTAACACTCTCCCTCACCCTAACTCACACGGAACTGTAACCCTTAACCTGACTCCCATGCTAACGCTCAGCCTAGACCCAAATCCGAACTCTAACCCACACCATAACCCATCCTAAACCTAACCCAACCTCTAAACCAACCCATAATCCTACCCACAAACCCTCTCCCTCCGCCTCCCCCTCATCACCTACACATCACCATAACCCTAAACCTCAATCTCACCTTTACCATAACATAAAAACAGAATCTTAACTCAAACTATAACCCGAACCTCCCCATGCACCTAAACATAAACCAAACCCTAATCCTAAACTTGGAAACTCACCCTAAGACCTCACCCACATCTCTACCTTCACCCACACCAACCATAACCCAAAACCTATACATAACCCTAACCCTCACACTGAAACCAAACCCTAACTCTAAATGTAATCCTATCTTCACCCTGAACACTGAACCATAAACTAAACTGTAATCCTAAACCTGGCCACTCAACATAACCCCTCAACCTCACCATCACCCTCACCCACACCTAACCAGAACCAGAAACCTAAACCTAACGACAACCCTCACTATGAACCCAAAGCCTAACTCTATTACTAACCCCATCCTCGCCTAACACTTAATCCTAAACCTACCCCTAATCCTAACCCTGACCACTTACACTAACCCCTCACCCTCACCTTCATACACACCAGTTATGTTCATACATCATATTTTCTAGGCATTCCTTTCTAAGCATTCTCTAAACATGTATTTTTCAGGGACCTACAATGTCCTTGGCACTTTTTATACCGATAATGGCATAGTAAACACATACAAAACCTCTTCCTTCAGTGCTTACACTCTAATGGATAATATGAACAATAGTAAGAGAAGTAAAAAGAACACCGTGTTAAAGATGAGCTGTAAGAGAAAAATACACAAGAGGGGTTACAAATATTGATGGAGAAAGGTTAATTTTTAGATGGAATAGACAGGGACAGTCCTGCAAAGAGATGACTGTAGTCTAAACATCTGGAAGAGATGAGGGCTCCGGCCATTCTTCCCTGTGAGAGACCGAGCCTAACTGAGATGACAGAGCCTGAGGCAGAGTGGGCCCTGCGGGCTCCAGAAACAGCCAGAAGGCGAGAAGGCGAGTGCGAGCACATGAGATCGCAAGACAGGTTGAGGAGGCAGGTCGTGCAGAACCCCAGAGACCAGGCCAGGGGCTTTGGCTTTTATACTGAGCACTATAGGAAGGCATGGCGTGGTAAATACACTGAGAATTTTGGCCTTATTTAAATTTTCTTATTTTTACTGAAAATTTAAATAACTTTTAAACATGTGCTTCTTCTGTTTTGGAAAAATGTTAAAGAAAACATTTAGTATAAAAAAGAATACCAAATTATATTCCTTGGTTTGACAACCTAATAGTTTATATATGCTTTTTTTTCTCTTTTTCTCTAATACTGATATAACCATTGTTCTAAGTGCTTTTCTGACAA
This sequence comes from Manis javanica, assembly GCF_040802235.1. Lineage (NCBI taxonomy): Eukaryota > Metazoa > Chordata > Mammalia > Pholidota > Manidae > Manis > Manis javanica. The sequence goes on along the minus strand of NC_133158.1, from coordinate 217,710,499 downwards.
TTTATGAGACAGTTAAATCAAGATAGCTTAATATTTTTTAGGATTATAATGTCAACATTTCTTTAAAATTCCATTCTATGTCATATAATTCATTTATAATTCAGTTGTGTAATCACTAATCTGAGGCTTAATTTATAAATCATAAATAAACATGGCATTAACAAATGCATGTGCTGTGTCTGTGGAAAAGCAATTACCCATAAATGCTGTAAATAATATGTTTAGCTTTTCTCCTACAAAAGGCTCCTTGATTAAGAAACAATACACTCAAGGAAAACTACAGTCATGTCACAAAAGTCATATGAGTACACTGGGTCTGCGCTATTTCTGCCACACAATTTTTCAACACCTGTTGATCAGTCAATCAGAGGAAACCTCGGGGGCTGAAGATATGCCAGCTCTGTGGAAATTCCTTCCCAAAATAGCTACGGCTGAGCAAACTGCTGGGCCAACAGAAGGAGATGATGGACAGAACTCAGGATTTTGTGTGGCAGGGCAACTGTCTTTGGTGATTGGCATTTTTTCAATGTTTAAATCCTTCCTTGGTCCAACAGCTGATTTCCCCCTTTACCATGCTCTTCCTTCCTTTCTGGTTTCCCAGGGAGTGGCAGCCACATCCTTCACATCAGACTTTTTTTGGTAAGCAGTTTCTGGAATTGTTGTACAGCTGTCTGTAGATGTCTGAGGGCACCACTCTACTTGCAGGCTTGATATTCCCTTGCCAAGTCTCTCCATGAGGCATGTAAAATGAAAACTTTAAAAAAAACAAAAGGCTGTCAGTTTTGATTTAGGTCAAATAAGTCTCAAAGCCATTTTTAAATACCCAATTATTTTGGTAGATTTGTCTTTTCCTTGTATGGAGGAAAGAAAAACCCAAATGGCTTCATACAGTTAAGTTTCACATTTTTTAAAAACAGCAAACCAACTCAATTTAAACCATTAAAATGTTCAGCCATGCAAAGATTCTTAAGTTTTGTAAAGATATATTCAAACTGTAAAAACTGTTGGTTTCCTTCCTATTTCCCTTAGCATCATATAATGAGCTTTTTTCTAAACTAATATAAATACTTCAGAAAATTTACTTTTTATGGCCACTTCAAAATTCCATGAGTTTTCTAAGCTGTTCCATAAATTGTATTTAAGTTACTTCAATTTTTTGCTATTATATACAATGTGAAATTGAACATGTTTTTACATAAAGCTTTCCCCTAGTTATGATTATGTCCACAGAGCTAATCTAGGCTATAGTGGGTCAAAGGCCATGACATTTTTAAGTTAGCCACATGAAAATGAATGTTCATGTATGCAGAAAATGGTCTACTTGCAAATGCATCTGATCGTTTGCCAATCAGCAGGTGAAAGCTGACCCACAGTACAGCTGACCTTGTTTAAGATACTTAAAATCATCAATGAAGTTTATTTTTAATTTTCCAAATTGAAACATAGTGAATTCAAAATCTCATTAATTGATTATTCTCTATTATATACCCAAAGGACTTCAAAAAATTTTACTCTCTAGTAGCTCCATCAGTCAAGAAATGATTTTAAAAGATTGAAATGACTTCAAGTTCATTGTGTTTAATTTTTGTCTTTTTTTATGGCATGCGCAATGCAAGCACAAATTTCAAATACAAAACGGAGAAAAAAAGAATCAAAAATTACCTTTACTATTACTTCTAGATATAAATAACTAGTATACAATGTGTTTGTTTCACTTAGTATATTTAGAATATCTCTTGCATATCACTCCTTGTTATACTACAGTGGAAAGTACATTTTCAAAATTATTATTAAGAAAGAGTAGGAGTAAAAACAGTAATAGTGGAGATAAACCTGATGCCATTTTTTACCTCCGATGGCATTTTCAAAAGTAACAATAAAACATGCACATTGGAGTAAAGTCCCCCACCCAGCCACATTCACACCCAGTCAGATTGCATTTGAGCTCCCAGATTAACCACTGTTACCTTCCAGGAAAAGCTTGAAATTTCTATTCATATGCCAGGAAAGAGAATTATAGACATAGATAAAGATCTAAAGACAGAATTATACATACATATAATATGAGGATGCTAGACTCAGTTATATTATTTTTACCCCAATCCTATCCTGAAGATAGTCTCCTAACTGCACATTTACTCATTCTACATCCTTTTCTTCCAGTTTGTGTGAGTCTAAAGAACATTTATTTTGTTGAATGAAGTTAAATGGGAATCCAGTTCTTTAAACTGTAGTGAAAGGTAGGTCAGTGGAATCGAACAAGGCCAAGAAATAGACCAAAAATCATGTAGTTATTTAATATATGCTACCATTTCAATACAATGTTCTTCCTATACACGAATAAGATATGGCACCCCTCTTAATCCATTATCCATCCCTTATTTATCTATTTTTTTGGTTGAAATATTTTTATTTTTATTTTATTTTATTTTTTATTTTGGTATCATCAATATAAAATCACATGGGCAACATTGTGGTTACTATATTCCCCCTATTATTAAGTCCCCACCACATACACCATTACAGTAACTGTCCAGCCATAGTAAGATGCTTCTCTGTGCTATACTGCCTTCCTGTACCCCCCCAACCCTGCAGAGGTTATGTGTGCTAATCATAATGCCCCTTCATCCCCTTATCCCTCACTTCCTCCCCACCCTCCCCAGTCCCTTTCCCTTGGGTAACTGTTAGTGCATTCTTGGGTTCTGTGCGTCTACTGTTTTGTTCCTTCAGTTTTTTCTTTGTTCTTATACTCCACAGATGAGTGAAATCACTTGATACTTGTCTTTCTCTGCCTGGCTTGTTTCACTGAGCATAATACCCTCTAGCTCCATCCATGTGGTTGCAAATGGTAGGATCTGTTTCTTTCTTAGTGCCAAATAATATTCCATTGTGTATATGTACCACCTCTCTTCTTTATCCATTCATCTACTGATGGACACTTAGGTTGCTTCCGTATCTTGGCTACTGTAAATAGTGCTGCGATAAACATAGGGGTGCATCTGTCTTATCCATCTCTTATTTTTATCTATAAGGCATTGGTTAGTTTTCCACCAATCCTGAAGGGCTCCTTCTGCTCCAACACCTTTCCTTTTTGCACGGTCTTCCGGGACATTTTCCCATGCTAATTCCTCTAGGTAAACCATATATCAGTTTCTCTAGTTCCACAAAAAGTGCTATTTCAATTGAGATTGTATGACATTTATAGATTATTTTTATGAAGGATTGTTTATGTTAAAAATAGTTCTTTTTGGAGGCCTGGCCTGGGTTAATCCAGAATGACTACTCTGATCTTTATTGACAAGAAAAATGGGGAATCAGGCACCTGTGTGGCTCCTAAGGACAGGAAGCTGGGGTCTGGGTTGTCAGTCAAAGCATTAGATGGGAGATCTCAGGTTTCAACACAGTGTGTTGACAAAATGTTTGATGCTCCACCAGTCTTACCAAAAACTGCCAGAAAGCTTTTGGGAACTGTCGGTCAACAGAGCTACAGAAAAGTTGGTAAAGACTAATGGACCCCTCAAACAGAAGCAGACAACCTTCTCTGCCAAAAAGGTGACTGAGATGACTGTTAAAGCAAAAACTTCTGTTCCTGCCTCAGAAGCCACCTATCCAGAAACAGAAAAACTCTTTCCCTTCAATCCTTTAGATTTTGAGAGTTTTGACCTGCCTGAAGAGCACCAGACTGCACATCTACCCTTGAATGGAGTGCCTCTTATGATCCTTGATGAGGAGCTGGAACTTGACAAGCTGCTGCGCCTGGGCCCCACTTCACCTCTGAAGATGCCCTCTCTACCGTGGGAGTCTAACCCGTTGCCATCTCCAAGCATTCTGTCAACTCTGGATGTTGAATTGCCACCTGTTTGCCATGACTTAGATATTTAAATTTCTTAGCCCTCTATAGTTTGTATGTTTTGTATTAATAAACCAATTATTTAACAGTCTCTTACTAAAAAGAAAATCAGTTCTTCTTGTAGCATTCCATTTATCCATTATTCCATTCCTTTCTCTTCTTCAGTACAGGTCAATACCTGCACATTAGTTGTTAGTATTCCTTGGTGTTTCATCTTTTTTACCTTGTGCTGCATCACATGTGTGTGTGAAATAAATATGTATATATACATGCACACACATGCACATATACTTAAGATACCTTAATATAGCATGTTAAGGTAAAGCCATCCCACACAAAAAAATTTTAATTGAGAGTGGATGTTAAATTTTGTCCAAAGACTAATTAATAATCTATGGAGACAACTATATAGCCTTCTCCTTTAACTTATTGGTATGGCAAGTTAAATATTAGATCTTTGGATGATAATTAAGCCAGCCTTCATAACTTGGATAAAACTCATTTGTCCATGGTGTATTCTTTTAATATAATGTTGACTTCTATTCACTAACAGTTCTTTCAGATTTTATATTACTATTCAAATCACCATTCTGTACTTTTCTCTTTTTGTTCAATTTGACATCCATGTTATTCTGTCTTTGTAAAGCAATGTTAAGCTTATGAAACCTGCTTTTGAAATTAATGCTACTGTCTTTTAAGCCTGGAATAAAAACACTTTCTTTACACTTGAACCTTATAAACCAAATTGAAAATGAGATTGCAGTTCTGATTAAGGATCATAATACCTGTGCCCAAATACTCATACATAAACATGGATTATAGAATCTGTTCTCAGACCATTTCAACTCTACTTTTATTACCACGATAAAATTTTTTCTCTCTTCATTTTCATGCACATACATAAACTGGCAAATATCCCAAGTGGCAGAAGCATGTGGTCAAAGGCCCACCCACAGGCATAGGGGCACATACAAAGCACATTTACCCACAGTCCCTAAAATATAACTCATGAGGGACAAATCTAAAGTTTATTGTATGTACAGATGGAAATGACCAGTTTAATCAAACAATTGTTTGGGGCATACCTGATTTCTGACATGTATCCAATGAGACCATAATAGGAGGAAGAATTAGGAAGACTGGTTTGAAGGGCCCTTGTTCCCAGGGTAGATGGGCCAACAAGTGGCTCGTTAGGACAATTCTACAAGCATTTTATGGCTCCACTTTTAGTTTGTTTCTTGATCATATTTCTCAGTTCCTATTTTATTTGCTGTCCATGGTCCCCTTTTGCTGGTAGAGCGTGCCAAGAATAAAGGATAAAATAAAATGTTCAGGATAAGGAGTAAGTAGGTCCACTCCTTGAGAGTCAAAGGATGTTCAGAGCTTCTGGGGACACCTAGGGAGGAAAAAAATGGAGAAGGATGAACAAGTCTGCACACTCGTTTTTACCCCTCTTCCATCAAGGAGGCCTTGGTCACTTTTACTCTGACTATTGCCTGAACAAACAGAGTCTGCACCTTCTAAAAGAAGTCTGTAAACCAGTGCACCAAAATGTCCCATGTCCTTGGTTAGCCTCAAACTGTAAGGCAGACTGATAGGTAATATGAAAGTAGAGTGATATTCAGTCTGGAAGTCTTTGGGAAGAAGAACAATCAGTGTAGTCACTGAGTGAGAGGGCTGGAGGATGAAAGTCTGCTGTGAAATGACAGGGCGCCTGAATCTGCAGTGACAATGGGGTATGTCCAAGTGTGGCCGATGGAACGGAGGTGTGGTGGAGAACCTCCAGGATGATCACCGGCAATCTCACCGATGGTGCTCATGCCCCCATAGTGTCCCTCCTACACCGAAGAGTGCTGACTTGTGCAACAGGGGAGATTGCAGAAAAGATGGGGTATGACCTCCAAGGCTGGGTCATGAAGGACATGGTGGCTGTGTCTTACTCTTTCCTGAATCACTCACTCCAGGGAATCCAGCTGCCATGATGTGAGGAGCCTCAAGCAGTGATATGAAGAATCCACACGGCTTTGGCCAACCACAGCACTAACTTTCCAGACATGTAAGTGAGCCACCCTGGAAGCAGATCCTCCAGACCCAGTCCTATTTTCAGACAAAAGAAGCCATAAGCACCATTTGTGTTGCAGTCTCGTGATACCCTGATCCAGAATCACCCAGCTAGAATCCTAAATGGCTCCTGACACACAGAAACTGTGTCAAATGTAAGTATTTTTTAAGACACTAATTTTTCCAATAATTTCTTATGACGCAGCAGGTAACTGATGTATGATTTGAGAGGTGGAGCAGGTCCATTTATGTCATCTGAAGAAGAAGGGAGAAGATCACTAGAGATAAGCAGGTACAACCAAACAACCAATACACCAGTTGTGGAGCAAATATACAAATAGATGCTGATAGCACCCAGGGTATGGAAGCACTTGGAGTGAAGAGAACAAGAGCCCAACGAGATCCTGTCTTAACTTTAAAAAGTGGATGGCGGTATGGATGTCTCAAATGCAAGCATTTCTAAAGAGCAGGAATTTTTTAAGAAGAGTAATCGTTTAGAACCTGAATGGTGACCCAGTGAAGGGGCCAATGGCCCACTTCCGACCCTCAGGTGCACACAGAAGTGGGATGGGGGGTAAACATCAGAGAGCATGAGGAGCCGTACCACTGTCCAGGCACTCATCTCATCCTTCATCAATTCAACCTTGTTGCAGTGACTTCAGAGCCTTGGCCCAGAGTCTTTTCTAAGGAGAATAACTATTGTTTCTCGGATTCTCATATTGTTTAAGCAAACACAGTTTGCTACACTGCTTCCAATGTACAAAAAAGGTCACATTTCTTTATCTTTTTAAAATTAAATTATACCTACCTTTGAGGTCTCTTCAGACCACAAGTCACCTTTTTCTTTTCTTTCTTCATTTTCCTTTTCTCTTCTTATGACTTCACCACTTCCTGGTGATGCAACAGGATTTAAGAACCAGCAATCCAGGGATATGCGGAGGAGACCTCCTGCTGGTCGGTTCAACATGCTCATGGCTGAGGTCCACCGTGAGAGTTACTGTTCTAGCCCCCATGGCCATTAGAAAGGAGGGGCATCCATCTTTCACTGCCACTCCAAGCCCTGCTGCTTAGTGTTCAGTGCCCAGGTGTCTGCACCCAGACCTTGCCAGAACTGTGCGCTCATTCTGTCCTGCATGAGCCTTACGGCCAGTCACAGAACCCACCACCCCTCTGTCCTTCCACATTCTGAGAAACCGACTTTTCCCAGCCTGGAACCAGGATCTCTTCTTAGGAGCACCAGTCCCCACTGCCCTGCAGAAAATCCCACAGGTTTGTTTCCATCATACATGCAAATTAATGTCACTTTGAGGGTTTTTACATCTGTAACTTTCAACTTCTTAGTTCTAAAAAAGGTGTGAATTTCCTTCTTTGACAAAAGAACACTAAATATAATAAAACTTGGTTCCTCCTTTAAAGAGGGAGGAGAAAATTCGTGATTACTTTTGTTAGTCAATGCAGTGAACACTTATTGGATTGCATACCAATCTCTTGTCTCTCTAGGAATTTCAAGAATATTAATCTTTCTGATAAATTTTTTCAGCTATAAATGACATATAACATTATATTAATGTCAGTGTACAGCATAATGATTTGATATATATATATTGTGAAATGATCACAATAATAAATCTTACTGAATATTCATCACCACTCAAAGTTACAGTATTTTTTTCTTGTGATGATAATTTTAAGGTCTTCTGTCTTAGTAACTTTCAAATATACAATGTTTTAATAAGAGAAAAATATTAACATGAATGTGCATGTCCTTGGCACACACTTTAGGTGGGGGTATAAAATTAATCTGGGATGTACAAAAGTCCTTGCCTGGAAACAGTTTAGCCTAGAGGGAAATAGAACCTAGTGGTTCCTGCACAATTTACTCTTAATACAACAATAAAATTTTTAAAACATTGAGATTATATGGCTCAAAAAAGGTTGAGTTAAATGGCTAACATCAATTTATCTTAAAATTAAGAATAAGAGTATTAACATATTTATATTATGCATATTTTATATTTTAATATATAATTTACATTAGACATATATATGTAATAACAATAAAAGTAATACATGTAGAAACATACATTCTAGTACATATGGCATTTTCAACCACTCACCTAGTTAATCTCAGCAATTTTTCCTGTAACTAAGGTGATATGAAGGAGAGGTCACAATATTTTGTTTCCTATAATCTCTTTTCATTCAGTTTGCCATAGGACACAAGAGATTCTGTTTAAGTTTTGATTATGACCTTTTACAAACACAAAATGTACAGATGTTAATGTAGCAGACACCCACACCAATACCAAAATGTACCAAATATTATCATTTTTCCATATTCCCATCATTACCATTTTACAGAAATATAGAAGTAGGCACAGCTGAAGCCACTGTTCCCTCCTCCAATCCAACCCCCAGAAATGTCCTCCAGGGCTTCATCTTCCTGTCTTCTGGATTTTGTGTCACTGACACTAGAGATTGTCTGTTTTAAACTGTCCAGAGAACAGACCCTCCCTCTGCTCCAGGCAGGGAAGGCGGTCTCCCAGCTGCTGCAGTGGCAGTAGGACAGCATCTAACTGCTCCTCAGGGACTCTTCCTGCCAATCCCTTGTTTTCAGCTCCTGCCTCATTCCCAGTGGTATTGAGAGGTACCAATGAAAAGTATTTTCTAGGAGGGGCCTGATGCCTTCAGTTCCCCAGCATTTCTGGGATTCTGTGGAGCTAATCATTTGCTCCTCATAGGCATCTCCTAGAGGCATTTACGTTTCCTCTTTTAGTTAAATTGCTTTTCTTTACATTAACCATCTTCTAACAATCTTGTCCATTTCTAGCCTCTTCTACTATCTTCCCTCCCAATTTCTGTCTTTTGGATTTTTACTATTTTCCTACAGAGTTATAGTAAGAAAACATAAACACACGTGTTTTATCAGCCAGAGGATGTTTTCCCAATAAACGTAGATTTTTAAAACACTTACTAATGAATACAATGGCTGAAACAGTCCACAGAAGTTTACAGTTTCAAGGACTTTCATAAAGAGCCAGTTTTACCTGTAAGCAGAAGTTCAAGAGTAGACCTTCCTAAGTTTTCCACTAGAAGAAAGAAGGAAGAAAACTTCTTTTGATAAGAAACTGAATCACTATGAGGGCATTATCCATGTACAGAAAGACTCAGCACTTATATTTTGAAATTAACTGGGAGGCTTTGGGGCTATTTTCTCCCCTTAGATTTGGCTTTTCTACCTGGTCTCTGAACATTAAAGCTTTCTGTTCTTCCTACCTGTATTTATTATTTCAAAATACTGAAGTATATTCATTGAATGAATTGTATTCACATGTATTTCCTCAAAAAATACTGGTAGGATGCTCATGATGTTCTTGGCATTAAGGTAAGAACTCAGCATTGCAATGTGTGTGAGATTCAGTCCCTGTATGTTCATTCCTACTTAATCCTACTATGGACTCTGTTTTTAATATAATAGTCTTATAATAACTTTAAATTAACAACCTGAATAAAACAGTGGGACTGTCCACTCAACTCGACAGGTACCTGGGTTTACTATTTTAATCAACCATATGACTAAAAGTTAAATGAAAAGAACATTACTTATGAGTGCTACTTTTTCTACTTAAAATCATATACTGTACTTTTAATTGATTAAGAATATGCTAAAAAGGGCAGGTGGTGATTTCTAGCCACAAGTTCAGAGTGTAGAGGCATGTGTAAATCCTGTGTTTATTAGATCCATATGTCTAATTCTTTCTACCCTAGGTGCCTTTAACTTCTAAGAACCGAGCCCTCAGCCCTAGCATTGCTTCCCAGCTTGCTGCTGGAATTCCTGATTGTGGCAGTCTGCTGAAACATGAGTTCAGTTACCAAATATAGTTGAGTGGAGTAAGAGGACAGATGGGACTCTGAGGCCATGGTTGCCCCAAAGTGACCACAGACCAAGCTGTCTTCAATGAACAGGCAAGGCCGACCTCCACTCTCCCAGAAAAGAAGAAATGCTCATCTGAAATCCATCACCTTCTCGGAGTCTTCAAAGTAACCAAGGATTGAAAAGGTCTGTGAGATGCATCTTATTATATTAACAGTAGGGGAACAGTTTTTAAACTTCCTTTAAAAAGCTGAAAATAAAAATAATGGTAGTTTGCCTGAGATTATAATACTATTTAGAAAATACCGTGATTTTTTTTTGAGAGGAAAAGTTATGGGAATTTTGTGGCCTTTCCAAAAACATATAATACATAAGATTTACCTATAGGCTTTATTTCTACCTATGCTGTCAGAGAACTGCATTTTCTAGTATCTTAAGCATGCCAAATTGGTGCTATCAAATCCAAAAGGATTAAGTCTAGTTATGGAGTCAAGATTTGATGATTATGTATATGTGTTATATCTCACAGAAAATACAAATGCACTTAATTTGAACCTTACCCACACTTAAACTAAATACCCACGACTTAAAATGATATATTTTAGGTTTTAGTAAAATTTTAAATTGTTTATACTTCCAAAGGATTTAAAAAATCAGCTGAGATAATAAAAGCAGACATTTAAAGTGTTATCTATGCATAGTTTGCGTATTTATCTTTTTAAATATAAAGCTAAGGAAACTATAGTTTAGTAAAATTTAAACATCATAGTGTATTTTATATCACATTGTTTTAAGTTACATATGAAACTGTCTTGAATCCAATATAGGAGGTTCATACAGAGTAATTTCAGGCTCATATTACTTTTTTAACATTTGCTAAAAATACTAATTGCCTTCTAGTATGAATAATGTAACCACATATAAGGCCCATTGCTTGACAATATACTATTTAAAATCTATTCAATCAGGTATATACAAAAATTAGGCTATTACATGATAAATACACCTTCCAATATTTTTTCTCAAAGAAAGAATTAGAATGTTCACCCCAAGTATTCAGATTTTTTAAACTAGAGTCTACTTAGTTGATTATTGCTAACAGTAGACAGGGCATACGAGATTTATCTAGTCAGTAACTACTCTGTACGTATATGATTATATATTCCTAAAACACAAATTAGTTCTCCCACATTCTAGTGTTCAATATGGACTAGGGTCTGTATCCTAAGGGCTCTATGTCTGTTCTCTGTTTTATTGCTAAACTAAAGGTTGAAATGGTCCTATGGCATACTTCACAATACAGTAAGGATCTGGATTATCCTGGATAATTACAATCACTTTGATTTCTTCCCCTCATTTTGTTTTAAATGCAGAGGGAAAACATTATTCTGATTTCAAAATAAATCTGACACATTCTTAAAGATATACCAACTGAAATCTGCAAGGCTGAGACAAGAGACTCCACTTCATTAGTAGTGTACGTGGAGGCTATCAAAGGGTATTGTGATAACTGAGTCCAGTCGGGAATCCAGGCCATCTAGAGATGATGGCTATGTCCTGGTTAAATTCTAGCAAAGAAGGCAGAGACTGAGCAAAGCAGCTCTGACTGTAATTTGCAACTGTTAAATTAAATTACATTGGAGAATATAGGAACAAATTTGGTTTATATTTTTTCACCAGCATACTTCTGACATTGAAGCTCATTCTTTTAAAGACTTAAAATCCATTCCAATCTAAGCCAGCTTGACCACACATAAAATTCCTATCCCAATATTCCTTTTCCATAAACCTCCTACGACTTTTTATATCCACTCAGATTTTGTCCTACTCCTTTTATCTTTCTCATTCTGGATCAGTTATTTTACTTTAAGACAAAATTATTTTCTTTTTTCCTAATAAAAATAATCTCCATACCTCCTATCTTGTCCTACCAAAAACACATCCTACTTTCCTTAGAGATGTTTCCATTATTATTTCTAGTAGTTTTAATTACACATATTAATTAGCATTCTTAATCCTTAGAATCCTCAACTGGTAGTAAAAAAATTAAGAAGTAAGTAATTGTGGGCTGTCTGTTACACTAGCATTTGGTCAATTGGCAAATTTATAAACACCTTTCATAATTTCTAAAAGTATATTCTTACTTATAGTCAACTTTTCAATGCAGCACAAAATATGTGCCAATTATAGACCCAAAATATCTTTAGTTACTCTGTAAAAGGCAACCAAAAGTGGATAAACTTATATTCAGTGATTAATGCTTCAGTATTTTTCTTATTTGGGAATGATCTAGCTATTTAATGAATATCCATCAGTTAACTTATCCCAATGTAACTTTAAGGTTTTTTTCAAGTTACTAAAAAGACATTGGAAACTACATCTCATTAGGCATACCATAAAGTATAATTATTATTAAGCGTTCATTTATAAATGTTTATCTTATACCTATTTACTTATTCTTAACAATTATGTTTATATTTTTCATGAAAATCTCATGAAACATTAAATAGCTAAGAATCATCTTAAGTTACCTTTGCTAGCAAATTCTATAACAGAGACAACATAAGCTTATTTGACTTTAAGTAGACAAAGGTAGAATAAAAGTTGTGTGTCTGCATTATATTTAATGCTGACAAGTCCAAAGACATTCCTGTTTTAATTAATCCAACAAATTTAAACTACCTTTTTTTCATGAAGATTATCCTAAGTTACATGAAGTTGGAAAATAGTTGAGTTAATTTCTGTATTTCTTAGAGTTTGCTTGATTTGTATAAATGCTCAATTTCCTTTAAGCCAATTAAATAGAGATCTTTACAAAATTAATTTTAGTAAATCATCTGGGATTAGAAAAAACCTCACATATCATAACATACATACATAGACATATGTGAATATACAGACAAATGCAAACAGAGACCTTACAACTTTTGTTATAAAGTTTTAGCCATAAGACAGGTACAATACTGCAAAATCACCAGTTCATAAAAGAACAGTTGGATCTAAATCATGTTTCTGGCAGATGGAATATGTCAAGGTTATATGTTCAGATGGCTCAAACTTCTTACTGTATTTGTGCAGAAGATCTTTAAGATTTTTTATTTGCCTAGTTTCAAAATCCAAATAGCTTTTCACCCATTTTTTTTCTCTCTGGAAAGAATTACCTCCCTGAAATTTGCACTTCAAAAAGGTGGGCCTCAGTTGCTAGAGAAGGCCCCGTAGAACATTAATAACACCTCAAGGGGACAGAGAAAGAAGCAAGTTCCTCCAGGAAGTGCCTTTGTTTCCAAAGCCAGAATTTTTCACAATACCTACAAGCCTTTTAAGATGAATAGGGAAGGTTTGATAGGTGGGATTTTTCCTGGTGTTGTAAAGACTCAATTTGTAAGACAAGTTGTACAAGTCGTCCTCAATTTACAGGACAATTGCTTTTTTTTTTTTTTTTTTGAGAGGGCATCTCTCATATTTATTGATCAAATGGTTGTTAACAACAATAAAATTCAGTATAGGGGGGTCAATGCTCAATGCACAATCATTAATCCATCTCAGGCCTAATTCTTGTCAGTCTCCAATCTTCTGAAGCATAACGAACAAGTTCTTACATGGTGAACGAATTCTTACATAGTGAATAAATTCTTACATGGTGAACAGTACACGGGCATTCATCACAGAAACTTTCGGTTTTGATCACGCATTATGACCTATAAACAATCAGGTCAAATATGAATATTCGTTTGATTTTTGTACTTGATTTATATGTTGATCCCACATTTCTCCCTCTATTATTATTATTATTTTTATTTTTAATAAAATGCTGAAGTGGTAGGTAGATGCAAGATAAAGGTAGAAAACATAGTTTAGTGCTGTAAGAGGACAAATGTAGATGATCAGATGATCAGGTGTGTGCCTATGGACTAAGTATTAATCCAGGCTAGACAAGGGCAGCAAGACATCCACGGATGCAGAAGATTTCTCTCAAAGCAGGGGAGGTGAGGTTCTGAGCCTCACCTCTGTTGATCCCCAAATTCTCACCTGATGGCCCCCCTGCGACTGTGCCTGTCTTAGGTTGTTCCTCCCTTGAGGAATCTTACCCGTCTCTGGCTAACCAGTCCTCTTCTGGGGCCATACAGGGAAATGTAAAGTTGGTAAGTGAGAGAGAAGCCATATTGTTTGAAAAGGTTAGCTTTTTACTTCTTTGCAGATTTATGCCCTGTGGCTTCTATGCCCAGCACTTGTCTCGAGGTATCTTTACCACCTGGAGGAATTATGATACTCGGTAAATTCGATATGAGGCACGAATTCTATTTAAGGGTTGTAATTAGGAAGGAAGAAGAAAAGCTACAGATGTAGCATATGGAAGGAAACATGGGAGGATTGATTATTTCTTTGACATATCTTCTTGTAGAGTACCTTAAGTATGTATAGGTTTTAAACTACTAACTAATTTGTACACACATATTAACATAATAGGAATACGGTGACATAAACAAAGCAAATCTATAATTACCATCCATCTCCAGTGAAGCCAGAAAACCATTTAGGCACCCTAGGCATTTGTGAAAATTTATCTATGATATGATGGATATTGTCCAACTGTACTTGAACAATCAGACAAATTAAAGCAGCCCATTTCTGGGATCTGTTCACATCCCATATGTTCTTTTAACCGTAGATAGTCTATAGTCATGAGATTTTGGAGTGCTACAACTTGCACCCCTCCCAACTCCTGGTTGAGTTCCAACAGTACAGATCCGGTCAAATTCGTTGTCTCACTGTATGCACATGCCAGCCTAGACATCTCCCTCCTCATTCCAATGGCAAGTCCAGGAAATGGTGGGGTGGATGCAGCCACAACCGCAGCATCGTCCGGATCCCTGTGGAGGCTTTTTGATGATCATCCCCCGGCACGAGTCCTCCAGAGAGTGCTGATGCCGGAAGCTCCTCCTCATATCGTATCTTAGTTCATTTTCTGGGTATCCAAGCTAGGCCTTGATCTTCTGCATAGAAACAAACAGACCCTTTGCCCACACTTTGACATGCCCTCTATACCACTGTGCAGAACTCATTGGAGGTCAGCACACAGGGACTGCTTTTTTTTTTTTTTTTTTTTAAGAGAAAGGAATATTGTCAGAAAGAGTACCTCCATAGCTGATCATCTGACACCCTTTAAGTGATCAACATTAGGGATATTTAAAGCATGCGTTGATCTGTGATTTACCAATAGTTTTATCCTATCAAGGAGTAATCCCCCTTTTCTTTCTTTCTTTGTTTCTTTCTTTTTTTTTTTTAATTTTTAATCTACACTTACATGAAGAATACTATGTTTACTATGCTCTCCCCTATATCAGGTCCCCCCTAACAACCACATTACGGTTACTGTCCATCAGCTTAGCAAAATGCTGTAGAATCCCTACTTGTCCTCTCTGTGTTGTGCAGCCCACCCTCCCCTTTCTCCCTCCCCCCCATGCATGCTAATCTTAATACCCCCCTTCCTCTTCCCCCCCTTATCCCTCCCTGCCCACCCATCCTCCCCAGTTCCTTTCCCTTTGGTATCTGTTAGAGGACAATTGTTTTAATTCCTCAAAGAATTAGGTTACAACCTGACTACGTCAAGGCACTGACCATCCCCCCCCCAACCCATCCAATGACATTATCCTCAATTCACTTCTTTATATAAAGGAGATCTTCAGCTAAGCTATAGATTCCTGTGTTCTAGATTTAGAGTTGTTTGTCTGTGTGATGTTTTCCTTTAGCTTTGGATCATATTTCCATTTAGCGTAGGAGAAAAGGTCTAAAAAGTCCCTATCAGGTTCTGACTATCAGTTTCCAATTTGGCCAACTAATGATCATCGAGCTCTTTAAAAAAATTCCTTTCAAATATCTCATTAGGTTTCAGCTGGGACAAATAGTAAATATTCCTGGTGGTACTAAACAACCTCATGGGCCCAAAAGGCATCCCCAAAGAGCAAAAAGTAATATCTTTTTAGGACCCACAGCCATTCAGAAAACAGCCCAAAGACATACTTAGCCACTTGCCTGGAGAGCAAGCAACAGCTGGAGCTGCAAAAGGACTGCCACCCCTATTTCTGTCCAGCCGTATTTTGGAGGCCCCCAGTCTGGCAGTTGCCAGGCCAAATTCTAAGTGCACAAAATGAGACAAACAAGAAGGCAATGGGTATCCCTGGGAGAGAAAGTGTTGGGAAGGCACTTGATTCAGAGTCACAGGGAAGTCAGATAGACTGAGACGTGAAGCCAAAGTCAGGAGAGCAAAGTAAGCTTCATTGCCTTCTGTACAGAGTGAAAGAGCAGGCCTGCCTAGGGGTGGGCAGGTGGCCACTTACAGGGAGGCTTCTTTTATGGGGTTTGTGGCAGAGCAGAGAAGTCTGCTTGACAATCTTCGGCTTTGGAAGCCTGACCTAATTGGAAAAATGAAAACGTGGGCTGTGCTCTGATGTTTTTCTTTATCTGGGGAGTGTCTGTGTTTGGGAGCTTCTCATACGGGGAGCTGTTTTTCATCTGGGACTGTCTGGACAGTGTAAATCCCTCTTGGCCCTTGAAACTTCAACTAATTGACTCTGTGAGTCCATTCTTGCTCTCTGGTTTTATCTGGTTAACTCTTTGAGTCCCTTTTAGTGGGTTTCACTGGCTTTATTCTCTTTCCACTCTGCTCATGTTTGTCTTTCTGTCTAACAAAAGGATCAATAATTAATGGGTCTGGACTGGTAAAGGAAGAAACAGCATGATATTTTACCTTCCTCTGAGGATTTGATACTACAGATATCTAGGGGAGCTGACTCACAAGAATTCTCACCCTTCACCAGCTTCTGCCAGTTTTCTCAGGATCTACTCTGCAGGCTCTGGAGCAAGTGAGTTTAAGTAAAGAGTGTAGCCTGGTATCTACCAGAAACCAGCAAGGTTTTCCATGAATTTTAATTTTAGTTTCTCCTTGATTGTTTAAGGGAATAACTATGAGTAGTATTGAAGACTCCCTCAGAGACACACCCACCCCAGCAGGGGCCCATTTGGGGACTCTCCTTTGAGGCGAGATGTGAGGGAGTTTGAGTTGGTGTTGGATTTGACAAAACCTTTGAGGACAATCTTTTTTCCAGTGTCCCTGTTGATAGCAAGTGAGAAACCAATTTCTGGGCCACTGTTTTGATGATGGATCCCCTAGGAGGGTGCAACAGGGAAGCCCAGGTGCTTTTGGTTTCTGGCCTTGGAGCTGTTGCAGTTGGAAGGCCACTTATTTGGCCTTTTGTTCAGGGTCTTGTGCTCTCTTCAGAGTGGAAAGGCAATTCGGCCAGAGGATTAGAAGACTGAGTACTCAGGCTAAGGATAGAGGGAAAGAGTAGGAGTCACATCGGTCTTATATAGTCTTTTGTTTTAGTATCTCTTGTGTTTTTAATTCTTCATTAGCCTTTTGCAATGAGTCTTTCAATGAAGCTATTTTAGAATCTTGAAGCTTCTATATGTCAACTAAAGTTGATATCCCATTCTATTTGTTGATCTGGGAAACCTTGCTTTCAAATGTACTTATTAAATGAATGATCTTGTCCAGAATATTCCCCATAATGGTCATTGTAAGTCTAGGTTGTTTTAATACACTTTTGCCATCTTTTTCGAGACTGCACTTCTGGGACGATAGTTTTTAGAGATAAAATAAACACATGTGCTGGAAATAATCTATAAATTAAGTGGTCTACAATTCCCTAAGAATGGATGAAATATGCACACAGATTTAACAAAATAGGTGACCTTGAAAGTTACTTTTAAAAACAACATTTTCTTGGGATAAGCCAAGATGCTGATAAATTTGTTGAAGATCAAGGTGGGAGGGAATCTGTATGCCTCACAGTTTTTGCTGACCCTCCCAAACCATTGTTTCACCAAATATTTGCTTTAAATTAAGAGTTTGGCATTACACATAAATATCCAAATTCACCTGGAAGAATTTGCCTGCAGACCGGTGTGGGGTACCTGCAGGCACCCTGACACAACTGAGAGAACCTAAAGAGCCTGAGCACATCCCCCTGTGACTGCCACCACCCCCACCAACAATGTGCCAAAATAGCCACGGTCTGCAGACACCAGGCAACATACATTTCATTTTATTTTATATCATTTTTCATTTCATTTCATTTGTATCTTACAACTATCAAAGGTAATTTGAGGCTATATACAATATAAGCACGTGTAATTGCCCGAAATCTGTTGACAAAAGATTTAAGACCAAACCAAGTATAAGAAATTCAGAAACTGACATTTTCTCAATTGCCTACTTCTGTTTTTCTCCAATGAATGTTAGCTTCATAGGGCAGAAAACCCTCTGTTATGCACAGCCAGGTCCCCAGGCTTTAGAAGAGGAGCCTAGAACACAGTAGGCACTCAACCAAGAGATGCTGACCAAATTAGACAACAGGGAATGTAAGCAAAAAAAAATGGGGCTAAATACATTTTGTATTTCCATGACTCAAAAATCTAATTCTGAGTTAGCTAGTATCCATGTCAAAGAGTGTCACTAAAGGCTATAGAATTCTCATTGTCTAATAGTAGAAATGTCAGAAAACAGAATACATATTTTTCTGGTTCTGAACTTTTTCATGAGAAACTTTTCTTGAGGGTAATGAGAAACACGAAAATCAATGTCTTTATAGATAAGGTATTTTTTTAATGCAGTGTCAGACCTACTGCTCTTTTGTATTAGTGAAATGAGCATGAGAAGTATATTTTACATGTATACACCAACAGCACTGATTATCAAGTTCTTACCAGAGACCAGAGCCCAGGGACAGGGAATAATAAGCATGATAAAACAGATGAAAAACACAGGGTTAAAGAGGGGACACCCTGTCACTAAAGAGAGAAACCTGCAGTGGAGTCTGAATGGCTGAGAGCAAGGGGAGGGGATGGAACGTCCTCCTTCATGACTGGTTGTGTGGCTCCCTTTCCTGTTAAATCCTGTGCAGGGTTCAAGCCATGTTTCCAATACCAGGTAATTCTTAGTTTTTCTTGGTCACCTGCCATGATCTAGACACAGTACCAAGCATCAGCCATATAAAGACTGCCAGTCCCATCTCCTTCTTTCAAGGTGTTCAGGACCTAATTGTTCTCTACAATCATATTGATAATTCAATAAGATGAATGTGATTATAAAATACCATGCAAAGGGTCATGTTCAAAAGATAGAGCAAATTTTGTTAGTGGGAAACCATAGAAAGTACCAAACTGAAGTGAAATTATATAGTTTTTAAGGACACAGAAATGGAAGGGAACGGCAAATGGAACAGCACGTGCAAAGCGTGAAGACAAGGCAGCTTGGGATGTCCTGGGGATGGCAGGCAGGTCAGTGAGGCACGGCTACAGCGTGCGTCAGGGTGTCTGGGAGGATGGAGATGAGGCTGGAGCGTTCACCACAGGGCTGGCTGTCCAGAGGCACATAGTCAACGGACACATCATGCTTTGGACCTTTTCTTCTCAGCCAAGGGGAAAACAAAACAAAAAAATGGCAAGGGAGTGACATGGCCAAATCTGTAAATATGCCCTCTTCTACCACCTTTGATCTCTTAGGACGGTTTTTAAAAATATGTTCTTCCTTGTATTTTTTACTCTCTAATCCCCTTAGTCCCCCACTGGATTGTAAAATTGTTAAGGGAGACAAATCATGCCTGGCTCGTGGGCACCCTCCTTGAAGCTTCCCTTACACATAGTAAGTGATAAAAATAAACACTTGTTCAATTTATTTCATGTTGAATTTGGAGAGGGAAGTGGAGAAATGGAGTGACTATAAAGTGAGTGGGACCAGGGAAGAGCCATTTTCTTGGCAAAGAAGCAAGAACCAAGCAAATGCCGAGAAATAGAAAAAAGTGTGGCTTATGAGAGTTTTAGGGGAAGTGACAATTAAGCTAAACTATTAATGATGGTGATGATGAAGAAGAAAACAGAGAAGGAAAAGATGAAGAAAGGGTTTTCTAGGCAATTCAAATTCCTGAAGAGAAAGGGATAGAGGCACGGGGCAGAGAAGATTTAAAGATGTAAGAGAACACTTTACTCCTTAAAATTTCAAAATCTTTCAGTTCTATTTAACAAAGTGGAACACTTCAATGTTTCTGGCATTTACCTCACTTCTCTTTGCTCATTAAAGACAGTGTAATTAGTCTATTAGTCAGTGTAATTAATACACTTTTGAGTGTATTTCATATTCTGTGTCTATCACAGCAGCACCGAATTACCAAATATAGTTCAAAATGAAACATGAAATCTCAAGAAAATAATGGACAATTTTGAAGTTGTATTTCTTTGATTGTAGCCTTTTTAATTTTGAGTTGTTGACTGACAGGGAAATCTCTGAAGCATAATTTACTAGTGAGTTTGGGTCAACTGGAAACTTCCCTGTCTAGCCAAGTGGAATGAGCATGTTCCCTAGACCACATGTATGTTCTAGCAGCAATAGTCGGGTTGCAAATTAAACACGAACCACATATGCCACAGAGCTATTATTTTATTTTTCACCGTGCAAGCAGTTTTTAATCTGCACATCCTGGTGACTGGATCCCTCCAGATGGTGCCTCTTTAAAACCAAAATATAAATTAATAAGTAGTTAAAACTTTATCGTTCAGAAGTTTGCTTTAAGCTTCCTCATACAATGTTTTTGTGAAATTTTAGATTTTATCATATTATGTTCACTTTGCACTAAATGTAATTAGATTTATAGCTGAATTCTGATATTAGCAGAAAAACCAGAAAATGTGTCCACAGATTTATTAGTGTGATATATTGCTTTGCATTCTCAGTTCTGGGTTTCAATCATGGCTCTTACATTTTCTGCCTCAGTTTCCTTCTTTCTAAACTGGGACCCCTTGTGAGAATTTTAAATGAAATGAGATAATCTATGTAATGGCTCTTGGCACAATGCCACTCTCCGCCATCACCATGGTCGGGATCATCACCGTCAGAGCTTCAATGCAAACTGTGATGCATTAAGCGGCTGATGCTCTGTGGCAGGCGTTGGCAGACTTTTTCTGCAAATCTGGATAATGCTTTAGGCTTTGTCGACCTCATAGTCTCTGTTGCAGCTCCTCATCTCTGGCATTGCTCCAGTCAAACCTGCCACAAGGCCACACTTTAAATGCAGTCAGGAGTCAAAAGCCTCTGCTTCTACAATGATCAGTCCAGACATTTCACTTCTTTAACACATCCTTCCAGATCTGCCAGTTACCCTCACTATACCTTTCTGTTTTCACTAGGTCCTTAACCCCTTAATCTCTTTGTGTAAACTCCAATCCATGAATTTCAATCCAGCACAGATTTTAGAATCCACCCCAGTCTTTGCCAGTATTCCCAACAACCTTGCCCATTTCCCATCCATCTCATCTGTGTGCCAAAACCTAGGTGGTCTGACTCCACATCTTCTCCCCGACTGCAGAGCTCTGGTGAGGGAAGCAAGTGCACAATAAACACAATAAACACATCAATGATTCTGTAAGTACAGCACAGCCACCTGCTAAGCTCTCCCTCTGCCTGTAAATCTTTCTTAAGGAAATTTCTCCCTTTCTCTACAACAGCCATTAAAAATCATCTCTTGTCATCATACACTTCCAAATACACAGACGTCTCAAAATAGGAGCTCCGTTTATTTCAGTTACAAATTTATCCAATTCTCTCTTTCCCTCTCCCTTTCTCCCCCCAGCTCTCTCATTCTCACATGCTTATGACTTCCGTCCCCTGATAATGAAGAACCATTCCCTTCCCACCTGAAGCCATTCGCACTATAGCATTCCATCTCACATCGCAGAACCTGGTCTCTACCTCCTCCGCTTTCTTACGGGGGATATTCTGCTTCTCCCTCTCTACTGACTAACTCCATTAGCACTGAAACAAGTTCCTTTCTTAATGAAACAAATAAAAAACCTCACTGGATTCCATACTTTTGTCCGGCTACTACTTTCTGTCCCTCTTCCTTTCCTTAAACTCAGTCAGCCCTGCTGCCATCTAGATTCTCCCCCTGCCTCCCTACAGTTTCTCAGCAAATGTGGAATCTGGTTTCTATCTCTGTCACAGAAACTGAAATGCTGTTGCCAATGGTTCCTATGTCCTCTGTTGCTGAGTCAAACAGACCCCCCCCTCCTTCATGAGACATTTTCCTGCCTGCCTTCAATGACACCCCACTCTCCTGCTTCCCCCTAGTTCTCTGGAGGATCCCTTTCCTTTTCTCTCTTTCTTTCCTGATGACCTTATCCATTCCCATAGCTTATGGTGTCACCATGGGCTAATAATTCCCAATCCAGCCCTGCTTTCCTTTCTCCTGGACCCTGGACCAGTATCTCAAATTGCCTTCCACCCTGACATCAACACCCAGAAGTTCCTCAAAATGCAAAAAGTATAAATCAAATTTAAGTTTCTTTTCCCTCAACACTTGTTCCTCACTTGGGTCATGTGAGCCACCAGCACAACCATGTCATTAAGAAATCTATAATCCTGCCTGTGCCATCTCTTCCTTTAATCAACACCAACTTCTGTCCTTTCTACTCTCTATGGATTCAGTACAATTTTCCATCCCAATATCACTTGTTCAGACCTCTGTCATCTTTTTCACCTACTATCAGTTGTGTTCGTTAGTGTCAAGTGACAGAAATATTCACTGGTCAACTGGAGTGTATAGGCATTTATCGATAGGAGCTGTGCCAACTCACAGACTTAGGCCTGGAGTCCACACAGGAGGCAAGACCACAGTCAGCAGTACCAGGAGAAAGTGTGTGGTGGTGGTCGCTGCAGCCACACTCAACAGTCCACACTGTGGCTTCCATCAGGAGCCCAGACACTCCCTGCTGCCGCTGTCACCACTCACAGTGTCCAGCTGCCATTTAGCTTCTCCATGGGCCCTGCTTCAGAGTCCAAGAGGGGGCATCTAACAGCCAAGCCCATTGTGCCCCAGCACCATCAAATGTAGAAACTTACAGAGCTGAGCTTCACCACCTCCAGCCAGCTTCCTTTATTGACTTCTAGACTCAGTCTTGAGGCAAAGATCCCTTCTGAATTTTCCAGATATCCTCCATCACTCTATGAACAACATACAGAAAAAGCTCAGTATTTAGAGTAACAGGACTCACAATATTTAGTTTAAAATGCAGTGTGATCTAAATTGTTGCTCAACTATTTTTCAGATAATGAAACACCTTTTATTCAATGCTGTTGGTGTTTCTATAGAAATGTCTTATGCACATCCCGTGGCTCTTGCATGTCCTTGAAGATCAAGTTAGGCTCTTGTGCTGACCAAGCTCTTTTCACCTTGACACCCTATCCAAATTTTATATTATTTGTATGTTATTTGTTGAATGTGTTCCCCACCTCCTGCTCTTTACTATTTTACATGACTTCTAACTCCTTGAATGTAAGGGCTATGTTTTCAGTCTGGATCAAGAGTCAGCAAACTTCAGCCTCTGGGCCACCTGTTTTTATATGCCCTGCAAACTAAAAAAGTGTCTACATTTCTAAACTGTTGCAAAAAAATCGAATTGAAAAGAATAACATTTTTGACATGTAAAACTTATATAGACTTCATATATCAGTGTCCATAAATAAAGTTTTCCTGGCACACAGCTGTGCTTACCTATTTATGTATCATCTATGGCTGGTTTCATGCCACAACAGCAAACCTGAGTAATTATAGCAGAGACAGTATTGCCCACATAGTCAAAAATATTTACCATCTGGTCCTTGAAGCAGAAATTTACCAGTCCCTGACGGAGAGCATGCCTCCAGCAGACTTATTTAGTGATGGTTAATATGGAGAGTTGCCTGTTGAATGAACAAATGAGTGAATATGAGGGTACCTGGCTGGACACAGGGAAGGGATGAGACAATACGTTTTCAAATGTTTCACTGAAAACTGAAAACAAATGAAAACTGGAATCAAAATATATTTCATGGTTCAGGGTGAGATAAACAGAGTCAGGTTGACTAGTCTCAATAAGCTACCAATCTCCAGGGGCAGGAGGGAGGGAGCGTCTGTAAGCACAGACGGCCCTGGTGTACTTGGCACTCCTGCAGATGTCCCCGCATTGGAGTATTCCGTGCTGGCCAGTGAGATACTGAATATTCACGCCCAGGGAAAATACTAAATTAAATGACAAATGATAAACACAAATACACTTGGTGCTTCTTCCAAATCACAGAATAGGGAAACATGTTATTTTTTAAGTACATATGTTCACCTTAACATTACTCTCAACTTGTAGATTAGTAGCATCATGATAACAAACACATGCAATAATACTATTATTACTAATGGCAATTCTATGTTGTCTTCCAGGAAAAATAAGTGAACTGGTCTCCAGTGCCTGCAGCCGTCCTGCGGAGAGCCGACGCGTGTATGAAGACCACTCCAGCATGTCAGAGAGCCCCTCCCACGACTCCTTCCATGATTCCCTCGCAGACATGCAGGAAGGAAGCAAGAACGCCGACTTCCTCCCCGAGCTGTCTGCTTTCCTCAGCCAGGAGGAGATCCACAAGAGCCTCGACCTGGCCCGGAGAGCGATAGCCAGCTCTGAGACAGAAGACGGGGACTCGGAACCGGAGATCTCACAGGTTCGCAACGCGGCTCCCGTAAGCCCCTGTGAAAGCCCTCCTAGCAGGGAGGCCTCGTCAGCAGGGCCTCAGGACGCCAGGCCAGCACCTGTCCAGCCTCCGCCAGAGAGGCCTGGGCCCACGCCTTCCCCTGCTCCGAAGAGGACACCTGCCGTGTCGCCCCTGCCGGCCAGGCCCAGCTACATCCGCAGCCTCCGAAAGGCCGGGAAGCGTGCTGCACAGCCTCCCCGCACCCCGGGACACGCCGCCAAGTCCGGCCCCCCGGGCCAGCAGTGTGACAGGGCTGCCGACCTCATCGAGGAGCTGACGTCCATATTTAGAGAAGCGGCAAAGCCAAGAAACAAAAGCCCCGACGGGGAGTCCTCACCAGACAGCGGGTACCTGTCCCCGAAAACCCAGTCCGCAGCCCCGCGGAGGGCCTCCGCCAGCCAGAGCCCCACCGAAGACCGGCGGGAGGCGGGACTGGAGGCTGGGCTGGCCCAGACCCACCTGGACCGGGACTGGCACCGCCCCCAAGCCAGCCTGGACCCAGTCGGGCACCGCCCCCAGGCCCGCCGGGAGGAGGCCGGGCACCGCCCCCAGGCTCACCTGGACCAGGCCGGGCACCGCCCCCAGACCCACCTGGACCAGGCCGGACACCGCCCCCAGACCCACCTGGACCAGGCCGGGCACCGCCCCCAGGCTCACCTGGACCAGGCCGGGCACCGCCCCCAGACCCACCTGGACCCAGTCGGGCACCGCCCCCAGGCCCACCGGGAAGAGGCCGAACACCGCCCCCAGGCGCACCTGGACCAGGCCGGGCACCGCCCCCAGGCCCACCTGGACCAGGCCGGGCACCGCCCCCAGGCTCACCTGGACCAGGCCGGGCACCGCCCCCAGACCCACCTGGACCCAGTCGGGCACCGCCCCCAGGCCCACCGGGAAGAGGCCGGACACCGCTCCCAGGCCCACCTGGACCAGGCCGGGCACCGCCCCCAGGCGCACCTGGACCAGGCCGGGCACCGCCCCCAGGCCCACCTGGACCAAGCCGGACACCGCCCCCAGGCCCAGCGGGAGGCGGCCGGACACCGCCCCCAGGCCCACCCGGATGCGCGGCGCCCGCCCTCAGCCCCTCGGTTCATCCAGAAGCTCCGGAGCCAAGAAGTGGCGGAAGGAAGCAGAGTTTATCTGGAGTGTAGAGTTATCGGGAACCCGGCTCCCCGAGTCAGGTAAGAACGTTTATTATGAATGCCACATGGTCTATGTTTGACTCTGGGTGTGACTTGAATGTGGGAGAAGAGATGTCTGTATCGTTAGCCCTGCGGAGCCTGAGGTAGTGTGTTCAGCACCTGCGCGGCAAAAGCACCCCGAACTTCAAAGTAGTAGTTGCGCCGGTTGACCGGTGGGGCTCTGTTGTCGGGAGCCAGATGCTACTGACCTGGGAGAAGGCAAAGGGCCGCAGCCACTGAGGAGCACGAACAGCTGGGCAGACAGGACTCGGGAATTGGCAGCAGCCAGGGACACTTCAAACGCAGAGTCTAGTTATTCAAAGTACTGTGAGGAGTGTGTGTATAACCTGAATGTGACTTGCTGGAGAGGGTCTCAGGTGTGGCTACAACCGGCTGTCTGGCCATACAGAAAGGCACAGGGGCGCGGGGCCCACCAGGATGAGCCGCAGTGCGTCCTCAGATGTAAGCACAGGCCACGCAAGCGCACACTCGCTGCGGACGGCACGGCCAGCACATTCGGGTTTTTCCAGCAAAGATGAACCGCGTCGGGAACGCTACAGGTCTGCCATCCGTGCGCTCCCTCTGGCAGCGTGAGAGCGGGGAGCGCAGGAAAACTAATTAGATGAGTGTGAGGTTAGTTTGAGTCAATAAACACACTGCCAGCTCCATTATAATTTATGCAAATTCCTCTTCCTTAACTGCAGAGTTTATACTTTCTGTGCAAAAAGGTTGAGAGGCGTGGCCCTGGAGTCAGACCACAGGTTTCCAATCCTGGCTGCGCCTTTTACCAACTGTGTTACGTAAAGTCATTGTGTGATGACTTGGTTTATTCATCTGTGGAATGGAAATCATAGCAATACCCACCCCATTCTATTTTATGAGGGCCCATTAATGTGGGAAAAAAATAAAACAGTGCCTTGTATCTGGTGACTGCTGCGTTAGTATTACCTGTTATTTTTATTATTTCTCATTTCTTAATTTCATATGCCAAAATGAAAATAAAATGTCAAATAAGGCTTACACTACAAATAATAGGCCATTCATTCATTTACTTGGAAAATTATAGTGGAGAGTTTTATTTAAGTAAATAGATATAAAAAAGAAAATTCAAAATTATGAAATTTGGCAAATTAGTATTCATCACTGACTAAAAATTGCAACACTGGTACTCTCGTATTAATATAGCATTTCACAAATCATAAACCACCTCTTGTCCTGCACCCACTAGTACACACTGTGCTGGATCTGATTTCTTAGTTGACAGGTCATTGCTCACGAACAAGTAATCATGAGCATTACTGGTGGCAGAGTCCTAATTAAGAGGCAGGGAATTTTTTTTCCAACCGTTTTGTTAAAAAAATTTAGAAACTGACAGCAGGGGGCAGTAAAAAACTTCTTAATGAGTTCATTTAATTTGTCAGTCGATCTGCCTTTATGTATCGTATCCATTAAGAATTTTTCTTATCATTATGCCTATGATAGAAATGAAGTTGAGTATTTCTTTTGGATTCTGTTTAGTTTATAAACCCTCAAATCTTGGGTTTAAAATCTAATAACTCATTAGAAATATATTCACGTCACTTAAAACAGTTCCACTGGGTAAACTACCTATGGCTCCATTTACATGTACCTCCAAAGTATGGCTCTTCCAAACACATTCTTATGGTAAGCAAGTATACTATACCCTTTCAAAAATGACAAAAAACACTACATTTAACATTAAAGGATTAACTCAGATCAGTAGACCATGATTAGCATATCAAAGTTCACCTAACCGTTTAGTAATTTGGGGGCCATCAAATCCTTGCTTCTGCCTCTTGTTTCACAGTGGGTAGGGGGCATTGATTTAGTTAGTAGCTACAGAATTGTTAACTTGGCTAGTTTTCTCATGACAGAGGTTCACTGGTCATGATACATTGTGTCCTTCTAACATAATTCCATCTTTGATGAGAATGCTCCATTGTTAGTTAGTCATCTTTGTAACCTTTTAAGGTTTTCTGGAGGGGGAAAGGGTAAATGCACACTGGATTTTCTTAATTTCTGTTCCAAAGATCTTGGTCCTCTCTGCCATGCATTTGTAAGTGAAACAAATGCTGAAGAACACTGAGCTCCTTTTCCATATGAGCCATGAGTCTACAGAGAAAGTCTTGGAAGGAAATTTTTTATATAGAAGAAACTTTTTAAAAAACAGAAGTTCCCTGCACTGGGGCATTTTAGAACCTGACTCAGAGTGAGTCAGGCCTGGGCTCTCAGAAGCCAGACACTGAGCAGACCTGCTGATCAGTGGGTTACCTCCTAAGATCCTGGAAGCAGGTGACAGAACTCCCAAGGAATGAGGGGACTGGGGAGTCCCTAAAGCAGGTGATACGCAGAGGTACCAAAGCACCAGCTGGGCAGATCCAGGGCCTGGAGCGCAGGGAGGAGACTCTACCTTCAAGACTTCAGTTAAGGAAAAGGCAAGGGGACTGCTCCAGAAAGATGAAAGGACAGAGCAGGAAATAGGGAGTCGGGCATGATTAGATGAGGCAGGGTTTTAGTGACTGAACTTGTGCTGGGCTCAGGCCAGGGAGACAGAGTGCTGGGCTGACAGACCTAGGCTACTATGCTTCTGGCCTGGGGCTTCTTGCATTTGACCTTGATAGAAACCACTGGTCTGGGAAGCTGACACCTGCAGATGAAGTAGCCCCTCTTAGAAGAGGAACTGGTGAAAACAGTAAGATCAAAGCCAGCGGGGTCATTTCAAGGCATTTCTACTTTACATACCAGCACTTTACCCTCACACAAATGTAATTGGAAAATACCAGTTACAACTACTAATAGGACTGGAAAAATTCTGTTTTTCTTCTTTACTCTTACGTAGTTCCAACAAAACCTCAATGAGAGAGAGGCTGATGGAAGAAAATCACATGTATGATAACTGAAGTTATATACAATTTAGGTACTCCTCAAATTACATGCAGATTACTTGTTAACATTTTGAATTATTACATTGAATAAAATCTGGTTAATACTGCAAAGTAAGTCAATCAACATAAACCTAAAAATACATTAGGGACTGAGGGGGAGGGGGAGATATTCTCCATCAAATAACTGCCAACAAAATGAATCATTCCTAATTTATGAACAGTAGTCCTCATGTTCAGATTGCAAGGTGAATGTATACATAATGCCTGTTAGATCATTATTAGCATAGTAAATTTTGAATTAATATGTAATTAAATTCTTTCTTTTTATAATCAAATCCCAGCACTTCTAATGCCTCCAGTTAGTTCACATTAGGAAGACTTCGATCATCATCAAAAGCCAGATCAAGAGGATTAGCTCTGTCAGATCTATGCAGGGCTCTATGCAGAAATTTCCATCTCCTCAAAAGAAAATACAAAAGGAAACAAGCTAGTGATTCACATTTCTTACTAAGGGTGTATCAGTATGTGTTATATCCCATTTATCGACCACTTTGGTTTGGGGAAACGTGGTAACAAACTAGTAGGTGCTAAACGCTATGCTTGTGAAGTTAGATCCTGATGGCTTAGCCCGGGACTACCATCTTTGTTAGAGTTTTATCAACAGTGAGGTAACAGTACCATCAGATTGATAATCTGAAAAACTGACCGCACAATTTTGTTATTGCAACATGAAATGAAAATAGGTATAAACAATTTGGGGAACAATTTTGTGCAACACAATAAAGAAATACATACCCTAAACTTTTATGTAAGACCCAATTGCCTACTTTATATCTCTACTTGAATATCTAACAGTGTATATATCAAATTTAATATATCCAGAGTGGAATTTATGATTCTCTCCTCCAAAAACCTTCTCTTGCTGAATCCTCTCCATGTCCACAAATGACAATCTCCCTCCAGCTGTTCAAGGAAAACACTTGGAGACATCCTCAACTTCTCTTGTCTCATACCTCTCATCATCAATCTGCCCACCAGATCCAGGTGGCCCTACCTTTTACTGTATCCAGAATCTGGCCACTTCACACCTCGTCTACTAATAAGGCTTTGGTCTAAACCACCATCTTTCTCCGGAATGCTTTCATTACTTTCCTAATCTGTCTCCTTGTTTCCATCCTTGCTCATCAAAGTCTTCAGCACCTGGCATGATGCTTTTTAACACAGTTGTGGTCACCACACAGCACAAAGCCATCCAGGGCCTCCTCATCTCATAGCTACATCACAGTCCTTGTAAACATGAATAAAGCCCAGCTCTTGGATTTCTTCCCCTACTATTTACCCCTACTCAGTCGACGCCAGCCACAGGAGTGTTCCTGCTGTACCCCAACATGGCAGGTGTGTTCCCACCCCAGGACCTGTGCACTTGCTGCTCCGTCTGCCTGGAATACTGTTCCCCCAGATCCACAGGATTGGCCCTTCATGTCTTTCCTGTCTTTCCTTAAATGTCACCTCTGAGTGTGGCTTTCCATGATTCCCCATGTAAGATGGATCCTGCTGCCCCACTCTCTATTTCACTGTCTTGTTCTGTTACTCCCCACTGAGCTTATCTAATACACTCTACATTTTACTTGTTTATTTTTTTATAGTCTGTCTCCCTGAGTAGAACATAAAACCTCAAGTGTAAGGATTGCCATCAGACTCTTGCTGCTGTGTTCCTGAGGCCCAGAATAGGGTCTGGCATATGAAAGGTACACAATACCATATGTGTTGAATAAATCAGTGAATGAATTCCTCTCCTAGGTATGTACCTGGAAGAAACTTTTGCTCAAGTGACCAAAGGATACATGTATAAGAATATTCATAGCGTTGTTTCAAAAAACTAGAAAGAACATAAATATTCATCAAAAATATATATATATCTTTGAGAGAGGGATTTCATTTATTTGGATATATACCCAGAAGTGAGATTGTTGAATCATATGACTTTTACTTTTTGAGGAAACTCCGTACTGTTTTCCATAATGACTGCTCCCATTTACATTCCCACCAACAGTGCGCAAGGGCTCCTTGTACTCCACGTCCTCACCAGGGCTTGTTATCTCTTGTCTTTTTGATACTAGCAATTCTAAAACAACCTAAGTGCAGATGAATGGATAAAGAGAATGTAGCACATATATGCAGTGGAATACAAAATAAGGAAATCCTGCTGTTTGTGACAATATGGATGGACACTGAGGGCATTATCCTAGGTGAACTAAACCAGGCAGAGAAAGACAAATACTGTGTGATCTCACTTGGATGCAGAATCTTTAAAAAGCCAAACTCAGACTGTAAAGTGGAAGTTGCCAGGAACTCTGGGAAGGGAGAATCAAGCAGTTGTTAGTCAAAGGGTACAAATTTCCCATTATAAGATGAATAAGTTCTGGGGATTGAATGTACATACAGCATGATAACTATAATAAACAATACTGTATTAGGTACTTTAAAACTGCTGAGAGTAGATCTTAAGTACTCTCATGGCACTCACAAAAAACCTTGTGATGATGTGAGGTGTTGAATGTGGTAGCTAACCTTACTGTGGTGATGATTTCACAGTGTATGTGTATCAATCACCTTATACACCTTAAACTTACACAGTGTTATGGGTCAATTATATCTCAATGCTGGTGAAAAAAAGAAAAGAAAATACATAAATTGGGATGTGTTCATACAATGAATGGACTAGAGCTTCATGAACCAGGAAATTACAAACATAATAGCAATTCATAAAAAAAAAGTTATAAAAAGTGCAAAAGATGGCATGAATAAACTTATCCATCCATATGAAGTTAAAATTGCAAAACAGTACTATTTCAGGCTTAGGGATATAGTAAGAGTATAGGGAAATGGACAGGAATGACAAATATTGATTCCAGATAGCAGTCACCTAAAAGACACAAAAGAATGTGATGGTAAGGGGTGCACAGAGGGCTCTGACTGTGTCTGCGATGTTTTATATCCTAAGGTAGTAGAGACACAGGTGTCAATTATGTTATTTTTATTCTTACTGAGAAATATTGGCTTTTTACTTTACTATCCCAATTCTGTATTTGGTGTATTCAGCAGCAGAATGTCTACTGAATGGCATAATTTATTCCATTAACACAATTTCCTGGCTTGTTTTAGTTATATTTTAGAGTCTTAAAAAGTCTTGTTTTGAATTTATGGCTGGATTCTTAGTAGAATATCATATCTATTCAGTCTTGTGCCAAAGATCTTTTAATGGTGTAGTCTACACAATTTATTGACTTCAGAGGGTACAAAATTTGTACAAGTCTATCATTCTTAAGAAAAGATGTCTATGTTTAGACACACACATACATGCACAAGTGCTACCTCTTGGACCTAGTGAAAGTCTGAAGATTATCTAGAGGTACTCAACCTCCTCACCAGCCCACCTGCCTCCCCTCCCATCATCATATGTGGGTGATGAGAGCAAGCAAAATGGGGCAGAATCCAAAGGAAACACCACTTAATTTTGTAGTTTCCTATCTTCTCATTCTTTAATCATTTTCTCTCATTTCTTTTTAAATCTTTTTATTTTTCTTTCTCCATATATTTGCATAAAAATGAAAAAATAAGTCTCTTATATTTAACAGAGACCAGTAAATATTCCCTAGGACATTAAACTGCCACTGGACTAGAAACCAAAAGATAAAAAGCAACAGAGTGGCACTTTATTTTCATTGAAATGAAGAGATACCTTTATCTCTGATTCCTCCACACAAATGATTTCTGTGAGTTAATACATTACAATGGATATGACCTATAATGATGTTTTGTCCTCTTTCCTAATCTTTCCATTCTTTCTCAACCAATATCCAGCCAATACCTACCCACTTGTAATTCTCATTGAAAATTAGCTACACTGCTATAATACTTTAAATGCCAAAAGCCATCATTAATGGAAATATTGAATCAGCTTCTAGAGAATCTGTTTCAGTGAATGAAATGGGATAACTCAGTATCAGAGAACCCAGGAAATATTGCCTCTGTTTTGTGGAGTTGTTGTTTAGTGATTTGAACATCCTAGAGTGACAACAGCTGACTTATCACCTGTTCTTGGTCAGCCCAGGGCACATGATGTGACAGGCCCATTCCACTGTCCACAGTAAAGTCGCTCCTTGAATCAAGATGCCGGCTTGATATTCAAGGGGAATGCGGAGTATCACTGTGGTCAGAAATGTTAGCTGACGGTGACAGTCCCTGGTGCCAGCTCTGAAGGACCGTAAGTGCATTATAATACCGAATTGATTCCCCATTGCACTGACTTCACATCTCCCTGGCCGAGTCTCTGGGCTTGACAAGAAAGCCAATCAGTAAACAAACACCAACATAAACTTTCCTAAGAAATGGAGGTAATCACAAAGAGTCCCCTTAGAGTTAAAAATATGCTAGGTATTAAAAATAGATATGCTTGTGGAACAAATGGCAGAGGAGCCTAGTGGCAGATAATATAGATTCTGGAGAAGAGCGTGAATCTTGGCTCTACCACTGATGAGTCAGGTCCCCTTGATGAATTATTTAACCGTCCAGTGCCTCAGTTTCCTTGTAAGTAAATTGGCAATAGTAAAAGTACCTACCTGTAGTGTTATTAGGAGTGTTAAGTCAATCGACACAGAGAAAGAGTTCAAAACTGTGCCAGGCACATAGTAATATCTTAATAAATATTAGGTTTATTATAAAGTTAATTATTATTATAAAGTGTTCACTTCTATTGATTATTGTCATTGATTTGACACAGACTCCCTACATTCTACCTCCTTGAAAAATCTTTGACTCTGTTTCTTTTCTTTAAAATCTTCAGACCATAATTTTCTTTTGTATTCCTAAGTATTCACTATGGTGTAGAGCTTATGGAGAGGGAACATTTTAACACTATATGCTAAACAAATAATTTATAAGGAATGTAATATATCTTGAAAGGTATTTCTGACCCTGTTTGGACAGTGAGCCCTTTAGGGTGTCGGGCTCAGAATCATCACCAAGGCTGCGGTGGACACATGGGTTACTGTCCCCTGGTCTCTGTCTCTCGTCATTTTCTAGGAACTTCTACCTCACTTAGCCTTCCGTTCCTTCACTGCTCCAGGGGATGGGATCAAAGCCAAAGTCATTTCTTTCCATCTCTACCCCTCCCCTCTGTAATTAATTATCTCCCATCTTCTTTCTAAACCTCAAAGCTGTGAAGGTCAGCCTTATTATGGATTACTGTCAACTTGCAAAGCGTTCCAAAATTCAGGTCTCTTTGACTGTTGTTTTCTTGCTGCTTTTCAAATTGTTGAGCAATTTTCCTGCATTAGTCTTATGGCTCCTTGTTAAATATTTGCTAACGCCAATGGAAAGCGGTTCCCCTGCACTTCAACCACTCTCTGTTTTTGTATTCCAATAATGTCAGCAGGAAGAAAACTCTAAATATAATCCGAGTAACAAATGCAGGCTTTTCCCCCAGCTAAATAAATTGGCTTTGATTTTGTATTTCTTCCCACTAAGTATTATACCATACAACAAAGCTCTCAAGGGAAAAGATGTGCTTTTTGGAAGTTCAATGTACTGTTATGCAAATTACTGTGAACAGTTGTTTTGAAAGTATTTGACTCTGAATTTTGGATACCTTCACAGTCAAAACTGCACAGTGCCTCAAATCTCTTCTGTAAGTTACTTTAAGTAATTCTTGACATGTCTTCATTTGCTTCAGGGCAACCACATAACACATCACTGAATTTGCTCAGGCATAATTACTGCAATTCAAGAACTCCTCTCAGGCACTGCATTCTTTTAACGGTTAGAAGAAGTTACTTTAAAAATACAACTGAAGCAAATACAGTTATAAGTCCGAAAATTGATACAGCTTACCGGTGCTGACCAAGATGCAAACATTTTCTACCAGCTGGTGTGTTCAGATGACATATAGCTATAGAAATAATTCTTTCCTATTTAATTTTAATTTGTCTGAGCCAAGAAATAGTATCATAGTTAGTATCTGCTAGGATAGGAGCAAGCTGCTAGTCCCTCAACCACTGATAGAGAAACCCAATCAAAAGCCTCTCCTGGCAGAAGACTCTAATTGCAAGTGGAACTTTTTTCTCACAGAACAAAGTTAGGGGAACCCCGCTCTCTGCTGGAACATGGACACAGTGCAGGCGAGCCTCAGAGACATTGCGGGCTTGGTTCCAGGTACCACTGTAAGGCAAATACACAACAAAGCGAGTCAAGTGAAGTTCTGGTTTCCCAGTGCATATAAAAGTCATCTTTATGCTATAGTCTATTAAGTGTGCAATAGCATTATGTCTAAAAAATTGCATACCTTAAAAAATACTTTATTGCTAAAAAATACTAACCATCATATGAGCTTTTAGTGAGTCACAGTCACTGGCCATACAAATATAATAACCATGAAAAATTTGACATATCATGAGAACCACCAAAATGTGACACAGACACATGAAGTGTGCAAACACTGTTGGAAAAATGGTGCCGGCAGACTTGCTCATGCAGGGCTGCCATAGACCTTCAGTTTGTAAGAAACGCCGTTATCTGTGAAGCAGAATAAAACAACGTGTGCCTATAGCCGTTATTTCTCTAAAAGCCAAATGCCTACGAGTGGCTTCCTTCACTTGCCCCAGACAATGTTAAGAACCTTGGGGAATAAAAGAGCCATGATCAGCAATTCACTGGTCCCCCTGAGAAGACCTCACAGCGTGCTCACCCCCAGCCCATCTGAGGTGTTGACTGGCGGAGAACCAGCAGCTGGGCGGCAGCCTCGGCTGCTGTCCTTCGTGAGGGCGTGCCCTCTGACCTGCTCTGCCACCACTGTTGAGCCCGTCTCTCCCTCTCACAAACAGAGCAGTAATCCCAAGGAGAACGTAACAGGCAAGATTTGTCATCCAGCCTGGTACTGTTTGATTCTTACGTTTAGTGGCCAGCACTTTAATTAAGAATGCGTTGGCATTATGTTGGACAGAATCCCGATACATGGACTCATTCTGTGCTCGAAAAAGAACAAATCATCGCTGCCTCAAGTGAAGGGGGAACAGGCCCCAACATCACCACAATGTGTTAGTTCAACTGATTTCTGAGAGGCCTTTTCTACAAAAGGCTATTTAAAAATACAATAAGGTAGTTGTTTACCAAATAAATAATTTTAACTTATTTAAGTTATTCCTCAGCTACTAAGAGGGAAGTATCAATACTCAAGAAATCGAATCGATTTTTGGACAATACATTTTTAACATCAAAAATTAATACACACATTAAAATGACAGATACTCCTCAGCTCGCTGTAGAATTCATTAGGGGCCACGTGGTGTGGGGAGTCTGGGGGCAAGGGGTATGTGTGTGACCAGGGAAGCTCTCTTGGAAAATCCCGACTTGCCTCAGGTATGAGCTTAATTTACTGCACATGTGCTACTCAGTTGTACACACTCAGTGCCATTAATGTCTTTACCAATTCATTTCTCTCCTAGGTCCTAATATTTGACAAAAAATTATTTGGGCATCAGAAAGAAGCTCAGGGAACTATAAGGGAACATATATAGTCAGCTAAACAAAATCAGGAAAACAATGCATGAAAAAAATGAGAAGTTCTACAAAGAGCCAGAACCCATAAAAAATAATGAAAGGCCACAAAATAAATCTGAACACATTTAAAAAGACTGAAGTATCAGATATTCTTTTGACCTGAATGATATGAATTTAGTAATGAATAATAGGAGGAAAACTCACAAATATGCAAAGATTAAATGACATGTTCCTGAACAAGTAATGGGTCGAGGAAGACATCACAAGGAAATAAAAAATATACTGAGAAAAATGAAAATGGAAAGACAACATAAAACACTTCTGGAATGAATCAAAAATAGTCCTAAGAGGGACGTTTACAGTGATAAATGCCTACATTAAGAAAAAAAGAAATATCTCAAATAAACAACCTAACTTTGCACCTCCAGGAACTATAAAAGTAGAACTAAACCCAAAATAAGAAAAAGGAAGGAAATAATAAAGATGAGGAAAGAAAGAAAGAAAATTGAGACTAGAAAAAACCAAGAAAAGATCAATGAAACTAAGAGTTGGCTTTTTGAAAAGTTAAACAAAATTGACAAACCATCAACAGAGCTAGGAAAAGAGATGACTTAAATGTTTAAAAACAGAAATGGGAGAAGAGATATTACAAGTAATATAACAGAAATACAAAGGATCATAAGAGACTTCAAAAATCAAAATGCAGGCTTGATACGTATATTTAGAAACACTGCTAGGAGATTCTAGGTGCTTCCCCACACATCACAAAAGTTAGCTATGTGAGATAGGAGAGTTGGCTTGACTGTAATCATTTCACTACGTACATGTATATCGAATCACTGTGGTATACCTTAAATATGTAACATTAAAAAAATATATATTTGGAGGGGACTGTAGCATATGCTTTAAGCACTCCATTTCTTTCGCTATTTGTTAATGGAGAATGCCAGTGTCCCGCCTTAAATTAGAGATGCCATCAGTCTTAAGCAATGGATTCCACAGAAAAGCAGCCGGTAGATTCAGCACAGTGTGAGAAATGTTGTGTTTGAACTGTATTTCCCCCCTCAGTTCCTAAGAAACCAATGCAGGTAGAATGATGAATCCATTAACAAGGTATGGCTGTTCTACTCCAAATCAAAGTAACATCACTGCCACTGTGTAATAGATAATGTATACATGTAATACATATGTTGCCAATTAAAAATTTTCATGACTTACGTAGTCCCTTTCATCTGTAAACCTTAAAATCTTAGCATCTGAAGCTGATGGACAGTAACCGTAATGTGGTTGTTAGGGGGGACCTGATATAGGGGAGAGCATAGTAAACATAGTATTCTTCATGTAAGTATAGATTAAAAATTAAAAAAAAAAAAAAGAAAGAAAGAAAGAAAGAAAAGGGGGATTACTCCTTGATAGGATAAAACTATTGGTAAATCGAAGATCAACGCATGCTTTAAATATCCTTAATGTTGATCACTTAAAGGGTGTCAGATGATCAGCTATGGAGGTACTCTTTTCTGATAATATTCCTTTCTCTTAAAAAAAAAAAAAAAAGCAGTTACTGTGTGCAGACCTCCAATGAGTTCTGCACAGTGGTATAGGGGGCATGTCAAATTGTGGGCAAAGGGTCTGTTTGTTTCTATGCAGAAGATCAAGGCCTAGCTTGGATACCCAGAAAATGAACTAAGAAACGATATGAGGAGGAGCTTCTGGCATCAGCACTCTCTGGAGGACTTGTGCTGGGGGATGATCATCAAAAAGCCT
This sequence comes from Manis javanica, assembly GCF_040802235.1. Lineage (NCBI taxonomy): Eukaryota > Metazoa > Chordata > Mammalia > Pholidota > Manidae > Manis > Manis javanica. Next base: position 217,672,698 of record NC_133158.1, on the reverse strand, counting down.
CCACAGGGATCCGGATGCTGCGGTTGTGGCTGCATCCAGCCCACCGTCTCCTGGACTTGCCATAGGAATGAGGAGGGAGATGTCTAGGCTGGCATGTGCATACAGTGAGACAACGAATTTGACCGGATCTGTACTGTTGGAACTCAACCAAGAGTTGGGAGGGGTGCAAGGTGTAGCACTCCAAAATCTTATGACTATAGACTATCTACGGTTAAAAGAACATATGGGATGTGAACAGATCCCAGAAATGGGCTGCTTTAATTTGTCTGATTTCTCTCAGACTGTTCAAGTACAGTTGGACAATATCCATCATATCATAGACAAATTTTCACAAATGCCTAGGGTGCCTAAATGGTTTTCTTGGCTTCACTGGAGATGGATGGTAATTATAGATTTGCTTTGTTTATGTCACCGTATTCCTATTATGTTAATATGTGTGTGCAAATTAGTAGTTTAAAACCTATACATACTTAAGGTACTCTACAAGAAGATATGTCAAAGAAATAATCAATCCTCCCATGTTTCCTTCCATATGCTACATCTGTAGCTTTTCTTCTTTCTTCCTAATTACAACCCTTAAATAGAATTCGTGCCTCATTTCGAATTTACCGAGTATCATAATTCCTCCAGGTGGTAAAGATACCTCGAGACAAGTGCTGGGCATAGAAGCCACAGGGCATAAATCTGCAAAGAAGTAAAAAGCTAACCTTTTCAAACAATATGGCTTCTCTCTCACTTACCAACTTTACATTTCCCTGTATGGCCCCGGAAGATGACTGGTTAGCCAGAGACGGGTAAGATTCCTCAAGGGAGGAACAACCTAAGACAGGCACAGTCGCAGGGGGGCCATCAGGTGAGAATTTGGGGATCAACAGAGGTGAGGCTCAGAACCTCACCCCCTCTGCTTTGAGAGAAATCTTCTGCATCCGTGGATGTCTTGCTGCCCTTGTCTAGCCTGGATTAATACTTAGTCCACAGGCACACACCTGATCATCTGATCATCTACATTTGCCCTCTTACAGCACTAAACTATGTTTTCTACCTTTATCTTGCATCTACCTACCACTTCAGCATTTTATTAAAAATAAAAATAATAATAATAATAAAGGGAGAAATGTGGGATCAACATATAAATCAAGTACAAAAATCAAACGAATATTCATATTTGACCTGATTGTTTATAGGTCATAATGCGTGATCAAAACCGAAAGTTTCTGTGATGAATGCCCTTGTACTGTTCACCATGGAAGAATTTATTCACTATGTAAGAATTTGTTCACCATGTAAGAACTTGTTCGTTATGCTTCAGAAGATTGGAGACTGACGAGAATTAGACTTGAGATGGATTAATTATTGTACATTGACCATTGACCCCCATATACTGAATTTTATTGTTGTTAACAACCATTTGATCAATAAATATGAGAGATGCCCTCTCAAAAAAAAAAAAAATCTTAGCATCTGCTCATCCAGTCTACTATATAAAATGGCTTTAGCCCTTTGGAATTTAAAGGTGTGGAAATTAAAGGTGTGTAAACAAGACCTAGAAGCAGCCCATTCACCTTTCAGCACACAGTTCAGCTTCCCACACTTAGGAGCTCCCCGAACCATGTTTTCCTCAGAGTGCAAGATTAACTCTCAGCTTCCTGCAGTTGAGGACGCGTATGTGGTCTCGGCATCTTCTCAGCCCCACGGCGTCACCTTCAAGTTCTCTTCTGTCCCTCATGTGTGTCTTCTGTTCTCCTCTGATAGTTTTCTGGATTTAGATTTTGACAAATCAGAGAAAGAGCAAACCCAGCCAAAACCTGTGTTTCATTACAGTTTGCTTTGGTTGGAATGTTAGATTTTCTCACATCCATGAAACTAGAGTGAATCATGATGCAAACTGGAGGACGAGTCAGGCTCGTCTTCTCTCGCACTCTTACCCACAGTGCCAGGCAGTCTCCCCACTCACTACACATAATGCATCTTTTGCCCTCTTGCCTCACTTTATTCTAGAAAGCCGGCTTACCTCTCAGATGTATTTATAGAAACACGACTCAGTTTGTCTCTCAGCATTCAACATAATGCCACCACGCCCGCGCCAGTCACATCTGCTTAATGCCCATGGGATGATGGGTGACGAGTATCAGAAACTACTCGAAGGGGAGGGGGTGGAAAAAAGAAAGAAAGAAACTACCAAGGCTTTTGACAGGAAGTGTTTCCCGAGCCCTCACGGGCTTGGCCATGTCTGGTCAGCCAAATACAATAAACCGATCTTAGGTTGACAGAGCATCAGAAAACCTAGAAGTCAGGGGATAAGAAATTATGGACAGGCAAATGAAGGCTCAAAGAAGTGTCAGAAAAAGGAAAAGTGAAGAATTAGAGGCAGATGGCATCAGGATCTGTTCCAGAAGAAAGGAAAAGGAGAACTGCAGAAAGTCGAGTGCTAGGGACCATGGGAGCACCAGTGCCTCCGATCAGACCTCCAGGGAGAGAGATTTACATGCACTAGTCTCCCAGTTTACCCACCGGCTGTTCTGTTTGTCCCAGCTGGGAGCTGTTTGCTCGCCACAACACCACGTGACCACAGTCCTCCTGAAGTGACATGTGTCGTTGCCAGAGGACTACGCTCTCAGATTTCTTTCTTATCACTTGGAGTTCAGGTATAGAGGACACGCAGATAATACCTCCTTTGTATTCCCTCTGTCTTCACAGAGTCCTCCTTAATGGATAAAAAAGAAGCTCGCAAATTCAACTTTGTCCAAGCCAGCACAAAATTATAGTACAATTATGAAAATACAAGTCCTTACACGTGAGGATCCACTGGTCCGCTCTGGCCGCCTATGCCCCCAATCCCGACTGCCGGTCCTCCGCAGACCCCTACAGACTCTCTTCCCACTCTCCTCCCCAAGCCCTCTTGCCCTAGGAAGCTGGCCTGGGTGGACTGCAGCAGGTCCCTTCTGGCTGTGGTTGAGCTCAGCTCTGGAGAGCCCTGGCAGGCCAGAGGAATTCAAGGCACTTTGCTGGTCCCGTGGGTTTGCCCCAGTGCTGCCCATCAAATGAAGGTATCCACTCAGTGTGGTGCTGTCTTCTGCATTTGGGAAGCCACTGCCTGCCTTGTCCTGTGGGCTTCCGGGTGGCAACCCCCTGCTGTACAGCCCCAGGCGGACGTATCGCCAAGGTGGCTCCTTATTCCCTGGCAATCCTGTGAGTCTGGTCCCTCCACCAGCACCGTTTTGTATTATCTGGGATTCAGTGCACCCTCTCTTCCTAGGTTGGGACCACAACTGACACACACCCCTTCCAATTGCCCATACCTTTCTTAGAAGATGACCACAATCCTTAAAATCCAGAAGTGGCAGCATGACCAATTTGCAATTGCTAAAGTAAGTTCTAGATTACTCACCAGCAAATTACCAGGCCGAGAAATTATTTTTCCATCTCTGTTCTCCTTTTCACTTCTCATAGTTTGCTTTTAGAAATTTTAGGTAAACCAACTCCAATTTTGTAATTTGATAAAAGAATCACATTGATGTGAAGGTGTAAGAACACATCTTATGTCATCACCGGAATATCCTTATTTGTGCATTTTCTGTAAATGAGAAAAATAATGAACACTTAATTGAGCATTGTGGATGCCTGGCATTTTTCTAAAGACTTTATATCCATTTTCTCAGCCAAGCCTCACAAAAGCTCTATAGGAAAGGCTTTCTTTTCACTGTATCACCATTTCCCATTTGAGGAAACTGAGGCTTTCAGTCAGGGACACACCTCTGGTTAGTGACGTATCTGAGATGATCAATGCCCTTAATCGCCTATTGGGCAGATTTCATAATCATTGGTGGTTCATGTATGTGCAGTGGTATTTGTGTATTTAATGGTCCATAACATACCACTACAAACGTAGTGACTTAAAACAACAACAAATTATTTTCTCCTGCTCAGTAGTCCTCGTGAAGACTAGCCACCCTTGTGGACACTTAAGCACTTTCTCTCGTGTCTGGTATCCTGGAATGAGTGAACTGTGATGACAGTGCAGGTGCACCGCTGTAGGAGGGGTGGGACCACAGGGTCAGGGTCGGAATCGGGAGTCGGAATGGAGGCAGGAGGGGAGTCCAGATGAATGCCAAGGAGGAAATGCCTCACATCAAGATCAGGGGTGCCATGAAGAATCAGGCTGTGCCCTCAAAGCTTGACACTGTCTTCAGGCTTGTGACCTGCAGCGTGTGTGAGCACAGGTGCTGGAGCCAGACACGGGAGAGCAGGACATGGCCACTGAAAGGGCCGGGCCACTTGCGATCCCACTGAGCCGCGTTGCCACAGGGAGATTCAAAGGCCCTCCAAAAAGTCACGCTGGGAAATTGCAACATTGAACTGGTATTTTTAAGCCTGAACAGTAGTTTAATGTGATAAAATTTTTGAGCCTTTCATTTTCAAAAACTACCTAAGATTCAGTTCAAGCACAGCTTCTCTAGGGGAAGGCCTCAGGGGACGATAGAAGACACACACACACACACACACACACAAAATCCAATACTGCAGGTGCAATTTTAAATAAAATAATTACACACAAACCAGATAAGTAAATGGAAGTAAATGTTTAAAGAAATCGACGCAAAACATAATATTTCTCTCCTAAAATATTGGCTCCGTTGTTCTATTCTGTTTTAATGAAACTTGGCCTCTGTGTGCACATACAGGCTTCGGACAGGTCTCATGTTGCTCAGCCAGGTTCCCCACCCGCCCACCTGGTGCCAACTTCAACATCTTATTCCATCACTTCGCTGCGGCCCTCAGGTTCTGGGTAAGAATGATTACAAACTGTAAAGCGTTGGAAGAAACCCTGATGATGACTTACTTTCCAGAATAGTGAGTGTTTGAAAATTTGATGGAGAAGGAGTAACAATAGGGAGCACTAATTCATCCACTGCAGTGGGCAATAAAGGCAGGTAGCTAATTAAGATCTCAAACACTCAAAGCCGAGCATTTTAATCAATAATCTCAACCTTCTCACTAAACTAGATACTTAATGCAAGTGCGGCTTCTGCCTTTTCTCTCTCATGTTGTTATTGAATGTCTGTCACATGAATCTGGAATACATTACTCACGTGATGAACGTTGACAGAACACTCTTTGACGGTAAAGCTCTGTAGGTGTCAGAGGGGTTCAAGGATTAGGACCATTCCCTCCATAAACCTGAGATTGTGGGGAGGAAATGGACAATATGGACATTTGTAACCGACTTTCCTGCCTGTCTAGATACAGATACAATTGTCACTCCTATTCTTGCCAGTATCACTGTTTATGAAAGTGCAAAACATGCCCCAGGATTTCTGCAATTTCCTTCCTTGCAGACTGGGCCCCAGTTCTTTACATGCTGCTACTCTGCTGCACTGAGTGGACTTGGATTTGAAAAATCAGGATCTCTTTAAAATTTTCATTATCACATTTAAAATTTTTTCATTCACATTTATGAGCCTAACAATCTTCATTATCGTGAAAATGGTGTGAAAGGAGACAGATGAGAGATGAGGGACCACAGGAATGCCCACGTGTCTAAGTGGGCTCGGAGGGTAGGTTACCTGGGGAGCCCAGTGTCGTCATGAGACGGCAGCGCTCCACAGAAACTGTCCGCGGCCACCATGCAGTCCCTGGACACACCCCCGACCCTTCCTCTCCCCGCCTTGCTCTCGCCTCTCTCTCCAATCCACCCCCACCTCTCAGCCTCCCTTCTCTCCCAGATTGCAGTGGAAGCTCCAGTTTTTTTTCCCTCTGTGCAGTGTTCCCCTCCACTGAAGTCTTTACGTCATTGGACACCAAGAGGTTTCCAACAAAGTCTCTCCCTGGATGCAGCTGCAACTCTTATTTCTAAAATAGTATCCCTCTTACCTCATACCCCTGATTCACAGCATGAAGAAAAAGGAAAATAATATAGTATTAGTGACTGCTTGTAGTCATGAGATTTATTGATATGTATATTCACAAATATGTATGGTTGTGGAACTATGTGATAATTTTTTTCTACTTGATAGAATATTCGATAATAAGACTGTTTTAGAGTAACCAAAAATATTGCTTAAAAAGACAAACTATAATTTTTAAGCTGATGATGATAAATCTGAAATCAATCATCAGGCCCAGAACCTTATGATTATTTTCTTTAAACAAATTACAGGGACTGCCTCCAGATCTCTAGAAAGAATGTCCAAGGTATGGTTATAAATCACCCTAAAGCAGAGGAATGATAAAGAGAATCGGTCCATGAGGAAAGACAAACGTAGAAGAGATTTACTTTAGAGTCAGAGAAAAGCTGATAATAAACATATTAATTTGTTTTCTGTTTGTCTGGCATACTGAAGCAAATTGTCTGTGATACTTTAAAAACTAACATGCATTACTTTGTATTTTCAGTTAAATTCCAATTAATCTTATAATTAGCTTATATCAACCAGCCAAGAACAGAAATACCTCATATTGAATCATACTAATAATGAGACTCTCAAGGTTTGGCATTTACGTTTACCTCAGATATGCGTCCAAAAATTGTGATGATTATCTACACTCTCCAAACATCTTGAGTCTGCAAAATCTGGCCAGCAGTCCTGTGGGAACAAGCTTTTTCTCAAGAGCCCAGTATGTCTGCTTCAAGGCCTGGCTCAGTCAGACCACAAAGGCAGATGAAAATGAGAAAGAAAATTTTATCTAAATATTTCAAAGCTTCAGAATGAGTGAAGGTTCATAGGAAGGAAAATTTTATTTTCTTTAGAATCAGTTCAAAATAATTTATCCCTATTGCCACATTCACATTTAACCTGTTACCATAGTCATAAATTGGACCCTCTCCTCCTTAAAGGGAAAATAACCATTTGAGAAACTTTCTGTGAGATACTTTATATTCCTGGATCTTTCCCTGTTTAACACACAGGAGTAGCAATACCAAAACAAGCCGTGTTTTTATCTGAAATGCAGACCTTGTAAGTAAATACTGAAGTATTTACTTAAGCAAGTAGGTTATTAAGTAGGATAAAGAAAAAAATATGAGTTGAAACAAAATGGGAGTGATTCTTGATACTGTACGTAATTGTAAAGTGTATCTTACGATTGGAAATATAAAACAATTAATTATCCTGAGTAAGTTAACACTCTACTTGCTTTTTTTCTATATAGAATACATTTATATGTTTTAAGGTCCTTGCCTTTAAAATGAAAAGGTAAGCATAAAATGAGTAACAAAAGATTTCATAGAATGAAAAATTGCCTAAGTCATGGCATTCCAAGTTCAAGCCAAAGTTGTTTTAAATTTAAATAAAATTATGAAATTCAATTGACTTTAGCCCTAGACACTCTTTTTCAAATCACCTTTCATTTCAGTTCTACTTGTGTTCGTTCTGTTCCAACTCATTCTCACTGCACAACACAGGCAACCATACAAAGCCGAACAGAAATAAATCTTGGTTTCCCATTGAATTTCAGATTACACTGGGAATACTTTTGGAATAATTCCAGGAACCTTTTGGGGAAAAAAATCTCCCTGACTAGAGTCTCTCCCTGTCTCCACAGTTGTCTCCAAGTTTTGGGTGCTCCGAGTCCATGCTCACATTGTTCAGAACTTAGTCCTCTCCCGCCACCAAAAAAAGACTAATCTATGCACTATAAAAAAAAAAAGACGTTTAACAGCTATACATTTATAATGTGTAATAAAGCTAGCTTCCAGAACTATAATTTCAGATTTATTGTTTTAATTTTGTTTTCTCAAAATTTGTATTGAAATATACTTTTATACAATATTATTTTGGTTTCAGAACAACTTAGTGATTCATCAGTTATATACATTACTAAATGCTCACCATGATAGGTGGAGTTACCATCTATCACCATTCAAAGACATTACAATACTATGAGCTGTATTTCCTATGCTCTACTTCTATCCCTGTGACTATGTTATCTTATAAATTAATATATATTGAAGTTTATACCTCCTTATCCCCTAATTTGTGTCACACTGCCTCCTTGGTAACCAACTGTCCCTTCTCTGTGTTTCAAGTCTATTTCTGTTTTGTTTGTTTCCTTTGTTTTTCAAACATTGTGAGTACCTAGTACCCAGGAGGTGAATTTTAATGGCATACCTTATTTCCTTTAATGCTCACAACAGCTGTGCTACCTGAGCTAGCTGGGTCCATAAAGGATACGGTAGGTATAGCCCAGGTGGGATTGCATCGTTTCAATTTAAAGATGTGGAAGCTTAGAGCCAGAAGTCACCAAGAGAATTAAGTTACCAAGTGAATTAATAGCTACTTCTTTAAGTCATTAAACTTACCATAGGTCCTGGAAAGGGAGGAGGTGGGCCAGCTTGACCTGGATCTTGAACACGCCAGCTGATGTATGGGTCAAAGTAGCCACTCTACTCCAAATTGACATCAGTTATCACTGTCCCGCTTGAAATGCGGTGGCTAAAATGGAGAACAAAATTCCAAATGGTTTACTTCCAGAACGGAGAACATGGGGCCCGGAAAGTGCTATACTTCTCTTAATGCCATGAAAGTGACCTAAGGCTGTGCTCTGTTCTTTGGCCCATCACATGCTTATCTCAGAGTCACGGATTTTTTTGCATAAACAAACTGGGTCCCCCCCTCCCTTCCCAATTCTGCACTTCAGAATTTTTTTCTTACATAATCTAATCTTAAGACCCTATATTTTTCCCCATCAAATTTCATCTTTTGGGTTTTTGTGGCCAGCATGCCAGCTGTTGAAGTATTTTACAGCTGTGATTCTGTCATCCTTTGGGTCAACTGCGGATTTGATCCATATGCCTTCACCCTGCATGGGGTGGCAAGGTGTTTTGAGAAAGAAAAGGAAAATGAATCTGGAGCCCTGGATTGTCAACCCATTTTTACACTGACTGGGTGTTACATGCACTGGACCAGTTACACTTTTCTGAATCTCCATTTCCCCACCTGTAAAACAGAAAAGCCAGCCTCTGGCAAATTTGTCAGGTTATTATAACAAAGTGTGTATTACTAACATGCTTAGCATCCTGAATCCTATGAGGACGATAAAACACTGTCAATAGGCCCTGAAGTGTGTGGAGCCCTGGGGGAACCCATAACACCTCCTTCCAGGGAAGTGCTTGATAATACACAGCTATCTGGTGTTTGTTTTGTGAGCACCTACTGTATGCAGGCCAAATGTACCAGGTGCTTGACATACACAACTTAAGACACAAGTATCTTATCTCAAGCCATTGATGAGAAATTCTAAAAGATCAAAGGGGAAAGGAGAGTTCAGCCACTGAGAGTGAATATTTACAATTACTGCTCTAATTTAAAGAGGGAAAGGGCTGTTTCTCTGCTCTTATCAGATATAAAAGGGAAAAGGGAGCATTTCCTTCTAACTCAGGAAAAAAAATGGGAAAACTAATGCTCTCAGCAGATGTCAGTACTTCTAAATTGTCTTGACACTTTGTTTTCTGGTGTATACAGACAAAAGAAACAATCATTTGAGATGATTTTTAAAGACTACGTTCTTCCAGTAATTAGTTTGAGCTAAAGAGATTCTCTGACGTGCAGACTCAAAAGAAGCAAATAAAATGCTGATGTGTGATTCCCACCCCAAGAGATTCTAACTGAACCAGTCTGGGCTGTGGCCCCAGCAAAAGCTTAAGTTGGAAGCTGAAGGGAGTGAGTCCCGTGATGTCTTAGAGATATAACACAAGTCTTACAAAACACTGTCTTACATGCTGGCTTCTTTTAAAGGTTCTTTAAAAATATTATCTTAAATCTTTTTTATTTTTGAAGTTAACTGTTTAGAAACTTTTGGGAAGGGTAGTAAATAAAATGAAAGTACTATTAAAACTTGAGGAGAATATATCTCAAGACAAACCACACACCTGATGATTTAAACCACGTGAATGTCACCTACTGTCTAATTAAACCTCCATGTGGTGTGCTCTTTGAGGGATGAATTTTCTTCTTTTACAAAGCTTTTACTGTAATAAATTAAAATTGTCAAGTGATTGTAGTGTCTCACCTTTAAAAAAGAAGTTATCTAAACATAAGCAGGAGGGCAGTCAATGGAAAACAGATGTTTATACTGGTGGGTGTTCAAAACAACTTTTTTTAAGTTGGCTATCTCAGCATAAATGTTTGTACAGTCTCAAAACACAGACCCAAGTTAACAGTTTCTATATTTACATGCTTACTCATTTGATGTGAAATGTAACTTAGTAAACAACATATTGTTAACATCAACTGCTGGATTAATCGATCTTTCGCATTCTTTAATCCCATGGATTTTTCAAACTTCCAGTACGACAGGGTCTTAATGTTTTTAACCCAGTCCAATCCCTCCCTCCTATTAAGACTTTACCCAACTATTTCCAAAAAGGGGAAGGGGAATATCCTATTTCTAGGAAAAAGATATCCCACAATGTATTTCAGTGTTCTGGCAAGAGATGCAAAGCATGAGATATCCATCAAATGGTCATTCAGTTTTCGAGAAGGTAACTATTAGACATCTGTGGCCATTTGTTAGAGGAAAAATATGAAAGTTGGAATTTAAAAAACAACTTTCTAACCCTCAGAAAACCAAGAGATTTGTAAATATTTTATAGTAGCATTTGGCAAAAGACACTGAAATTCTATCCCCAAACTGAAAAAGTTGATGATGCTGCTGATAACCCATCTATGTAGAATTACATCATCTACAAAACACTCCCATACATTTATTCCTCCCAGCATTCTTGTGTAATCGTTTTATAAACAGAATAAATCTGAGTAATCCAGTCATTTATCCATTAGCCACACACAATACAAAACATTGGAGATTAAAACCCAGGTTTGTTTCTCTCAAACCACAGTGTCATTTCCGTGGCATCAACACATCTTATTAAATGCCTAGGAATCATGTGGGCTAGGATTCCAAAGAGATTGGGAAAAGGTCATAGACAATAAAGGGGAAAAGAAGAGGTCCTCAGGGATAATGCTAATTGGAAAAGGATGGCTTCCTTTGTATGAGTTCTTTTGTGGTAAAACAACAAAATCTTTATCAAAATGGACAATGAAAACAAGAAAAACATTAAGTACTTCAATCATACCCACCAAATGGAGAGAAGTACCATATCCAAGTCATCTGAATCCCCCAAGCCTACAAATATTTTAGTTGTAATTCCGTGTTCCTCTGGGATAAAATAGAATAAAGCCCTCTAAGACCCACAGGGAAGCCAAATGTGGACCTGAAGCAGACTGGCTTCTTTGGCAAAATGACAAAACCCAAGAAGTCCCTGCAACTCAGCTGGCTTCAAGCTAGAGAATTTTTTGAGCTTCCAAAGAGTCTCTTGAGGAGCCTCTCTGTACCAGACACTCACCCAGCCTACGAATTCACATTCATCACTCACTACGCAGGAACACTTGTTTGCAGCTTCACTAATGATGCCAGGCTCGCAAAATCAAATTTTTGTTACGCAATCAAAGTATTCTAACTTATACAGGATATCAGTATTTAGGTCATCTGCTTAGGCACATGTTGTGAATTATTCGATTACTAATTTAGTTTTGTTTTTCAATTCGATATTCTGTCCCAGATCCATGTTCCTTCACTGAACTGTATTGCTTCACCTACAGGTCACAATTATTTTGTGAGAAAAAAAATGGCTTCTAACATTATGTCTTGTTATTAGTGCTAATGTATATGTTTTGAATTAATGGAGAACTTGCCCACACTGGTATGTAGTTGCTGCAAAGTTCTCAAATGCTTCAGAAGTTTTACGTTTTGTAAGTCCAGAATAAAAGTTTAGAGTTGACTCTGCACTATAATTTGTGTCTTTGTTACATACTATAGATTTTTTTGTACCTCTTAACACACTTATTGCAAACATTGTTTTCCAAAAGGTAATCTATATGTATTCTTATATCAACCTATATAGGAGAAAGTCAAAACATGGCATTCGTGCCTGAATTGCTAATCTTTTATCTATTTTTTCCAACTTCTATGCTGCTCTGGAAGGAAGGGGTTCCCCGCCCAGGGCAAGTTCCTAATGAGTTCAATAAGACTGAAGAAAGGCAAGGGCAGGAAGATGGGTTTTAAAGGGACCTCACTCTCACGGCAGTAGGCCCCAGTGTCTGGTCTGGCCTGGCTCCCTTGCCAGCCTCCTCCCTTCTCTCCTCACTCCCTGCCCCCGCCCTCGGGCTCAGTCCTCCAGGAGCAGTGTGGCTCCACGGCTCCCCCTCCTCACACCTCCCCACTGAGCTTTCCACCCTCTCTCTTTGGCCCTCTGCTTCCCCACCCCTGGCTCCAGGAGGAACCCTGTGGGGAGGTCCTAGTGATTGGGGGACATCTACCAATCGCGTACCAGGAGCACAGGGAGAGGAGGGGGATGGGTGTTTTCTCTCCACCCCTCCCCTGGGCCTACTCAAGTGACTGACCAGTGGCTCTGGTGCCAGTAAACATCCTATAGATGTGCAAACAGGCTCTTATCACATATATATAAGGGACACTATTAAGGCCAGGCAGGAATCCTGGTCAGAAATTCCCATTTTCTCCACATTCAATTAATTTGTGCATTAAAAAAAAAATCTATTTGTATTTACATTCTTTGAATATTAATTACATTTTTAAGTGTTTATCTTTGGATTTTCTCTTTTGTGAGTTGTTTGCTCTGGTCCTTTTGTTGTTGGGCAGATGCGTCTGGAGAGGTCTCTCCGTGTGCACTAGGTGAAACCTGAACCCAGACAGGGGAGGGTTCTTGACTAATTGAGAAAGACTTCTCAAACAGGTCCAGCAAGTGTAGGTAGGAAAGGAATTCATTAAAGCCAGAGTGGTAGTGAATGGCAGCAGCCCTGCAAGGCAGCAGAGAGCACGGAAGAGCAGACGGAGGAAAGGGAGGCTCACTGACCTCCTGCTCGGCACAGGGCAGGTCCCTTGCCAACTCCTGAAGCCAGGGTCACCTGGCATCCAGTGCCCACTTGGATCTGCATGCCATAGGGGTTAAGCCCCCACCACCCCAGGATTTGGGGGAGCCACAGAGCACCGGATAGAGTGAGATTGTGTTCTGAGAACTTCCATTTCTCTACTGGTCTGAAATAAAACAAGGAGAGAGAAAAGGATTGTGTTAAGACTAGAAAGCTGCGTGAAATAGCAAAGCAGCAAAGACATTAACCACTGGAGGAGGAGGTCAGAGAGGTCCTGTCTTTATCATGGAGAAGCGTTCAGAGACAAATGCAGTTGCTTATTATGCAACAAGTGCATTTGCTCTAAGACAGTATATGGTCAGGTGGGAGTGCAGGTGACCTCAGGAGGCGTGCTGAAGGGTTTAGGGTTTGGGGTTTTATAGGGCCTTTTGATCGGGGGTCAGCATAAAGCATGAGGTATACAGGTGATTCATAATTTCTTTGAAGTTTAATCTTGGTAATAGGGTTATTTAGGTGACTGTATTGGTCCAGATCTCATCATTCTTTATCCATGTAGGTTAATTTACACTTTGGAGGTCTATCTCCTGCCCTGGTTACAAAGTTATTTAATTGATTTAGGGGCTGGAAGAAGAAGAACAGCATATAGATTAAGTTAGAGAATACACTGGGCTTTTTTTGCAGGCTAAATGGATTTTACAATGGCATGACCCTTGTCCCATTTCCCTGTTGCATCTCACTTTGGCTCAAAGCTAAAATTAGGAAACTATTAGCTATATATTTTTTTAACTTGTTTAAGAACTGGCAAGATGACCTCATTCATAAGAAGGATCCCATGAGTGTACCTCAAAACTACAAACTTGGAGGTTACAAATTTTTGTGTGTGAGTAGTAGAATTCCTGAATACTTTGCACAGTAATAAGAGAAAAATAGTAAAATTTCAAAGAACAACTATGGCTGACTAATTTATTATCAACTCTCTGAGGGAGGAGACATGGATGTGGATGAAAGTAAAACTACAGATAAATTTATTAGATTGTCAAAGGCCTTTGACAGCAGTTTAGGATAAAAATTATTTTGTTTTGCATTGCTTTATTTTCTTTTCTTTTATTGCATCAGGAAACCTTAGCTACACTGTGACTTGCTGAAATACAGGCAAGGTGAATGGTGGATTCAGAGCAGCCTTTCCACAGACAGCAGGCCGACTCAGACACAGGGCACCAAGGAAAACGCTACATTACATGAAGTGGAGTTAAACAGTAGTGTTCTCTTATGACTGGTGCTGGAAATGCGTGATTTTCACGTTATAATAATGATTCAGAAGAGGAAGTATTCAGTGACATTTCCAATTTGCAGATGACATTAAGCTCCCGTGAGTTTCCTTTTTGAGTGGGAAGGAAATGAGAAGCTTGTTTGAGTTGGCAGAAAAGAGGCAGAAAGGCTTAAATGTGGACAAGGTGAGATTACATTCAAGGAAGTTTAATACTGCAAAACAATGAATCTCTTGAACCTATGAACTACCTTACGCCACCAATTAGTGCATGATCTCCAAATACTAACTCACCCCCCAAAACCCATCCGGTTCATCAGCTAAGTTCTCCTGTTCGGAAATCAGGGCAAACATCATCCTAGCCAGTAAAAATCACAGCTCTATAGAAAGCTGTGGAAATCTTAAGGGGAATTTTAAAAGCATGCTGTATGGAATTATTAAAGCCTCACAATTTCCTATAAAGTAAGTCTCAAGTCATCATTGGCCCATTTTAAAGATGTGAAAACTGAGTCTCAGAGTTACTAGGTAAATCACCAAGCTTATTCAGCCAGTGAACAGTTTGAATTTTAAACTAGTCTAAGAGCCTGTTTTTATTGCCCCTGCATGTGCTAGAAGAAGGAACTATATCCGTGAAGGTACTTAAGAGACTGCAAGGAAAACAGGTCAGTCTGGAAAGAGACAGTCTCACAATTCTCTTGTAAAAATCTGTAAAAAGGTAGAGCTTGGTACAGCTAAGTTAAATAGAGTATACTAACTTGAAAAGAAGGTGATTCCTTTCTAAACATCACTAACACAAGTCTTACAACAATTGAGAACATTTAAGTTGTATAATGTTCAGATAAACTAGTAAGTGACATATTTGCAATCAGTGGATTAAGGAAAACCAGATTACTTAAGAGAATATTTGTGTGCTCGGGTTAGCACTAAAGAAAGATGACTAGGTCTGCCCACAAACATGGTACAGCTGCCAGCAGGACAGGACTGGGTGAGTAAGACCGCAAGTTTCTGGTGGTGATTCTTGAGCTGTACTTGAAAACATTTTGCTATGGGTGTGTTTACTCAACTTTTCCACTTTTTGGCCTGGCTTTGTTTTTATTTTTTCTTATATATAACTTAGATTTCTACACTCATGCAGCTGCTTCCCTAGCTGGATGCCTTTCAGTATGAACTCCCTCTTCCTGAAATACCCTCCCTCCTCCTGCCCCCACCCAATACTACTCAACAGAGAGGCCTTCTGGGTAGGGTAAGGGCATCCTACATTTTTATTTGCTAAATCAGACAACCCTAAAATCTCTGAGGAATCTCTGTTGAGTATATTCTCCTGGTGTTTATGAAAATGGTGATTTCAAAAGCTGTTCACTAATGTGTCTTGTCCCGAGTCCACATGACAGCAGACAGTGCGCCCACAGTGCCCAGCACAGCACCTGGCATGCAGCGCGCTGTCACCAAATCCTTGCTAAATGCAAGAAACCCTTCAACTTCAAGTGAAGCTCACTGGCTCTGTTTGTGTTCAAGTATCAGATATTTCATAAAGGACACTGACCAGATGGGACACTGTTCACTGTCATTTATGAAATATCTGATACTTGAGAACTTGTCGTTAGGTCATTCTTTGGTCTCGCTTGTTTATTTTTCTTTCTTTCTTTTTTTGGTTATTTTTTCTTATGCTAAGAGAATGCTGCTTCTTGTAATTCCTGATTGGCAAAAAAGCTGGATCACTACCCACTTTCCCCAGTACCTGTAGTCAGTGTCCCTCCCACTCCTCAGGCCACTAACGGGCCAGGGGGGAAGACCCACCAGCCCCGCCACAAGGACACTCCTGCATCTCCCTTGGGAGAGGTCGCGGAGTCATGAGGCCACAGCCAGAGACTAAAGACTCTGTGGCCCCCTCTCGGCTCCCACTGCAGACATGCATAGCCCTGTAGCCATGCATGTTACTTAAATCTTCAGAATATTTAAAACTAAAAGTAACCATTATTATTTAGCAACCCATAATGCAGGCTTTTGAAGATCTGTTATTACATCTCTGCTGCAAACCTTTTTCTACATTAATGGGGTGGTGTGGGGGGTATAAAAATAGATTGAAATCTTTAAGACTATGTAAGCCCTTAATTAAATTTTTTAAAACATTTGCAATTTGAGATTTCTCAGCTTTCCAAATGTAAAGAAACCTTTTTCATATTTTGCCTTTCTATCTTTCTAATAATAATCTGAATTTCAGAAAGTACCAGAATTTAATTCTTGAGTTTCTCAAAAACATCATCCTCTTTCAGGTATTTTGAGAGCTTTAATGATATTTAAAGGACAAAACCATCTCATGCATCTCTTATTTGTGCAGTACGATTTCAATCAAGTAAAATTTAAATAATAAAAACTGGGAGAAAGTACATCAAAATGAAAACAGTGTTTGCTTCTAGGTAACATGATTTTGAGAGATTTTTCTATATGTTCCCATATTTTTAAATTATGTGCAGTGGAATACATTGATCATAAGATACAAATAATAAAAATATTTTGTTTGTTTTATGGAGTCTACTCTTCTGATGAGATGTGAAAGATAAGGGGGAAAAAAATAGAGCCCTACCATTATTAAGGATTTCCCCCATTTTTTTCCCAATGAATTGAACATGTTAATAAGTTCTAAATACCTGCAATAATTGCTAAGTGGATACAGGTTAATGCTGGTTAGGGCCAGAACAGAGAGTGGAACCACAGAACGAGATAACTGAAGCCACTCCAGAGGGTTGAGGCCTGAGAAAATCCATTTCCAGCCTGCAGCCTTTCTTTACCTCGGAGGCAGATGCCAGGCCCTGCCTAGTGGGCAGGGTTGGAGCCACTTCATTCAGACCCCTGCAAGCAGGCAGGCTTCTGTAAACTCTAGTTGCTGAGAAAACTTGCTGTTCTCTGAGTTTCTTCCAAAGCAGTCACAAGGCTGTACTCAAATTTTTTCAGAAGTCTGCATCTGAGTATTGGAAGGACTTGATGTCAGTAGATCAGGCATTCCTTTCTTTGACTTCTGTTACACAGTTAAACCAGGGGGCGAGGTAGGTCACAGCAGTCAGGAGGCCAGCTGTTCTGTTTCTGAATAGACCTGCCACTGTAACAGATTTGGAAACAAAATGCAGTTCATCCCAAGGCACTCAGTTAATGCCTCGTTATCCATCTATGTATTCAGCATCATGGCCTGACACCTTATTAATAATTTATTCAAAAGCGTAGCTCTGCACAGTGCAGTTGTTAAGAGCTGGGAATCCAGTCTAAGGATCAGATCAACTACGGATGCAAACTGGTCCTGTGACTTACAACACATTATTTAACATTCTTAAACCTCTATTTCTGCTTTTGCAACATGTAGATAGGACAGCCTTAAAGGTCAGTTCTAGAGATAAGAGAAAATGCCTAAAACCTCTTAGCACACCTCCTAACATATATTATGTGCTCATAAATGGTAGTTCACATTATTAGTATCTCTTAAAACAGGGGATTGCTAAGAAGGGTGAGGTATTTTTTTCCCCCTTCTATTCACATGTATTTTCCGTTTCTTAAAAATAGACTTTCTGGAGTAGAATTCCTGGACAAGAGTGAGCGGACCAGAGTAGGATGTCTCTGATGTATGCAAATTGATCTCTTGGTAGCGTGAATTTAAAAAGCCAAAAATATCCATCTTCCACACAAGCTTGAAACCTTGACCCCATGCTACTAAGTCATCTCAGTCACAAAAGGGACATCATTATTAATATCAGTCGTCACATCCTACTTCAAAGTCGCTGAACAAAAAAGACTGTGAAGACAGGAAAGTACAGAAATTGGTGCTGGAGAGAAAGGTGTGAGGAACAGTTTCAAAGCTGCCTAATACTCACTAGCCCCAAACGTGCAAGGTACCCCGTCCTGTCCTATGACTACGGTGCAAAGTCTAAAAGAAATGAGGTGAGCCACTTCTGCCTGCAGCTCGCAGCCCTGTTTCGCTCTGAAGCATGTACTGCGCCAGCCATCAGAAGGCAGCAGAGCAGGTGTCTCTGCGTTGTCCTCCCCGGGAAGCACCGAGATTTGGTGACCTCAGCTCATACTTCCACTTTCTATTTGTTCAATATGTGTTGCCCTGAAGTGTTGCATGCATTTGAGGATGTTCCAGAAGTCTGGGTCCAGAGCAGAATCACTATTGGGTTCCCTATTTTTTATTTGTCTGTGTATTAATTTTCAAACCATAGCCGTTAAATAATATACAGTTATTCACCCTGGACATAGCCAGTATGTTGAACTAGTTCAGTGCAGAAAGTAAACAAATCATGATTTGATTTATTCTTCTCTATCATTTTCTGTATACATTTATTCCATTGTACTGAAGTACTCTTCCCTTGTCCTGGGCGAAAACTCCAAAGTTTTCCACAAAACTGTCCACTCACAGGTGAAAGTGCCTGCATTGACGTGAAGTCACAGGTACAGTTGCATCAGTAAAGTGAAGGCCTAGTCTGATGTAATTGTCAAGCCTCTGGGCTTGGTGCAGGTGAGACTGTCCCCCTCCTCCAGTTCGGCCCTGCTCTAGTCTGTAGGCAGCAGCAGGGAGGGGCTCCCACTGGCTCTGTCATCTCCCCGCCCCCTGCCCCCCACCGCTTCCCTGGGTTATGCTCCCTGCCAGGGCACAAGTGGGGAAGGGCCAGGGGCAGCCCAGTCCCTGTCTGCCTGCATGGCTTTGCTCTCTCTGGACCTCAGATGGCTCAAGTCAGCTTCTTCTCCCGGCGGACATGAACGAGCCCTGCTGTCTTTCTGCGGAGTCCCTCTCCTCCAGTTCCAACGACCTGGAGGGTGCATCCTCGTGCCCAGTATCCACTTGTGACTCCTCACCCCCTACAGGTCAGCTACTCATCTCTAGACCCTTGCTGACAAGGTCTCCCCCTACCTTCGCAGGTTGCAGCTCCTGTCCTACACCCGTGGCCCCCGACCTGAGAGTGGAGACCAATCAGTACTTCACTGGCTCCTCGACATACAGGGACTCGCCATAAACTTCCCCAGGGCACAACGGACCCCAGTCCACACTGCGCTTCACCTTTCTCAGGCACATGTCAGGCACCAAGCCTCTGCATATGCCGGGTGTAGGAAGCACATTTCCAAGTCCTCGAGGAAGCCTTTCCACAGCATTAGGCTCCAGATGTACAGGCAGCACCCTCCCTCACCCTTTTCACAAAGGGGATACGCCCAGCAACAGCCTCTCCTAATCCTTCCTCTCTCTCCAAACCCTGGTCATTATTTGTATCTTATTACTTGAAGGGTCCAAGAGTCTTGAAACTTGTTATTAATTATTTTCTTTACCTATGTGGATTTGTCTCATACACATGAGGACCTGCTATCTACCACGCTTGTGCTCCAGCTGAAGCAGAGGCCAGAAGAGCGCTCTGCTTTAATGTCTGATTACATAAGTGAAAATGGAATTTCTTTGGAATGCTATTTATTGTCATAGTGCCAAGAATTCATCAAATCATCATTACAAAGGAAATACCAAAGGAAGCAATAATGGTCTGCCATTCATTGTAAAACATGACCTAGGTGTGTCTTCTTACTGTGTTTATAAAATGACAAGGTTCACATTGTAAAGTAACTTCCCACATAGCAACTGAAATCACAGACTAAGGCCACCACCGAACTAAGTTGGAATGGATAGACTGTCCATGTGACTTGATTTACTCTAAAACAACTCTTTATAGTTCGGACATCATGCTAGAAATGCCGGCTTTAACTTACTCTGAATCACAAATGCCTTTGACACCAAATGCAGAAATATTTTCTCCAGAAGAATACAGTAAAGTACAAAAGGAACCCTGGGTTGTTAGCCATAACACGTTTTTCACAGCACTTCATAAAATATCTGCCTTCAGGTTCTTTTCAGACTCGGTCTTTAATATCTAAAAACTCAAATAAGTTTAGCAAGTTAGTCAGCCGGTGCCATAGCAAAACTGTAAGAAAAGGGAGATGTTAAGAACAGTTTTGCTGAAAAGAGGAGTCATTAAGGGTGCAGCATGGAATATTGAGAAATGATGCAAAAATTATTTGCTTGTGAACTGGGTATGGCCCTTCCTTGACATTGGATTCTGATCGCTAGCAAATAGAATCACATCAAAATTCAAACATAACTGAAACATTTTAAGATGAAATGTTTGAATATGCATGTTTCTAATGAAAATAAATTATTGCAGTGATAAGAGGCATTTTGAAGTAGAGAACCTTTATGTCTCTTAAAGAAAGCAGTATGTAAAGCAGCACATTTTACCTGATACTTAGCTTAAAAAATATTTGAGTCCATATTAAATATAAATGGCATGTTTTACAAATTTCAACATACATTTCATATATGAAAGGTAGCCCCAAATACAGTGTCAGGTCTGAAAGGGGAAGGGGAGAGGGATGGAGGAGGAGGAAGAGGAGAGTGAGATTTGTGCTTTCTTTACCTCTTTGTTCTCCCTGGGCCTTCAGTGGCCTGGGGGGTCATAGCCTCCAGTGGTGAGGGCCTGTCTTTACTCAGTTTACTGATTCAAATGCTGATGCCTTGTGGGAACACCCTCAAGAGACAAACCTAGAAATAACGGTTTACTAGCTATCTGGGAATCCCTTAGCCTTGTCAAATTGATACCAAAATTAACCATCACAATAACCAACATATTAGTTATGCTAGAATATTCATGTGTGTGTGTGTATGCATTTTTCAATAGACTAAAATCTTTGTTCATTTCTAGCATGGATATCCAAATGGCCAATCAACTTTCTGTGAACTGTATTTAAGGGTTAAAGCACAATGACAGGATGGGGTCTGCCTTCCATGGTGCTAATATGCCTGGTGCTGAACACAGTGTCTGGAACTTATTAAATGCTCAGTAAGTGGTGGTTGAATGATTGTCTGGGTGGTTTAATGAGCTTTTTTTCTGATCAAGATGTCCTGAGGGCTTGATTACAGAATGAGATACTTTGAAAAAGACACTACTTGGGAAGGTACTATGAATCATTTAAATAATTGTAGTTATCATTTAATTCACTTTGATTACTAAAAATAATTTATTTCTTGATAATTGCACTATTTATCTTCCAGTTTAAGTAAAATCTTTCATAGAAAGTTTCAAAAGAAGTCCATCTGTTTCAAATTATGTGTGAACTTGGTACTAGAAATGGCTGACTAGTGTCAGATCACACTGCAACTCTGTGCACAGTTCTAGCGCTTCTACTCTCTGCCTCCTTTCCAGCTCCAGCTTTGCCAGATGAGAAGGTCTTCGTTCTTAAAGGATTGTGTCAGGTGCCGGGTGTCATTGTGGAGAGGAAGTGAATGGCTTTATAGAATGAGAGTGAATTTTTGAGAGGTCAGGAATTTCATTTAGGATATCTAACCTGTTTTGTTTCAAAGCAGGGTAGAAATCTAGTTATTCAGTAAGAATATCCTACAAGCTGTTTCAGTTCATACCTATAATGAAGGGATATAGTTACAAACAAGACAGGTTAACTTTCTGCCTTCAAGGAGCTTAAGTTCTTGGTAAGAGGAAGAAATAGCAAATAAATAAGTACATGATACCATCTCAACTAGTGCCAAGCACTTGAGGAAGGTAATGATGGAGGGAGGGGAGTGACTGGGGAAGGACCCCTGTAGGCGGTGTGGTCAGGGACGTCTCCCTGAGAACCGCTCAGTGGAGAGGAAAGTGTTTCCAGAGGCGGGAACCAGTGGTGACAGGTCCAGGTGGGGATGAAGGAGGCTTGTCAGAAGAGCGAGAGGCCGGGACGGCTGAGCGTGAAGAGGCCCGAGCCCGGTGGTGCACTCGGCCAAGAAAAGGGGTTTGGCTCTTACTTGAACTACAATAGGAAGCCATGAGAACGTTCTAAGAGAGAAATGTGATTTGAATTTTGTTTTCAGAAGATGGCTGGGAAGCCATGCTCTGTGTGCAGAATGAACAGCAGAAGAGTGTTTGACAGAGATGTGTGAGGTCAGCAGAGAAAACAGGAGAGACGTGGTGTAGCCGTGGACTCGGGGAAGAACTGGAGTTTATGATTTATTTTTGGAGGTGGAGCTGGAAGAACTTTCTGACAGATTGCTTGTGGGAACTGACAGATGGAAAAATAAGAGGCAATTTGGGACCTACACACTGAATGGATAGTGGATCTACTGACTGAAATGGACACAGTGGTTTCACAGGTCAGGGAGAAAAGAGTTGAAATCAAGATTTCTGCTTCAAATATGTGAAACTGGAGATAGCTATCAGTCATCTGACTAGTGATCTCAGAGCAGCAGCACACAGCCTCCAGAACTAGAGGTGAAAGGCTGGGAGGTGGCATACACAGGATGTAAAGCCAGGAAGCCACATGCATCTGCTCTTCTAGAAAATGGAATTAGACCCTTGGTGTCTCTATCATTTAAGGACACACAGATCATAATCTAAGGCATCCCAATATCAGTCAGATATCTTTCACCACCCATCTTAGTGATTAAAGCCAAATCTCAATGTAACCAAGCACACTGAGAAACTCCCAAAATATTACATGTAAAACAGTTTTCCCCTCAGCTTTTCTTTATGTTAGTAATTTTAATATATGTCTCTTTTAAATGAATGTAGATTTTGAGGTATGAAGTTTTAGCAAGAAAAGAGACATTCGTCTTCAGTTGAAGTGCATGTGATGGAGAGAGGTGAGGTTCCCTATTCACAGATAGAGTAACATCATAAAATTTTTGCCTATTGTGATGTGAACTACAAACTAAAGATCTTCCAGGAACTGGGCAGCTCTCCCTCAGAGCATCTCTTTCCAAAGTCACTGCTTTTTCAACTTGTGTTCTATGGAAGCACAAGAATTGTGAAACAATTCTAGAAATGCAATGAAAGAAAATTTATGTGAGCTTCACCAGGATTGGAGAGGATGGGAGCTCTATTCTGAGCCTAGTTGTCCTTGACTGTGACATTGTCATAGTTCACACACAGTTGTTCATAGTGACTTCACTGGCATTTACTGGGATTCCTGAATTAGCATCTCT
The DNA here is from genome assembly GCF_040802235.1 of Manis javanica. Taxonomy (NCBI): domain Eukaryota; kingdom Metazoa; phylum Chordata; class Mammalia; order Pholidota; family Manidae; genus Manis; species Manis javanica. The sequence continues at coordinate 217,649,549 of NC_133158.1, read as the reverse complement.
GGGTCTTTTTTTCAAATGTTAATAAAGCTGGTGTCTTTTAGTAAAGTGAGCCTGGGTAAGGCCCTGTAGATTCCAACACAATCAGAGCCCCTGGGAGGCCACCCCTTGTGCTCAGTCTACTGTGAGTGTTAACATCTAATCTCTTTATAATTCCTTCCATTAAAATATAGCTGCTTATTACTCATTCGTCTCTTTATTTAGCAAGGATCTGAGTTCTGGAACATAACACTGTGTTAGATACAAATAGAAGCACAAATGAAATATCCTCTCTTCAAAAGTTTATGAGGAAAGAGGAAATGATCTAAAATTGTGGATAGACACAATGAGATATTACCTGTATATGGCCCAGGAGGGACTATAGAATACCTATTAAAGTTCATGACTGAGACTAATGACAGGAATCCACGGAGGAATTCAAAGTTTGGGGGCTGAACCTAAGAGTGGAAATAAATGGAAACCACCACCCAGATAATATATGTACTGTATGTGCAAAGCTGATCTCTGCAAGAGTCCAAGGGTGTGATTATTAACCTCAGGTCTGTGTCTTTGTGTTTTCAAAGAAAACCACTGCAGATTCCAGTAAGGCAGAAGTCCCCAGCTCGATCCAAAGCAGACCCACCCCCATTATCACTGGTCCCAAAAAGGAGCACATGTTTTCCTAAAGTCAGTGTTAGATTGCCCTTGAGAAAACTTTAGTCCTTCACGATTTTTTCTGAGCGATGCCACCAACATAAACATCTATTCCTATCCAAACTCAAGTTCTCTAAACAAATACTCATTGAGTGTTTACTATATGCCCACCAGACATTGTAGCAGGCTCTAAGCATATTTAGGAGCAGTTCCTATGCTTTGCACACTTGACATGTGCTACAGAAAGGAAGGTCTGAGTGCTACAGGCCATCGAGCAAGGGAACAGTGCATCACCCAAGCTGAGACCTGAAAGAGGCTGGAGATTCGTCAGGAAAAGCAGTGAGAAAGGAAGACGTTTCAGGCCAAGAGAGGCATATGTGTGCAAGTTGGATGTGAGAAAGAACGTCAAGCCCTTAGTCACCCAAAGCCAGTCCGATTTGACTGAAGGGGGTGAACTCCAGACACACAGACAGGAAAAGACCGCAGAGACAAGGCGGCCACTTCCAGTGCCGTCTGGAGGGCAAGGGAAAGCCCCCAGAGCCTCAAGCAGGGAAGTGTGGGGTCCAACTTATGCTCTCAAAAGATCATTCCTAGATGCAAGAAGCTGTTGTCTGATAGCATTTCCAGTTTTTTTTAAATAATATGTTTTACCTTGTCCCCATGAGCCCACTTCATGGAAAAAAAGAAGAGCTCATAGAAGGGAATCTGTTTTGCATTGAAGAGAAAAGCTGTCATAATCAAAAAGCTGATTCCTTTCTGTATTTTTTTTTATGCTCCATGAAATTTTATAGCCTTGAGAAAAATTTGTCTTCTAAATCTAGCCAAATACTGCTGATGTCTGTTGCAAAATTAGTGTTTTGTGTTGCATAGCATTTTTTTCTTCTTTAAAATACCCATAGAATTTTTGACCTGTCTTATGACCAAATTCTGGACCCAAAGGGAGTATTTGATTGTAGTAGTGAGAAGTAGATCAGAGATAATGTAAGAGAAAGAATATGGCCTCAGCATTTAGCTCATCTCCTTGGCCATCATCCAACAGAGAATTTTCTCTGGGAGTGCTAGAGTATCAGGTACTAAAAAGTGGTACATTTTTAGAGATACCAACTTCAGGTCACACTATTCTAGATTTAGACTTTGTTATAAAGGATAAAATTCTTTCAGTTTTTATAGGAAGACATTTACTTATAATTACAAATTCTAGGTACTTACATTTTGGAAATTGTATTAAGTCATGAGTCCATGAAAATATAAACATGTTCTATTCTTCTTAGCATGTTTCTTCCCCTGGTGAAATGAGAATTGCCATTCTTCTCTTACAGCCCTGGTCTTATCCAGATATCCTGGTAAAGAGCTAAGCAAAGGAAATGTATGTATTGCTAGTGACACTGGGATCGTTTCTGTGTGTGCTGTACACAGGTGCACAGTGAAGGCTCTGCACATCTCAGGTTGGCCAGGCTCAGCAGAGATCAGCAACCTCGCTGAGGCTGGGGATTCACCAGACTGCCTTCAAAACATCTTGTCTCACTTGGGGAAGTAACACAGGAAAACAACTGGAACCATTTCTACAGCGTACTTTCTAGCTGTGAGCGCGATCTGCCCATCGGCTATCCCTGTGCCTCCATTTTGGGCGTGGCCAAGTTTTAATAGCACCGTGTGGTCCCCAGATGTTTGAGTTCAAAAAATTATGTTTTTTAGATACCAGAAACTTCACCTTGGGTTGTCTGTTGAGGTTTTTTTTAAATTAAAAACTTCATTTTATTTTGAAAAATTTTGGAAAATTTTGAAAAATTCTCAAGATGAAAGTTGAAATTCTTCAGTATTCATTCTAGTGCAGAATTTAAAGCACCCTCATCCCTTCTGGTTCTATGAGAAATTTTGTTTATTATTATGAATCTATTATTTTACTAGTTTTTAAAAATTAATTACCAATAAGCACATATATAGCAAAAGACCTGTTGTGCTTTATTTAACTAGTTTTAAAGAGCAAAATAGAGTGACATAGATGATTTCCACCATAGTTAATAATCTTGAGAAATTCTCTACAACAGGGCACTAAAAAGCATTCTATTTGCTAAGATAATTTATTCCATTTTTTTCTCTTAATATTTGGCACACTAAATCATTATTTAAAAATATTTATTAAAGGCATATCTAATGTGCTTATTTTCATGTACCTCTGTCCATTACATGAAGTTAAATTCAGGGTCTGAACAGTCTTCACAAGACCTCACAAAAAATGCACTTATACTCAGTATAAATTGAAAAAATAATAGGGTATTTCTCTAAATACAAAAAGAAAAACATCTACCTTTGAGTTTTTTTCAAACCCTGTCTAAATTGGCATGTGCCATCCATTAGTTTTGTATCGTGCAAACTTACGAACATATGTGTGCATTGTATGTGCTCAGTTTGGTGACAGGGTATCTGTGTGTGTATGTGTATATATGTATTTGATGATATATATATATATATGTATATATATATATATATATATCTTGTCAAATCCAAACTGTTTCACTTGAAATTTGAGGGAATTTTCCTAATATAAACCTCTAGTATATAAAAAAATAATAACAAGTAAATAAATATGTATATGTATAATATATATTATATGTGAATATATGTACACATATACATATATGACTATATATATGTGTGTGTATATGGAATGCTTTAACTATATTTTGTGGATTCTCACAGGGAGATAAGTAATTCTTCTATATATCAGGCATAGTGTCCTTTTTAACAAAATATTTAAATCTGATCATTTTAGATGTGAGTTCTTGAAAGAAAAAAGTACAATTTAAGTTTTAAAAATCCAGAAATGGTCTCTTGTTTTACTTTTTGTAGCAGCTGTTAGAATTTGGAGAGTGGCAGAGAAATGTCTGCAGCAGTTCTACAGTTTGTCACACACAAAAAATCTTTTTTACCTTCATTAGTGAGCATCTTAGCAAACAAGTGACTCAAACAATAACCACTCTTATCTGCAAAGGCCAGGTTCAGGTTTATCCGTGAAGTGGATTGGCAGCCACTCTTGTCTGCATAGCAACTGGGCAAATATTGTTCCAGCCCCAAGTGACCAATGAGAAGCAGGACCAAGCCATCAAATCCTTTCAGTACAAGCAGTGTGAGTGTGAACAATCGCTCACTCTCGTTCCCCTCTCATTTACCCTTTACCATTTCAAGAGTATGACCTCATCTACAGAGTGTAAATACTTGGGACTTTTATGAAGGGAAAATATTACAAAGTGCTGAAGTTTGCTTCAAGAACAACTTAGGTAGGCACTTCAGTTTAATTACTGCAATTTGTATATGTTGTGGTATTTGAAAACTATTGTAGTGTTAGTATACTCATTATGGATATTTCTAAGTGTCAGTGTATGAGTCAATAAATGATACTTTTTCTTATTCTAAGAAGATCTGTAATGACTAACATTAAGCAGACTGCATGTATGCTGTCACTTAATGCATGAATGAACAAGGCACCTTGGTCTGAGTGGCTGGCAGAATGGACTCTGGAACCAGTTAGTGTGGCATATGGTGAATCAGAATCAGATTTGACCCTCAGGCTTTGCGATTGAAACTTTGTGTAAATCGAACACAGCTTTTATTAACCCCTCTGCTGCCAAACCTTTATTTTACAGAAGAGAAAAATCAGTAAAAATTGTGATGTAACTGCAGAGATAAGCTTTTAAAAACCACAGCTGGGGGATTGTTTCCCTTTATAATCCTAAAGGAAATGTCATAGGATTTAAATCCATGCAGTGCAATAGTGACCATGTTTCCTGTGTTTTTCCTTCTCTTTGTGCTTTTCACCTTGTTTTTTATGATGCTGGCAAGCTTGGAAACCTCTGCCTCCTGTGTAAATGTATACTGTTAAAACAACAGGGAACTGGGCTTCAAATTACCTCCTCTGGGTACAGTACCCTCGGTTATTTACTGAGTGCAAGGTAAACAACTTGCTTTAATGCCAAAGCTTTTTAATGCATTGTATAGCAGGGTTTACTAATAGAAAAAAAATTCAGTAATTCTCTATTTGGTTTTATTTCAAACAAAATTGATACTGCCTTTGTCAATGCTGAGGCATTTGACTTTTGTTTTCAGCCTCGAAGATAATTCCCACAAATGTGAACTCATTCTGGCCACCTAAGAATTTTGTCATAGAAGCAGCAAGCTCTCTTTCCCTGGTGGGTTTTGAAATCTGGCCACATGGTATTTTTAAGTTGGCAAAGCGGTACCTTTTAGATGGATCTTGAGGATTCTGCATAATTGAGTACAGCAGGTCAACAAAAGTGCCAGTGTTCCTTAAAAACAAAACCAAAATGCTCTGTGGACCTAAAGCTAATGGTAAATGTTAGATTAAATTGCCGATTGCATTTCTCCATGTTTATCTTCTGAGTAGGAATAAAATTTAAGTGGGTCACCATAGCAGCATCTGTAACATTTTATGAGACAAAAGATCCTTTTTTCCACACAAAGATCCAAGCCAGAAGCATTGTCCATTAAGGAAAGCAAATAAGGCTAGAGGGACATATTTTTTACACTCATATTATGGAAATACTAAAGATCCAATGTCCTGAGGTCAGACTGTGGAACGCAGCTGTTCATATGCATTTTTGTCCTGGATTGACACTCTTGGTTAAGTTCTGAACATTGATCAGTTCTTACCCTCCAACATACCTAAAATTGGGAAAGTTGTCCCTGATCAAGTCACATTTTAGGATGGATATAAATGTATGCCTTGCAAAGCATTTATCTAGGCTTGGTGCCTAAGTGTTTTGTGATCTTGGTTTTTATTCTCTGGAGCATCTCTCTTTAGCTCTATTCTTTCAAAACAATGACAGGGTTCTCATCTGAAGAAAGCAGAGTAGAGAGCTGGTGTTTTTTCTTACACAACAATAATAGCATATTATACCGCAGTAGTAGTATACAGTAGTATAACAGTATAACTCCTTTCATGTTCCTGGACCCGATTCTGATGTGTGTGTTTGGTGGGGGGATGTAAAGGATGACCTTCCCACACACACATTGCCAAGCAATATTTGAGCACCAGCAGGGTGTTGGAGAATTCAACTTAGTTCTGATGCTTTCTGCCAGGACATGGCACCAGATTCCTGGGTAAAGGTCTCCGTCCTACACGGCTGCCCTCCACCCCGCCACTCTGGACACTGGTCTGCAAGCCCCAGGCAGTTCCCTGTGCTTCTGACCTACAGGCTACAGACTGGAGGGTCCCACGGCCTCCTCCTTGGGTTCTGTAATCTGCTAGAGCAGCTCACATTACTGGGGAAACAAATTCACCAGTTTAGTAAAGGGTACAAGTGAACAGCCAGGTGAAGAGATATTAGGGCAGGGTCCCAAATAAAGGAGCTTCTGTCCTCGTGGGGCCTGGGGCCTGGCTCGGGGCACGTGGAGGCGTCTGGCTCCCCACGTGTGGATGCCCTCCCACAGAGAAGCAGGACCCGAGAGTGATATGCTCCTCTTGGGGGTTCTGTGAGGGCTTCACTGCATGGTCACTATTCACTCTATCACTGGCCACTGGCTGATTCCGCCTCCAGCCCATGTCCCTGGGTGGGGATCCGAGAGTCTTACTAACATAACTAGACGTCCATTTCACCCTGAAGGCTCTGCAGTGTTTTCAGAAACTGTGCATGAAGACCGAATGTGCCTGGGCATATGTATTCGGTCATCTGAATGGGCGAGTATGTATTTCTTATGACTCATTATACTGCAAGACCTTCCGGCCTTTTCTGCTAGGGCTTTGTGCTCATCCTACCACCCTGCCTGCTTTCACCATTCATGTCCCTTCTCACTCTCTCCACTGGTGGCCCCCGCTGCCTCCTTCCCTTCTGACGCATTCATTGTGTAGCACATGCTCTACGCACCAGCCAGTTCTCCTATTTACTCTGTGTGACTCTGTGAACTCTAAGGAGAAGATTCAAATTGTACCCATTTTATAACTAAGAGAACATTTTTTTCTAAAGTTAAGCATAATCTCCAAGTTATCAATCAAATTCATCAGCTTCAATAATTTTTGCTACAATAAACATAAGGTTAAGATTTATACAACTTATAAATAAATTAGTAGTTTTAAGGTATATCTAAGGAAAATATTTTAATGAAAATCCTTGATTTCATTTAATTTCCAATTGTCTCCTAAAATGTAAGTTACTTTTCATAGACCCAGGATTTTGAAAACTATACTAAGTTCTCTTTAGGCTCTTTATTATGTATTGATGATCTTTACCATTTTTTTGAAGAATGGTTTTGTGGGTTAAAAAGCAAGATTTTCTGAGGTAAATTTCATGCTATATACAGCATCGGCCTTCAAAACTTGCTTGCTGAGTGGATTGCTAAACCACAGGGTCTTAGTTTCTCCCGCAGATTTTAAACCTAGAGAGAAGTTAACATTCTGAATAATCCTATTGTGTCTCTAGAATACTGTAAACAACTGAGTTATAGCACTTTATGTAGCACTTTATATATATATATATATATATATATATATATATATATATATATATATGCACATCACCTGTGCCAGCCTGGATAAGTACTTGGAAAATATTTCTTGAGGGTGAAAATTAATAAATGAATTAATAAATAATTAAAGATTTATACTGCCTTCAAACATCTCCTGTACAGTATGCCACGTTCGTAGGAGCCTTGCTCACAACACCTGAAAGGTGGAAGCAGCCCAAGTGCCCACTGGCAGGTGGGTGGCTGAGCACACGGTGATGCGCACGCACAGTGAGATGGTTCTCAGCCATGAAAGGGAGGGACTCCCGATCTTGCTGCAGCATGAATGAGCCTGCAGGCACTGTGCTAAGTGAAATAAGCCAGCCACAAAAATGTAAATACTGTATGATTCTACTCATGTAAGGTCCCTAGAGCAGTCAGTCCACAGGGACAGAAAGGGGAGCAGTGGTCGCTGGGGCTGGGGGGTGGGGAGGATTAGTATGAAGTGGCTGTTGGGTCTCAGTTTTGGAAGATGAAGTGAGTTCAGGGGGTGGATGGGATAATGGTTGCACAGAGTTGTGAATATACTTAATGCCACTAAACTTTACATTTAAATATGGTTAAAATTGTCTCTGTTATGTATATCTTAGTAAATTCTTTTAAACCCTAGTATACACAAGAAACGTTTTATTCATGCTATGGTAAAACAAATCCTACACACATTGGGGAATAGGTGTGGCCCTCATAAGACCTGAAATGAAAGAAACTTGAAGCAGGAGGAGAAAGGCCCTCTCCTTCTTCCTGCCCTTCTCAGTACCCGACCCCACTCCTCCCCTTGCCCAGAGTCTTTGCCCTTTAACCAAGTCACTGTCACCACAGCTGTAAGCAATGCTTCGGGGTATCACTGGTGAACACTTACTGGGATCCATGTACTCCACTCAGTGATGCACACACATGGAGGGCACTTGTCCAAGACGCCATGTCTGATTAAACAGGAAAGCCAGGGTACCCTCAGGTCCATCTCCCTCCACAGCCCAGGATCCTAACTGCTGTTCCATGGTGATAGAAAACTATTCAGGGGACTCTCCACCATTTGCTTTCCCTGGACTTCCAAGCCCTTTCAGAAGGTGTAGATACCCAGCAGTCCTCCCACACTCAGTTCATCTAAAACGAACACTCGATTCGACGCGCCTTCCCAAGCTCTTCCTCGGCCAGTCTCATGAGGGGCGCCACCGTCTTCCTGATGCTCAGCGCCAGCCTCGGGATCAGGGCTGATTCCCTCATGTCCCGCTTCGTCAGCAAGGCCCGTCGGCAGGGCCCCAGATTGGGACACCCTCCGCTTGCCGCGCCGAGCCACCGCCTGCCCTTCCCCCGGATGGCAGCCGCTGCCTCTGGGCAACAGCCTTCCTTGCATGGTCCAGGCGATGGGCAGAGCGGTCTTCTAAAGATAGAACTCTGACCGTAACGTTAGCCTGCTTGGAACCCACCAGTGACTTTTGACTGATCTAGAACAAAATCCTTCTCCTTAAGATGGTCCACAGGTAAAGCCCATCTGGAACCTCCTCCCCCCTCCAGCTGCACCTCACTCTTCTCCTCATCTTATTCTGATAGCTGTGCTCTAAGTAAATGGACTTGCTTTTCCATTTCCTACAATTTCCAAGCACAGGAAATTGCTCAGGGTCTGTGCGTGTGAATTTGTTCTTCCTATGATGGTCCTTAGAGCCAATGTCTTCCCCTGGTGCCTGTTCTCAGCTCAGAAGTCTCCATCTCAGGAACGTCTGCTCTGAGCACTCCAGAAGGGCCCTCCCACCCGAAGGGCCCTCCCACCCCACTGCCCGTTAGCCCATCGCCCTGCTTCATTAATTGCTCGTCATTCTTCATTCATCACTAATTTGAAACTATGGATCTATTTCCCTGTGTGTTTTGTTTGACTCTCTGTCTTCCTCCACTAGACCAGCCCTGTCATCACTGGGAGTCTGTCTGCCTTTGCCAGCACTACATGCCCAGTGACCCAAACGGTGCCCAAATACAGTATAAATGAATGTACGCCTAAGAGGGCTGGTGGTCACGCAAGCGGGTACAACCCGCACACACCCCCGGCCTTCCTCGGTGGGGAAAGGACTCTGAAGCAGCGAGCACGGTGCAAGGCCGTGTGCCATGAGGAAGGGAGGTGGAGTTCTAAGAGAACATGGAAGCAGAGAGGGAGCGCCTTGGGCCGGAGCGGTCAGGGAGGCTCCCTGGAGAAAGGTGTGCTTCCTGGAGGCCCTCTCTCCAGGGTCTGTCCATTGGGTAACAAGAAAGCAGACGGTGCTACTGGGGAGGAAGAAAGTTCCTCTATCCCCTGAAGTTCTTCTAACTGGTCTAAGAATCAAAATGACATGAGACAGATTAACATGAGAAAAAAACCAAAGTTTAATTACTAATCACATACTTATGGGGAAGCCACAGACATGTGTTCCAAAGCCCGACAAGAGAATGAAGTATGTATGTCATCCTGAACTGAGACAGGGTGAGGGCCTGAGACTTCAAAGGACAAGGGGACCGATTCGCAGGAATATGGAAAGAACCAATGTTTGGTAAACAAATGTTTGCTGAGCCACCCAGAAAGAACGATGGGGCACAAAGAGGAGTTTTTACAGACCGCCACACCCCTGCCTGTCTAGTTCACATTACGATATAGTCCCTAAGGTGACGGCTGCCCTCCTGGAGCAGGTCCTCTACCTGGATTCTTTTTATGCAGTGAGGGGTGGGAAGTCAAAGTCTGAGTCTTCTGGCTCTTGGTTGGTCTTGACTGAAATAATCTGCATGTCCCAATGGCACATCTTTGGGGGGCCTGCCCTGGGTCCCTACAGTGCCCTTCATAAAATGTGCAAAGCAGCCCAGTGTCGTTTGTGTGGCGTATAAATCCCGATGCAGTGTTTCTAAAGGCTAGAGATTGCTGACGTGATCACAGGCACTGTGCTCACTCATCAGTGGGGTACAGCCTCTGACTCTTGGATCCTTTAGTTAAAGGGAAAACAATTTCTGGGAAACATTTATTTTTTGTAGGGTTTATCCTTAGCTTGCCAGAATAGCTGTGTTTTGGGATGATCTGTGCCACATCTTGCTTTCTGACTGTTATTGATATTGTCATGGTGCTTAATTAAGCATAATACTGGCATAAACAATGTAGTCATGGAATGCTGGAGATAATAAAAAGGGTATGTTCGGAAGCATCAGACATTTACTAGATAGCTTAAAATATGACTTCTATAAAATCTTCCAAAGTCGGCGATGCTTTAAAAGTTATTTTGAATCACCTGAGTCACTTCATACCCCTCATGAGGGCAATGGAACAACAGCTAACTGTAAATAATTGCATTTTAAAAGCCCTTACATGGATGTCCCTGCTGCATTTTGTCACTGCTCAGACCCCTGCTTAAACTACGGGAGCTTCTTTCTGGTCTTTCTCCTTGTTATTCTCACCTTCGTCGTATCCATCTTCAAACTGCTTTGAGGCCCATGGTTATAATGAATGATCATTTCATACATCTATTCTACAACACAGAATTGTGGTGAAATTATTTAGTTGCTACATCTGCCTCCCTAATGGAAGGTGTGCTCCTTGAGGGAAGGAACTACCATTTTGTTTCTGAATTCTTGGTATCCAGTATCATCTAACTTACAGTAGGCACACAATAAAAAGCCAGTTAACAGAAACAATTTGTCCACCGGACCCAAGAAACAGCACACTTAGGAGGGGGCTCAAGGAAAGCAAATCAGTTGAATTCATATTGGCTACAGATAAGAAAGGTAGGCTAACATGGAGTGGGAAAAGTCCCAGGATGGGTGGTTAGTCCACAGAGAAGGCTCATAGGTTGGTTGGTGATCATGGTCAGACATTGGTTACATGCAAGGGGGATGCAGTGGTCCTGGAGAACCGTCTAGATGGTTGTTGAAATGACTTCATCTGGGAAGGTGGAGTCTCTGGTCAGCTGTAGCCTATGGCTATTGACTGATGGCCTTCCCTTGTCTTTCTCCCTCTGTCTCTGACCCTTGTATCACTTAATTTAGGACATTTCAGAAGTTTTGCCTTGTCATTTTCCTCTTTTCATCAAGGTATGCCATAGAAATCATTGCTGATGAAGGTCTATTATTAATTTTAGCAGTTAAAAACGGCCCTTTTATGTTCAGGGCATTGTCCCATGTTGCTAGGAAGGCTCATTCCTAGCAAGTCTTGATCCATGGAGGGGGGGAAATTTAAAGGTAACCGGTTGAGATGAGATATCCTGGGCCAGTTATGGGCAACAAGATGGTGAGAGAGAGAACTAGCAGGCCACTCTGGTGGGGGATTGTGGGTAAAATTGCAACATTTCTAGAATCTCTCACCTGGCCTTAGTACATCTCCATATCAGCAGGTGTTTCCAAGGGATGCAGAGAAGTAGCCCGTCTCCGTGTCAATAGGTGATCACAAGGCGGGTGGGGAGCAAGGCTGTGCGGGACGGAGAGGTGGGCGGGGTCCTTTTGCAGCCGTTGTGAGAAGCGTCGGAGCGCAGAAGCAGACGACTGCTTGTAAGCAATAAACGGCTTTTTTCCACTGTATTTCCCCCTTTGACTGATTTCAGCTGCAAAGGTTATTTGCCCTGGGCTGGGAATGTACTTTCCCCCTGGAAGTACAGGGATCTTCAGTTTCCTTTTCTTAAAGAGTTTCTTCTGCTGGAAAGGCTTAGATGGCTGATTCAGTCTGTCGAGCAACTTTATGTTGGGTGGGGTTTCATTCCTAGACTTTCTCAATTGAGAAGAACAACAAGTGTAAAGTTTAAATGAAATAACAACAAGCAAAATTAAAAGTATGGCCACAAGTACAATCTGAAAGATGGTTTTCATCCATGAGCCTCGTGACCTGAACCATCATTTTCATATCTCCCTCAATCAGGGTTGGGTCCCTCAGGGCCCTTATTTTTATAATAGCAGTAGCTTTTATGATGGTGCTTGGGCTTTAGATTTCTATAACCTGATTGCACATCTGTAGTGTTAAAAATTACAACAGGAAAGGAAATAGAAGGAATCTAGGTTAGGTCTTTTTGAATCTTTCAGCATATACAGGCCTGGTCGCTGTCCACTTCAAGGTCTCAGCAGCTTCTCTTCCTAGTTTGAGATCGCAGATGATGCGTCCTTTTCCTAAACCTTCTACAACTTTTTCACATTCAGATTTTGTCCTAAATTTTCCTTCTTTAAATAACCAGCCTCTTACCTTTAGGGCAAAGTTATTTTTTTCTCCCTCATAAAATGTATTTCCATTCATTATACCTTCTTTTACTAAAAACACACATCTTACTTTTCTTCAGTGCAGAGATGTTTCCTTTACTATTTCTAGTTGCTTTAAGTACTCTTATAATAATTTTTAATTTTTAGACCTTAATTTCTAGCAAAAACTGTAAGCAGTTGTGAACTGTTATACCTGCATTCTTTAGATCAGCAAATTTATGAATACATTCCATATTTTCTTCTTTGTAGAAATATTTGCTGCTTTGTAACACAATCTTTTAATAGGCACGAAACAATTTTACTAACAGACCTAAATTATCCTTAGTTTCTCTGTAATGAGTTAAGAGTAAGTAAGCATATATTCAATTATAAGTAATGTTTCATTATTTTTTTATTTACAAATGATCTAGATATCAACAAATAACTAAGTCAGACAGCTTAGCAAAACTTTAAGATTTCAGATTATCAGAAAAGAATTTTAAGCTATTTTTAGGTACATATACCATAACACATAATTGTTGCTAAAAGATTCACCTCCTACACCTGTTTAATTAACCTGTTCTCAACTGCCATGCCTAGATAACCCACAAAAACTTCATTAGACATCAAAGTCAGCCATTCTCTCAAGCCTTTTTTTTTTAAGGTTTAACAGATAACATCAACTTATATGACTTCAAGTAAACTTAAGCAGAATAAAAGTTTTCATTTTAATGTTGATAACCTTATAGACATGTCTATTTTAATTAAACCAAACTTAAATATTCCTAGATCACATGAACTTGAAAAACATTCTGGTTGGTTTCTATTCTATTTCTGAGATTTATTAATGCTCAATTTAAAAGCATATATTTTTAACTAATTAAATAGAGCTCTTTACAAATTAATTTTAGCAATCCTACTGGAGGTAGGAAAATCTTACACATTGTTTTTCTTTTTAAAGTCTCCTTTCCCATTTTTTTCCATTTTTTTCTTCAGTCTTAGGAATTGAGGATGATCCAGATAAGAGTTGTAAGTGGACTTTGACATGTTCCTAGACTTGTATTTCTGGTTTTGGAAAAATTTGTAAGATAAGGACAGTTGATTTCAACTCAGTGGGGTTCTAACTTAAATGCCATCATAGTTCATAGCTTTGTCTACCAACATTATCCTCAATTTCTTTCTTTCCCTTTGGGTACATGTTCTAATTTTACCTTACCTTACAGAAGAGCACCTTAAAATTTCTATCAGGTTCTAAATATCAGCTTTCAATCTGGCCTATTTTTGACAATAGCTACTAAAATTTCTTTTACATATCTTGTTAGTTTTCAGCCAGGACAAACATTAAACATTTTTGGCAGTATTGAATAATACCCCTTGGGTGTCAGAGGGTCCCCAAAGAGGGCGCCCAAGATCCAAAGCTACTCCCAAAGATAGCCAGAAGAGACAATCAACAACCAGGTAGGCAAAAAGCCAAGCCCAGCTTTATGATGTAACATAAAGCAAGGGGCAATAGCTGTTCCTGGGAGAGAAAGGGTCCTTAACTGATGTGACTGGATTTGGAAAGGAAGAGACAACATTTAGTAAAATTTTCCTCTCTCAACTGGACACGTCAGAGATTCAGATGAGCTGCTTCTGGTAAAAACCATCACCCTTTGTGGGCTTCTGCAAGTTCTTCTAGAATCCTCTGTACAGGCTCAGACCTCTACAGTTTCTCCTTGACTCTTCAAGGGAGTAACATAGGAGTGGCAGTTACACTCAGCCTTACAGTCTTTTTTGTTTTAGGTGCCTCATATTTTTAATTTCTCATTAGCTTTTTGTAATGCAAATTTTAGTGAAGATATTCTGGAATTTTGCAGATTTGGCTTTTAGGCGCTCTGTTTAAATGCTTTTATCTTGTTGGAAGTTCCTCATAGTGGCTGTAGTTATTCTAGGCTATAATTGCCCTGAGGGCTGGCAACAGTTTGGTTGGACCCTAGTCACAAATGTAGTTCTGTCCAACCATATCTGGCTATAAATGGAGTGTAACCCACATTTCTGTCCAATCATAGGATCTCCAACCTGATGGTTATTAAGCCAACTTCTCAAGCCACCAAACAAACTTAGTAGTATTTTGCCATTTGTGCTAGATATGCACAACTTCCAGAGCCATGGTTTTTAGTGCTAGAAGGTGGCATACTGGACTCTTTAGAATTTAAGTGATCCCATAAAGGCCTTTATTTAAAAAAATAAGGCAATTTAGATTTGCAAGAGGCTGAGTCAAAAGCACCTCATTCAGGAAATTGCAAAGATATACGTTTAGTAAGGTTAATCCATTTAGATAAAAATGTGCACAACTAGCCCTGTATTTCTTATGAGTACTGGCCAGGGGAAGTTTTGGGATTTTGACTCCCCGTATTTTAGGCATTTGCTCCAGCTGACCAAGTGCTTTGGGTCTGTCTGCTCTTTTGAGTGCCACTCTCCAAAGTCTCACCAACGGGTCCCTGGCTACTCTCTTACGTGTGTTGGGTGGTCCTGAGTATCACCAGATATTCAGGACTGCTCACAGTGCTGGGAGACCAAATCCTTATAATGCACTTTCCAGATGAGCTAGACAGACGCTCCATCTAACCCAGGAAGGACGTACGTTCTTCTTTGGGAAGCCCTTTGAGACGGTTACACATCACAGGCCAAGGTCTCAACACTTCCACAACACTTCCTAGTCACCTAGGAACACCCCTGAGAGGGCTGGAAGGAAGAGTTGTCCCTAATCTTTGGGGTGAGTTCACCTGCATGCAGTTTGATTTGAAAACTAAGGGTTTTGAGCAACCAAGAGCAAATATAATCCAAATTGAAATTGTACTAAATGGCCACACAAAGTATTGCATGAGCTCCATTATTTCAGAGAAACATCAGAACATATCTAGATAAACAAACAGTCAGAACAGACTGCATCTAGGCAAACAGTCACTGGCATAAAACAACAAAGCAAACAACAGATTTGAGGGCATCCATCAAACTCACCAGTTCCAGATCAGCAGTCATGCTGCAGCGTCCAGGATGGGCACCGACGGACATTCAGAACAGGAGCCCAATAAAGCCAGACTACAGCAACCACAAGTTGTGGGTGCATAGTCCCTATGCCAAATAAAAAACTCGAGAGACCAAGAGATCTCTGAAATAAAAGAGCTAATGAGACTTTACAGATGCTGGCCACATAAGGACTGAGTCCTGGGACAGGAAGTTTCTGCTTCACTAGCAGCAAAGCCAGTTAACAGTTAACAGAAACAGTTAACAGTTAACAGAAACAACTTGTCCACTGGATTCAAGAAACAGGACACACTTAGGAGGGGTCTCAGGGGAACAGAGTTGGTTGAATTCACATTAGCTGCAGATAAGGAAGGTGGGCTAATGTGAAGCAGAGAAATTCCTGGAATGGGTGGTTAGTCCACAGAGAAGTCTCGTGGATTGGTTGTTGATGGTCAGACATTGGTCACATGCAAGGGGGATGCACTGGTCCTGGGGAACATTCCAGATGATTGTTGAAACGACTTCATCTGGGAAGGCGGGGTCTCTGGTCAGCCGCAGCCTATGGCTATTGACTAATGGCCTTCCCTTGTCTCTCTCCATCTTCCTCTGACCCTTATGTCACTTAATTTAGACCATTTCAGAATTTTTGCCTTGTCATCAGTAACCACTCTTTTGCCCTCACTTTATTGTAAGAATACAGTATGTAATATGTATAACATACAAAATACATGTTGATTAACTGTTTATGTTACCAGTAAGGCTCCCAGTCAACAATAGGCTATCAGTGGTTAAGTTCTGGGGAGTCAGAAGTTATATGTGGATTTTCAACTGCAGATTACATGTGGATTTTCAAATATGGCTTTATATGGGTCATAAAGTGCTCATAACCCCCGTGTTGTTCAAGGGTCAATTGTAGAGATTATTTCCTTGTGTTATATTAGGAAAAGGCAGGAGGATGAGGAGCAATGGAATCTGACTTCATTCCAAAATACTTTGCTAAGTGTATACTGTGAATGAGTAAAGTGAGGCCTCACTGATAGGTACCGGGAAAAGATGGAGAGTGAAGAGATGCTGGAAATAGGAAATTACCTCCTAGACCTCGCTTCTTGAACATTAACGAGCAAACAAATCGCTCGAAGATCCTGTCCACACAGGTTCTGATTCAGGAGGTCTGCACTGGGGACTGAGGTTCTGATCCCCAACAAGCCCCCACGTGATAGTGATGCTCTGGTCTGCTGGCTGCACTTTGAACAGTGAGGCCCCAGATTATGCACCAGTTTTATTCCTAATCTGGGTTTACTTAGGAAGATCTACAATCCCCCGATTGTAGGAGAGTGTGGATTGAATTCACTTAAAGGAAATACGTATTTTTCATGTAAGGTTATGTGACTAATGGGACAGAATTTTATATGTTGCAGTTGGGATGTTTGTCATATTATTGATCTTGTCCCACCAAAGTGGATTCACTCCACTTCCACCCCTGCTCAGTGGCCCTGGGACTTCACCTGCCTACCACACCTGTATTCTGCATCTATCCTCCTTCAACCTTTTTCTTCCATGCAACTTTCCAAATCCAAATTGAGGTGTTTGAAGAAAGGCATGTTACCATCTTATCTCCACCAATCCTAGTAAGAACATTTCAATTTCCTGAGCCTTAGATTTCTCATCACTGAAACAAGGAGCATGGTAGTATCAGAAGTTAATAAGTAGGCATGTGAAGTGCCCACAAAATGTCTGGCACAAAGTGGGTTCCACATGAACCTCGGATCCATCCCTAACCCACTTATCTGGTCCTGCTTCAGTGTGGATTTGCATAATCTGAAGCTATTACATGTAGACATCTTGTAAAATTTAGCCCTAGCTTGGGTAGTATCTTAAGACCCTCAAGTTATTTTCACGTCTTTTCTTCAAGTTTAATTTGCAATGATTAATATTAATAAATTCCAACCTCTGTACCTTGCAAGCATCCCTCTGCTGAACTACTATAATGTTATATACAGTCTGGGTTGATTCAGAATATGGCACACATGGCTCTCATTCCAGAGAAAAGGGGTGATAACTTCACTGGGTCTCTCACATTAAACAAATACGATTTTAAAGAAATGTGTTCATGAATCATTTTTCTTGGCCCTCAGCCAAAAATAATTATTTTGTATTTTGTCATCTTTTCATTTAGAATTCAATTTCATTCTTCATTAGAATATGTGTTAACACTCTTAATTTGTATGATTTGCTTAATGAAAAGTGGGATATATAAAATAAAATCACTTCTAAGACATCTAAAGAATTGTCTTCTATTTTAAGCATCAAAGCAGATCAGAGACATTGTTTAAATGTCTTCTCTTTCAATTTGTTTGCTTCTGCCGCCCATAAATGGGCAGACTTTAGGCACTCCCAGCCGAGTTTCTGAGTATGAACATTCTGATGTGGACTGTGTGGCGGGAAGTTCTCTGATGCCTGAGAATATGGATGGACTGAAAGGGGTTGTTTTCTGGAAAGCCACTGCATGTTTTCATTAACTTATTTAACAAACATGTATTCTGAACCAGGTACTGAAATTCATCAAAACATCCCAGAACAAAGAAAAATAATTCTATTTAATAGCAGAGGTAACAGCATCCTCAAGGTATTGAGAAGCCCCTTAAAGATATAAGGACCACAGGAAATACTGTCTGTGATGCATAATAAGTATAATACTTTTGAGTTTATAGTACATTGCAGTTTTATGACCAGTATCTAATTCATTTCTCACAATATCCTTGTGAGTGGCTTCTGTGTGAGTGTAAGTAGAATATGTGAGTTGGGTGTGTGTGTAAGGGTGTGTTGTGTGTGTATATGTGTGTCGGTGCAGGTGAAGGAAGGAGGAACGAGACATTATTAACCCATTTCAAAGATGAGGAAGTTAGAGGTATGGCTATCAATGTCACTTCATTTGTACTGGTAGGTCCCAGAAAAAAGATTGAACCCAGCCTTGTACTTGCACCCCTACTTCTCTCCACTAACCCAGCACCTGTAAGATTCCTTATGACTGAGGGATTCGAGCCATACCAGAGGTCACCTGCACGGTACTGACTATGCAGGAAAGCACCCTTCATTAGGAGAAGACAGGGAGAGTCCCGAGTAGGTGCAGTGTGTGCCCTTGGACTGAACACCTAATTCTCCAAGCTCAGGGCCAGCCTGGGGAGCAGCCTGTCATTTTCTGAGACACCAGCTGAGGGCGCATGTGGACCCAGTTCCCAGCCTGGGGGTGGAACCAAGTGGCCTGCCCGCTCTTGTCGTGAGCCAACTTTTCAGAGCAATGTAAGTTGACTTGGGGAATCCTCTTAGGAAACCAGTTTTGTGATTTTCACACAATGACATACTACTTAGAAATACTGGCTCTAGAGGCTTTTATATGGTAGAATGTCAGAAAACAGCATTGGCTAGAAACACCTTTCCCCAGAACCCATTAGAGTAATGTTGTTAAGTAGGAGCTAAGTTTAGATGGTACAAATTGGCTTATGTTCTGGTGATTCTGTTTGAGATTGGGAATAAATGTCTGAAAATTTTTGGTTCAGCCAGAGCGTTTGCAGACTTTCACATAGCTGCAAGACACCACGTCATCTTTCCTGGCCCTCAGAGGCAGGACAAAAAGACGGCTTTCTATCCCAGCAGTGCCTCTCTGGCTTCTACTTCCGCAGCCAGCAAAGAGAAAGCTGAGGCTCTCACCCCAGGACCCCAGTATTCTCCAAACTTTTGGCCATCCAAGAAGGACCGAAATGTCCCAAGTTTTGTAGCAACTCCCTTTTTAGAACACAGACCACATTTTTCCACATCTCATTAGACTCAGCTGGGCATTCCTGCCACCCAGCACAGCCCAGAATTGACCTTTGCCGGGGTGTGGTCCCCAATTTCCTTTGCTACACTTAATCATTGATTTAGGAATTGTGGGGAGCGGGGGAAAGGGACAAGTCTCTACATTTACTTGAGACCTGGTAAAATAAAGGTAGCCAGAGATTCATAGACCTGTGAAGGTAAAAAGTAAGTTGAATCAATGTCCAAGTGTGGGTCAGAATCCAGAATTGGGTTCTAATCATAAACTAATCTCTGATCATTGGCCAGGCCCCCAGTGTCCCCAGCAGCAGTTTATCTCTTCCTGGGTTCAAGAGGGCCATGCTTTTGAGGGCAGTTCGGGCACCTGGGCAGCAGGCCTAGGTGAAACCAGAGGGGCCGTTTACACCGGACGTGCCAGATCATCAGTTCAGTCTCTCAATTCTCCATTAATTCCTTTGTAGCATTTAAAGATATTTCCCCCTGGATTTCCTTTTAAAGTATCATGTTCGATAGGGTGCGATGTTGCCAGGAACACTTGTGTCCAGAGGCTGAGGGAAAAGACAGGCTATCTGTGTGGAGCAGTGCTTCTCAGGGGAGGTGGACGGTGCCCCCCAGAGCACATTCGCCAGTGTCTGGAGACATGTCTGTGGTCACAGCTGGTGGGGGGGAGCTACTGGCATCCAGAGGTGCCGCGACCATCCTACAACACCCTGAGAAGCCCCCAATGAAGAGTCGCCCGGCCCGAAACGTGAACAGGCCGAGTGTGAGAACCCCCATGTGCGGACAGCAACAACAGCCTGCTGACCCCTCGCGTGACGGCAGCTGGAAACGTCCTCAAGAGCCTGGGGATTTGGAAAATTCTGGAGTCACGCCAGCACATCAGCAAAGGAGAAATGTTTGGAAAGCCACATAGGCAGCGGCCAGTCAAACGCCTGCGTGAAGACCGAACTCGTGCCCACCATCTGCCTAGCTCACTGGGCCGCGGCCCCGAAGGACAGGAGCTGCTCACATCACTCGGTGGCGGGAGCCGCGGAGCGCAGATCCCGGAGCCTCCAGCGTGCCCGGGGCCAGGCTGGGCGCGGTGGGCCCCGAGGCCGCGAGGCGGACGCTCCTGCCCGGTGGAACCTTCCCACCTTCTCTCAAGCCTTGGACGGCCTCGTGCACGGCGAGGGCTGGGCCGCCGACCGCCCTCCCGCCTCCTCCCTGGGGTGCAGACCCCCCAGCCGGCACCAGGGAGGGGAGGACCCTCTGCCTCCCCGGGCTGGGCGCCCTGCCGTGCTCAGCAGCCGCAGGCCCGGTCACCACTGGCCTCACGGCGCCCACACGGGGAGCCTAGAAGAGGCGCGTGGGGGGAGGGTAAGATGGGGCCGGGGACAGGACGGGGCTTGTCGGTCCGCTGCCCGCCACCCCTCTCCGCAGCCAGGGGCCCGGGGCTGCCGCGCCTTGGGTCTGGGGGCATCCTGGGCGGCCCCTGGAAACAGGGAGCGTCCGCCCCGTCAGCAGCTCCGGGCCAGGGTCGGCGCCCTCCTTCCTGAGCCCATTCCCAGTTTCCCCCCACCCGGACCGCTGGTAGGAAATTTGGATTTGTAACCCCTTAAGCCAGAAAATTACCCCATTATTCTGAGAATCTTCAAAGGTCAAGAAATATCGGAAAGGGAACGGCAGGAGCCTCTTGAAGCTGACCTCCCGCCCGGTCCACCCCAGACGGCCGGTCTGCAGGTTTTTATGGAGGAAAGGAAGTCATTTCAGATACTTCTTCTGGCAGACCCGGGTTACTAATTCTTATCCGGTTGCTTCACTACATTAATTTTTTACTGTAGAAAGAACAAGATATTTTAAAGAATAGCCTAATTTAATCTCTATCAAAAACCCCTTCAAGAAAAATTGTTTTCCTTCAGTCAGTTTCTTCTTTCAAGTATTCCCTTCTATAAAGCAGTTGCTTTATAGCCTTAAGTGAGATTGATTTCTCCATTTGTAGAGCTTCTGTCTGTGCCTGTCATTGAGTGTTCGTGTTTGGATCACAGCTTGAAGCAAGGGTTTCTGTAAAACTCTACATAATTGGACATTTCTAGAGTAAAGCCAGCTTTTGTCAAACACGACCTTATTGGTTCTCAGAACTAGCTCCCTGAGCAGGGAAGTCTGCATCTTTTTTAAAGCACTTTAGTGTGCCATAATGTATCATTCGCAATTGAACATACGGTAAATTATGCTCCTAGAAAAGTCACCGCTCTGATCCGTGTCTCATCTGATGGGAGCAGCTGCATCCCGCTGCAGGCAGGATTCTGTCCGCTTACTCCCTCGGGGCCAAACAGGTGTGGCCTAAGCCCCAGTCTGGGTTGGAGAGCTCCAGGGAAAGTCTCTGTGCTTCAAGAAGCTCCAGCATGAGATCAGAAATCAGCCCAAATCCCTCTGAGTCAGAATTCTGAGTCAGTTCTTTAAAGGCAACTCCTTCATTTCTTCCTGTGACTCCTAGTGCCCTGCTTCACAGTCAAGAGCTCCGGGGCCATGAACTCCTCCCTTGGATAACCCAGCGCACTGTTCACCTATCCCCACCCATTACCTATATAAATATGCCACACACACACACACACACACACACACACACACACACACACACACATATAGCTGAGCCATCTCTTCATATATGAAAACTCAAGAGTGAGGGGAACAGTTGAAATGTCTGTTCAGAACTGACACTCCACAGTAAAGCTGGAAAGAGAAGTTTAGTCAGTTATTAAGAATAAGAGGCTTGTTGCTAAATTGTAGTAATCTAAACATTAGCTGAGCATCTTGCAACTGAGAGAATCGGCCTAATGGGCTCCTTTGCCAAGTGCCATGCCCAGGAAGGACGTAAACCCTTGGAGGTGTCAGAATTCCCAACTGATTTTTCTCCATGATCCCCTTTGCTTCTGTTCGGCAGACATGTGCTGCCTCTGCTTGGCCCCAAGCCAACTGGAGTATAAAAACCAGTTTTTACAAGTAAGTCCACTTGTACCAAATGTCACATGGTGGAGGAATTTGCTGAACCCTCTGGGACTGGCGTGCTCAGCTCCATGTTCTTTCCCCAGGTTGATCAGAGGTCTTAACCCCTCCACAGAAGTCTTAACGTCAGCTGACCTCCAGTGTGTATCTCAAATTTTCCCACAGACAGCTCTCTCCCTCAGAGGATCTGAGACTGCTAGTGCCACTCTGTTGCTATCACTAGGAATTCACAATGGCACTGGCTTTCTACACAGTGATGGCACAACACTGATTCATGTCATCTATGCATCAATCAAATATTTAGTGCCATCTGAGTACAAGGGCATATGGTCTGGAATTCTATTTTTCCAGTAGGAGTAAGGACTGCTTCCTGGTGAAGCACCAGCAAGAGGGGACGGGAGGCTCTGACTGGGCTCCTATGGGACAGATGTCTGCAGTGCACTGCAGTCTCAGGAATGACTGATAACTTAGCAGACCTATAGTTCGGTGCAGAAGGACAGTCATGGAGCAAAGAGCAGGATGACATAGGTGATGAAGAGCGCTTTCTCTTCACTCAGAAGGGGATCTAGCAAGCACCTACTTCCCATCATATCATTGTCTAAGCAGCTAGCTGCTTCTCGCCCTCAGAGTTACTGCCATATCTATGACAATGGCCTTTAGAGAGACCACCAGTGCCGGGAGTCTGCATCAGGATACAAAATCATGAGTTTTTATAGCAGGTGATGGGTACAGACTCCAGTGAGCCAGATGCATATCTGGATTTCCTAGTTTATGTAAAGGAGATCATAGTATCTCCCTAGAAAATCAGTGTGAGAATTAGAGATATAGGTGTATAGTTTAGCTTGGGGCATAACAGAGGCACTCCATGAAAGGCAGACACAGTTTTTACTACTAGAAATTCCTTCTCATCACTAGTCAAACAACTTTTTATGAAAACCTCACCTTCAACCCTGATTATAACCTGGGGAATTCACTCAATAATCTCAACTCTACCTGTATGTATGACTACTTCTATTTCTATATAACACTGATGTATTTTTTTAATCTGTGTTGTAAGAAAACCCAAAATATGGTACGATTTTTTTGATATAAAATTCCCAGCCCGAAATACATTGTTTTCTTTCCTAAAATAATATAATTAAAGCTTCTTTTCTGTTAATGACAAATATACTATTCTTAATTTAACCCTAAACAGATGTTGAAAATTTTCTTTGGAAATTTTTTTTCTTTGGAAAACTTTTCTTTGGAGAAAGAGGAGGGAATAAGATACAAAGTTTTAAAGTAAGAAATATATCATCCTAAGATGTCAGTTATTTGAGAAATAATTTCTAAAATATAGATAAATTAAACAAGCCATAGAAATATTATTCTTAGCAATATTATTGATTGTTAAGGACTTGACAGCTATCTGTTGGGAAATCTGACATATGCTTGAAGAGGTCATGAAGAGGAATCCCAAATATCATAGGAAATGTGCAGAAGAGAACTTGGTTCATAGGAAAAAACAAAAACCAGTACCGTTCAAAAACAAGAGAAAGTTTACTCAGAACCAAAAGTATCTAGAAGTGTTTTATTTTGAGACCTCAAAAACTGGTTAAGTCATGGTAAGATGTGTCTAAAGAACAATTATTAGAAAAGGAGCACACAATTTAATACAGTGACCTGTTCCTAAAAGCCAGGAATTCCACTGCATGGAGAGGACCAAGTTGCAGCAAAAAATCAAGCCAAAATATCTTACTATTTTGTCACTTGACCCTAACTCTCCTTCCATTGTGACCTATTCCTCAGATACCAAGTCACTATTGTAGAGATAGCGATTAAGATACTATTTTAGAAAGGGCATCTTTACCTACAACGTGTCTTTCTAATGTAGCCTGATGTGTCTAGAAGCCAAGGTGTAAAGAACAGTGCTATTGTGCCGCATGAGGCAATGGGCTCTACAGGATCAAACTTGAAGAGGAATCTAGGTCATTGTCCCGACAGATTGGAGCTTTAAAATTCAGAAAACACCTACGTGTCTAGAACCACACCAAATAGTCAGGTGAACAGAGGCTTTGCTTCTGAGATTTACAGCTGAATAAAAAGCAATAAAAAACCCTTCCTTTAAAAATTAGTCAACTACACAAAAATTACCATGAGGCTCACCGAAGTGTGACATACCACAAGATTCCCAAATAATCTTCACTCTAAGTTTTATATTGTAGGCTCTGTTACGTTTTCTTAAATCATGATATACATTAGAATGTTTATGGCTAATTTCATCTAATACCTTCATAAAGGATTCCCTCTCCACCCTTATACATTCTCATCTCTTTTACTAAGCATTGTTCAACTACCTTTAAAGGATCTTGGATTCTTTCAAACATACTGGGCTCTTCCTTCCAGTTTCCCTCTGCTGGGTCTGTTCTAATAAAATGGAGTAGAAGAAATCCCTCCTCAGTTTTCTCTTCCTACTCAGTATATGTCAGTTCAGCCAAGAAAAGTACTTTGTTTAATGAAGAGATTACCAGTTGCCAGCAAAAGGGAAGATGGTACAAATACAACCATGGATAATCTAAAGTTTAGATTTGAAGTTCACACCAAAAGCCTATGCTGTTTTCCAGGTGTAACACAACCTTTTCCAGCTGGGTCTCTTCTGCCAAGTTGTCATCTGCCCAGAAACTGGAGGAGGAGGGCTCGGGAGAGAGGAGGATCCCAAAAGCAAATTGATGGTCCACAGATGATCAAAATGGAAACACGCCTCTACAGAAACAGAATACAAGGAGCCCCGGACTCGAAGAAGCAGGGTCATACAGTTCGCTGTCAGCCAGTTGCTTGGATCAGAATACATTTTCCATTAGAAATACTTTACAAAAATGCAGGCACACCACAAATCCTGTCTAATTTGTTATGTTGAGTTCTCTGTATACATCTGAGTTTGAAATGAGAAAAAGTAGAAGAAAACAATGCTGTTGCAATTATAGTCATTAAAAAAATGTAAGACATAAAGTGATTTATTACTATTACTTTCCAGAAGTGCTGTGCTCATGGAAAGATACTGAGCCAGTAAATTTAGTGGAGGCTTGTAGGAAGGATAGTTTCAGAGCACTGGATGGATGTTGATGGTCTCTTGGTTTTAGGTATATAGGTATTGGTGCTCTTACATTTGCCAGTCACAATTAGGAAAACTCTTGGAGTTACACATTAAACAAGAAATAAAAGTTACAGGAAAAGGGATTGTTTTTTTTTTAAGGATCTGGCAAGCTTTGAAAAGAAGGGAAGGTAGAGATACTTAATGATGATGTAAGCAGGAGGGAAGTAGACTTGCAGTGGGGTTCACCTACCGTTTATTTGGGGGAAGGCTGAAGGAAGGCATGTGGACATAGGCAAGGCATGCAAAAATCTTAGGAAAAGAGGATGATTCCTCCCTCTGGTCCCCAAGTGACACTGTCATTCATGACTGTTTCATTACTAGACAAAGCAAGCAGGATGGTATTTAAGGAATAACCTTTAAAAAGTTGTGTAAAGGAGGCTGTGCTCTGTAAAATATCCACAAAGCAGATGTTTGTAACTCTGGAGGTGAATTTGTTTTTTGCAAGCTTGTATAGAACTTAATGAAACCAGCATTAGTAGAAAGGCAGGCATTTGTAGTTAAATTAAATTGGATTTGAATTTCTTATTAAATTGAATATCAAATTAAATTGGCTCTGTTATGTGGTCTTGGATGGTCTAACCTCTCTGTTCCTCTGCTGGGAAGTATCAGTGTTCAGTGTGTTATCCTGAGACTTCATGTGCCCCTGGGTTCCACCAGACAGTCAGTAGCTAACACTGTCTTTCTAAAATCAGCCACTGATGCCTTAAGGGCTGTGTGTCCAGAGATATATCCATGGTGTTTGAACCAAATTCAGTCGATATTTTCAACCTGTGGTATATTTAAATAGACAGTAGATCAAGCACAGGATGACATTACTAAGTCTGTGTGAAGTTGTTGGAGTTCCTGTAGACACTTTGCTGGGCTTACGACTTTCAAAAAATATCCTGATTAATAAAATCTTAGAGAGTTATCTATGCCCAGTGAGTGAATTCTCTCTTTTATAGCTGAAGGTCCAATGCGTTTGAGCTAGTGACTGTGGGGGTCCTTTTCCCGAGTGCATGGTAAGTGAGCAGACAGCTGTGGACTAGATGAATTGACTAGATGTCATTAAAGACCCAAAATGAGTCTGTGTCTGTCCTTGACCTCCATGGGAATGAACTGTGGTGAAAGCTGCAGAGTCAATAAATTGGGTTTTTTAACAATACCTGTTGGTGTCTGTGTCTAGAGCTAGTCAAATACTAGGCTGTTTCAAATTTCCAAAATCTGCTGTACCTTGCCCAGTGTAGAAGAATAAATGAGAAACTTACACTTGCAAAGCACAACAATTTATTGAGAAGATCTGTGCTACATAATAAATAGACAGATGATGCTAGAAGTGGCCAGTATGGTGGCCCCCAGGGATCTCCTTTCCTCTACTAGAACACTTAATTTACTATAAATGTTTAAAAGGCCTCAAAGCCTTTGTTCAAGACATTTATTATGTATAATTATATATATGAGTATTTATTAAAGTAAGTGTCCTGTCATCTTAATGCCAAAAATTATGCCTCTCTATACATAATTCTTCGTGTGAAGTATGGTTGTATCGGAACGAATGTATTTTACCCATTTACAGTGATTGGAAAAGGATTTGCAGCACGACTGAGCAAGTGGCGAAAGAGCGTTCTGCTGTGCCCAGAGTTCCCCCAGACACGTCTGTGGGTGTGGGAAGAAGACAGGCAAATGCTAGGCAAAGATAATGAACAAGGAATTCTAGAGAAAATAATCATACAAAAAAAAATGCTCGACTTAATCATAACTAAATAAATATAAATCAGAACAGCAATTATATACTATATATTATATACTATATATTACTTATCAGATTGGCAAGCATAAAAAATGTGGGAAAACAGGCTCTGTCATAAGTTCGGGGATGCATCCCACATCTGTGCCTGAAGCTCATACAATTTTGTAGCCCTGTTTAAGATAAATAATACACTACCAGGTATGACTTTGAGTTTTTACTTAGAATAAGAAAAATTCCAATGAATTATAAATTTGTAAAAGATGACAAATACCACAAGCATTGCAAAATACAGAAAAAAAAACATAATATTTGTGTTAATTTACTGCCTGGCACACTTCTATAATACCTTTTTACTTAGTTTTGCGTACTCTCTGATTGTCATTTCATCTGACAATTTTATAATATTTTACATAAAGACAATAGGAAGTCCCATGATTGATCTTTTTTTCCCACTTTTGATAGTTTTAAAAAGTTTATTTCAGATTCACAACTTATTGGAAATGTCATATAAATTTTTAGGGTAGCTGTCAAATTTGGAAAGCTCCTAATAAGTTTCCTTTACACATGATCTGTAATATTTCAAGGAATCACAGTGTCGTTGCACAGTGAGTGTTCATCAGTCTTAAAGACTGATCTGGCCCTCCCCTTAGGGTTGGTACCCTCGTCATAGTGGCATACCGTGCACTTCATGTTTTTTTGTCCATGCCAGTATTTCCTGTCAAATCAACAAGAAACAGAATCATTTTCAATGTATCTATATGATTCACTCTTTTTCATAAATTCGATTATCAAATGAGCCAAGAGCCTATTCACTACTTCTACTTAAAATGTATTGTGTCCTTTAAATGAATTACTGCTTTTAAAGTGATTTGAACTTTTTTTTTAAGCAGTTCAGTTCTGCATATCAACTTCTATTGATTTATCCACTCACCTTTATTGCTTCGGTTTCATGTTTCACTCATTTTTATTTGAATTTAATTTTATTTATTTAACAAATAACTTTATTTAAAGATGACCAAAAAAGGACTTTTCCTGTATGTCTGTATCAGGAGTCTTTAATTTCTCATTTATTAGGTAGAAACCTTCTGAAAGGTCTTCACAGATTTCAGTTAAAAAGGCATATTCCCAACTTAACTTATACTAAGCCTGATCCCAATATACCCAGCCAGTCACTCTGACCTCACCAGGCACGGGATGGTTGTGACAGTCGGGAGGTCAGAGTTAAAGCATCAGTAGCCACTACCATTGACATCATTGTCAGTAGTCACTGTCATTAAAATATCTAACTTCTCATAATTTACAAAAACTCCTGGAAAAATCTACACATGTCAACTTCCCAGGCATCACTGTGTGAAGCCCACAGAAGTGAGGAGATCTGAAGCTGAAGATTAACTGGCTTGCTGACTGCTCCTCAGCACACCCTGACAATGGAAGTAGAAATCCTGATCATATACTTGGGGAACAATTTGGCAACATCTACCAAAATTTTGAATTACATATTCCATTTCCCAGAATTCACTCTACAGACAGACTCTCACAAATGAGCAAAAGTTAATTTTTTCCCTCTTATTCCCTTAAAACATTGTTTGTTAATAGAAGGAAAAATGGAAACACTCTAGGTATTAATAAAGGACTAGTAAAATTAGTTACAGAAATCTATACTATGATATACTATGTAGTTATTAAAAAGACTAAGTTAAGAATACAGACAGAGATATGTAGATATCTAAATAATATTTTTAATGAAAAAGTAAATTGCAAAACAGTACATTTAGTTTAGCCACAATTGAGTTTATATATAATTGTATTTGTGCAGAAAATTTCTGGACAGACACATTGTACTATTTATAGTGGCTATTTCTGGGGATTGGGCTAAGAGGACAGAGGACTTCTACTTGCAAATCTTTTTATATTTGAATACTATTCCCTCAATTTTTTAATAGAATGTTTTATTTTATAATGCAAAAAAAAAATTTTAAGTGCTGCCCAAAAACTGTTTTTTTGACTTCTCATGCATAAATTACTACTTTCTCTCTTTAGACTCATCTTTTTAAAACATGAAATAAAAGGGCACCACCTGGAGAACCCTGCTTGCAAGTGGACCACCTCATTTTTTAATGATTCCCTCTTATTTGAGGTTTTGTTTCTGATTGTTCTGTATTAATCTCAGGCATATGACCAGAACTTTAGGACAAAATTAAACAGAATTTGTTAGGACTTTCTTGAATAATGCCTTAGAAGAATAAAATATCTTGACAATTGGGTGATCAGAACTATTTAAAGTATTTTGTTCTGAAACCAGAATAATGATTAGAGTAAGGAGTGGGCATCAAGACCAAACAGAGGAGATGAAGAAATCCCGGGCTTTGTGTGGTTGATAACAGGGTACAAGAGACTAAAACGCCTTCTAGCCACCCCAGAGGAGAGGGAGGGTGTATTCACCACATCTGTGGGAGCACCTTCCTGGAGAAGGAGAGGGTGGTGCCTGGGAAGGGCACAGTGTCTGCAACACCGTGTGCACTGTGCCCCCGAGAGACCGGCGTGCAGGCCTGCCTGTGCGGGCTTCAGCTTACTTCACTATATGACGCAAGGGTATCAGCCAATCAGTGATTCATCACTGCTTCCTTGTCCTCCAGTGTGCGCTCCTTGGCAGGTTTGGATTTGCTGTAGACCTTTGTTTAAAAAAAATATTAGCAAGTTACGACATAGGTCCAGAAAATCTAGCTTTTTGGGAAATCACTTAGTTTTAAAAATCCAATACGTACTGTGTGTATAGCCTGGCACAATGAGACGGAGTGACTTGCTTCAGAGCAGAACTATCTGGGCGAACGAGGCCCCAGAACAAGCAAGACCCGTTCGGGCGCTGGTCACTTTGGTCGTTGGTCAATGCAGCTGTCACTGGAGAGCGGTGATGCCTCACCTCCCATGTGTGAGGATGCCAAGCACAGCTCATCAGAAAGAGCGGGCCGCCACGCCTACCACCCACGGTGCTGGCCCTCCCCGGGAACCGGCTCGGAGCCGCAGGCTGAGTCTCACCCCTGTTCCCCTCCTTGAGCAGCCCGCCCTCTGCTCCGTGGTCTGTAAAGGCAGGAATACAAGTGCACTGCCCGGTACTTTGGCCTGGTTAGCCTGGCCTGGAAATGGAAGTTGGTTCCAAGGACACAGGGGGTGTAGGAGAAAGCAGAGCCTCGGCCGTGGCTGAAGCCCATTTGGAGAAGTGGGAGTTGATTATTGCTGGAAAAGAGTGTAACTGGGCGACAGGGCCCAGCGGTGGCTCAGCTTGTGTTCTGTGGCATACGTCAGGCCTTTCAGAGCCTCTATGCTGTGCCCCTCTGCTCTCTGTACCTTAACTGTGTGCCTCCCACTGAAGGGACAAAAGGGTAGGAAACTCACAATCCAGGGGAGCATTCCTGTGGCTACCAGCGAGCCAATAGATGCCAATATTTGGGTCAGACCACTTGTCTGGCCAGTTGGGGCAAGATTGGCAGAATGCTAAGATCCGAAGCATTGAAAACCCTTTGGAAAGAGGTGTTGGAAGGGGCAGGGGTCCGTTGGAAGAGGGCGACGTACTTGCCAGTGAGCACCTTTCAGACTGCTCACTCACAGTCATTCAGCCGCTTCTTGAACGCGTACTGTCAAGACGCTAGGCAAGGCTGCAAATAGAGATAAACACAGGTTAACACACAGCCTCTGACCTCATGAGCTTGTGGGTCTAGTGAGGGTGACAAACGGGCAAATAAACATACCATCTAGTGTGACAGCTTCCATGAGGGAAATGTGTTTGGGTCTGTATAAAACCAGAGAAGCGGGGAACCAGAAGGCTTTCTGTAGAATATGGACTTTGAGGAAAGCCCCACCCCTCAGAGGAAGGGAAGCGGGACAGAAACCCACACAGAAGTCCTGCCCGGCACAAAGGCACGTGCGGGTTTGCCCCGTACGCCAGCCTCTGCTGTGTCTCTCGGCTCACCCTCTCCTGTCTTTGTTGCACTCTGGGTCCAGACTGCTTTTCAGCCATTTCAGGGGCTGTAAGGAGAATAAAAGACAAATTTTCTTGAAAAGTAGGGGACTGTTATTATCCCTGGAACTACAGAAAAATGTGCTTCCTGTTGGGCAGCATAGGGGGAAGGTACTGGCTGAATGTAGGAAAACTTTACAGTGATACCCCAGGCACAGATTAACCAATGTGATTCTGTTCCCACCATGCCCACATTTTTTTCTGACCTATGGACTCACTGTAAAGATTCTTTGAAGGAGGCTGTGCGACCCAGTGCTGTC
This sequence comes from Manis javanica, assembly GCF_040802235.1. Lineage (NCBI taxonomy): Eukaryota > Metazoa > Chordata > Mammalia > Pholidota > Manidae > Manis > Manis javanica. The sequence goes on along the minus strand of NC_133158.1, from coordinate 217,618,299 downwards.
TGGAAACTTCCAGTGTTTATCAGCATTTTAATAGGCCAATTAAACATTCTTGACCTGGCTGAGTTACAATTCAAAATGTCTCAGGACTCACTTTATCCAGGAAAAAAATACAGCAGTCTTTTCTTCATCTAAGAATATTTATATAATAAACTTTATACCCTGAGGTATTTTTTAAAATTTTGGTATCATTAATCTACAATTACTTGAGGAACACTATGTTTACTAGACTACCGCCATCATCAAGTCCCCCCCACATACTGCATTATAGTCACTGTCCATCAACCGTGAAGTATTTTTAAGGCTATTGATTTACTCTCAAGTAGACTTGAAAAAGAGTAATCAAATGAAAATATGTCCAGTTCATTATGAGTGTATCATTTTATCAATAACATTTTATTGCATCTTACTGATAACTCCAGGAAACAATTATCTTTGAAAATACAAAAAATGTTTATCTTAACTCTGTTCAGGTTTGTTCGTTATGTTATGCTCAGGATGTTCTTTATTATTTTTATAGTACTTGATTTACAAAGCGTTTACTCCAGCTGGTAGGGACAGGTATTATACCCTTAACAAATGAGGCAGGTTAAGTTTTAAATAGTGAAGTGACTTGCAGCTGGTAAAAGTCTAGCTGGTCTACTCCTCGAACGACTGCCAGATGTTCACAGGCTGTGCAAGAGGGCTCTGTGGTCAAAGTCGTTTGGCAATTGTTAGTGTTCAGCAAAGCCAGATAGCTTTTGTGGGGGGATTTAATCACAGACATTGCAGAGAGTGAATATATGCTAATATGCTTTGTACATCTCCAAGAAGGGAGATAGTGTCCAGTATTTCCCAAACATACTTGAGCCTGAAGTCTTTTGTAATCAGAAGTATTTTATGGGATTAATCGTGGAACATAATCTGTAAATGGTGTCCTCCATCAGGCTCCTTATGTTCTGGTAGTTCCAGAATATAACTGAAAACCCTCCCTTAAGAAACTGGTTTATCAGAGCTGTAATGGAAACAAGGAAAGCAAGAAGGTAGAAGGTAAACAAGCTTGCGTGAGTCTGTAGAAGGCAAGGATTAGACAATGGCTTCAGGAGTGTTGCATGAACCTGGAGGGACAGAAAGACGCGCTGTGATCAAAAGCAAGATTTCTCTGTTGACCTAGGACTGTCCTAGGAACTGAGAGCGGTCCATACCTCCCTCGTCTGTGTTTTTATGTCTTACCTAGTTGAAGTAAGATAGGGAGCCGATCAAAGGAAGTATCTCAGTTTACCTTAAGAAGCAGCCAACACCCAGAGAAATCTCTCTTAAAAATGGAAAACTTAACATGACCAGTTTAACAATAAGTCCAACAATCTGAAAAAAATGAAAAACTAGTGTCTGAATTTGAACATCTCTAGACATGACAAAAAAAGAATAGTCATAGTAGCAGACTAATGATGCTTGATTAAGGCACAGAGAAATTGGAGGAGACAAAATATATTCTATAAAGTATAAGTTTATTACATTGAAGTATGAATGCTAGTAGCATGTATGATTTAACAGTGAAAAGACTGAATAGGGTGCATGTCTCTGAGAATTCCTGTCCTGAGAGGAAAGGACTCTGCTGGGGAAAAGCTTGCTGCCTAGGAAAGCTGTTGGTGGTGACTCGCCCGCAAGTCAAACGAGGCCTAATGAGGCTCTGGGAGAGCGGCCGGCAGGCCAGGCCCTGTCCAGGGAGGCCCGCGGAGTGATGACCGAGCGAGGTCCCACAGAGTCCTTGCTTCTGCGCATCGGGACGCTGGCCAGGGGGCGTTTCACTGCTATCATACCGCCGGTCAGGGAAGAAAAGCAACACCAACTGAGGCCGTGTTTGTGTTTTTGTTTTAATTAAAATCCTTCATTTGGAGCCCTTCTGAAACTAAATATGTTTTGTTGAAAACTGCTTCTCTGGCTTGGGATTGGGTAGGTGATCATATACACGGGATGTCCTGGTGGTCATTCCAGATGGTTGGAGTGATCTCCTCTGGGCTCTGATGCAGGCCCCCGAGTCTCAAGGCCAGCTGTCCACTCAGTTCATTGGGGGGGGGGTCTGTCCCACCCCATCCCAGACCAGTTGTACAGTCTTTGGGGATGAAATCTCTACGTCAAAAATAAATTCGAAAGCCTCTCAGAGCCACTCTTACATTCATGACTACTGACTGAGTCGACTGTCTGGTTGCCAGTGACTGAGCCGAACAATTCAAAGAATTAAGCATGAAGAAAATGTTCCTGAAAAAGCCCGGGGGGAACCAGCACGGGGCCAACAGCGAAGCAAGGGAACCTGAGGGCAGTGACGGATGTCAGAGTCCCAGAAAATGAGCCTCACGCTAGGCAGGGGAGCCTGGACCCCCGGAGTGGAGCCTGGGCTTGCTGCGGGCTTCACATTGCTACTGTCTCCAGAGCCTGGAGCAGGGACACAGCCACACACCCTGTGGGGACCTGCTGCCCAGCAGGTAGTCTGCAGTGCTGAGGCCTGCATAGAAGATTAAAGGAAGCATCTTAGGGGACGAGCTGAGATGTTGGCATTCAGTTCCAGGGATACAAGGCACAGGAAGACGCAGAGATGTGCCAGTCATTCTCCAAGATGAGGGAGAAATGTAAGAATCAGGGTAGGCCACTCGGCTCTACATCTGTCTCCATGCAGGGAGCCGCCCCAGGGCTGGGAACCTAGGCACTGCCCCCTGGGCTCAGCATCCTCTTCCCAAGCCAGTGACCCTGCCTCTGGGGGCTCATGCTGGAGCCTGCTGTGCAAGCTGCTGTGTGGAGGGTGGGGGACCAAGGTCTGGACCTGGTCAGGTGGATGATGACACTGTGTTACCGGCTTCCAGCCCCAGAGGTTCACATTACCAGGGTCCTTGCCTGCTTGCCAGCGGCTGTTCCAGCCATGCACGCAACCAAACAGGACAGGCAGAAAGTGGCTCCTGAAGCCAGACCCCAGGTCTTCCTCAACCCTGGGTCGGCATTTGCCCTCGTGCATCCCGAGCCAACTGCCTCCTGTCTCCTCTGCAGTCCCCTGGCTTTATGCTGACTCTGGGTTCAGCATCCCTCCTCGCACCGCTGTGCATCTCCAGAGTCGGTTCAAGAGCAAGCCGGCGGCCGGGGTGAGTTCCTGCTGCCAGGTTCCCCTCTGTGAGGACAGGAGGGCATGTGTTCGTGGAGTTCTTTAGTCCATGGCTGCAGGATGACCCCCTGGAGCGAGTGAAGTAGTTGTGTGCCTGACTCCGTCTCCTCAGATCTCCTGCAGTCACAGATTTATTCTCGAATCTGTCTCCGCCTTGCTGATATCTAGAGTTTAGCCCCTTTTCAGTTCGTGACCAATCTTGGAGGCAAATCCTGGAAACCCCCCATGACTAGGCCATGCCACACTCTGGCTGGATGGGCCCCTGCCACCAGCAACCAGGCCCTCTCTGCTCTGATCTGGCAGCAGCAGACTGAGTTGGTTCTGGCTCCCAGGTGTCCTCCGGGAGCCCTGGCCGAACTCTGCCTCCCGATCTTGTGTCCTGAGGGTTGCCACAGTCACTTCTTTCTCTTTCTTCCCCTTAATGAGCTCCACAAACAATAAAAATTCGGGTCATTCCACAAGCTGGTGGTGAAGTCTAAGCTTGTCCAGAAACTCTTTGCTATAAATCACTGCTTGTGGCCTGAATTGGGTGTCTCTGATCCTGTAAACTGTGTGCCACTGCACCTTGCCAGAAGGCTGGTTGCCAAAGCCCCTGAAGCCCAAACACAGAAGTAGGGCTTTTCTCTTCCTTTCCTATTAATGTGTGGCAAAACAACAAGGCAGGAGTCCCATCAACTCTCCAAGTTGATATATATACTTCACAAGACTATTAGATTATCTAATATAACCAAAACTGAGACCTGTGAAGTCTTATTCTTTGACCAAGTCAATGACAAATTCTGCAGGCTACATTTAATTTCTGCCATTGACCTATTTTGAGTTTTTTTTCATTCCAGCACCATTTTAATGCACAAGTACCTGGAACTTGGTCTTATGTATTCTGCAAAATTTTCTAGTTTCTGATTGTGCATCACCTTTACCAGTGGGTTCAAAGGCTGCTTGATTCTTTGTCCTGCCCGAAGAGCTCAGAGAAGGCAGTTTCCATTAGGGAAGTCAGATACACCAGTCCAACATGTCTACTACAAACTCCTCCACTTCCCCAAATAGCTTGATTTTATTAAGAAATAAAGTGTCTTGTCTTAGTTTGGGCTGCTGTAATAACTCACCAGAGATTGCATGCTTAAACAACAGAAATTTACTTCTCATAGTTCTAGAGACTGGAAGTCTGAGATCAGGGTGCCAGTGGGGTCAGTTCCAGGTGAGGGCACCCCTGATTTGCAAACAGCTGGCTTTTTGCTGTATCCATGGCACAGAGAGCAGAGAGAGAGAGAGAGAGGAAGAAGCTCTCTCCAGTTTCTTCTTACAAGGGCACTGATCCCATCCTGAAGGTTTTGCCTAACTGCCTCCCAAAGATCCCATCTCTAAACACCATCACATCCCTAATTGAGGGAATCCTAATTAAGGGAATTCATATGCTACCATCTGCACATGGCGTTTCCCATGGCCCATCCGCCTCAGAACACAATTTCTTACACCCTGGTAACTGATCCCAGAAAGAATCTCCACAGTTTTCTCTGATTTGGGGATAATATTCCAAGAAACGTCACAGCTTGGGCCAAGTTGGCCCCTGCATCCTTCTCTATATTTTCGACAGCCGATCAATGGTGAACGTAGTACTTGGCTGCTTTCTAGTGTAAGGCTAGTATCCAAGGCACAGCTGTGCATTATTCTCTGGGTCCAAAGTCCAAGGTATTCGCCCCTGGTGTAAAATGAACTAAACCAGACTGCCTTGCGCCTGCTTCAAAGGGTATCCCAACAGGATGGCCCCTCCAAGAGATATGTCACCGTCGTAATGAAAGAAATATTTCTGCTTTACTAGAAGCTCTATAGCGATGAAGTGGAGGTTGACACTGCTTCGTACAGCCGAACTTTCCAAAAATCTCCTGGGCCTTTGTAGCCAAACAGCCCAGCCCAGAATCCTCCTTAGCAGAGGGCACCGTGGAAGGAAAATGGAAGCTCACACTTTAGGATCCATGTCTCTGAAACCATGGAATTCAAAAAGCTCTCTGCACTGTCCCCTCACAGAATTTACAGCTACCAGGGATATGTCACAGAGATGTCCATCTTGCTGGCGTGGTGGCCGGAGGCTCTGCTTGAATTCTTTGCCTTGCAGCTCCTTCAAGAACAAGAGGATAATAGTGACAGTATTCTGGGGGGTGGCACAACAGAAAACTCATTTCGAATGGTCACTCTTGGAAATGCTCCGCATGGGTTTACATCTCTCAGCCGCCTAGGTGTACGCTACTGGTAGGGTGACCGGTCATGCCGTTTTGACTGAGACTGAGGGGTTTCCTGTGAGATGGGATGCTCACAACTCAGACCAAGCACATCCAGGGCAGCCCAGGTGAGGCAGTCACACTAATTCCGCGCCCAGGATGAGCGGAGACACTGGAATACTGGTAAGATGAGGTCTTTCCTGAGCCACATTTGTCTCCAATGGCTGTGCTGCCTCAGAGAGCTGTGCCATTAGCTCCTTTCAGAATGCCCGGCCCTGGACTATCCCTATCCGCGTCTTCTCCTCACCTCCTGGATGTGTGTCAGCAGTCTCCAGAATAAATTGTGCTACGCCCTTATTCCAGCTAACATGCCAGAAACTGGTGTGGGATTTAGCTTTCGCTGCAAGTGTCTGGTTGTGGAGCATACATATTAATATTTGAGAGGAAAGTGGCTGGAGAAACGAACCCTCCCTCCTTTGGCTGGTTTGTGGCATGAGCTCGGCACGACATGTTCAGATATGAAGTAATTAGAAACAATGAGCTGCTGGGATTACCCCAAGTCTTCCAGGAGACAGAGAGTGTGCCCCAAGTCTACAGAGACTAGAACTCATTATTGATAAAAGCAGGGGAATTAGATTAAACAAATTCATGGGCATACATCCAAAGATTATTTAAAAACATGGTAGTGGTGCCCATAGATAACACATGGACCCCACGAAGTCATGCCAGCCTCATGAGAAGAGGCCAAATGGGGCTGCAGTCCAGCTGCCCTTGGGGTCTGCAGCCCGGAGGCTGGCTTCAGCCAGTCTTCCTCCGCTGCGGGAGTGTCCTGAGCAACATCTGCCATCTGTGACTCCATCTGTGCAGATGGCACCTCTAGTCTAGCAGAGAATCTCCAGTCTCAGAAGAAAAGGGAAAGTTTCTTTACCTCTTGTCCTTTTTTTTCTATCATAAGAGCATGACATTGGTCTTCATCATTTTTACTGAAAAGTCCTGAACTTTCTATAATTAGAAAAGACACTGTGCACTCTGTTACTCATATTTAAAAACTAATGATGGCAATAAATCTATGGGAGGCCATGGCAGGGACAGTCCTGCTCGGGAGAGCCCCGGCCCGAGAGAGGGAGGAGCTGGCCCCTGGCTGCCATGGATGGTGCTCGCCAAGGCTCACTTCTTCTCTGGATACTCATGTGTGTATCATACACGTCTGAAATAGCTTTCTTCAATTTGGAAAGCCATAAAGCAGCAATACACAAATGCAGCGCCAGTGGAAGGCCCTTTATCAGTGTCATGCATGCTTTTACAAGTGTCTATTAAATGGTCTCATGCTGCCCTTGCTTTTGAACAGAACCTCTCCTTGCTCATCTGTACTCCCAGATGTGGCTGGATCCTTATTTTCTCCACTAATTGGGTATATTTTTCATAATTAATTATTGCTTTAAAAAAGACCATAGGAAGAGAACCTAATGCTGAAAAAGAAGCCCAAAGTGCAATGGAATGAAATCAGTCCTAACAGCAGAGGCCTCTCTTCTCTGCAACAGTCCTGCAGGGCGAACCACATCACGTGGGATGCTGCCGTTTCAACGAGCTGTTTGAATTGTCTGAGGCTGCATACTTGAATAAAAAGCAATAGTGGCACTATTGCCACTTGGCTGTGGGTATTTAAAACACCATGGCAGCAGGATTCCTCATGTAGAGGGAGAGCTGGCGCCTGCGAGGGCATGAAGAAGTCGGTTGATTGATAAGGGTTGCATGATTGAAGGAATGGGCTAAGAAAACTAACCGCTATCAATAGAGTTTGGCTCATATTTCTTGCAATGCATGTTTATAGTACTTTTGCTCTAATTCCCAGGGAAGATGCTAACTCAAAAAACAAACCACATTTATAAAACATTATTTTAAAAAATCCATATAGAAAAAACATTGAGAATTGAAATCATGCCCATGCTTCAGTTTCACACGCTTTCTGTCCAAATAAACATATGATTTTTTAAGCTTATTTCTGGCCAATACCACAAAAGGCTGGGGTATCAGGAAGGAAAAACTGATTTATCTTCATTACCATCTATCCGTACATACTTTTGTTAATCATGAAGACATTATCCTTACCGTTTCACAGGGAAAAAGCAGAATTTGGGGTCTGAGTGTTGGTAATCTGGCATGAGTTCATTTAGTGGCAAAAGGAATTCTTAAGTACCGACGTTACATTTCAACAGGGTACAAAAGGACTGGATTTACATTCCTTCTTGGATCAGGTTTTGTTCTTTATATTCCTTCTCTTTAGATAATCTAAAGCACGTGTGGCCACGCCGCGCCCGCTCCTCCAGTGGCCAGCTGGATGCATGGCGCCGGTGGGGTGCTCAGGGCACACTCGGCCACGCTGCCGTGTGCTGAGCCAAAGGGGAGCTCGTGACACCTCTCGCACCATCTCTGGGGTGCCCGTCACCAGAGCAATGGATGTCAGCTGCTCTGAGTCCCACCACGGACTCCTCTGAAGAACATCAGCAGGAGACAACAGTTTTAGATAATCAGTGCTTTGGGGTCAGGGGCAACTCAGAGGCCTCTGCCGTCAAGTTACCGTGAAGAGTGCTGCTAGCTGGGGAAGGTTAGTGGTGACGGGGCTGCTGAGGAAGGGCAGCTGGGCTCACCATTTCCCTCTCTGTTTTCTAACAGTCCTTGTTTTGATGGCTGCTGCAGTATATTTTGTCCGTTCTTTACATACTCCTTCTGGCTGTGAGAACCCCTTCAAAGGCAGTGTCCTGCGCTGTACAATGAGGATACTTGGAAAACCAATGGACAGTGTTAATATGGGAATTGATACATATAAAGTCTAACACATCAACAGTAATTTCTCTCAATAAATAACAATTATGATCATTATTCTGATGAAACCATAACAAAAATGAGACATCAGGAAGCATAGTTATGAAGTTCCCTCTACCAACTGACCTGACTTCCTTCCAACTGGAGAAATAAATACTGTAAGTGACTGACTTTTGGAGGGAGAAAGAGAGATTTGTGAACAGAATTTTGAAGTCCCTGCATTGCAATGCAAAGACATCATCAGTGAAATTCTACTGTTCTCGGAAGAAAAGAAATCCTAAAGAGAACAGGGGAGGGAAATGAGAGCAGCTACAAAAAGGGAGGTAGCGCTCAGTCATTTCATCAGCTGGAGTGTCCTTACACCCCGAGCCGCAGTTCCCTTCCTGTAGGATGGAAGTCGCACCGTCTGTCTGCCTCACAGGGTGGTTGGGATGGGAGGTCAAAATTACCACATAAACATGCTTTGTGAATTATAAAGAGCTATAGAGATGTATGGCTTTATTACATATCCAGACCCCATGCTGCAGGCCTGAGGGTGGCAGGAAGTCTTTAAAATCTAAGTCTGCTCTGTGCAAATTAACCTATGCTTCTGGCATAGGGTATTAACAGAAACTGCATCTCCAGCTGCTGGCTGCCCAAGGCTGGCTGTCCAACACATTTCAAAAATCTTTCTTAGTCGCTATTTTACTCCTTTTGTTATGCAAAAAGAAAGTTTTGAAAGGCTAGCTATATTTGAATATTAGAAGGAGATGCAGAAATCTCTTCTAAATGTGGTGGGGGTACATGGCAGAGGGCTCACTGTCTCAAGGTTTGAAGCTCTTAACATCAGAGATCAAAAACACGCTGTGACACCTCTGCCCAGCCACAACAAGATTGAGCTTTTTCCTCCAAGGTAAATACTGGCTGCTATGAAATACGTATTTCTTTATCCACAAGCTTCACTCTGGCTCATTTTATCAGTAGCATTATCTCTCAGATTTCTATAAATCCTTGTGCACATATTTTTCACATGGATGTGTTCCCTTAGACTCATTTTCAGGTTTCAGGAAGGCAGTGTTAATTATTATCATATTCTTAATTCCATATCCAACATGTCTGGATGCAGGTTTGATGAGGTGGATGTACAGCCGTCCCAGGCCCTGCTGGGATGACAAGCCCTTCCTTCCTCACAACCTACTGTACACCAGGTCCACACACTGGGTGCTGAGCACAGATGTGAGGCTGCCCAGCTGCAGGAGAGTCGTTTGTACAAAGACACCAAACATCCTTGAATAGGTGGTGGGAAAGCAGAGTCTAAGGAGGGAGGAAGACTTTCTGAGGACAGTGATGACTTAAGAGCTAAGACTTGAAGGATGGTAGAAACTGGTGCCAGGGGCCTCAGTGAAAGGAGTTGTCCTGGACCGGAAGCTGAGAGAAATCCAGCAGATGAAAGGCAGAAGCCCGATGCGGGGGCTGGAGAAGGCAGCAGCCACGTCGCATGTCTATGAGCATGTAAATGACTTTTGTCTTGAATCATGTGGCAACAGGCAGCCACTTAGTCCTGTCGTTTGAAATAGGGGAGTGGCCTGACCCCTCTGCATGTCCGGAGGTGACAAGTTCTGTCACCCGGGCTAGAGGGCATGCGGCTCGGATGAGGCTGGCAACGGCGGGCTGCGAGGAGTCGGAGATCTGCTGTTTCTTATGTTGGTGGGATCTTTTAGGAGAACCATCTCCATCTGCGGTGCCTTCACAGTGAGGCAGGAGAAAGACTAAGGATAACAAGCTACAGGGTTATCCTACGTACACAAGGTTTGGGAAGTTTGATCAGGTTCGAACTTGTGCTTCTGAATCTTAATGTTGCCAATGGATTCCTTAAAAGAACAGAATGCAGGAGTCTGGGTCCACTCCACCTCTAGTCTACTGCAAGCTTCCTAAACCATCAGATGTAACAGTAGCCAAATAGTCTTAAAAGCATGGTGCTCCATAATGAAAAATAGAGTCCTCTTAGCCAATGACCAGCACAGTGAGCACTTGAAGCTTTTTTAATGGCAGTGAAGAATTTGTGTAGATCCATCTACACATTTTCCTGGCTCCCGGTCTAAATGTTCAAGAAATCTAGAGAACAAACTGCACAGCCCACTGCTGTGGAGCAGAGAATTGACTAAATCCAAGCCACAAACCACCCTGGCTCCTTGCTAGCAATGTAGCCAACAGGCTTGATTAGTGACATTTAATTTCTGTTTTGCACTAATGGCATTCCCCCCAAAAACTGTCCTCCAATGGGTGGAAAGTTAGGCAACCAACCAAAAGATGTCTACTCAGTGAAAACAGTAAGCTACCGAGGAACACAGGTCAGATATGCATTTGCTAGATAACTTTGGGGGTCATGTGGAGGCTGACTTGGGGGGACAGCCTGAGACAGGTGCACACCGGACCTTCTCCCATCTCAGGATGAAGCAACACACTAGGCAAGGGGCGAGCCCAGACTTTAGGTGCGGACCCTGAATGAGTCCTGGCTCGACTGTGCATCCCTGCTCAGGGGATTTTTGCCACAATTAAAAGACATGGTGTGTGCAGAAACTGAAGGTAGTAAGCTCAATAAATGTTATGTCCTTGCCACATCTTTTAAAATACATTAAAAATAGACTAACGATTCTCCAAGTAGGTTTTGAGGTTTGTTTCCATCAAACCACTGAGGATACTGGGTTAAAATACAATCCCTCATCCCTACTCTGACCTTCTGAATGCACGTGGTGGAGGTAGGAATCTGCATTTTGTCAAAACCCATTTGATTCTGATGCACACACTCAAGAACCACGTTCCAGACTAGCAGACACATCATTAGTTACCCTGCAGTTGTTTAAGACCCATTTGGGCTTGTTTTATTGTGTTTTCTTCCTCTTCCCCAACAATTGATAAGCCTCAGAGTTAAGGCCTGGGCCTCCCATCAGATCCAGCAGAGGCTTGTTCAATAAACAATGAATGAACACTTGATTGATTTAATGGCATGCAAACACCTGGTTATATGAAAGAAACTTGCCACATCACTTCTAAAATTTTTCAAGACTTAACAGCTATTCCTTACCTGAAGGTTATTTCTGGGGGCAGAGAGCCCTGGAACCAGCTCTGGGCACAATGAGCCAGCACAAACCCGAATGATAGGGGCAGGGTGCCTGGCTCCTGTTTCCCACTCCCCAGCCGCCTACCCTTCACCCCAGGCTGAATGTTTTGGTACCATAAATTTTTCTGTTTTTTAACTACTTTAAGCTTTGTTGTTAATGGAAATGACTTTTTATCTGGAACTTGGGCCCAATTTTCACATTCATGCAAAGACTATATTTCCATATTTCCTTGATTTGCTATGTAAGTTCCTCTCTCAAATGTGTAAGAATCCCAAGACAAGTGGCAAAAGGAATGGCTCTTTTGTCACTTCCGACCTCTCTCCTTACAAGTGTTACCCAAGAGGCCCACGATCTTGGTAGACGGCAGATGAACTATCGGAGCTCTGCATTCCAGCGACCTATGGCCCACCTTCGCTTTGCGGAGGCCCATCACCCTGAGTCTGTGTGGGGTTAGCCGCAGCGCAAGTCTGCCGAGAAAGCCCTGTGCAGGGGGAAGGGGGTGATCCTCCAGATCCATAGACACATGTTCTATCCATTTGACTTATACGGGCGCCCTAAGGCTTTTACTTGGGCCAAAAAGTAGAAGCCAAGTTTTCATTGTAAACAGATGGTGTCTCTAACATGTAAAAAATTCTTCCAGTCATTCTCTCACACTAATGAGCTGAAGAAGATTCTGCTTTAAGAACAAACAAACAAACCCACAAAATTATCAAATACTCCCTCTCTCTGGATCCCATAGGCTCTAGGTCAAAACAGACAAACACCCCCCCCAACACACACCCCACAGACACGCATATGTGTGTGTGTGCTCTTAGACAAAACCAGTCTCCATTCCTCAATTTTGCCCTGCCTCCCCACCCTCTACCCACTGCCAAACCCTACATTCCTTTGGTGTGGGTGCCATGAATACAAAAGGAACAAACTTGATCCTAAATCGCAAAGGGGCTTCTCTTTGCATGACCACAACATAACCATTTGTCCATCATTTGGGGATTTTTATGAAGTCTCTAAGAATGTTTAGAATTCCAGTCTTGCTCAAATGATGTCTCATTAGTCAGCATGATTCATATGTTGAATCTTGGGACACCCTGGGAATTTCTGGTTAGAAAAAAACATAATCCTGTAGTGTCTCAATATAACAGATTTCTATATATTTTCCCCCATCCCTTTACCTTTTTTTTCATTCAGCCCAGAAAAAGAAAAGTGGAAAATCTTCTGTTTCCTTTAACATGAGGCAACTTGAAATTGATTGTAATCTTCCAGTCCCTGACCTGGCATTATTATGCTGTAATTGGGTCCTTACTTAAATCTCTCCATTAGGTAGCATCTGGTTACATAACTACTTTATGCCTTTAAATAGGAATATCACGATAACAATCTCCTGACAGATCATACCTCTGGGGCCTCAGTATGAAAGTTAATTATCCAGGCCTTTGAAATGTTTTTTTTTTAGCATTCTGGAGGAAGGAGTCACCAGAGGTTTATCCAGTCACCCATGCCTTGGGGCAGGACCACACTCAACAGTCTGACAGACAAGAAGGTCTCTTTTTACATATTTTTAAAGTTTCCTCAGGAAGATAGATTTATTCCATGATCTCCCTAAGTAAACTCTCCAGTGTTTCAATAATGTTAGCATTTTCAGAAAATAATTAAACTGACTATCATCACTCATTAATGTGGAAATCTGTCATTGGGGCATTAAGAATTCCCCTAATCAATGCCTTCCCATAGCATACCCAAAAACTGAATTGTCTGTCTACTGGTGTAAGAAATGATGAGGAATACAATTTTGAGGGACCTTATCTCAATCTCTCCCATCTGTTTAATGGGGATATGTGCTCTGTCAGACTCAGTATTATTGGGAGAATAAGAGATTATGTGGCAGGCTGCTTAGGTAAGGTATTATTTGTATCATCCCCCCAAAAAAATCATTCTAAAGCTGAATCTGGAAGTTGTTGAAATTTATTGTAGAAATAATAGGTGCTCCTGAAAAAAAGTACTGTAAATATAAGCCTAAATTAGAGGTATACTTTGTTCATGAAATAGCATGCAAGTATTCATTTAAGCAAATTAGGTGTTCAGATCTCACAAAGCGCCAGGGAAATGTTCTCTCACCGCAGACAACAGACCCGCCTGAGGAGCAGTAGCAGAAAGCGATGGCCGTGCGTGCACTCGCCACGCCTGGGGCAGGAGCCGGTGGGCGAGGCAGGAGACAGTGGGCTGCAGTGCAGGATGACAGCCTGTGCGTGAGAGAAGCGCTCACATCAGTGACTCAGAGAGCATGAGTGTGAAGGAACGAGAAAGATAGACCAGGCCACAGGGACCAAAGACCAAGTGCGCTTACGACCTTATCATAAGGTGGGATTCAAGCCAATTGATACATAAGAAAAAGGGCACTTTGCAATGCTAAATAATAAAACTTACAGAAATTACAGAAGATGCAAGGAAGATATACAGAAATGAAAACTCTCAGTTCATGACAAATTGAGTCAAAATATACTTTGAATTGACGTTCAAAGAAAATATAAATAACCTAATTAATGACAAGGTACATGTTATTCAACTCTGTGTCGTAAAAACACAGATAACGCCATTTTTTCAAATAACCAAGGAATGGACACAAAAATTGACCATAAACTACACCACAAAGGAAAAGTCAGTCAAACCCAAAAGATAGAAACATTACAGACAATATTCTTTGATCACAATGCAATAAAACAAAAAAATGTTATCAAAATCTCCATTAGGAATATCCGTGCAAAAATTTCTACATAAAATATTAGCACATAGGATCTACCAGCACATTAAAAATAATTTCCATGACCAAGTGGGGTTTATTACAGGAGTGCAAGGATAATTCATTACTAAGGAGTTTATTATATTCCATCAAATTAATAGATCTAAGGAGAAAAACTATATGATCGTTTCTAAAGATACTACAGAAAAGCATGTAGGCAAAAGCCAGTAGTCATACTTGATCTCCAAAAAAAAGCCCTTAATAAAATAAGGATAAATTAATCAATCCTTAGCATGATGAAATACATCATTCCCAGCCGAAAGTCCATAACATGCCTTCTGGGGAGACGCTGGAGACATCGCCACTAAAATCCAGTGAGACAAGGGTGCCCGCTGCCATTACTGCTGGTTACCATTATGCTACACCCAATAGACAGTTAAATTAGAAAAGTGTAAAAGTTGGAAAATAGGAAGTTAATCTTTAATTTTAGATGATATTGTTATTTAATACAGGAGAATTGAAAAAGCCTATAAACAAGAGAATTCAGTAAGCTAGAATGGTACAAAATGAATATACTGTTATTAACTGATTATACTCAGTAAGAAGACCTAATGAGAGAAAAGACCCCATTTATGATAGTAAGAAAAAGATAAAATACCTAAGAATCAGTGTAACAATACATTTGTGCCGGTGGGAATGTAAATTACTTCAACCATTGTGGAAAGCAGTATGGAGGTTCCTCAAAAAACTCAAAATAGAAATACCATTTGACTCAGGAATTCCACTCCTAGGAATTTGCCCTAAGAATGCAGCAGCCCAGTTTGAAAAAGACACATGCACTCCTATGTTTATCACAGCATTATTTACAATAGCCAAGAAATGGAAGCAACCTAACTGTCCATCAGTAGATGAATGGATAAAGAAGATGTGGTACATATACACAATGGAATATTATTCAGCCATAAGAAGAAAACAAATCCTACCACTTGCAACAACATGGATGGAGCTACAGGGTGTTATGCTCAGTGAAATAAGCCAGGTGGAGAAAGACAAGTACCAAATGATTTCACTCATCTGTGGAGTATAAGAACAAAGGAAAAACTGAAGGAACAAAACGGCAGTAGAATCACAGAACCCAAGAATGGACCGACAGTTACCAAAGGGAAAGGGACAGGGGAGGATGGGTGGGAAGGGAGAGATAAGGGGGTGGAGAAGAAAGGGGGCATTAAGATTAGCATGTATAATGTGGGGTGAGGCACGGGGAGGGCTGTACAACAGAGAAGACAAGTAGTGATTCTACAGCATCTTAGTACACTGATGGACAGTGACTGTAATGGGGTTTGTGGGGGGGACTTGCTGAAGGGGGGAGTCTAGTAAACATAATGTTCCTCATGTAATTATAGATTAATGATAACAAAATAAAAATAAAAATAAAAAAATAAAAAATAAATAAAGCAGGATCCATACCTCAATACCTTACACACTAAAACGGGATAAAACACAAATGGGCTAAATATTTAAATGTCAAAAATAAAATCAGAAGAGTATGTGATATAGGAAAGGGCTTTCTACATACTTTTTCCTACTACCTAAAAATTTAGATTTTTTGCACGCCACAAGAAACCAGTCAGGTCACAGGACAATGACAACATGAGTACAGAGAGGCCACAATAGAAGAAATAGAATTGGCTCGTAAACATGAAAAAGTTGCTCAACCTCACTCAGAGTCCGAGAAATGCAAATCAAAACTATCCTGAGACATCATTTTTCACCAATCAGACTGGCAAACACCCAGAAGTTTGATTATATAAACCACATTGGCAAGGCTGCGGGGAAACAAGGACCAGTCAGCATTGTCAGTGGGACTGTCAGTTGGTTCAGGTCTCTGATGGGCAATCTGCCTCTATCACAGTTAGAAAAGCAATCTGATAATCCCGCTTCTGGGAATTACTACCATAGATATACTTGTACAAGTATAAAATGTCATATTTGGAAGTTTGTAACATTGCTTAATAGCAAGATACTGGAAACAGCTTAGATGTCTATCAGTGGGGGCCTGATTAAATGCTTAAATGCGTTGTGCTGCATTTACCAAGGATGATGCCATGCAACATTAAACGCGAGCGTGTTTTCCATGCACCAATATGCATGCATATTGTATCGTGTCTCTTGTCTTCTCAAGACCCTCCAATGGCTGCCCATTGCTCTAAGAGTAAAAGCCAAAATCTTCACACTGGTGTACAAGATCCTACACGATGTGGGCCCCTTGTTGCCCTCTGCCTCTGGCCACCTGTGACATTCCGCCTCCCTTCCCCTGCTCCACCCACACTCAGCCTCTTAGCTGTTCCTTAGACGTGCGCGTCATTGCCCTCAAGGCCTCTGCCCTAGCTGATCCCTGCCTGGACCACCGTCCTCCCCAAGTAACCCCAAAGCTCACTCCCTCTTCTCCATCAGGCCTTTGCTTGTGTGTCACTTTCTCAACAAGGCCATCTCTGACCACTCCATTTAAAATTAAAATCCCGCACATGACATTCTCAATTCCCGTTATCTTGCTCCATAGTTCAATTGCTCTCATTATATTCTAATACTATACATTATTTACATATTTATTATGTTCATTGCTTTATGTGACCTCCCACAAGATATAAATCCTACAGGGCAGGAACTTTTGCCAGTTTTGTCCACTTCTCTCTCCTCAGCATATACAACAGTGCATGGCATATGGTAGGTGCTTAATAAGTATTTGTCTCCAAATAAATTAACAAATGAGCATATGCTAGAGCATATTTAAGTGAAGGAACAAGGTAAAGAACAATAATTTTCTGTATACAGTATTTCTAAGAAATAAAGTAAAAAGGGTAAGAATTTATATATGTAGGTATGTACATCAAATCTGCAAGTCTACAGAAAAAACATATCAGTGGTCACCACACACACACATGCGTGCACACAGAAGCTGATGCCACAGCCCCTGGACAGAGGGGTCCTAACTCAGTAGTATGAGCAGGTCCCAGAGAACTTGCATTTTCATCAAGCTCCTTCCCTGCCTTCTGAGACACTGAGGTGTTCTACAGACCACACACACTGAGACACTGTCCCCGCTCTCTGTCCTGACCCAGGGGACCCTACAGCACATTCGGCACTGGGGTAGTTCTCATTCGGAGCACAGTCAAATGGGCAGACGAGAGAGACAAATGGCAGAGATTTCACGGCCATTTGGCCTACACAGCCACAACCCGGAAGGGAGTCTCCTCCTGCAGACAATGCAGGACAGGGAAGCTTCACCTGCGCTTTCAGTCTCCTCTGCTCAGGAACACAGGACTCTCGCCAGGGTAGTCATCTTTGACTAAGACATTTATACATGTTGGATGTTTCAACCAAATTTCAGACTTCAAAAATGTTTGCTGTTTTAGCAAACACCATTCAAGGTGCTGCTCAGATTTCTGTGCTCATGATGACTACTTCCTAACCTCCCCGCCCGTTTTCCTTCTGCTCGTCTGGGCATTTTAATCAATAGCACAGAGGAAAATCCTAATTCACAGGGGAAAATCTTTCCTCAAAATCTTTGCTCTAATACCCCTTCCGGGAGACAAGAAAGGTGGTGAGGACCTGAAATATGTCTCGGAGAGGCCCACCCAACACTGCCACCTGCTCCGTGGCGGTGCCTTCCAGGTGAACAGAAGCACTTGACCCTTACTCAGAGATGCCAGGGAAGTGAAGTGAGTTAGAAAGTAGGACCTAGTGACAGACATACAGCAAGGGACTGAAGCTGCCAAACTCAGAAAATTTCCAGTTTGAAAAGCAAACTCATCCTCACTAAACACTGATTCCCAAAGGAAAGGGGAAATTCAGTAAGTGAGAGAAAAACTCAGTGTTTCATGACTGGTCACTTCCTTGGGATAATAAAAATGAGCTAAGATATACCCTAAACTCTCAACATTTTATTTTCATTTAAAAAAATGTTTTTTGCACTTCTTTTTTGGTCGTTCAAGATGGTCCTATTGTGCCGTTTCCTAATTGACTTCAAGAATTTGTCATGCTTTTGACATTTTATCTGCTGCATTAAAATGAACAGTTTCGTGGATCTGTCATGAGTTTCTTCCTTAAACTTCTAAACCCAGTTCCGGGTTTCCGTGTCCAGACTGGCCAGTGACAACAAGGTCTGCGACTCGAAGATGGGAGACAATGGAAGTGGGGAAATTATTTTTAAAAACGCTTTCAAAATCAGGCCGCGTCTGCCAGTGGGTTACAGCCGGCGAGCGGGTAGGTCTCCGTGGAATGGGTTTGTTTCCTGCTGTTTCTCCGTAACACCCGCGTGGGGCCCGAGACGCCGCGACGTGACAGTGCCGAGAGAGCCCGCGGCCCAGCCCCGTGTGCTCGTCCCGCCGTTCCCCGGATCCGGGGGGAAAGACTTGATCAACGGCAAACGTGCCCAACATGAAAAAGCACAAAACCAGACTTATTGCTGGCGCTCCTTCTCCTCGGGGCGTCAGGTGGGACGGGGCAGTCGGTTTACAGCCCGGCGGGAGGGCAGCCCCGGAGAGGCGGGCCGATCGGGGGCTGCGCGGCGGGAGGGGATGGGGAGGCGCCCTCCGCGGGACGGGACGCGCCCCCTTTCGGCCGACACAGTCGCCCCGCGAGCCGCCGCCCGCACCCCCGCGCGGTGCGGGTGGAGGCGGGGGCCGGCCTCCCGCCGGAGAGGCGCTCGGCCCGGGGGCGCGGCCTCAGCGCCCCGCCCCGGACACGCCCCCGCACGCCTCGGACACGCCCCGCACGCGCGCCCGGGACTCGCGCCGCGGGGCCGAGGCGTCCCCGTCGCGCCTGCAGGGCCGTCCTTGCGGCCGCCTTCGCAGAGCGCGCGGAGCGCAGCCTGCACGGAGCCAGGGAGCGCGGAGGCCCGCGACACCGAGGGAGCCCCTGGAGGGGCCGAAGGCGCCTGCCTGGCCGGTGCGTGGGCGCGGGCGCGGGTGGAGGGCCCCCTGCCCGCCGGAGAGCGGCTCCGCGGGAGGCCCCTGAGCGCGGCCGTGCGGCGGGGGTGCGGCCTCCGAGCGGAGGGCCCCGGTCTGCCCGGACCCGGCCGGCGCACCTGAGGGCGGGGGTCGCCCCCTGGCCGGCCGCAGCGAGGGACCCGGCGGGCGGCGGGAGGCGCGCGGGGAGGATGGCGTCCCACGACCTCCCGCGCGGGGCCGAGCCGCCGGGCTTCCCGCGCTTCCTCGCCCACGGCGTTGCTGTCAGTTTTTACAAATACCCTGTTCTGGTGATTGCTCGAAACGGGCCAACCCGGAGGTAGCCAGCGTGCCAGCCCAGGAGAGGTTCCCCCTGGTCCCCCTGCGCCCCGAGCTCGGGCCGGGAGCCGCCTCGCGCTCGGGCCGGGAGGAGGGCTGCGCGGGAACGGGCCGCGGCGTGTGCCCAGCTGTCCGCTGATGGAGATGGTCAGGACACTGCGCTGCGGTTTCCCGTGCCGGTCGGGCAAGCCGAAGTCCTGCCCGCACGATGAGAACGGCTCTCAGCAGCCCCGCTCACACTTCCAAGTGGAGCTCAGTGGAATGCTTGTTTATTCTGTTGCTGATAAATCCATGGGAAATCTCTGCTGAATCCAGCAATTTTAAAAAGCAAGTCCTAGCTTATAATTGCCCACATATGGGCAAACAGGTTATTTTCAGTAACTCAAGAGCTTTGCTGGGACCATTGTTTTAGGGGTGAAGATATTATAAGTATGCATCTGAGTTCAACTCTTGGACCCCCAGTTGAAGTGGAAAGTCATCATTGGGTATCTGATGAAAAAGATCATTGCCAGATAGTTACCAGGCAGTAAAATAACATGTTTTTGAAAAGATTGTAACTAGGAGCCCTTAGTTTGCTAGCTACTATGTAATTCTTCGTTGTTCCTTTAGGGATGAGAACCTACTCTGATCTCAACAGTGTTTTCATTTGTTGGCTGTTTATTATGTGGTTTTGCTGGGTCTCTTTTTTTCTTTTTGCTCTTGAAAATCTCCCTTCACATAGGTGAAATCACAGACTAGAATTTGGAGCATCTATTGCTCACTGGGGCTAAAATTAGAAAAGTCACGGAACTTTTCAGGCATATCCTTTTTGCTTCAAAGGAGATTCTGCAGTCTTTTCAAACTCCCAGTTGGCAGTTATTGTATGACGCTTAAGTACTCTTTAAAATAACATTTATTTGGATAACTTTTCTTTCTGAGGTGCCTAAAGGTGTGTACAAAACATTTACCATCCCTTCAAAGACTATGTATTTACCTCTTTGAACAGTTCCTTTTAAGAAAAATAAAAGTTCCAATGGCACTTGCAAAATACAAGACTGGGTCCTCTGATGTGCTGGCAGATGGCAGTCGCTTGAGCTTTGTTTATGCTCAGGACAAGCTCTCTTCTCTTAAATTAATCATGAATCGAATAATTGATTTCTCACACCTTGGGCTGCTCTTAATCTCCAGCCATAAGTTCAAAGCGTGGTTACTTTTGAGGTCTAGGTCACTTGGAAAGCCTTGCACAGCCTGTCAAACGATTGTGCAGCTGGGTCAAATCTAGTCGCTGTACACATCACGAAATGGAGTGACATCAGCCTTGAGCTCTCCTGGCTTTCGCATTTCCAACACTGGCTTCAGTGACCTTCCCATTTGTTGGGCAGCTCCAGAGATGGTGGGGCTGATGGATACAATAGGTTTCTGTAAATGTAATTAAACCTGTCTCTGCCAGCTGCCTGTGGTATTCGTGAATGTTTTTGTAAGAAAAGCTGCTCTTCGGCTTTATCTGCCCACTGTGGTTTGTGGCACATTATGCTATTCTGCAGCCACGGCAGTTTTTTCTGGAATGACTGAGCTGTGATGTCATGTGCTGTCTCAGCGCGGGTCCCTGTCCGGGCTTTGCTGGGGTCTGTGTGCCTGCGCCAGGGAGTGGACACTCCCTCTGTGTGCTTGGTAGCGACTCCCCGTCTGCTCCAGCACATTCCAGCGCTTGAGACCAAAGCCACCAAATGGTTTGTGGGCAGAGTGATTTGGGCTGGTTACAGATGATTTAAAAGGAAGGTTATGGGCATATGAAGTGTAGGGTAAAGAAAATATATTTTACTACTTTATTGAGACCACATGGCTCCAACTCGAACTGTTTTTTTCTTTTTTAACATGAAAATTGTTGGCTGAACTGGCTCACAGTGTTCCCCCTCCCCCACCCATCCTGGCGTTTTTCCTTTTTTATTGCTTAGAGCAAAAAGCTATATTCTCTATTTATTGTAGGCTTGGCCTCACCGTTATTTCTGAAAGTTTGAAGTATTTTTATGCTTAGGAAAACAGGGAAAAGTAGAATTTCTATGCTGTGCTCTTCAGTGGCCAGAGACCATTTTCAGAGACTCCAGCCTCTGCCCTCACCAAAAGGACACCCACGTCAATTGGGGGCTGGGGGGTAGTGGGCAGTAGTTATGAAAGAGGCAAGTGTCAGCCTAGCCCCTTGTACCGCAGGGTCACAGAATGTCAGTCAGTGCGGACGGTGTGTGCACTCCTCTTGAGTGGGAGAGATGATTTTGGCCAGCCTCCTAAAGACCCATCAGGCCCCGTGATTAATAATGGGGCCAAATGGAGCACAACCCATTTTCCCAGTGCACTAATATGATGACGGCTCAGAGCGTGGAGGGCCCCTCCCTTCAGAGGTTCCTGGAGCACACAGGCCTTCAGCCCCTGTGTCATTGTGAGACCACACTGTCACCTCCTGCCTCTGCTCGGTGGGCTACCCCAGCTCGCCATGATGAGCCACCTCCTGCCGCTGATCAGGCTCCCAAACCTCTGTCAGCATGAGCCTCACTGTGGCTCACTGCCGTCCCATTTCAGTCTTTGGGGTTTGTGCTGTAGCCTGATGGTCTGTCATGAGCTACCAAATAGCCATCTCCAACATCAGCTTGGTGTTATGAAACCCGTCAGAGAAGCTGAGGGGAAGGCTGGCTCGTGCATGTACCCAGTCCCTTGGACACTGCCAGTCCGAGGTCCGAGGGCTGTAGCCATTGATGTAATGGAGGGCTGCTTGCAAGACCCCAATGGCCCTCAGAGCTGCTGCTCTTTAATCCATCTGAGCCAGTCTGGATTCCCGCAGTTTGAGTCTATGCATATCTAGGGATTTAAAGGAAAGCATGTGGAGATCAAATCAGTGTGGAGGCTTATGAGAACTGGAAAAATGTCAAGAAGACAGCATTGTGTGATGGAAATTGAACTACACTGGAATCGAGGGTCCTCATTTTGCCACAGTGTGACCTTGAACAAGCTACTTAATGGTGCAGCATATTGATAAAGTAGTTTACTGCATTTTATCATGCCCTTCATAGCCCTGATGTCACATGGCCCTCAGAGTGACACGAGGCATCAGGTAGTGCGCTTTCCATTCTACAAGGACAGAAACTGAAGCTCTAGAGATTACTGACTTGCTCAAGGCCACATAGCATGTGACCGGTAGAGTTTGGCCTTAAATCCAAAACTTCTAACTTCAAACTCCATGTTCTTTCCGCTGTAGCAAACAGCCTCCACAACCCATAACCTCTGTGGACCTCACTCTCCTTATTTGCAAAAATGAGACATTTGGCTCCAAACAGAAGGGTCCATTCCAGCTCAGAATTCTATGTCTGATGAATCACTGCCTGGAAGAGGCTTTAAGAAATCACTTAGTCATATTCCTTGCTTCCAGAAGGACTCTATCTAAACTTTTCTGAAAAGAAAATGTCATTTTTTTTTTTAAAACAATCCCTGACTAGGTAAGGGGCCAATAGTGCCTGAGAGCATTCCTGGGGGAGGGAAGGGGGGGTTGCCCTATCAGTGCCGCCCAGCAGGCGGTCCCCCGCCTACGCTCAGAAGCAGTGCGCCCTGCCTTGCTGAGTGAATGTCCAGTCTTGAGACCAGTGTCTAAAGTAGGAGAAGAGAGTCACTGGCCTGCCTTGCTGTTGGGAAGGGGAATTCTGTGAGGAGAGATCAGAGCGCTGGTTACTGTAAGGGGGAGAAAGAGTGACATGACTCAGGAGTGATCCTGAGGTTTATTAAGGACGCCTGGAGAGAGTGACGCCTGCAGAGGGCTGCTCTCTAGTTTGGAACCACCAAAGGGCAGAGGCATTTCTCTGAAGATGGTGCCCCTGCACCTGTGGTGGAGAATCTCACCATTTCTCCCCCATCATAGCACTGTTCTCTGCCCCAGTGCCACTCGCAGGCCCAAGTTAGAACTACGCTAGTGTTTCCATACTTGGTATGTGTCAGGCACATAATCATGTTTCATCCTCACAAAAATATTGTGAAGCAGATCTGGTATCCCCATTCATTGTCTGGAAATTATGTTCTAACAAGGCTAAGCATCTTGTCCAAGATCACATGGCTAATAAGTAGCAGAGGCAAAATGGAACCCAGGTCTGTCTCACTCTGAAGCCGATCTGCTTTCTCTTTCAGACATCTAGGTCTTTGAGGAATTGGGGCCTTCCTTACCTGTACACAGACCCTGCCCTCTGGGTTCACGTTGCTGTGGATCTCCGGGCAGGGCCTTGAGCGGCCCCTGAGCTCTGGAACCAGATCCTAGAGATTTGTCCTCAGCTAAGGCTTCACCTTCACCTGCTTGGCCCCACAGCCTTCTTTTCTTGTTCTTATTCCTTGGTGGCCTCTTGGCACGCTTTCTGCCCCGGGACACCCCTTCTCAGCAGACCCTGCATTCTCCCTCTGCCTTTCTCCCACAGCCAGAATGTTCCCCTTAAGGACATCGTTACTCTCCAGTCTGTGCCCCCCAACCCAAGACGTCAGCCCCTTGAGCCCAGACCAGGTGCCCAAGCCCTCAACACATTTCCTGTTCTTGTTTCATTGGAAGGAAAATTCCACGTGTTAAGTTCTGCCGCCATATTGCTCTCGATGTCACAGAATGTGAATTTTCAGAGTTGAGAAAGACCTTGGAGGTCATCTGGTCTGTTACCTTCATTTTATAGGAGAGAAACTGAGGCTGGAGAAGTGAATTGCCTGCCCCACATCACAGCTCTCGGCCAGTGCTGGGGCTGGCCTCAGCATTGCTTATGCTTCCAACTGTCCAAATGGTTGAAGCCTGTGTCTTGTCACATTCCCCGGTCCCCCGGGGCCCCCTTGGTCACTGTTCACACAGGGGCCTCCCTTGCTACGAGGGCCCGTTCAGACTCTTGACATTCATTGCAAGAAATGTTTTCCTGGCCTTAACACTCATTCCTTCTGCTGGACTTTGGCCTGTCTGCTCCTCAGCGGAGTACGGAGAGTGGCCAGTCACCCTCACCTCTGAGTCGTGGGCTGGAATTGCTGAGTCTCCCCTGGGCTTGCTCTCTCCAGGGCAAATAATGCCAGGTCTCTTTGCTTCTTCTCACAGTTCTTGTTCTCCAGCCATTTCCTCACCTTTACCTCTGCCTGTTGGACTGTGTCCAGGCTCTCTACCCTCTAAAGCCGCGACGTGCAGAGCAGGACAAGGAGTCTCATGAAGGGGTGACAGGGTGGCAGTGACCTCACATTCCCTCGGCGAGTGTGGCTGGTGTTCACACTGGTGCTGGAAGGGACAGCCGGGCCCCACGGGCCATTTTCAGGTCATTATCCTCTTTAGGCTGGAGGTTGCTCAGCCCGTGTTTGGGATGCTGATCATTTCCTCCGTGTATCCGCCAGGACTTTTCCTCTGGAGCAGTCTTTCCCTCTGTTCCTGACTATTTCAATTCATCAGCTCCTCTGGGCTCTAGTCCTGTTCTTCTGCTTCTTAATTCTTAACCCCAGCTCCCAGCCCAAGTAGTTTACTGACCACATTAAGTGTCCCCGGAATCCACATGTAGGAGTGGAGGACCCCTGAGGCTTCTGGCCCCTCAAACCACCTCTCCCTTGCGAGTCCAGGGTTGAAAAGCAGGCAGTGCACCTTAACCCTGGGCACTGACCTTCAGACTGAGCTCTCCGTGCTGGATAAAGAAAGAGACCATCTGGAGAGCCTTTCTGGAGACACACAGTGAAGAGTGGGACACTGGGCGATCCAGGGGCAGCCCACCCAGCCCAGATCTGCATCAGGCACACTGGCAGGGGTCCCCAGATTTCTCTTTGGCTCAGAAATGTGCTCATTACAAACATTTGCACTTATAGAGCAGTGTGATACCCATTAACAACCAACCCTCACGAAGAAATCCATCATCTCTGTTTTACAGGTGAAAAACATGAAGGCTGAGTGAGGTCCAGTGACTCCCCAAGGTCACACAGCCAAGATGAGAGATTCACTTTCCTGTCCTTAGATTCTTTACACTTTACTGTATCTCACTGAAACCTTAGAATTCCTCAAAATGCCATGGGTAGGTGTGTGGGTGGGTGAGTGTGTGTATGGGTTGGGCGTAAGGGGTGCCTCTCAAAAATACAGATTCCGAGCCTGATGGGGTTTTGGAATCCGCACTTAATAAGCACCCTGAGGGTTCTGAGGGGAGTGCAGTAGACCGTACTTGAAGAAACCCTCTCAAACTATCCTTTCCAGCACAGACTCCTTCCATGCAGCAGATATGCCTTTGCTCTGTGACAAAACCACAGAAGAGCCAGCCTCGGACATCCAGTCCAGTAGTTGCTGAGGTGGCTCCTGCTTGCCCCAGGCCTGTGGCTGTACCTGTTGGAACCTGCCCCAGCCCGGTTCAGGCCTGCCTTTGGCCCCTCATTCTGCCCTTCTGGGAGTCGGCCTTGGGCCCCTGCTCAGCTCTTGGCAGGTGCTGGCCCCTAATTTCATCTGTCTCCACGGAAAGTCTGTCTCCCTCAGCCTTTCCAGGTACACCGTGCAGTGGACCTGGGCCCTGATTCTGGCGACTCTCCGGGAGTGCTTTATCTGGGGAACCCTTCAGTCACAGGCACCCGGCTGGGCACCACTGACAGGCGCCTCTGAGGGAAGGCTTCCCGGCCAGCTTCCTCCCAGAGAGACGTGTGGCTCTTGCAGTCCTGGCTCTGGGTGAAGCCCGCACTTCGCTGTTGTTTGGAAACCCGGACACTCCAGGAAGCCAGTAGATGACTAGGGAACGGCACAGTCGGCATTCCCTGGGTGCCCACACCACACCGGGCTGTGTGCTGGCCCCTGCAGGAGCGGTCTCATTGCCCTTTCACTGATAAGCGTGTCCAGGCTGGTTACACATGGTGCCCCTTTCAGGTCTCTGGGCACCTAGGATACTGAGTCTATTGAATTACAAACGCTGAGCCCTACTACACACACATCGGTTGAGTCTTTGGGAGGAGTCCTGACTAGATTCCTCTGTGTGTGTTTTATCGAGGAAGAAGTGCCACAGAAAAACCAGAGGACAAGCTTCTGAGGTCAATGCAGACTAATAGAGGGGCTGAAACTTATGCGGAATGCAGCTGGACCCCCAGCCTCAGGAGTGGTCCGCACGCTGCCTCTGTCCTGTTTCCTTTTTCAGCTGGAGGCTCCTCTCTGCAATAGGCTTGACTCTTTCCACTCTTGTCAAGAAGTATCCAGACTGTGACAATTATACAGGGAACAGTGACCTCCTTTGATAGCAAGTTCGTGCCTTTTCCTCCACCTTGGTTTCTGCTACCTTGTGATCCTGAAGAGAAATTTCTTCACATAAGCTTCCTGAGGGATTGTCAGGGATATACCATGCCTTACCTCTAGCCAATGTGAGAGCTCTTTAAGACTGTTAAGCACTTGGGGATGGAGGGAATGCGGTTGGAGCCTTGTTGGGGCCCAGCCTTAGAACAGTGTCCATACATGAAAGCTTAAGCTTTGCTGAAATGAAGTTACCTTTCATGTTAAAACTTGGCAAGTTATGGAATAATACTAGTATTAAATGGCTTGTCGAAGGATCTCAGAGCATTATGACAAAATTCTACACCCTACCTTAATTAGGTCAAGTTAAACTAAAAAGAGGCAGCAGTCTGGTTTGCTAACCACAGTAGAAGTACTGCTTTTGGGTAGAATCCGTGTCCTGGCTGCGTCGTCTGACTTGAGGGTGACACACAGGACACAACTTGGGGTTTCTTTCTTTTGGTTTTTGTATTTAATGTACAAGGAGCCTGCACCCCAGAAACTGGCATTTGTAGCACTAACAGTCATCACTGTGCAGCCGGAATGTCCCTGTTGAAGGTCTTGCTGCTGTTTATCACAATGTGAGTGCACAGTATGCTGTGTATAATTTCCAGTACACATGGTAGTTACTACCACCAGTAGGAGTGTCTACTGAGCTCTTGATCAGGGCACCAGCACATCCCACCAGGGCACTTGGAAACTTTACCTGCTGGAGAAGCAAAACTTCCCTCCATTACTCCATTAGGAAAGCACACCAGTAAACTCCCATTTAGAGGCTGTGAGTGATCTCATGAAAACTGGGAAATATAAGCAGAGTCTGTTTCAGATTTTCATGAAGACCTTCACTTTAATAGTAAGAGGTAGCCTTTATTAAGGTCTGGTTGGAAGCCTCTTTACAGTTATTTTCTCCTTTAACCTAATAATCCCGTGATGTAGGTACCATTATTATCCCCACTTTCCAGGTTAGCAAGTTGAAGCTCAGAGAGGCTAAGTAACTGGCCCAAGCTGATGGCCCTCACCCGGGTGTGCGTGACGCCAGAGCCCATTCTGGAGGCTGTTATTAAAGACTATAAAGAAATGGCTGAGCAGTTACTCCTGTTTGCTTCCGGTGACACACATGGATGATGCTATCTTTAAACATTTGTTGAGCATTGACTTTGTCCCAAGTGTTCAGATAGGCTATTGAATCCTCCAAATCAACAAATAAGGCAGATTCTAGTATCCCAGTCTTCCTGGTGAGTCACCTCCTCTTCCCTGCCATCACCCAGCCTTGCCTGTGTACTCGTTGGGATGAAATCTTTCTTTTTGATGGTGGTGTGGGTAGGGCTGAAACAAACAGCCATTTAGTCGCTGTAGGAAAGCAAACAGTGCCCGAAGTCCAAAAGTGTGCCGTCGCCATGGTACCTCTCTTCATCTCCTCTGTGCCTCTCTCTTTTTCACATATAGCATTTTCTTTAACTAAATTGGCAGTGTCACCTGAAGTTATGAAACAGAATATGCAGTAGAAGCAGACAGATTTTTTTCTAGTCCGGCTCTTCCAACTAAGTATCAGTATTCGAATTCCTTAGCCTCTCTGACCCTCAGGATCCAGATCTGTGACATGGGGGCAGTCATGTCTACCTCTGAATGTTGCTGTAAAGATTAAATGAGGCAGTGCCCACAGTGCACGCAGCACAGCCCTGGCATGTGGTGTTGACATTGCCTGTAAATGTCAGCTGCACCCTCCTCTCAGTTCCCCACCTCATCAACCTCTGTGTCGGTCATTTGTGCTCAACCTGCAGATTGGATAAGGATCTGCTGAGCTGTGCCATCAGCAGTGCTTCTCACAGGAGGATAGTACTGAGCAGTGGCCAAGATCGGTGCCTTCGCTTGGACTGATGGAGCGGGAATCCTTGCTTTGCCATGCCCTGTGTGACCTCGGGCAAGCTATTTCACCCCCAAGGCCTCAGCTTGCTCTTCATTGAAATGGGTCTGACAGGAGGACTTCTCTCATGGAGTTTTCCGGAGAGCTGCATTAGTTAACATGTGAGCCCTCAGAGAACACCTGGCACATGAGCACTCACTAAATGTTAGTTGCAGTTTTATTATTATTATTAATTATTACTGTTACCCGTTATCTTTGTGGCCTCTGGTAAGCTTTTAAAAATAATTGGCTGTGGTTAGCTGTGCAGAGCCATGAAACACATTTTCTCAGTGCGAACAGGGCTGTTCACCAGGGGCTCGTGAGAGGCTGAGCGCTGACCTCGGCCCCATTAGCACCATTCTCCAACCAGTTAGGCACGGGGCTATAATGAGGATTATTAAAGTAACATATGGAAAACTCATACAGTTCACTCTTGGAAGAGAAAAAAGGCACTAAGTAAACACAAGGAATTATTAAAAACTAGGAGACGACCTCACAGGGATTCTGAGCCTTGTGTGTTACTTGCTATTCTAAGAAGAAACTGGGGCAGGAAGCCAACTTCATCACCAGGTGACAAAGTGGTCTCCTGGCTGCCGTTCAAGGGACAGCAGCATGTGGCTTCACCTGCACAGACCCCAGGCCATCCGTAGCTGCTTCCTGGCTGCAGACAGCTCTACTTTCCCACGCAGAATCGGAAGGTGTAGGTCCCGTGCCAGATGCTGTCCCCCCATGTAACCTCGGTCCTCCTGTGTGACACTGCCAAGGGGCTCCCTTGAGGAGAGCTGAGAAGTGGTATTCTAAGTTAGAACCCACTGAGCAGAAGACTAATGGTGAATTCCCTTTGTGCCAGTGCAGATGACTGAGGGGCCACCAGCAATCTGCTTCCACAGCAGGAACCCAGGCTGAGCCAGGCTTTGTTGCCAAGCTTTAATAAGTGTGTGGAGAGCACACAGCTCTGTAATTCTGGAGATGGGAGACCATCAGCCCCTGTTTACAACTTTACCACCCACCCCTGAAACATTCTTCTCTCCAGAACCAATCCTAACACCAAAGTTAAATATACTTAAAGTGGTCTCCAGATATCACTTGTGAAATGGTGTGTAGGAGGCTTCCAAGAATGAATCAAGGGTTGGCCCACCTCCACCACTTAGCTTAAGGCCTCTGTTTTCCCCTTGATATCAGTGGCATAAGATTAATTTCCATGGCTCCAAGCAATGATCATAGAAACAGCCTATTTCTCTTTGTCCCAAGGTAAATAGAATCTTAGCCATGATGTCTTACATTATAGTCTCAGATGATTGGAATAATAACTATGTAAGTCTCATCATTGAAGAATATAGCACTCCATGACACATAACCTTTACTTACACTTTTCTGGTAACAATACAGTTTAAAAATACAGATAATGTCATATAATACTATAAATATGATAGGCTCAAAGTCCTCAAAACTAAACATTTTAAGGTATTTACGTAAGTAGCACATAAAACAATATTTTTGCAAAAAGTGTTATGAAAACATAGCCTGTCTTCTCAATTTGCATAGCAAAAATTGGAAAGAAGAGACAAAATTGAAAAGTCTACCATTCAAAAATATATATATATTCTCTTTTGCTTGCCTTCCCTTTTTTTCAACCAGCTTCAAAGGTGCTACACTAATCATCAGAAAAGAAAAGAATTGAATATTTCAGAAGCCTTTTAAACCTAGATGTTCTGAAAAAGTCTAAAAATTAGAATTAAAATACTTTCTCTGATATATAAAATATTTAGAAGTCTCTTGTTAGCTTAAGGTCTTCAAAAGGTTTGGGAGACTATTGATTACAATGCAAAATACATAAAAGATTCTCTGGCCCACTTATTACACTGGAATACATTTTTTTCATATTTTTCTTGAGAGATCATGATTAGTTATTAAAATATATAAAGAAAAAAGATGCTCTGATATATAAAATATTTAGAAGTCTCTTGTTAGCTTAAGGTCTTCAAAAGGTTTGGGAGACTATTGATTACAATGCAAAATACATAAAAGATTCTCTGGCCCACTTATTACACTGGAATACATTTTTTTCATATTTTTCTTGAGAGATCATGATTAGTTATTAAAATATATAAAGAAAAAAGATGCTTCTAACCTTGCTAAAAAGACAAATCCTAGCAGTAGATCCCAATAGAAATTAGCCTGTGTTATTGAATAACATAAAAGAAATGGATAAATTCCTAGAAACATGCAATCTCCCAAGAATGAACCAGGAAGAAGTAGAAAATTTGAATAGATGGATCATTAGTAATGACATTGAATCAGGAATCAAAAAAATCCCAACAAACAAAATTCCAGGATCGTATGGCTTCACAGAAGAATTCTACCAAATGATTAAATAAGAGTTAATCCCTGTCTTTCTCAAACTATTCCAAAAAAATGAAGAGGAAGGAAAGCTTCCAGATTCATTCTGTGAGGCCAGATCACCCTGATACCAAACCAGAGAATATAATACACACAAAAAATATACAGAACCATATCCCTGTTGAATATACATGCAAAAATTCTGAGCAAAATATTAGCAAACTGAATTCAATACGTTGAAAGGATTATTCACCATGACCAAGTGGAATTTAGTCCAAGGACACAAGTATGGTTCAACATCCTCAAGTCAATCAGTGTCATATACCACATTAACAAAAGGAAGGATAAAGGTCATATCATCTCAATAGATGCAGAAAAATCAGTTGACAAAATCAACATCCATTCACGCTCAAAACTCTCAACAAAGTGGGCACAGTGGGAACATACCTCAGTATAATAACAAAGATCATATATGACAAACCCACTGCTAACATCCTGCCCAATGATGAAAAGCTAAATCTTTTCCTCTAAGATTAGGAACAAGATAAGGATGTCTATTTTTGCCACTTTTATTCAACAGTGTACTAGAAGTCCCAGCCACACAATCAGACAAGAAAATGAAAGAAGTCATCTAAATTGTAAGGAAGAAGTAAAATTGTCACTACCTACAGATGTTATGATACTGTGCGTACAAACCCCAAAAGACCACCAAAAACTATTAGAACTAATACATCAACTAGAGTCACAGGATACAAAATCAATATACAGAAGTCTTTTGCATTTCTGTAGCAAATAACGAACTAGCAGATATAGAAATTAAGAAAATCCCATTTACAGTTGCATCTAAAAGAATAAAATGCCTAGGGAAAAAATCTCACCAAGGAAGTGAAAGACCTTTACTGTATAAACTACAAGACATTGATGAAGGAAACTGAAGATAACACAAATAAATGGAAAGCTATTCCATGCTCATGGATAGGAAAAATTAATATTGTATAAGTGACCATCCTTCCCAAAGCAATTTATAGATTCAATGTAATCCCTAGCAAAATACCAGCAGCATTTTCAATGAACTAGAATGAAGTTTTAAAATCTATATGGAAGCACAAAAGACCCAAAAAACCAAAGCCATCCTGAGAAAGAAGAGCAAAACTGGAGGGATTATACTCCCTGACTTCAAACTATACTCCAAAGCTACAGTAACCAAAGCAGTATGGTGCTAGCACAAGAATAGACCCACAGATCAATGGAGCAGAGTAGAGAGTCCAGTTAAAAACCTATTCTTACATGGTCAATTATGTATTTGTATGACAAAGGAGGCATGAATGTACAATGGAGAAAGACGGTCTCTTCAATAAGTGGCGTTGAAAAACTGGGGAGCTACATGCAAAAAAATGAAACTGGATCACTATCTTGCACCATACACAATAATTAACTCTAAATGGATTAAATATTTTAATATAAGATCCGAAACCATAAAACTCCGTGAAACTTGTAGAAGAAAACACAGGCAGTAAACTCTGAACATTGGCATTAGTGATTTTTTTCTGGATATGCCTCCCCAGGCAAGGCAAACAAAAGCAAAACTAAACAGTAGGACAACACCAAACTAAAAACACTTCAGCACAACAAAGGAAACCATCAACAAAATGAAAAGGCAATCTATTGAATGGTAGAAAATATTTGCAAATGATGTATCTGATAAACAGGCTAGTATTCAAAATATATAAAGAACTCATGCAAGTCTACAACAAAAAATGCCCCAGATAATCTGGTTAAAAAATGATGAATAGATATTTTCCCATATAGACACATGAAAAGCTACTCAACATTACTAATTATCAGAAAAACGCATATCAAAACCATAATGAGATATTACCTCACACCAGTCTAAGTGGCTAATGTAAAAAAAAAAAATTCAGCAAGGATGTCGAGAAAAGGGGATGTTAATACACCGCTGGTGGGAATGTAAATTGGTGCAGATATTGTGGAGCATAGTATGGAGCTTCCTCAAAAAAGTAAAAATAGAAATAGCACACAATTCAACAATTCCACTTCTAAGAATTTACCCAAAGAAAGCAGAATCACCTATTTAACAGATACATGCACTCTGATGTTCACTGCAGCATTATTTACAACAGCCAAGATATGGAGACAACCTAAATATCCATTGATAGATGAATGGATAAAGATGTGGTATGTATACACAATGGAATACTACTCAGTCATAAAAAGAAAGAAATCTTACCATTTACAATAATGTAGATGGACCTAGGGGGTCTTATTCTGAATGAAATGTGTCAAAGTGAAAGACAAACATGGTATGATTTCACTTAGATGTGGAATCTACAAAACGAACAGAAATAGACTCAGGCACAGAGAACAGATGCATGATTGCCATAGGGACAGGGGCTGGGGGGCCAGGCGAAATAGGTGAAGAGCATAAAGAGGTACAACTTCCAAAAGAAAAAGTAATAAACCCATGTGTTTACCTCTTGAATAAGGGGTGGTGGCACATGCCCTCAAAAGTAGTTGTAAAAAGTGCCTAGGCATGCAGTATATACAGAGAAGACAAGTAATGACTCTATAGCATCTTACTAGGCTGATGGACAGTGACTGTAATGGGGTATGTGGGGGGGACTTGATAATAGGGGGAGTCTAGTAACCATAAGGTTCAAGTAATTGTACAGTAACGATATCAATAAATAATGCCAAGCATGTTTTCAGGCCCCCTGATGTAATCACGCTATTACATTGCACCCTGTGTGTATTTAACACTTATTTTTTAAAAAGGAATTGCTATTTTCCTTTTTTACAAATCGTATCCTTAAAATAAGGCCTCATCATTTCTCCCTGTTCCCTTCCCCTACACGGCCCACTGTCCTTCTCTGGGTGTTGACTGGTTCTGAAGGTGATTCGACATGAACACCCCTGTTTTTCTGGTTTGTCTCCTGTGCCTCAGAGAGGACCAGAGCAGTTCTTCCCCAGCGGTCCACACGGCGCTCCTCTCCGGCCCTCCATGTGCACCAGCATGCTCCCGGTGCTGGCAGAGGAGCATTCCAGCAGTGTGCAATAGCTGCTACAAGAATGCTCACAGCATAATGGCAGCTTCAGCCTCGAAATCTGTCCATATGCATTAGAAACAGCTGTTGTACAGCTTGAGAGAGAAAAATGAGAAATCTATGGTACAGTGGCAGGAGAGATCTCACCGTAGAGATAGAATAGAATTCTCTATTAAGTCACAGTGAACCTTTTTGGGGTCGTTTATGGGTATAAA
This sequence comes from Manis javanica, assembly GCF_040802235.1. Classification (NCBI taxonomy): domain Eukaryota; kingdom Metazoa; phylum Chordata; class Mammalia; order Pholidota; family Manidae; genus Manis; species Manis javanica. The sequence continues at coordinate 217,584,247 of NC_133158.1, read as the reverse complement.
TTAGTATGAGAACATGCTCTCAGGAAAAATAGTGTAAATTATATTTGCCTGGAAGGTGAGAGATTTGCCATGTAGTCCTCATCCATCCAAGCAGCAGAAAGAGCCTTTCTGGAGACAGGTGTTGGGACCCTCATTAGAGAGGCTCTTGGTGGGAATACTTTGCATCAAGAGCCTGCTTTCAAGGCCTATCTGTGAATGCTCTTTTTATGTGCTGATGTCTTTATTCTTACACGGCCTTGGTGAAAAGCACTGCCAGGTGGTAGAATGAAATGACCTCGCTGGCTCCTGGAACTGCCCTGGCCAGGGCAGCTCTGGTCACACTGGGCTTCGTTTTCCTCATGGCGCGTCTCCATCTTGCATTGTTTTATTTATGAGCCAAATTAAGTGTATTGTCACTCTCCCCCCACCATCATTACCATCTTCTCCTAAACAACCAGGTCTTCATTTTACTTCCTAATTATCTTTTCTCCCAGCAAGATTTCCAAGCTCCAATCCAGAGCACACTTGGGGGATGGAGCTCTGACTCCCTCAACCTCTGCAAGGTTCAAAGGCACTCTGTTCTGGGGACACGGACTCAGCTCGGGAGTTCCTGTGAGCTGTTTTGTGGTCATTAGGGAAACAGCCCCTAATGTGTCACATTCCACAGAGACGCTCATTTATGACTGTGATATTTTTCACCCACTATCTGAAGCAAGATGAGATAGTCCCTGGCTGGTGTGAATTGGTTTTCTAGCATCTCTTTGCACCAACAGATCTAGTTTTAGGACTAAATACAAAAGTGTGTAGGACAATATGCTAACATTTGCTTTAATTTAATTTTTATTGCGACCATGTTTTTAGAAAGCATGCAGTAGCCCTGATGGCAGTGGGAAGCTTCATAGACAAGTAAAAGAGTAAAAGCCAGTATTACAAACAAACTAATATATAACCCAGGTCTGGTGGAGAGACTCCCAAAGAGGAATAAAAGTCGAGGACTAATGTTTGGTTGCAGACATCCAAAGTCAGAGATTCTTCTTAACTTGCTTTCTGTGAGCCCATAATGGACTCTTCCTTATTTCTGTAAGAAATTGTAACAGCTGGCTAACCTTTTTGAGTACAATGCCTCAAGCACCAAACCAAAGCTTAGACATGCATTATCTTGCTTAATCCCCTAACCTCTTTGTGAAATAGTAGAAATAAAATATGGGTTGAAAAACCCCAGTAGTAAACACATGATGAAACAGTAATACAAGATTCTTTTAATAGAACATAATTGTCCTTAAAAGTATGTATATATTTTTGACTTTTAAAATGCCACATAGATGGGCTATTCTAATATGATCAGATTTTTCTGTAGGTTTCCTCTTGGCACATTTTAAATAAGTTAAACATATAAAATATTTGTGGCAAAAAAAAAAATCATACAGAAAACTCCAAAATGAAAAGTGGAAGTTCTCTATCTTCTCTCAACTTCAGTCTTCCTCTAAATATAAATTTAAAGATATGTTTCTAGTATAACCTTCCAGAAGTCTACAGTTCATTCCATACTTTTGCAGTATTACTGGACAGCCTCATCTAACATTTTTAAAGGCTGCATAGTATTCCCATATGTGTGACACCATCACTGAATTGCCATTTCTTCTTTGATGGAAATTTGGCCTTTGATGGCAAGATGGTTTTCCTATTACTCAAAGTGCAAAAATGAGTATCCGTGTAAAAATGTATTTCATATCTGTGTACCCTTGTGTGAGCATATCAAAGTGTCACTTCTCAGATATGAAACTGGGATCAAGTGCAAATGTACTCTGCATGTTCATTGTTGCCCAAATCTCTTCTTAAAAGGTTCCACTAGTTCATATTCCCCTATTAGATATAATTTTCAATATATAAGGAGTGTTTGCTTATATTTTAAATGTATTCATTTTCCCTTTAGATGTTCAGACAGCTCCCAGTTGGGAAACTCCTGTACCATCTTAATTTGCTGCCCCACCTCCACTGAGAAGCCTGCATACTCCGTACATATTACTGTGTGTATAGTAACATCACAGAAGTACCGTGGTGCTTTCTGAATATCCCTTTGTTTCCTCCATGTGAAGTATGTACATTCTGATGATACTATTTGATAAAACTATAAATGTGCATAAACTAATAGCTTTCTAAAGATGGAGTGATACAATTCAAACTTTGGAAAATCAGATCCTGTACCCCCAAGGAGTGGGCAACATGCCTTTTCAGAATCACTATTTAACCTAGCTAATGCACTTCAGAGATTGATGCAAGAAGGCAAAGGGCTGGAGAGTGGAGTCAGCTTTTCTGAAGATAGGAATAAATCTGTAAATTGTGGTTACAGGAGCCGCTGAAGAGTTACTGCACAAGGATCGCTAGCTCACTTGTAAAGCAGTGTCGGAAGAGCTTTCCCTCTCCTCAGTATACTTATTACAATTACATTGTTAGGCTCCAGGGTGTTGGGCAAACTCATTCTTTCAGCTTTTACCTGCAGGAAAGGGCCTGGCAGCAGAGTTAACACTTCCTTCATGAAGTCCAGAGTTAACTCTTCAGTCACTGGCTAGGAAATCTCTCTCTAATCCTACCACAATTGTAGATCTGTTAAGTACTAAATTCTTAAGTCAGTCCTGCTTCACAGGAAGAAGAGGTGGGGCTCAAAGACAGGAGGGTAAATTAGAAAAATGGGAGCTCACAAATGTCAAAGGCCGCATATTATGTATATTGATCAAAATCCACATTTTCCATCTTATTCAGGAGAGTTGCTTTTGAATAAAAGTGAATAGCTGAAAGTAGGGATTTTGCACAACCAACTGATGGGCTGGTTTTCCTTTTGTTTGTTTGTTTTTTCCTCAAAACTGAGAATAGACTACAGTTGAGGGCTGGGGGCATATGAACCCCTCTGCACAGAAGCTGGGAGGCCAGCACGCTCTCCAGGGCTGCCGCGGGGGCAGGTGTAGCTGTGAAGGCAGCAGAGCAGGGCGGCTGTAGGGAGAGCAGCGTGGAGAACAGTACCTCCCTGTCCCAGCGTGCACGCTGGGTGTGCCGGTCCCAAGCGGGAATCATGCTTCCTCCACTCCTTGGGTGCAGTGATTCTTTCCCAAGAAGAATGTTGAAAAGAAAGGATATCAGAAATTGGGGGAAAGCTAGGGTATTCAGAAACTATCGAGATGTATTTGCAAAGTAAGTTTCATGAGAATTATTCTCCAGTTAAATGACAAAATTTTAATCTCTTTAAAGCTCTCAAATGTACTTTTGAAAATTTAATTATACCTCTTTGGATTTGAATTTTAGCATGTGATTTCCAAACATAAATATTTTTAAAGTTAAAGGTTCTGTATCAACAAAATAAGGCTAAAATGTGGACCCAAGCAAAGGAAAATTGAAAACTTAGTACAAAGCAAGTTAATAATGAAAATAATTAAATTAAAATGTCTTTCTTTTAAAAGAAATGCTCTAATGTCACATATTGACCCAGGTTTTTGTACAAAGTATGAAATAATTTAAAAAAATAATTTATTGAAACATTGTTTAAAATAGCATGTTGTATGCTAAATATAAGCCCCATTTAACAGCTAATGCTTCCTCAATAAATCATCCCAATTAACAAGCCCCTGGAATCTCAAATTATCTTGACCAATCAAGGTTTAACCTAGTAAGTGCATCATAACTAAGAGAATTATTCCATTCTTCAGTATGCAGTGGCCCAGGCATTAGATATTTTGTCCTGCTTTCATGCATCAGCTGTCAGTTGCTTGCTAAAAAATGATAGCACCAGTCATCACAGTTTCTCAGTCGTCTATCTAGTTCTTGAATTCTCTCTACTAGACCCTGCCAGTTTTCCTCCATCTTCAGTAAATCTAGTGACAGGCAACATACTAATTCATTCCAGTCTTTTCCATCTTTGGGAATATGGGATAATTTCAGTCTTAAGAAACTTCAGGGAACCTTTTTTTTATATCCTTCAAAGTTAATGTAGTACTTGCATAAGTACTTTTAAGCCTCATTTCAAATAACCTGGAAAAACTGTGGACAACGAAACTTTAAAATCTGGAGGAGACTATCACGATTCTTGCCCAGAAAAACTGAGAAAAAGCATGGGTGTGAAAGCATGGCCCCCCAGCCCTTTTTCTAGCAGTGATTTTTTATTTCCCCAATGTCTTTGCATTGTCAGAATGAGAAAGCAGCATGGCTAGGCTTTCTCACGACGGACACAGACTTACAGGGAGAGTGCAAGCTGCTGGCCACTCTTCTTGTCACAAGCAATTCTTGGGAGCCCCAAAGAGAATTGTGGCTGAAGAGATCCTAATTTCTAGATGTCCTGACAGACTCACATTGGGCTCTGAGAATTAGAATCCTACTCCACACAACAAATTTTGAGTGTACCTTGCAGTCTTAGGCACAGCCAACACATGTAGCCATTATTTGAAATCAAAAACCATATTTTTATGTGCTATGCAAGCAAAGGAACTATTATAATTTTCCAAAACTAGCAAATCCCCATCCTCCCTCGCACCACGAAAGAGTTTTAGAGATTTTTTTTATCTTTTGCCAAGTCCTTAAATGCCTCTGAAGCCGATTTTAAAAACTTGTGTATTGTGTGATCAAGTAGCTCTGGGGCATGCAGGATGTAAGCACTGAAGGATGGAATGTAGCCAGATGGAAGGTGTTTGAATTGTGATCAGAAAAGAGCTTTTTCATCATGAAAATCCATTTTCCAAAGAAAAAGATTAGCCTTTGTCCAGTCATAACATTTATTTTAAACCCTTTAAAAAATCAGTTGATTGGAATGAAATGTCAACCTTAGGTAATTTGTTCTGAAAAACCCAGCTGAAATGAACATGTCATTTTATTCATTTCTCAGACAGCCACATGAGACAAGGTGTGATCAGTCCTGACTCCCTGGCTCCTGCTGCAGCCCCACATGTGCTGGGTTCTGGGGAAGTCAGCTCTCTTGGAAAATGGCTCATGTTTCTACAGACTCAGAAGTATGTATTTGATCTCAGTAGTTGGGAGGAAGAGGATGTACATTTAGAGAATTACCTGTGTTGCTAGAGGAGAAAGGTGGCACGAAGCAGTCTCTGCAGGGTGTCTGAGACGCATCAGAAGTCCAATGCAGGTGTATCTGTATCTAGCACATGGACTGCCTTGGGGAGGGGTGTGTGTATGTAAATGGTTGCTCACCACTTTTGATGTAGACAGTCATCATTTGGTGGACACAATGCCTGGTGCAGGGTGCCTGAGTGCCACCTGCCAGCAGTATAATTCCTTCTACAGCTGACTTTTCATTAGGTAATTAAGCCTCCTCTTTTGGTGGACACTGCATTTATTGTTGAAAAGCTGACCTCTACATGTGCATCCCTAGAAGGAACACAAAATAAGACTGAGAGAAGCAGTCAGGAAGGGGGTGGCTCTGACTTGAGTTAGCTGCGAGAACCTTCGCAAGGAAAAAGAACAGATTCCTGACCCTACAGTTCCCTGTGGGGGTGGGGGGGAGGCAGTGCCCTGTTTTTCTGCTCGCTTGCACGCCCTGCTGTTGGTGTTGGTTTTCTGCTTCCTCAGAGACCACACAGGCCGTCTGAACACCGTTAGACTAGCTGAGACCCACAGCCAGGCTAGAGCAGGCGTCTACGCCAGCGCCATGGCGGCCCGGGACCCCTCTGGGGACCAGACGCAAGGGGTGAGCCCTGGGAAGCCCCAGGTTTCAGAAAGGGCTGCTTCCCCACTTGCACGGCCTCCTCCCTGACCCGTAACCATGATTAGCTGGCAACAGGAGTCAGGCACGATACGGAGGGACTGATGGATAGACATGGGAAAATGAGAGAGGAAGCCTCTGCTTTGACTCTGAGGAAGGACGTTGCGCTGGTGCGTTCAGTGCAGTTGCTCGTCAGATGTAAAGCAGTAACTGCCGGGCCCCCTCGAGCCCATCGGCGAGCTGGGTCACAAGGGTGTCCATGCCTCTGTGAGGGCAGACACTAGCAGGACCTGTCATCCCATTCCCTAGTTTGGCTGCAGCCCTGCTAGGTTTCATAACGCTGAGGTAGTCATTGTATCTCAATTGACAAGTTCCAAAAGCAGAGCAGACTGACAGCATTGTCTGTACAGCCTCCCATTTGGTCCCCTGTGGAATGCAGACGAAGACACAGCAGCCACGATTACCTGCCATAACTGTAGCGATGGAACAGCTGAATGTGCACCTCGAGCTGTTTTGTATATGCGGTTTCTCATTCTCAGGCCCTCTGTATATTCTGTTCTTTCACCCAACATTTTGAAGGCTTAGAAACAGTCAGTATAAATTCTCACAGAACAGGTGACTTTGAAGTGTGACTTGTCAGGTGATGCCAAATTATTTTTGTTCTGTATATAGGATTGGTGAGGATGAATCTATTTTTTAACTAACAGGTGTAACCTGAGAATTTGTGAATGAGTGACAGGAGGTTGGAAACTTTTCTCCCCCTCATATACTGTGAAATTTGCTCCTGTCTACTCATAAGAATGAATCACATTTGCAGAGAGTCAAATATCCACCAAAGCCAAAACCACATTTCTGAGTTGCTCTTGCAGTGTAGCGTGAGTGGGGTGTCCACGCGCCCTGGCTCACTGGCACCATCCGCAGTTACTGCTGTGATGAGTAACAGGGGCCTCTTCCACTGAGAGATGTGCTTAGACATGCTGTGGCCACCCTGAGCATTTTCTAAAGTGGGGGACACCCTAGTAATTCCATGTGCTGTGGCAAAATGTCAGTTTGTCCAAAAAAGAAAATCCTTAGAGCTAACAGTCAAGGATAGGTGGGAGGTAAGCAATCAACATTTCACATGGATTCTTGTCTAAGAAGGTAACAGTTGAACGGACTGTTAGAGCAGGCATGGCAAATACGTTCTGATTTGGGTGCTGACTGTAACTGACTGGCGGTGGCTGCGTGGAGCACTGCTTGAGAAGGACTCTGGAGCCAGTGAGAATGGGGCTCTGCCGTGTTACTGATGTCTGTCATGAGTACTGGAAGAGGTCATTGTAGCATGCAGGCCAGGTGTTAGATGACACTGTCGAGGTAGGTGGGGTCTTAGTGAGAACTGGACCCAGTGTTTTACAAAATGTGATCCATATAACCCTGATTCTTCAACATGATTCTCAAAACACATGTTCCATGGTCAAGTAAGATTCAGGGTGATGCCTGCCACTTTTCTCTCTTGGAAATTCAGAGTGTTTGACACAAAGTTCTGAAAAGTTCTATTGTTGAAGACAGATATATAACTTCGCTCAGGCGGGTGCTCATGAAGCCCGTTGGGCCGCAGAACCCTTGTTGAATGGATCTGTTAACTCGCTGCAGAACGAGTTTCTCGGGACGTGGTTGAGGAAACACTGGCCTGGTTCATTCCTCACATTTCACAAATGAGCAAAATCAAGCCCCAAAGGGAGAAGGACTGGATCCCACTCAGCTTAGCTGGTCTGTTGACCAGGCTAAACCGGAACCCCAGAGTGCTGACTCCCGGTCCATCTATTACATCACCAATGTGCAAAATAATGGAAGCAATCTAAGATTTAACAGCTTCTGGCAACACAAATTACTTCTTGTAGATTCCTACTTCTATAGCTGCTTTTTAGAAATAGTGATTAAATATCTGCGTGCATCCAGAGTTGAAGCTGCCTCTCAAAGTCAAAACAAAACAAGATAAAATCATTTTTGAAGTTTTATCCTGACTGCTTTTTTTCCCCTCCTCTGTTTTATCATAGGAGATAACGTGATTATTATAGGGAAGAATTGCTGGCATGTGTCTGGTTTTGGTTCAAAATCTAGTCTCTTTTGGACCATAAGGTTAAAATATATCTGTTGTCTACAGAAATTTAGCTATTGGCCTTCGAGCTAAGCAGGCAGGAGATTATAGCCATAATAAATTTAGACAGGGACTAATTCTGCCTATAAATCCACATGACAGAATAAATATGGTCTGTCTGGTGGTTAATGTGAACACATGTAAAAAATTAAGAAATATTTGGTGACAAGACAAAAAGTACTCCATAAAAATTAATTGGTGTTTAATTGAGGATGTACGAAATGCATTATTTACACATGGCCTGACTTTGAGCTTAGGGATAAACGCAAAATTGGGCCTAAGCTGCCAATTTTGTTTTGGTGGTTCTCCAGTCCGTGGCAGCACGGCGCCTTTCCTTCGGGAGAAAAGGGCGCCTGGAAGACATGACCGCAGTGGAGTGCCCGGTGTCTCTGGGGCCCTCCCCTGCCCTGGGTCTCCGTCTTGACAGCATCAAAGACACTGGTGCCTCTCTTTGGCGCTCTTCAACCATGAGCTCCCATGATGCCATGTGCTGCTCGCACCTTAGAAAAGGGGGCCAGCTGCGGACTCAGTCAGCCTTCCCGCAGTCGCCGTCGACAGCCTTTCCCACTTGATGGGCATACAAATCAGTGTGGTTGTGAAGTGAAAATAGACATCTTTCAACATGACTTGGTTTCCCCAGGAGCATAAGGAAACTGACTTACAGGAGAAAATAAAAACTGTTTTTAGGTTTTTATTTAATAAGCACCATGCTTTTTTTCTATCAACTGACTTCTAAGATTTATCATTTTCTTTAGCAGAGCTGGAAAGTATTGGCCAAGATTCATAGATGAAGCTTTATAAATTTTATAAGTCAGACTTGTTCATTTTTAAAGCCACATGTTTAAAATACAAGGCACAGAAAATTCGTGATACATAGTTGCGGCTCAAAAAGATGAAGATGTCAAAAGAAACCATCAGTCACAAAATCTATATTTCCTTCTAAGTGATAACTTTAGAATAGATATTATTAGTCAACTTGTAAGCCAAGCAATGCCAGATGTGATTTTTTTAAACATAAACTCTGAGTATATTTGCCCATGTATTTGTTTGTTCCTCTCATTTAGCAGATGAATTTATTCTCGTAAAAATCAATAACATTATCCTGTCTTGGGGAGCCAGAGTGTTCTGAGCTTTCCCGGATACATGTCCCAACTCCAGTGTATGATGATTCTGAGCCCCACTGCCAGGCGCCAGGGCCATAAGAGAAGGAAAGAAGGAAGGCCCCCTCAGGGGGGTAAATGTTAAAGTTTTCTTACATTGCCCAAGAATGGCAGAGGTTGGTGGTTTTCAAGGACAGGCACTTGCTCCAAAGTAGCTGTGACCCCTCTGAGTTTAGTTATTCTTCAGATCCCAAAGCAAACAGTTCAAGGATGCAGTCAGGTACAGCCTGCAGCGGTCAGACTCAGACAAGCCAGCAGTTACATTGGACCTCACCTTAAAACGCAGAAAGTGAACAATTCAATATCGAACTTCTCTGTGTAAAACACCTTCTTGAATTTCAATCCTACCACACCCTGCTGGTGCTGTAATATGATATGATCCTTGATTTTTTGGCACCATCTCATTTTTAGGCTGGAATGTTTAAAAAAATCCCTAGGAGGAAAAAACATTATGCAGCAAGAAGAAATGCATACATACATACATACATACATATATGTATATTATATATATGTGTGTATATAATATATATATACACACACACAATGTTGATTTCAAAATCCCAGCACGGAATAATGTCAAGAAATGTGCCATATTGCAAAGCTTTAAATACTACAGTCCTTCCTCAACCCCCTGTGTTTTATAATCCTTTATGAATAGGAAAAAAGAAATATTTAGGACTCATGAAGTCTCTCAACATTATACCCTCTCTAATAAATTGATTTCACCCTTCACCCTAATTATTTCTAATAATTAATTTCAGTCTCTCTAAGTTTGTTTCAACTATCCAAAGTTAATCTGTAAGTATAAAACTATAACCAATTTTTAAAGATTTTTAAAGCAGTGTGTGCTTCTATATAATGGAAAAACCTAAGTTCATTAGATGAAGTACATTCAACATTTCCTTATTTCTATGATTGGGCTTTCTTCTCTATTTTCCTCTACTACTAGTCTAATGAAATAAATGCAGTTTGCTGACATCCATGCCCCCAGTCGGTTGCTGATTGTGTTTGAAGTGCAGTAAGCCCCTGGAAAAATGAATGAATGAATGGATATGACTACCCCTCTTAACCCTTTTTCATTTTATTTCCAATTAATGCAAGGTTATTTCCTACCATGTTTATCTGACAAACAGTCTCGACTGGCTTAGTTCTATATAAGCAACTCTAAATTCTTTTGAATGCAGATTTAGCATACAGTAATTTTTTAAGATTTGCTTCTCAGCCCCCTGTTACATGGTAATCACGTAGCCTCTTAGCAGCTCCACCGGAGAGCAGAGAGGAAGAGTCGGTAAATATTGTTACAACTTGTTTATAACTGTAGTAAAAAGTTGAATGACAGATGAAGGTACATGTTTTAAGGAAAATGAAACTTGGAGATTATCTGGATTTAATTATCCATATTCTTCTTTTTCATATCTATAGATAAATGAGGGTTGTCTGTACCCAAAAACATAATTCACAAGATTGTTGGGAAATAAAATAAGGCCGTATTTGCAAAGTGCATAGCTTATAATAGGAATTCAATAAATATGAATTCTCTTTATCTTAATCTGGATTTGTATAAGCGCTCAAGAACTATTGTTCCCATATACTGTATCATCTCATCCTAACTATTGCTTTGTAGTTACATATTTTAACTACTTTAGAAAATTCAAATTAAGATTGAAGTTGAAATTTATTAGGGGTACAGAATGGGAATCTAGGTCGTGGGATTTTGCTTTTCCATTGTGCTATCCAGTGTCCTAGCTACTGGACAAATGGCTTCTAGGTATTAGGTATGGAATTTTTTCGAAAAGGTCCAGGGGTGTCCCCAAGCCGAAATCTCCTGAAGCAGACTTTCTCTCAACCACGTATTTACAAGCTTCCATTCGTGTGCTGTGCTCCGTCTAAACCAAACCCTCCCCCACTCACACAGTAGAAACAGTTTTCTGAATCTAGAGGGAAAGGAGACTGTTTGCTTTAGAAAGAGACCAAATTGAGGGCGAGAAATGTGTTTCATTCCAGACTTCAGCTTCATTTGCTGGTGGCCTGCTGAGACCCCCATGCTGAGCGTTCTCACCAGCAAAGGACATTCAGATCAGTGAGCACTGCCTGCACAGGATATGGAAAGGGGACAGAGTGTCATTCACCAAACCTGTACTTTGTACTATTTTATATGCTTAACATTTTAGCTTGTTACACCAACATTGCTTTTCCTAAATTGCACCAGAAACAACTATTTAACATAGGAAAACTTCCAGGCCAAATTTAATCAACAGACCTGACTTTTACCTCTTCTTTGAAGAATACCAACTGTTTTGAGTCCTTTGCTGGGAGCCTGATAGAATTATGACCTTTAAGAAATTTAGGAAAACAAACGTGACACTAGCACATCTCATCCATCTTATTTGTGGTGTCAGAACTTCAAAATCTAGGATTCTCTTAGGTTAGGTAAGGTACTGGACAAATGGTACTGGACTGGATTTGCCTTTGATCCTCTACATAAAGAGAAGACAAGGCTGATTTCCTTTTTCGAAATATGCATTAAGTACATTATTTTGAGTTTAACCCTATGCTTTTCGAATGCACTTCAGTTTGAAAAGGTTAGAGTAGGTAAAAATCTACATATACACCTTCAGGCAGAAACTATAACACCTATTAAACTCTTTGTCTTTTAAATCCTTTCTTCATGTGCAGACATACTCTCCTTTGGTTAGTTCAGAGCTTTAAAATGTAGGTTTATCATCACTCAGACATGGTGAGGCCAGCGGACCAGGAGAGGAGGCATAGAGAGGCAGTTTGTGGCTCACAGTTGTTCAGAGCAGGGGGCAGGCCACACCCTGGGGTCCACTCAGGGGGGCCCCAGCCCTGCTTGGAAGGCAGAGGGAGCCGGGAAAACACGGGCAGGGGAGGAGCAGACAAAGCAGGGTGAGCAGGCGTAGGACTGGCTGATATGGGTGACTCCAGCAGGCCCTGGGGCAGAGGCACTGCCCTTTCTGTCCATGCCTGACTCCTGGGTGATTCGGGCTGGGGTCAGTGGTCCTGAGTGTGAGAGCCCCGCAGGGGAGGTGGCGCTGGTTTTGGGAGTCTGTTTCTATGGGAAAGGTGCATCTGAAGGAGAGTCATTTACCGTTTCTCAGAATTGGCCAGCCTTGGGAGGGGCAGTCTGCAGGGTCAGCAAGACCCTAAATGGCAAAGCATGATTAATGTTTCACCTGCAGTCATTGTGCTGGAACATGCAGCACACTTACCAGCTTCGTGAGTGAGCAAGACCAGGCCTCAACCCTGAGAAAAGATATATTCTAGCAGGACAGAAACGCCCATAAGGAGCTAATTTCACTAGAATGTGGATAGGTAAGCACCACACCAGTGATGAAGACAAGGTGCTGAATCGGTGGTGTCTGAGGGCCTGGCATGGGAGCACTGTTATGTCCTAGCATATCTCAAAAAGGCAAAGCCATTAATTACTTGCCTTTTTATCAGATAATTTTCTGTAGCATTTCTGGAAATATTTTTTAATGCAGTCACTAAATATACAGCCCTTCATCTCCCCGCAGGCCTCAGAGTCATGGGGCTTTGTAGCTAGAAGTCCTGTGCCCCGTGTAGGCGGAGCCTGAATTGCGAGGTCAGACGACTTTTGCACAGTCTCAGGTGAGCCTCTTACTGGGCTACTGCCAGCTCCAGTGTGCAAATGGCTTCAGCCAAAAATTACACACGCTTATTGTATTTGTTTGTTTGTTTGTTTATTAAACACACAATATTATGTAGATATTGGCCAAGATCCTTGCTGCTACAGGGAGTCTGCCATCTAAACGTGCAGTTTTTTTCCTTCTATCAAGTCACATCGTATCTCAGCACATTTTAACAAATCTAACTGGTCACTTGGCAGGTACTCATTACATCAGTAACAGTCTGACTTTATGGGACAGTGTCAAAGCAATGTAAGTGACATGTTAATTATTTTACTTACTGCCTGATCTGGACTAATTTAGTCTTTTCTCTGCACTATTATATGTGTTACACAATCTGAGATGATTCTTAAGTTTTATTTACAGAGCTGGAGAACAAGTAGCATGAGTTTAGAAAGCAAAAAACAGATCAATCTAGTAGTTTGTCAGCAACAGCCATTTCCCCATAGGCATAAAAGACATGGTGAACCATTTCAGAAGACTGAACAGCTTTGTTAGATCATTGCAGAAAATGCATTTCTTGTCTTGATCTCTCTAATAGTATTAAAGTGTTTTTCAAATATTGTACTTACTGATTATTTTCTTTAGCCTTATGCTTATCACCACTCAGATTATAGTTGGTATTATTTTCTAAAAAACCCCACAGGTTCTATGGGATAAACAGGTAAGAAAAGGCTTCTGCAACATGCATGGGATGTTAGTAGACACTAAATGAGAAAGATTCTCATGGTCTAGTAACTTGAGTACCTACTCAACTAGACAATGAGCAAATTTCTTTTCGGCAGGACTTCTCAGGACCTTTAATAAGAATATGTGAATTACAGACATCAAGAAGTGAAACATATATGTAGCATTTCCAAATCTGTTAATTCACAGATCCTTTACTACTTGTTTTCTCTCAGGAAGCATATTCTAATGTAATGAGTAGCAGACAGTGCGTATTTTTAAAGCACCAAGTGTACAATACACTGTGGACCAATTTAAAAAGTAAAAAATGTGGGGGAGGCGTTTTTCTGCAATCAAGAATCCTATTTCCCAAATGGGAAATATAAGGCATAAATGCATTAGACTTCAGGTAATGGTATGAGGAAAAATACTGAAGATATCACAAAGTGACATGTGATCAGTTGTCCAATTGAATGACGTTAAAATCGTTTGAGTGCAGCAGTAGGAGGAACAAATAGAGCGCAATGAGATCAGAGGTAGGAGACACATCAGGTGTGGTTGCTGTGGCGAAAGAAGTGGCTGACCTTGGGGGAGGTCCAGGACGCTCCGAGGCAGGTCAGTGTGATTCAGACACAGTTGGCCAGAATGTCTTGACCTCCATGGGCGCCTGAATCGCTTGGGGATTCAGTAGATTTGGCCTGAGGATCGAGGTTCTGCATTTCTGACAAACTTCCAACTGACACCGATGCTGCTGGTCTTGGGATCACACTCTGAGGGGCAAGAAGTTAGAGCAGGAGGTGGCAAGCATTTTTATACCAGATAGTAAATACTTGAGTATTTGTGAGCCATACAGTTTGTTGCAACTACTGAACTCTGTCATTGTAATGCAAAAGCAGCCGCAGACGACGTGTACATGAATAAACATGGTTGTGTTCCAAAAAGCCTTTATGATAGACTCTGAAATGTGAACTTTAGATAATCTTCATCTATCAAAAATTCTTATTTGATTTTTTTCAATCATTTAAAAGTATAAAACCATTCTTAGTTCATGGGCCATACAAAAACAAGCAGTGGGCCTGCAAAAAAAAGTTAGCTGACCTCTGAGTTAGAGGATAAGATTTTACATCCTGTGAATAGTGGGCAGAGGTTTCCCTGGGAAGCACATCTCACTAAATCCATTCATATTTCTCTCTCCTAAACCTTCATAGAATTTTTCATGCTTCATTTTCCCTCTACTAGTTGGGTTATATCTTTTTACAGAAGAAAACATTCTCATCGACAGTACAAATTCCTCAGATAGTTTCAGAGTTTATCAGGCATCATTATTTCTGTCACCTGTATAGTGTGATGCAGTGCCTTCCACATAGAAGATGCCCAGCAGGTGTGTTTAATCAGAATTTAATTTAGCTGAATCACATTTAATCTGTAGAAGTCACCTTCAGCTTGGCCTTGAGGAAGGGTGCTTCCTAGAGGATTAATAAGGAGAGTGAGAGGAGAATTCCAAGGGACGAGAAAGTGGACTAAGGAGAGGAGGTGATAGGAGAGGGCCATGTAGGGAATGATCAATCTGTGAAAATATTTGACAGATATTGAACATTAGTGTATGAAAATGGTAGAAAACAAATCAGGGTCAAGTTACATGAAAGGCCTAAATGACAGATCTGAATTTTAGGGAATGATGTATGTAAGGAAGTTTCAAAAGCTTTCATCTGATTTACACTGTAGACAGAATTTATAGCTTAGTGGGGATGGAGAAGTCGAGAAGACCTGCAGCCATGGTCAGTTCTCGTCGGTGAGGATCTGGATTATGCCTGTGGAGAGAACAGGGAAGAAGGGACTGGAAGGTGGCTCCAGGCTGGAATGCTCTCCAAGACTGGAAACAAAGGGAACCTCAGAACGCCCTGAATTGGGAAGTCCTGCCCTTCTCAGTTGTCCCAAAAGCAGTACATGTTGCATTGTGCAGGATGCTTACTTGGCTGGGTTTTTTAAATGTTTTTTAATTCCAAAAGTCATATCTGTTCTTTTGCCAGTATCCTATATTAATTTTTAATATAGTTTCTGGACTTACTACTGTGAGTATTAACACACTGGTTTGTTCACTAACTTTATTTTCAGATTAATTTTTAGGCATGTACACAAATGCCTATATTCTGTCTAAATACAGAAAAAGTCAGTCTTCAATGCCATGTTTTCACAAACGAAAGTGAAGACCAAAGAATTTTATAGATTTAGTCTCAGAAAATCTCTTAAGTGCTGAAGGGTAAAGGGACAACACTGCCCCCAGAGACATCCATCCTTTAGCTGTAAGGGACACCTTCCCACATAATTCTTTAAAAAATCACATGTGGAGAGGTTTTTAGGGCAGCTTCATATTTTTTGTGTAAAAATCCTTGGAGAGTTTGAGGTGAGGGGGGAGTGAAGGGAACTTGGTCCGACAGTCTGGCAGCTTGCAGCCTCCCACGCCACCGTCCCGTTTGCAAAAGTGCTGACCAGCACGAATGGATCACAGCATGAGCCTCCCTCTGCAGCAGGGGGCCAGGCGGTCTGCTGGAAAGTTCTGTGAATGTCAGAAATATGGGAGGCATTAACTCTCGTACTGCTCAGCTGATCAGAAGTCTCAGGGTCAACAAAAATACTGCTGCCTGTGATTTTTAACGTGATGATTAGTTTCCCTCAATACAACAGATATTTGAGCATGATATTTATATTACTTGCATAGTTCATTAGATAATAGATAAAATTGTAAATACAAGAGGAATTTATGATAAAACATTTTATAAGACACTTTGAATTTCTGTTCCTTTAATTTTGTGACTAAAATGGCCTTTCCGAGCTTGGTATTTTCCATTCTTTCAAGGTTGATGACGTGGACAGAGTCTTACAGAGAAAATTCTGTGGGGATTGTCTGGTTAACTTCACGGTCTAAAATGCAGTTTGGGTCCGTAACATCAACACGGATCTTTTTTCTCAAGCAAGCGTCTTATTACATAGCACCTAGTCTTTCACTTCGGCTCTGTTATTTTAACCATCCCCATTTCCCTTGTTTCTCTCTGCCTTTGACCTCCATTTGGCCTGCAGATGGTTCTGTGAGGGGAAAGAGCTGTACAACACTCCCGACCTTCAGATCCGCTGCGAGGGCGGAGACCTGCACACCCTGGTCATCGCAGAGGCCTTCGAGGACGACACAGGCCGCTATACCTGTCTGGCTACAAACCCCAGCGGCTCAGAAGCGACGTCTGCCGAGGTGTTCATTGAAGGTGAGAAGCGCCTGGTGAAGGAGCCCGAATGGTTTGGGGCTCAAGCCAGGCTCCCCGGGGAAACACTCCCAGGGCAGACGGCTTAATGGTGGTGTGCTCAAACCTCGTTTCTCCATTAAACTTCTAATGTCAACAGTTGTTCCTTTTATTTTAAAACATTTCAGCTACATTAACTTGAATTTATTTAAGATACAAAGTATCCACCTTATTTTTGGTTTCACGAACAGAGAATGAGAACATATTGAAATAGCATATCTATCCGCTAGAGCTAAACTCATAATGATTTAGGAAATCATTCATGGGAATGCTAGGTGATTGAATGTTTTTAAGTTTTCTATTTTTATCCTAGAGATTTTCCTCTTGTTAAGACTGTTACTCCAGCTAGATGTGCATTGAGCATGCAGTCACTAAGAGAAAAGTTTCAAGAATCAATTACAAATTATATTCAAGGGGTAGGCAGAGAGGAGAATATTTCTACTGCTCTGTCAATTCATTTTTGATAAGACTCATCCTGTGGGGAATTAAAAAACTTGACATTGAAGTACATAGTTTTACTGAGTATTGCATTTGGTCAATAACAGTCTTTTAAGTTGGAAGTGTGTTAAGCACCACAGTGTTCATTTTGCCTCAAACCCGTAAATTGATGAGCACACTGTTAATTGGTTGCCTTTCAAAATAGTGATTAAAATACAGGAAGAAGATTAAAATCCTTGAGGTTTCCACTACCTTAATCTTCATCTTTTTTACTATTATTAACTGTTTAATACCACCAGATTTCTTCATTATTTCAACTAGAAGAAATCAAGATGTGAACCATCATTTTTAGCTCGAAGAACTGACAAAAAGCATTTAGTCCCATCAGTAATTGACCACTGGCCGGTAAGATAGTGTCCTCACTTCCAGCGAGGCTCCTCTGTATCACCTTTGGAAGTGAGTGTCTCTGCTCCTCAAGGGAGGTCCTGTCGTTAGGCCAACATTCATTGTATGACAGTGAATAATGCTTACATGGCCTTATAAATACAAACACATACATGCATAACCATGTAAAATCCACTGTAAGCCTAAGAGACATTAATATCCCCTTTTTACAAATGGGCAAACCGAGACCCAGAGAGGCCAGGGGCACTCGGGGTCACCCATGGCTCTAAATCCATGTAGGCACCAGGGCCCAAATTCTTAACCACCGTGTTACACATTTCCAAATGCTAAAAAGAATGACAAAATGATTTTTAACATTTAACTACTCAGTGGTATTGGTTATGGGAGGATTGTGGAGCCAACTTACTGAGCTTTTTATAGTACAGAGAACGTAAACGTCCACCAACAGCCTACTTGCTATTGATGGTCAGATTTGCTTCCCAAATCCACAGACTCTTAAAATTAAATGCTTTATTTGCCTTTGGCATTGCTAGAAATATGGCAAATTTTAGTGTGTATTGCTTTTATGCTATAGACTAAATGTTCAATGTTAAATTAGGTTTAAGTAATAGCCTACCAATCAATTCAGCCAACATTTGTCAAGGCCCTACTATGTGCTAGATAGTACGGATGCAACTGTTACTAAAACATAGTCCCTGTATTGAAGAGTACCAACCTAATACGAGAGATGGACACTTAAACAAAAAAGAGAATATAAAATAAGTGATGGTATAGTACATGATACAGTAGAAATATGTAAAGTGTTATAAGGATATAAACTAATATAAAAGATAAACAGCAAGAAAAATAAGATATACCTCTTTTGCATATAATAAAAGGAATAGTGGATTTTTTCTGCTGTTCAGTTTTCCTCATGATAACACTGAACTTTCACCGCCAACCAGCCATCTGTATTTCTTCTTTGGAGAAGTGTCTGTTCAGGTCCTCTGACCATTTTTTAACTGGGTTATTTGGGTTTTTTGGTGTTGACTCATATGAGTTTTTCACATATTTTGGATGTTAACCCCTTATTCGATAAATCACTTACAAATATACTGTGTGCTGCCTTTTTGTTTTGTTGATGATGTCCTTTGCTGTACAGAAGCTTTTTGGTTAGATCCACTTGTTCTACTTGTACATTTCTTATTTTGTTGCCTTTACCTGGGAGACGTGTACAGAAAAAAGTTGCTCATGCTTATGTTCCAGAGATTTTTGCCTTATATTCTGGTCTTTTAGCCATTTTGAGTTTACTTTTGTGTATGGAGTTAGACAGTGATCCAGTTTCATTTCTTACATGTAGCTGTCCAGTTCCCAACACCAGTTGTTGAAGAGGCTGTCATTTCCCTGTTGTATATCCATGGCTCCGTTATCATATAGATGTGTGGGTTTCTATCTGGGCTTTCTATTCTGTTCCACTGATCTAAGAGTATGTAGACGGAATGGAGCTAGGACTGGACATACTAATGAGCAGACCAACGAAGGAGAAAGAAGAGCTGGGGAAGCGCAAGGGGCCGAGTCTGAGTCTGAGCCTAGTCCCCCCTGTGCACTGAACTTCCAGGGGGAGGAGGTGCCAGCAAAGGAGAGTGAGGAGGAACAGCCCCTGCTTGGGGGAGAGGCTGGGCACAGTGGCATGAAGTGGGCAGGAGACAGTGTTCTGGAAGGAGGGTGATGGCTCTGCCCCCTGCTGCTGGGAATCCGCAGACAAGGCTGCGGAGGAACCCCCAGGGTCAGCCACTGCGGAGCTGTTGCCAGTTTTAACATCCAGTCCAGGCATCCTGGAGAGGACCAGCAGTCCGACCCAGTGAGCTGAGTTAAGTTTGCAGAAGTGGAAGGAGAGGCAACAAATAGGCTGTGGGGTGAAGTTTTGTTCAAATGGCAGCAGAGATCTGGGCCAGTATCTGGCACGGAGTGTGGGATGGAGACTGTTTTTGCTGTTCGCTTGCTTGTTTTCATACCAGAATCACAACAGCATGTTTCTGTGTAAGGAAAGTAACCCAAGAGAGAAGACCTAGATTATGCAGAGAGGACGGAGAATAAAACAGACCCCAGAATCTTTGCAAAGAAAAAAGGAAACAGAATCTGACCCACATGTATGCTAGATGGGGAGGTGGTGCCCTTAAGGACTAGATGGCAAAGAGATAGTCTCAAAAAATTCACAGTATAAATGGAAAAGGAAAGGGGAAAGTAAACATGGGAAACAAAAGAAACACCTCAAATTCTTGCCTCTGCTTGCCCCTCCTGATTATAAAGTGGGTTATACAAGTCATGTTGGCTTTAGGAGCAACAGAGGGCAGGCCAGTGGCCCTGACATGTGGGATGAAGGAAGCTGGAGTAAACTTGACCTGTGGATCAGGATTTGGGCGGGATGGAGAGGACGGCAGGGCAGCATAAAAAAGTTGGGGAAGGTGCAGGGATACTTGATCATAATATGTGTTGACAGTCATGTTTGACATTTATTTGTAAATTTTCGATGCTTTGAATAGTCAAATAAAATGTGTGCCCCTCTTAAACAACATTTGGAAGCATCGCTCCTGTTGATCCCAGCAGGGGAAAGCATCCAGGTTCCTTCTGCTGAGTTTTAAAAATGTGCTCAGAGAAGCTACAGGAGTCTAAGCACAGCTTTGCCCATTGTTCACATTAGTTTTAAATAACTTTAATATTTTCTGACTAGCATAGTCCTTAGCTCCATGACCTTGGACAGCTATTCAGTGGCTCTATGCTTCAGTTTCTCCATCTCTGCATGGAGAAAACTAGTTTGCTGTAAGGACTGAATGAGTTAATACCTTAGATTAACATAGTTAGTACCTGACACACAGTGTTATTACTATTACAAAAATAGCACATACTCATTTTGAAAAGCTAAAACATACAGACAAAAGGAAGACATAAAAATCATGTGTATTTCCACTCCCCTGGGTCAGTCACTCTTAGTATCGTGATCTTTTCTATCTTTTTCCTACAGATTATATTCCTGTAACTATATATTTTATTGTACATACTCTTAAAAATTTAACCTGTTGTGGCACAAACATCTACTCATGTTGTTAAACATTGTTTAACACTCACTTTAGTGCTTTTATAGTTATTCATCACAACATTTTAAATCATTGGCATTACTTCACTTACTCTGAGAGTGCAGGTGATTGTTGCCCTGCCGATAATCACAGCAACAGAGAAAGGAGGGAGAAAAATGAGGAGTACAAATGAGGGCAGAGCATATTCCTTAAATTTTGAAAGGCAAACCAGGTATGAAAGGATGAACTCCATCATTAGATTCACCAAAGTCAATCAGGGGTTTTAAATACATGCAAATATCTATTTATATACTTATGTAATATTGCATAAAAAATATTTTTTAACGGTTGATATCTGCTTTCATGAAGGCTTCCTATTCTCTGAAATTGAAGCTGTGTAATTTACTTCGTTAGCTTCCATTCAGAAATGCAGCTTAAAAAAAAAAAGTTAAGATACCACATTGACAAAAGTAATTAAAACAGTGTTTTCATGAGTGTAAGGAATATAGGCATTTTGATATTGCTATTTTATATACCTTTCTGTGGAGATGTTAAGAATGGAGATAATAAATATGTCCATCCCCAGTGGAATGATAAAATGATGGTATATCTACGTGAATTTATTTGAAGCAGCTATTAGAAAGTTACTAAGTATATGTTTGTTATCATGGAGAGGCATTTCACATGCTAAGTGGGGTAAAAAGCTCTCATTGAGCCGTTTGCATAGCGCTGTCTTTTATAAATATAGTTACTATTTATATGTGTGCATAGGAATAAACTTTGGAAGGATAAGCGCCAAAGTAACTGGGTGGTGGTATTTCAAATGATTTTTTTTTTGTAATTTCTGCCATTGCATATTTTCTGGGTCCTTTCCTCCAAGGCGGTATTAAATTGGGTATATTTTTAACATGGAAAGGAAACACCTTTTAAAGGCAAGACAGGAGGTTCATTTTTGTGATGTTTCCAGTGGCACCCCATTGCCAGGATATAGCAGAGGCCATTGGCCCTTGATTCCTTCATTCTGTGTGAAGAGCAATGTAGACATAGTTACCATTTAGGCAGGTAGACATCAGATGAACAGACAGACAGTGGTGGAAGGACCGGATGCTTCAGCTCGGAGCCGACATCAGAAACGGAAAGTGATGGTTTGATTAATTCAGAGAAAAATGTTAACCTGTGAGAGGGGTGTTTTTCCTGACTGGCAGGTGCAAAGCAGAGGAGATGGGGTGGAGGAGGGAAGCCCACCCTGAGGGAGGCAATGCAGCTTGCTGCACAGATGGGGAGATGAGATCTGCCACCGTCCCCAAGAGCAGCCCTGACACCTGAGACGGAATGTGACGTTGAGATTGCACAAGGGTTGGACAAGTGTGCAGAGACCAGCAAGTGTATCTTTTGCAGGGACCACAAACCTTTTTGGCCCTTTACGTTTCTCTGAACATCAGCTTGAAAAAAAGTAGGAAAAGAGAATGAAAAAAAGAATGGCTTTCTAAATAGATCATCAGAGGGGATTTTATTATGAAGATTCAAGTGTTTGGAGTCAGATGAAGAACACTAGTTCTCTCCCCAGTTTCTGGCTGCTTTGAGAGCATCTGCAACAACGCCCGAAGGACTTCTGCCACCTCTCCCTCTCCCCTAACACTCTCAGGACTCCAGTAACATTGATCTCTCAGGCTGCGCATGACTTTGTGGCAAGTGGGCCAATGGACTTTCTCCCACTGCTCAGCGCACCTGCCCATCCTGCTCGAGCATCCTGCCTGTCTGCCCTGATCTCAGCTCGCTGCCCTGCTGCCCTCCCGCTCCGGCTCCCCCTGTCAGTTCTCCGGGCAAGCACCAGTTTGCCGCCTGGACACAAGTCCATACGCTTCAGCTGGTGTCCCCTCATTTCTTGACCCACTTCCCACTTCTGCCCCTGGGCTTAGCCCCTGTTCCGTGCAGTCTGCTCATTCCATCTCATTCCACTTCGGGTCTAGGCCTCCAGGCACAAGCCCTCCAGGCACAAGCCCTCCAGGCACACCCCTGCACACAGCTCTGAAGGCCTCATGGCCTGGTGGGCAGTCGAGGTCAGACACCCTCTGGCCACCACTTTCTAGTTATGTGACCTCATGCAAATTTGTTCCTCAGTGTTCTTACCTGTGACTGGACATAACCCACATCTTAGTGAGGCTCATGATTACAGCACTTAAAGGCTGTAAAGGCTGTCAACTGCCAGGCAGACGTAAGTCCTCAGAAAGTGGTCGTTCCCTCCCTAGCCCCACCTCTGTTCCCAGAGACCTTGTCATTTGCTAACAGGTAGGATGTTAAAAGCCACCTGAGTAGTGTGAGCAAGAACCATGGGGTCTCAGGGAAGCCGGAGCGCAGGAAAGCAGGACAGGTATCCTCTTAAGGGGAGACTGTTGGGAAAAGACTGGAAAGGAGTGTCCTGTGAGAAGGAATGAATCAACTAAAGGTCCACATGGGAAGGAGCAAGAAGTGAAGCCCTGCCTCCCTTGGATCTTGGAGCGAAGTCCCCACCCTGCTGGAGCCGCCCTCACCACCCTCCTTAAAATCGGCCCTGCTGCCTCCCACCCTCCCTGCACCCTGCACTGCTGGGTGTTTTCCCGCTTCCCCCGCCACCACATCACACATGGACTGACTTCATCTGTCGTCTGTGTTCTCAGAACCCCACAGGGGCAGGGACACGTGCGAATACGCCCCTTGTGTTGTGGAGTGAGCACCAGTGTGTTCAGCGCTCCGGGTGGGGTTCCGTGAGGTGTAAGTGCAGGGCGTTCTGGCAGACAGAGCTAGAAAATCAGGCTGGACGTCATGGAGGCTGCTCAACAGCAGGATTTTAGGTTTTTAATTTACTGGATAGAAACTCCATATCATCCAAGTTTTATGGATGTGTTATAGTAAAATCAATCTGACATCAGTTGAAGACAAATTAGAGAGATTGAGGGAGGAAGACAAGAATCTGTGTTGTAGTTCAGAAACAAAGTAGAGGAAGCCTACAGTAGGCAGTAGTCACAGATATAAATAGGAAGGGACACAAACCATTCCGGCACAATTACCTAAACTTTGTTTCAGCATCAGTAAAAGACTGGAGAACATTACATTGCAGGAAGGAGCTCTTGACAGCCATCTGAGAGAATTAAATCAGTGTGTACATTGTAAGTGTTCTTACAGGCAGATATAACTGCTTGCAAAGAGTACATGTAGTGTGATCCATTTGTATAAATATGTACATAAACTTGTTGATACACTAAATTTATTTGATAAACACCAGAATGTAAACATGCAGTGTTAAGGAAGGTACTGATGGTGTTCATCATTATGTCACACAATTCTGTGCTATTTGGTTAGTTTTCTATAATCAGATGTTATTTTATATAAAAATACTTTTAAATAGATAATTTAAGTTACATGTGTCTCATAAGAGAACTATCACAAACACATTTCAAATCACCATGGTTATTTTAAATCCATCGCCTAAAATCTTTTGTCGTAAAATACATGTGCATTCAAATGTAAGTCTAGTTTACATTTTGACTAAAATTTGATAGGTGACCCTTAATTCCAAAACAGTAATGAAGCAAATGAATGTGGGAGGTGTGGTCCAAAATGAGAAACACTCATATTCAAGAATGAAGTCACTGTCACATTCTAACCTATCAAAGAGTCAGAAAGCATCTCTGAATTAAAGGGTAATGAAAATATTAATAATCCACATCAGGCAATCTCCTGGGAAGCATTACAGTATAAAACCATGCATGTTTTACATACACACACACGTTTACTTCATAATTTTTCATAATTTTATAAATAATATGCTTATGATGGCCAAAGTGGTAAAAATGAAGTCAATATTAAATCTGGCATTAAAATCATATAGTTTTGAAGAAAACTTTATAGTACCTCCTTTTTAAAAATTATTTTCTGTAAAAGAAGTCTAAGTAAAAATGCTATTGAACCATTCTGTATTTCAAAATAAGACTATGTTATTGCTTAAAAATGAAGAATTTGACTATCGGAAGCAGGATACTACTTATATCTTGACTTGACTATTATTTTTAACTCTCTCAGGTGCCAGTTCAACAGACTCTGACGGTGAAAGTTTGACTTTCAAATCAAAGCCTGGAGCCATGCCTCAGTAAGTGCCTGCATTCCATCAGCAAGACCCCTCCGATCGCTGGGTGGGGGCCGCGCTCATGGTGCACGTAAGGCAAAGGCCAGCTGGTTCAGAGATCAAAAACGTGAATGTGGAACACAATTTTCAATTTAAAGCTTTGGACTTTGAGGTCTGCGCTTGATCATTGATACGCTAGACTCTAACCATATACAATGCCAGTTTCAAAGACAATTAACTGTTTATAAATGTATGAAAATGTCAGTTGTCAGAAAATTAGTTAAGTCATTACTAAAATGTAAATGAGGACCAATTTATACAAATTGGAAACTATCTAATTAGGCCAAAAATAGGTTTCCATTTGGATAAAGTCTATTTCTAGTTAGATCTTGTCATAAAAATCACAAAATTTAGTTATTCCTCCAAAGACATATGGATTATGAGTAAAATATTAAGATCTTAATTATTTTGCAAAAAGGAAATAAAATACACCAGAATTTTGTAGAAACTCCATAAATACTGAGGCCATGCTAATAAATTCCTTTGATCTGCTAGTATATACATAACAATTATATCTATTTATCAGTATCAAATAAACACTGAATACTAGTGTCAGAGGGACCTTATAAGGTCATATACTGTACCGCTTCTGATTTCAGATAAAAATCTGAAGCTCAGTGAAGTTACACCACTTGCTTGGGATTGCATAGCCAGATGCCTAGCAGAACCGGGCCAGGCAACCAACCGTTCCTCACCTTTCTCTGCATTTACTTTATGTTTAAGCCCTTAGAAAAGAAAAATTCCAGGACATTATCGACTTAACAAAATTGGAAGCCAGAGCAAAGAAGAGTTGCTAGCCATTTACACACAGCTACTTCTCTGTCCACATGCTCATTTTGCTCATGTCTGTAAGGTCCATTCTCATATTCTAACCAGCTGCTCTAACTGTAGATTGTGGGTTTCCATTTCTGAAGCACTTGCCATTAAAGTGGATTGAGTACACAAAAAAGAAAGTGAGCTATTCTGTGGGACTGTTTCAAAGAATAAACCCTGCTTTAAAAAATCCCTGACTGAACACTTGCCTCCCTGTTTTCCAGAGCTCAAAAGAAAACCACTTCCGTTTCCTTGACGATAGGATCATCATCTCCAAAGACAGGGGTGACCACAGCTGTGATCCAACCATTATCTGTCCCTGTTCAGCAGGTGAGTGTGCCTTGGAGACAGAACCCACAGGAGTCGAATTATTTGCAAACTTCTTGGTTTAAAGAATATAGCTTTGATTCTAACTAGTATAATCCCTTGAGATATTTTCTAAGTGGCAACATAACAGGGAGAAATGACAATGGTAGGTACAGTTCTTTCTTTTACTCTACTAAAAATAATCTTTAATCAAAGCCACATCACCAAACAACTTCTGCATTTCCACTGGGAATATTTCTTCCTAATGGTCTGTAGTCTGATAAATGGTATGTGTGTTAGCTGTTTGTACGGATTAGTCCCCTTCATATGTGCCTTCTTCCATTGAGCCAAATTCATTCTCTCATTTAAAACAAATTAGAAGACAAGAACCGTCCACATACCAATAAAAGTTTTCCTATCTCCTAAAACCTAAATAGATAATAAGAAAACAATTCAAATTCCTTGACTTCACCAAGTATTTGCATCCTGCTTTTATTTCATTGTAAGACTCCCTTATCCAAGAAAGAATAGCAGTGCAAACTACTGGGAAGTGATTGTAGGGGGTAACTTTGCAAACACAAACAACATGACTTTTTTTTTAAGTAAAAAATATTACAATATAATGTCTCAGATAGATGTGCATTACTTTGACTTTGTGCTATGAGTGTGCTTAAATACAGAAGTCTGCCCACTGAGTCTTGAAATGTAAATCATTCCCAATTAATCGGTGTGTGTATGAGCCTTACCACACCCTCTATTATTAGCCTGTATTATTAGCTTCTACTACCTACTGAGCAGCCGTAGGTGTTTCAGTGACTGTGGTATGTGACATATCGTTTGTGCTATTAGAATATGCAGACAAAAGAGAAATTTGAGTTCATGAACTTGAAAAGAACCAACACAGTGTGAATTATTGTTGATGTCATTTATCCTAGATAGTCCATTAAACCCCTAAACCAAATAGAAATATTTCTGATAATAAATCAGTGGATTTTTTTGGTGTTTGATGTTTAAGTATTGGTAAGTATTTAATAAATGCTTGGCACTGTGCTAGGCATTTCAAGGCAGGAAAAAAATGTCACTAGCTCCATTCCCCAACATTTTATAAACTATATATGGGAAACAGGAAACACATCTTGAATATGATGGAATATATTTATGTGTTGCTCAGAAATCTCGGACAGAAAGGCACATTTGCTTCTAAATATGTAAATACCATAATACTGTAAGTAGTACATTTTAACTTACTTTTACGGTTATTTTCTTTTTTTTACCTTTTCACCCCTTTCACCCATTTTTTTTTTCTACCTCCCACCCCCCTGACCTCTGGAAACCACCAATGTGTTTTCTTTGTGTTTAGCCATTCATTCATTGATGGACACAGGTTTGCTTCCATGTCTTTCCCCACTGTATATTCACGATTCCTTTGTTGAACATAGATGCATGGGTTTATTCTGGGCTCTCTGTTCTGAGCTGTGTCACTCTTGTTATGCCAATAACATACTGTTTCAGTTACTATAGCTTTGCGATATAGTATGAAATGAGGCAGTGTAATGACACCAGCTTTGTTGTTCTTTTTCAAGATTGCTTTGGCTCTTTAGGGTCTCTCTTGTTCCATACAAATTTTAGGGTTCTTTATTCTGTTTCTGGGGGAAATGCCATTAGAATTTAGATAGAGATTGCATTGAATCTGTAGATTGCTTTGGGTTGTATAGACATTTTAATAATATCGAGTTACCAATTGGTGAGTGTGGATTATCTTTCCATTTATTTGTGTCTTCTTCAATTTCTTTCATTACCTGTTTTTTAGTTTTCAGTATACAAGTCTTTGATCTCCTTGGTTAAATTTATTCCTAGGTATTTTATTCTTATAGATGCAAACATAAATGAGATTGTTTTCTTAATTACTCTTTCTTATAGCTCATTATAAGTATATAGAAACACAAAGGATTTTTATATATTGATTTTGTATCCTGAAACTTTACTGAATTTATAGATTTAACAGTTTTTTAGTGGAGTCTTATAGGGTTTTCTACACATGCCATCTTCAAATAGTCACAGTGTTACCTCTCCCTTTCCAATTTTTATGTCATTTGCTTCTTTTTCTAGCCTAATTGCTCTAGCTAGGACTCCAATACTGTGTTGAATAAAAATGGTGAGAGTTGGCATCCTTGTCTTCTTCCTGATCTTAGAGGAAAGGCTTTTAGCTTTTCACTGTAAAGCATGATGTTAGCTGTGGGCTTGTTATATGTTGCCTTTATTATTGTTGAGGTATGTTCCCTCTATACCCATGTTGCTGAAAGTTTTTATCAGAAGTGGGTGTTGAATTTTGTCAGATGCTTTTTCTTTATTGAGATAGTCGTATAGTTTTTATCCCTCATTTTGTTAATATGGTACATCACATTGAAAGATTTGCAGTATGGAACCATTTTTGCATCCCTGGAATAACTCCCACTTGATCATGGCATATGACCCTTTTCACTTATTGTTGAATTCTGTTTGCTAATATTTTGAGGATCTGTGCATCTGTGTTCATCAGGGATATTGGCCTATAGTTTCCTTGTAGTGTCCTTGTCTGGTTTTGGTATCAGGGTAAGGCTGACCTCTTAAAATGAGTTTGGGAGAGTTCCCTCCTCTTCTATTTTTTTGAAGACTTTGAGAAAGGTAGGTATTAATTCTTCATTGAATGTTTGCTAGGGTTCACCAGCGAAGCTATCTGGTCCTGGATTTTGTGTCGTGGGAGATTTTTGATTACTGATTCAATCCCTTACTAATAATCAGTCTGCTCAGATTTTCTGCTGCTTCATGATTCAGTATTGGTAGGTTGTATGTTTCTAGGAATTTATCCATTTCTCCTAAGTTATACAATTTGTTGGTATGTAATTGTTCATAGTCATTTCTTATGATCCTTTTATCCCTGTGGTATCTCTTTCATTTCTAATTTTCTTTTCAGTTTAGCTAAAGACTTGTCAGTTTTGTTTCTCTCTTCAGGGAGTTTGCTGTTAGTTTCATTGATCTTCTCTTTTGCCTTTTAAATCTCTATTTCATTTATTTCTGCTCTAATCTTTATTATTTCCTCCTATTAACTTTGGGTTTGGTTTGTTCTTCTTTTAGTTCTTAAGATACAAAGTTAGGTTGTTTATTTGAGACTTTTCTTGTTTCTTGAGGTAGACATTTACCGCTATGAACTCTCTTTTAGAGCTGCTTTTGCTGCACCCTACAAATTTTGGTGTGTCACATTTCTATTTTCACTTGTTTCAAGGTATTTTTAAATTTCTCCCTTGACTGCTTTTTTCTACCCATTAATTGTTTAGTAGCATTATGTTTAATCTCCACATATTTATGAATTTTCATTTTCTTCTTGTGATAAGTACCATTGTGGTAAAAAAAAGAGCCTTGATATGATTTCTATCCTATTTAATTTATTAACACTTGTTTTGTGGTCCAACATATGATCTATTATGGAAAATATTCAATGTGCACTTAAGAAAAATGTTCATTCTGTTGCTTTTGGATGGTATGTTCTCAATATATCTGTTAAGTCTGTCTGGTCTATTGTGTCATTTAAGGCCAGTGTTTCCTTATATTCTGTCTGGATGACCTACCCATTCATTCAAGTGGGATAGTAAAGCCCCTGCTACTGTTGCATTGCTATCTGTTTCTCCCTTCAGGTCTGTTAATATTTACTTTATATGTATTTAGATGAATGCATAAATATTTACAAATATTACATCATCTTGTTGGATTGATCCCTTTGTCATTATGTAACACCCATCTTTTTCTCTTCTTACAGTCTTTGTTTTAAAGTCTGTTTTGACTGATACGAATATAGCTGTACCAGCTTTTTTTTTGGTTTCCACTTACATGGAATACTTGGATCTCTTTGGTCTAAGTCTGTGTTTCTGAACAGATCAGTAGGCTATCATGGTTACCTTTGGGGTCAAATAGATACTCAAATAATCTTGAGTCTCTTGTGGCCAGACCGTAGATGGCTCATATTTTTTTTTATCCATTCAGCCACTCCATCTTTTGATTGGAGGGTTTCAACCAGTTACATTTAAAGTAGTTATTAACAGATATGTACCTTTTGCAGCTTTGGTAATTGTTTTTGGCCGTTTTTGTAGTTCCTCTCCATTCCTTTCCTCTTCCCTTGTGGTTTGATGGCTCTTTATTCATATGTTCATATTCCTTTCTCTTTGGCTCTTTATTCATATATTTATATTCCTTTCTCTTTCTTCTTAGTGTATTTGCTATAGGTTTTTGCCCTGTGGTTACAATCAGACTTACATATAATAACCTATATCTATAAATTCTATTTTAAGTTGATAACAACTTAAGTTTGATCCCATTCTAAAACTCAACAGTTTTACTCCATACCCCCACATTTTAGTTTTTGATGTCACCGTTTACATCTTTTTACCTTGTGTACCCTTTAACTAATTATCATGATCATAGTTATTTTTACTACTTTTGCCTTTTAATCTTCATATTACATTTATAAATGATTATCCATTACATTTGCTATATACTTATATTTGCAGTGAGATTATTCTTTCATAAGTTTTCTTGTTACTAATTAGCACCTTTTATTTTCAGCTCAACAAAGTCCCTTTAACATTCCTTTCAAGACTGGTATAGTGGTGATGAACCCCTTCAGTTTTTGTTTGTCTGGAAAACTTTCTCCTTCAATTCTGAATAATAACTTTTCTGGGTAGAGTATTCTTGGAAGTTCTTTCAGCACTTAGAATACATCATGCTGCCCACCCTGGCCTGCAAAGCTTCTGCTAAAAAATCAGCCAATAGTCTTATGCAAGTCCATTGTTCATTAAAAATTGTTTCCTCTTGCTGCTTATAATGTACCTTTTTTTTTTATCAAGGTATCATTGATATACACTCTTATGGAAGTTTCACAAGTAAAACAATGTGGTTATTACATTCACCCTTATTATCGAGTCCCCCCCATACCCCATTGCAGTCACTGTCCATCAGTGTAGTAAAATGCCACAGAGTCCCTGTTTGTCTTCTCTGTGCCACACTGTCTTCCCCATGATCCCCCACACCATGTGTACTAAACATAATACCCCTCAATCCCCTTCTCCCTCCCTCACCCCTTCCCTTTGGTAACCACTACAGTACATTTTTAAATAGTTTAAATTGTATATGAATACTGAACATAAAGTAATATATCCTATTTTTATAGTTAAGAGAAAAAGTATTCCGAGAAACTCCATTGTTTTAGTATTATAGCCAACCTGACATAAAGGTTAATAAGTTGGAGCAAAAAAAGGGCTGGGTTTTAATTCCAGTTCTACCATTAATTAGATGCCTTCAGCAAGTGATGTAATCTATCTGTGCTTAGTTTCTCCATTTGTAAAATGAAGGTAATAATACCATGTATCTCACAGCATGGTCACAACAATTCAGTGAGTCACCTTCACTTGGCACTTAGATCAGTGCCCAGCACAGAGCAAATCCTATATAAAGGTTCATATAGTCTTTGGACAAAAAAGACAGTGATAAGTGAGACCCAGTCCTCCTGAATCACAAGCAAGTGAAAAGTCTCACAGGGACAACGAGTAAGGCCCACTACCATCCTGGGTTCTCTACATCTCTGCCAACATTCCCAATGACATCCTGTGCCATATTTAGACACATAATATCAGATCATTGTCATCTTGGGCTACGAAGCTAACAAGCCCATCTCTAGGAGTGAATAAATCCAAAATGTTTGAAAATACATGATTGTACACAAAGGAATATTTTCCATTCTCTATTCTAGAGTATGTTTCCTGAGGTGAGAGCTGTTCAGGAAGTGTCCCAGCACCTTTGTTTTTTGCACATCAAAAAAATGTATATATATATATTCCTTTTCAATTTGTTTCCTGTAATCTCTCTATCAAAAAAGAGTACAAATAAGTAGATGTTTGATAATTTACTTCATCCTCCACTGCCAGTAACTTAGGCTTTTTTGTTCAGTGAATCAAGAATGGATTTAAAATAAAATATAATGTCTGTGAGAACTTTTAAAAGGATGCTTGTGGAAGTTCCACACAAAGAAATCCATTTGGTAATAGCATTTAAAAGCTCATGGATCCCTAAGGAACCAGGGAACATTTACCTTGAATAGAGAAGAGGAACAGATGTGAGATGAGGACGCAGAACAATGTCTGTACTGTAAGAGCAGACCAGCAAAATGATCTATAATGATTTCATTTACTCGTTTCATTCATGTGGAGCGATCCCAGTAATGAAAGGTCTCTTTAGCCCATCTTTTCAACAATTTATATATTTAGAATTTGATCCATGTGTCTCTGCTTTTTCAGGTTCACAGTCCAACCTCGCATCTCTGCCGACCTGATGGAACTCCTTCTGCCTACTTTCCTCCTGTTTTTACAAAGGTCTGACATCTGCAAGTCTCATTCTCTGTGTCTGCGTCAGTCTTTGAATTCCATTCACATGTGGCTTCTGTGTAGCAGTCTTTAAAAATTAAAATGAAGAGATCAGTAGGCTATCATGGTTACCTTTGGGTAGCTATTCAGACAACTGCTATGTGACTGTTTTCCCATGAGGGGTCTGAGCAGTGTGGGCGTGGGCAGTGATGTGATAGAGTTTAAAATGGAGTGGAAAGAAGACAGAAATAAAATAAGACAAAATACTACATAGGAAGTTGCTTGGGAGAGACAGAAAGTTTCATAAAAATGAAAAAAAAAAGATTGACCTATTTTCAATTTGTTCTAAGTTGGTGTTTTGCATTGCAAAGCTGAATGACACCCATTTCGTCAGTCAGCTACTCAACTCAGAAATTGTTCCATATAGTATTCTTCTCCTTCCCCCCAGCTTATTTTTTGAGATTCTGTCTGGATGAAGTTGAGAAAATTATAAAACTTTATTGAAAGACATTTAAATAGGCCAAAGTAAATGGAGAGAGATACCATGTCTGCAGACTGCAAGATGGTAAAGAAGTCAATAATCCCAGATTAATCTATAGCTTTAATGCAAATCTAGCTAAAACTCCAAAAGGTTCTTTGTTTTTATTTATGTGCTTAATGGAGAACTTGGCAATTTGATTCTAAAAGTTGTGTAGGAGAAAAAATGGCTAAGAGTAAGTGTCAGGACACTCCTAAATGAAGAAAATAAGTTGGTGGTAAGAAAGGCATGGGATCTGTCCTCTGAGATACCAAGCCTCACTAAAGGAATAGTTAGGATAGCACGGCACAGGCACAAGGCTGGACAAATCAGCAGGTGCAGAGCCACAGACCCCCCAGTACCTGCAGAAGCCTGCAGACCACTGGGTGAAGAGTGAGTTCCTCAGCAGAGGTAAAAAAAATACTCGACTCGACTCCTAGCTCACACTTTTCACAAAAATATATCCCAGTTAAACTAAAGACAAATGTGAAAAGCAAATCTGTAAACTTCTGCAAGGCAGTGGAGGGAAGCATCTTGATTGTCTTCCTGTTGGGAATGATCGTTTTTCTTCTGAGCCAGTCTGCATCTAACCTTATAAAGATTTTTTCACAGAGTATTTACTGTAGGACACAGGCGACAAATGACAATAGCTGGCAACTTTGGGAGTCCCCTCCTGGCAGACTACCAGGAAAAGATGTTGTAAAACCTACAAAAACTGTCACTGCGGTCAGTGAGGTCACCGTGTGCTCAGGACAGGAAACATTTATAAGTGGGTGGACAGCTCGCATTATACAGAGTTTTAGAGCTTTTCACAAGAGCTTTGTGAGCTCATCCCCAGGAAGTCTATGTTACCTGGTGTGTCATTGCCCAAGACACGGTGGATTTTGGGGTGCCAGGGCCCAGTGTATCTCTCATTTTAAGCAAATAAATTCTGTGTTGGTGGCACCAGGGTAAGAAAAGAGGATGTGGGATTTTGCTTTCCCTGCCCACAGCGCCTCACCTTGGTGGGCCAGCATGTGGGAACATTCCAGAATTCCTCCTGGGCACTAGGACAGGTCCTCAGAACCTGGGCACCTCCACCGTCCCCAAAAGACTACGTGGCATTCTGTGTGTGAACCCCATAATTTAATAAAAGAAAAGTAAAACCAGGTTCTACATTATACAAAGCTTGATCTAAAGATGATACCAGATGGCAGAGTGACTGACGCGCCTCGCACGCCTCGCTGGGCGTCTCCCGCCCCTTCCGCTCCGGCCTCTGGGCTGCAGAGCATCTCCGTTTGTGCAGAGCCGTTTCCTTGCCAGAGTCTGCGTTACCCTCTTCCCTTTGGGCAGCTTCTCTCCCTGCTCTGCTGGCTCCTTATTGGCCTGGATTCTGGTTTTGGAAGGCAGGTTTAGAAACTAAATCTGCTCATCTCCCTTGTAACTCAGACCAGCTTTTGCTGCGTCACCCTGCCCATCTCCTTTGGCCTTTCTCTTGGGCGCGATGGGGGCAGAGGATGCAGGCGGACTGTGTCCGTCCACGAGGCGCCTCCACCCGGGACTCTGGAGAAGACGCACAGGCTTCACAGCTGGTTAGAGGCAGAGCCTGTGCTTCTGCCTGGGGCGACCGGGCTTTGCTGGGGCAGCAGGACTGGTGTAGACTGTGGGACTGTGGGCAGTGGGGACTCGTGTGATGACAGGAGAACAGCTAGTCCCATGTGACGTTTCTTCCCAAGTAGCTGACCCTTCCAAGGAATCATAGTATCAGGCGGGCTCGATGTACAATAGCAGAGGCCTTTATGTGAACCCTAAAATGCCCCGGGATCCCAAAGCCCCTCCGAGGGATGGTCCCGTGCAGCCTCTAGAAGCTCGGCTCCCAGTCTCCCTAGGGTTCCTCACATTCCTGCATCTCCTCAGGATGTGCTGTGTTCAACTATGGCTTTTGTCAAGATAAAAATATTTGCCCCAGGAGGAGGCACATTGTAATCCTGTAATAGCTATGGAGTTTTGACTACTTAAGGCCCTTAGAATCTACACGCTAACATCTTTGACTTCACGATATTTGAAGAAAATGTATGATCCTGTAAATAAATCCAGATCCTCTTTAGTGCCTGGAAGCTTGAACATGAAAAATGTTGGTATACCATTTGTCAGCTACCGCGAATGGTTTCCTGGACAAGCCTTGGGGGCATTTAATTACTAATTCACGCAGGGTGGACCCCATGAGTGACACTTGTCCTGCTGTGATCCATTAAATCAGCTCTTCTCTAGACACAATCACAGAGTTTAAGAGTCACTTTAAAACCAGAGACTTCCTCCATTTGGAAATAAGGCAGGTGAAAGAATGCAGTCACGATTGGTTAATGACCTTAACCTTTTCACTTAAAAAGAAGATTTAGCAGCGAGGGCCATCCTTAGGACCTCATGATAGGCTGCTGTAGCTCGACCCACCTGCCAGGACCCCTACAGAGCTTTCCCACCGTCCCCACAGGCTTGGTTTTCCCAGCACACCGTTTGTTGTCACTTCCAATAATCTTAAAAAACAAAACAGAAGAAACACTTCTTAAGGTGAATTTGGTTGCTTTTTGTTGATATATCAGTGAACTGCTCTATCAGATTTGAACTTTTAAGAGTTCTGCATGCCCTATATAAGACGTAAGACTCTCTAGTCAAAAGTTCACGTAGTCAAAAAGCTGAAGTAGTCCCATTGCTAAGTAATCCTGGAGGAGGAAGGCAGAGAGAGGGTGCATGTTAGGGAACTATTAATCTTGCAGTATTTAGTAACAGGTGTAAAAGCTTTACCTCTTTGCATCCATGAAGGCAAATTAATTTCTAATCTGTTGGGTTGTAAAAATTTATTGGCCTGGAGTTGGAGTCGGGTGCGGGTAACAGGATAACAGCAGGGGAGGAGGAAATGAAGGTCAAGAGGGGGGATGCCAAATGTTTTTACTCAGAATCTCAAAATGAGAAAATACCAAAACCCCTTATCTTAACAAACCTGACATACGGCACCAGTGGGCACACGTGGCAGGTGTATGTGAATGGGTGCAAGCTCGTGAAAACACACGTATACCTTTCTTTTCTTCCTGTCTAACTGGTGTGTACTTGGTTCACGTGGAGTATACTTGGTTTAAGAACTTTGCATTTTACCAGCTTTCTCCTAAATGTAGATAATGATAGGTAGCAATTGTTCTCATAAAATTCCATAAGTGCAAAAGAGGTAATAAATTTGTAGGCAGGCCCAAAATTCCTATAGGCCTGGTGCTAAACCTTACTTATTTCATTACATGGAGACTGTGAAAAGCTAATGACCCAGGGACTTGAAGGTGATTATCCTGAGTTAGTGGGAATTATTTAGTGATGCAAGGCCTGTGCTTTCTCCTCTAAGATTTGGAAGTTTTCTTCTCTGTTGTGAAATCATGAGAGCACCGCAGAGTCTCATGACAGTGTCTTCTTGGATTTCAGGAGCTGCAGGACACAGCCACCTCAGAGGGGCAGGTGGTGGTTCTGGAGTGCCGGGTCCGAGGAGCTCCCCCTTTGCAGGTCAAGTGGTTCCGACAAGGGAGTGAAATCCAAGACTCGCCTGATTTCAGAATTCTACAGAAAAGTAAGGAGAGGTGCCCATTTTCCCAAATCCAACCATTTTCTTCTGTCAAGCTCCCAAAAGTCCTAGAAGGGTTTAGTCATCAGATGAATAGGTTTCTGTTTTCAAGAGTGGGGAGGCCGGGTATCTGCAGGTGTCCAGTGCCCAGTAAGTTGAAGATGTGCTGTTTAATTCTAGATCCTTTGAAAACAATGCACATATATATTTGAACTAACATTGGGCAAATGATTTTGGAGGTTTACAGCCTCCTGTACATCTGCCTTGAATTGCAGTTTTAAAAACTTTCTAGTGTAAGCTGTTACTGGAATTTGTATTTCTGTAGTTACAGAAATGATAAATTGATTGTTGCTTTATCTCTTTTGTCTAAGAAGTTTTCTATAACATTTCTTCAGACATGTGCTAGACAAGGTAATAGGGAAGTTTGTTATTAATGGAACCCCATTCTAATACTCTGTTTTATTTTTTTCTCGTGGGGCAAACAGAACCTAGATCTACAGCTGAACCTGGTAAGAAGCTTTTTCTTTTTTCCCTCTGGTAATGTATCTTTTGGGTTTCAATAGTTCTTTGTTTCTGTTTTAAAGCCATAAGAGGAACAATGTTTTTGCAGTTCCCTGGAAATGTGAAACCCCTTAAAGACAATATCTTCTTTATTATGGGGTCTGTACGCTGCATTTTACATCAGCTTCTTTATTAGTAAAACATTAACTTCCATTCAAACAAGAATATCAAGCTCCGTGACTTAGGCTTTTTAAAGTGTAGCCTTTTAGATTCAGAAAGCAAACTAAAGTAATGATGAAAAAATCTTCCTAAACTTCCAGTAGAAAAGAACCATTTGCTGCATCCTCCTACTGACTAAAGCCCACTGGTGCCTTGACCCCGGCTTGCAGAGCAGCCGGAGGGTAAGCGGAAGTGACCCGTGCCCGCTCACTATGTGCCCTGAGCTGTCAGCTTTCACTGCTGCACGAGCGCGAAGAAAGTCATCCTGCCCTGAGATTTCATAATTACCAGGTCCTGTGACCTCATCCACGCGCCGTGCTGCCCAGAAGCGTCGGGTCCGACTGCCCACCTCCTCATGCTTCTCGGATATTTATGGCTCCTCATGGACCAAAACAATGTTTGGCAGAGACAAGACATTCCTGGGTCAGGGCGTCCACAGTGCATTCCCCTCGAGGTGACTCTCTCCTGGGTTCTTCCCGTCCG
Organism: Manis javanica; assembly: GCF_040802235.1. Taxonomy (NCBI): domain Eukaryota; kingdom Metazoa; phylum Chordata; class Mammalia; order Pholidota; family Manidae; genus Manis; species Manis javanica. The sequence goes on along the minus strand of NC_133158.1, from coordinate 217,546,780 downwards.
CTACGTCACCAGTCTCACTCACTCCTTACAAAGGCTCGGAGACAAATCTGTGCCTCTTCTTCAGTGTCAGGCGGGCCCTGCCGCCCTGTCCCGTAGGGCTGAGGCCCGGCTCCACGCTCTCTGGGGCTGGGAGGTTGTCTCGGGCCACCGCAGCCCCGGTCCCTGCTGAGCAGCCTGTGACCCCGTCAGAAACAGAGGCTGCGGGTGCCGAGGGAGCAGCCGGAGTCGGTCTGCTGCCTTCCTGCCCTGCGTTCCAAGCAGAGCGTGCTGCCCCATTTAACGTGTCAGTCACCCTCAAAACTGCAGTCTTTCTGAACCGAGGAAACACGCTTCTCATTCTGTCTGTGTAGTTCTTCACATGAAATTTAGTAATGCCGGTTCTCTGATACATGGACCTCCAGACCTCAGTCTGTGGTGGGAGCTGATACGGAAATCCTTCAGGGAGTCAGGCCACAGCTTCAGTAGACAGCTAGGGAGGCAGGGAGGGAGGAAATCGCTCTCATCTATAAGAAAGTAGTTTAAAGTTTCTTTGTTCAAAAAATATGATCATAGACTTTATGTGAAAAACCTATGGAGCAATTTATGTCTTTTGATACTTTATGTACAAATAAAAATAAAATCTTGGGCCAAAGTTCCTAAAAGCGTTATTACTGAGATGGACTAAGATTGCTTTGGAGGTTGTACTTTATATTCTGTGTGAATTCATGTGACTCTTTTTCATCATGTTCTTACCCATTGTTGGCAAGGATGAATATCCAGTTTCCCGTGGCTGATGATGGAAAATCACAAACCAACCATCATCCAAAAATTCAAATCACTGGTCAGAAACTGCACAGTTCAGTCTTTGAGAATGTACGTGTTCAAGGATCGAAAACGCTCGGTGTCCCGGCTAAGAAGGAAGCAGTCGGGTGAAAAGGGGGGACAGGACCAGCCCAGCTCCCCGGCCTCCGGCCTCTCGCCCCTCATGCCACAGACATGCTGTTTCAGTCACAGTTTTCTTTTTTGCTTCTAGAATATAGTTTCTAGCATGAATTATTTAATGGAATTAGTGCTCAACAGCGACATGGAATGATCTGACTGTAGAACTCAGGTGCCTTTTAGGTTAATGTGGTAAAACCGAGGAGGCAGTGGCAGGACGCGGCAGGCCTCCCTTTAGAGCCCGAGTCCCAGCAGTATGTGAGAGAGCTTCTCTTCTCCATGTTCTCTGCATTTTCTTATATTTCTTTTCCCTTTAGTTTGATCTGAAAGAATTTAAGAAAACATGCTCCTTTGCTCCAACCACAGTAATAACATTTGCTGAAAACAAATACTTTCTTAGTACAGAAACATTTCAAGCAAATCCATAAATATGAGGAAAAAAACACAGTGGAGACAGGAGCTATTAAAAGTAAAACACAGCTAGCTTTCCCTGACCTCCAACAATTTCTCCACAATCCTCTTTGCTGTGACACTGCTAGAATCGCTCCTTGCCTGTCCACAGTGGGGCTGTGAAATGCTCTGCTTCAGGAAATCTGCAGTCGGTGAGTAGCATTAAAGTCTCTGTGATCATGTTTTCTAAACAAAGAAACTTTAAACACATAAATGACTATTCAAGTTCCTGCTTACGTGAGTTGCCGTAAGAACTTAAGAGCAAATGTTCAGATGTATTTGTAATAAACAGCATTCTGGCGTCCCTGGCATACAGGTAAGACTGTGACTACTAGTAGCCAAGTGTTACCTTACACTGACTGAGTTGACCGTTGACATTGTCGAGGGGAAAGCCACAGTATGTACTGAAGTGTTTACTTTCCTCTGATTGACTCTGATATCCAGGAGACAGTGAACTACTCAGCCCTACAAGACTTATGGAAGAGCTGGCTTCCCTGAGAGCTGTTTTTTTAGCCACTGTTGGGTGGAGAGGAGGAGGCCAGACATGATTGCAGCACATCTGAGGCAAGAGATGAATCGTATAGGATTGGGCCAGTGTGTTCTCCAAATGCTAGAACATAAATAGCCTTTGAAATTCAGGGACACCCGGCCTCAGGGTCTCCCCTCCCTCGCGCTCGCCCCTCCCCCTTCCTCCGTTCCTCCCTCTGTTCCTCTCTTTCTCCATTTCCCTCCTCATCCTTCTTTATTTATTCTTTTTCTTTTTCTTTTTTCTCTTCTCTCCATTCTCCATCCTCCTATTTATGTGTAAGATGTTTTAAAGCTCTGGAAATAAAACTGAAACTCACTAGTACCTAGATATAATCCCAGCGGGAGTTAGATATTTAGATAAAGAGGGAACTAGCAGAGTCCCTCCCAGTGCATTTGTGCAACTGAAACAGGTTTTTCTCGTCACTACTGTGTTGTGTCTGTCTAATGTGTTTTACACTCCCTTCTCTGTCTAGACAGAAGTCAGCTTGCATCACAAATCTTTTCAGACTGTTTTGTGAATTAATAGCTAGTCAGCTTGCTTAAGACCAACATCCGTTTGTCATATTACCTGTTCTGGCCTCCTTCTTTGACATTCTGACTTTACCGATTGAAACCTTCAAAGACTAGTCTGGGGGCATGGAAGGCACAAGAGACTCATTTGACAGCTGTTAATACTCAGGCTCTTACTCATCTGTCTGGAAACAGCCACAAACCATACTGAGTTACTCTTATAGCATTGTCTAATGGTGCCCAAAATCAAAACACAGAAAATGTCCTATAGTTAAGGAATTAGACATGTAATGGTGCCTTCTATTTCAATATAGATCTTTGCTAACCAATGCTAGCCACCGTCTGAGATCTCGTTTAGTGGATCCATATTTGGAGTCTGTGATTCAGAAGGTGAAGTAAATTGTACTTTGTTAAACATACTAAGGTGTGTGCTGAGTTGCAGGAGGGCAGTTTATTGAGATCCCTGTAGATCATGCATAGTTAAAAAGTTAATGCAAATAAATCTAGGTTAAGATGGTGGGTTTAGCAAAAGTGGATTGTGTAAAACCTGTGGCTCCAGATTGCGTGGTGGGCGTTCATGGGGCGCCACACCACACAGACACGGGGTCTGCGATGTGTGGGATTTCTGACCCAAACAGGGACACTCAGCACCAGGTAGGGAAGACTGCTGTGCTTGAATAGTTCAGAGTTTCAACATCAGACCACGCCTCATTCTTTTCTGTGACATCTTACCTTTGGGAAGCTGAGTTTTTGATGTGTGCATGATAAAAAGCAAGTGCCACACGGAAGCCAAAGTGGAGAGGAGGTGAGGCTGGCTGTGTCCATTCTGCTTGTCCAAAGAATTGTGCAGTGCTCAGCAGAGGCACACGCCCGTGACTAGGTGTGGTTATTTAAGGGTAAAGTAGTATGTTTCTTTCGATTTATGTGTATTTTCTTCAGACAGTAACTAACTTGTGAAAACCTAAGCACTTATTAAATTCTTTGGAAATAACTGCTGAACAATTGAACCTGCAAGGTGTGTCTTTGGCTCGGGGCCACCCAGAGCAGCCATGAGGACGCTTGGGCTCCTGTGGACCAGGGAGGCATGGCTCAGTCTCAGGAAAAGGTGGGAAGACCTTTATCCACACTGAATCGCGTCTTGTTGACTTTAGCCCAAAGTTCTTTTTTAATCAGTTGTGTTTGCAAAACCCTGTGGTTTGGAGGGTAAAAGCTGGATTTATTTTTCATGAGGCTAGACCTCAAAGGGGGGAAGATGGCTGTGAGGGAAGACATTTCTGAAAATGTCCCCTATAACCCTAAGGACCTAGTAATATTATCCTTGCTGCCTCATCAGTTCATAAGTTTCTGCAAACACAATAGTTTCCTTGGGATTTAACCAGCTGTTAGGTATGTCCAAGAGCTTGAATGCAATTCAGGGCTGACTTCTAAAAGAGATTTATGTGTTAAGTAATTTTTAAGTAACTGTAAAAAAGAAAAACAGGATTTATCACCACCAAAAATAGTTTCCAATTTAGTAATTTATAGTATGCCCTCAAATCAAAACCTTTCATTTAGGAAAATTGAATTAAAATGAATCATAATTAGAATTATTAGTGACTTGAAATTTTTCCATTTTTAAAACCGGACAGTTTTTTAAATACAGGTTAGCAAGCCTCTAACTCCATTTGTTTAACACAAGCAGTCATTCTGTGATTTCTGTTCCTCACCAAGATGTATTTTACTGATGTCTTAAAGGTCTTTGCTCAAGTAAGATGCTACCAGATGAAAAGTCAATATTATAATCTGGCTCAGCTCATTTCCTCATGACTTTCTTCACTTTTATAATGTCAGGACCATACAAGCTATGATGCTCCTTTATCCCAACAAAATGTGAGCCTATTGTCACATTTGGATGAAATTTTTTAAGAGAAGAAAACCTGAACAACACCGGGCACAGGACTAAATTGTATCTAGTAAAAATCACTGAGATATAGCAATGCATGAAGATTACTCAAAGAGCACCCCAGTGCTTTTACATGTTTCTTTTCTTGTTTTGTAGTTTGTAACCTTTTCTAGATGTTTTGTCCATCATCAACTCTATACATGAATTTAACTTTCTAAGCAATAGAAGTTTTCTGGAAAATTCATATAAAATGAATTTTGTTCAATCAAATTTGAAACACAGTCTTTCTGTAGAGCAAATGTTTGCTCTTTTTTCCCTCAAACTAAATTTTATCCATTTATTCAAGAAGGCTTACAGAGAGCCTACTTGGTAGATGCTGACATCTGCTCACCAACACTTGTTATTTCTAATCTTTTTGGTACTGGCCATCCTAACTGGTGTGGGGTGGTATCTCATTGTGATTTTGATTTGCATTTCCCTGATGATTAGCGATGTGGAGCATCTTTTCTTGTGTCTGTTGGCTGTCTGGATGTCTACTCAAAGGGCCCTCTGTACTAGGGCAACTAATAAGAGCAAAACTAAAAAGAAGAAAAAAGTCACAGAATCATAATAACATAAGAAGGAACTCTAAAACTGTCAAGATCATCACAAAAACCACCTTAGATCATTCCTGCTCGATAAGGTATTTATCCTGTTTTAAATGTAGGTTTCAAGGCACAGAATGTGTGTGTACGGGTCAGGCATTCCCAGGTGCTGAACAAGGCATTCCCAGGTGCTGAACAAGGCATTCCCAGGTGCTGAACAAGCAATGGGCGTTTCTGTGTCTACAGAAACTCTGCCTTCCCAGGTGTGAACAGCCCAGGTTGGAGAGCAGACCGAGCCTGGGAAAGCCGCACAGGGACGTGGGCGGTGGCTGCCAGGTGCTGCTGAGAGCAGGGATGGCCCTGCACCTCCCAGCAGCACCTGCCGGGCAGGACAGAGGTGACTGACCTCTGCCTGAGGCCCATCGCTCTGAGGACACCCTTCCCCACATCTCAAAAGACTTAGCTGTTCGTTTCTTCTGATGCCAGCATGTTCACATGGCTGTGTTCTTTGCCTGGGCTTGTGATCTAGACCCCTGTATCTTGGATCTTAGAGGATATGGATCCCATCTGCCTGTGCAGACAGATTTCTGGTGAATTATTTGGATACTAAGAGTTACTAGATGTTCAGATGCAGAAACTTGTTTCCTATCTTGAATCTTTTGTTACCTCATTTTATATTGGGATCCTGTGTCCTGAACAACTAGAGAGGCTTCGTGCTCTAGGGAAAGGAAGCTTCTTCTGTGGCGGGGGCCCACCCTTACTATTTTGGCTTTAATATTCATTAACCATGAGAATCACTTTGGAGTCACCTGAGCAGATGGGGATTTGGACTAGTCACTCTCTGAAGTCCTTTATAGCACTGATGATCCAAATCGTTTACTCTGCTCTGGGTCAGTGCATGTTTAACTCATTCTGGAACCACATGTATTCAGTTAAAAAATTCCAAACCCTGTACCTTTCCAGATACATCTCGCTTTCCAAATGATTAATCTTATGTGAAGCTTCAACTTGAATTATTTCCACACTTTTTATCTTCTTCTTCAATTGGAAAGCCAAAAACTGTGTACAGTATAGTAAAACAACAAAACAAAACAGGATTACCTCATGCTCTCTCTGTTATTCTATTGTTTTCCTTCTATTCAGTGACCCTTTTAATCAAATAAGTGTGTACTTTAAACATATCGGTATCTCTCAAACCTTTACCTGAAAAGCCTTTCTTAATACAGGACTCACTGATATTTATTGCGTCAGGAACTATGCTAGGTCCTACAGGGCAGCATTTGTAAACTACTGGTTGCGACCTGTGAAAGTGGGTGACAGCCACCACTGTTTCAAAATAAAATAATAAAATAGAACATAGTTGGACTCACATCCTATAATAAGTTTAAGTATTGTTTTGTGAAACTTTCATTCCAGTTATACATGTGTATGTATTATATACATGACTGAATCGGATATAAATGTAATTCTTTCTTTGGGTTCCAATCAAAAACATTTGAAAATCAGTTTTTTTGGATGAAGTCCTGTATACTTTCCTGATGATGAAAATGATCTGGAAAGCATGTTTTTGAAAAACTCCTTGGCCCCCCCCACTCCCGGTCTCCTGCATCAGCCTCTAGAGGAAAAAGAGGAGAGGCCAAGGTGACCAACACTTAGCAAGAGCCCCAGATGGTTCTGTGGCCCCGCAGGCCTGGGAAGCACCACCAAGATTCGGGATTCAGAAAGTCGGTGGCCTCCACCGGACTTACTTGCCCCGCCCACACACAGCCCACTCTTACGGAGGAGCTGAGGCGTCTACTCAAATTTAAACAGTAGTTACCTTGAGGTCCTTGACTGTATGTCAAGGGTCACATGTAAGATAGAAATAAAGGGAGAACAACACAGAGCCCTGCCTGTTCTGTAATTGTAAATTATTTTTTTATCCTTGAGTTTTTCTTTATTTTTTTCAATAAAAATCACTGATTTAAAAATATCAAAATAGCACCGATACATGTTGTACTTCATAGTCACACCATGTGTCCATGGCTCCCCAGGCCCACGACGTGTCCTGAGACGGGGGGCTTCTGTGCCGACTGAGATGGACAGAGGCGGGCATGCCTGAGTCTGCACCTTCCTTCCCTGTTACACCACAGCTGCCTGTTTTATGGGGTGTGGTCATAATTTGAGCATTGTTCATGGAAATGCATTATTGAAATTATAAACCAGCATATAACCTGGGCTCAGAACTTAAAATTTTCCTTTTGTTAACATCAACACTGTAGCATTAGAAGTGGATATTCTGCTAACGTTGAACACAATTGGCTTTGTTTCCCACCTGTGTAACCCTGGGAAGGCAAGAAAATCCTGCAGAGTGCTATCGTGTGAATCCCCGTTTGCCCTGAGCGTACCAAAGCTGTCATGTCAAAGTCGGCTTTGATCGCAAAATCTAAAAACATGACTTACTCAGTGGTGAAGCAGGAAGTGAGCTGTCAGGCTCAGCTCGTCTTGAGTCAAAGGAGGCCAGTGTGGCCATTCGCAAAGCTGTCTGCTGCAGGGCTGTCCGGTGTGCTCACATCTCATGCCCAGAGAAGTGTTCCAGGTAACTGAAAAGAAGGGCTGAGTTTTTATCATTCAGTTTTTTTTCCTATTTTCCAGGATGAGAAGTCTGCAGGGATAACATAATTTCAAAATTTACTTCATTTGAAATAAAGCAACAACATTTTAACTCAAAGCATCTTGTAATTGAAATAAATACCATTGACAGATTGCCTGGAATATAATGGAAGCTTTTACTTTGCATTTTATACTTAATTTGTGTACTTTTGCATTCATTATTTTTATTTGTGTTTTCAAATGAAGATATTTAAAGATCCCTTAAGCAGATGAAAATTGTTTTATTATAAGGTATCTTCTAACCAGTTAGCACTATTTTCTAAGTGTTTAACACAAAATATGTTTTGAAGCATATTTGCTAATTTACATTATTGGTAGCTGAATTGAGAGAAGACACGTTACAATTCTGAAGTTTGCCCTTAGAGGTGTCACATAAAGAAGCTGGAAAAGAAGCCTTTTCTCGTTGCCAGTTAAGTCAGTTAGCTGTTGCTAAGCAGGGCATCACCTGGAAAGTCAGAGGCTGAAAGCGGCGACCGTTTGCCTAGTTCGTGGTTCTGTGGGTCACGCTCGGCTCGCTGCACCAGCTTGCTCTGAGGTGCACTCACTTCACGTGGCTGTGCGCAGCTCCCAGGCTGGCTAGGAATGCGCTAGTCTTGGCGGGTCTCTGTTGCCATGGCTTTTCTCGGCCCTGCGGGGTCTCTTCCTCCTGCACAGCCTTACTTACCTGGGGGTTCAGCAGGGCTCCAGAGATGGAGCAGGAGTGAGCAAGCCCCTGGGAGGTTTCCTCAGTGTCCCCTCCACCACATTCTAGCTCAAAGCCCCTTGCAAAGCAGGCCCAAGTCCAAGGGCTGTGCCAACTGACGGAAGGGTTTGCAGTCACATTATAAAGGGGCAATGGAAGCACTGCAGCCATTTTTGTAAAAAAAAATTTTCACTATGAAGTCTCATTATTACTGCCCACCTAGTAGGTAGATAATCAATAGAGTCTCTTAGGGAATCAGAATTATATCACTTTCTTCACATTTACCAATGTTATCATCTTTATTTCACTGATACAACATAGATAATTATTCCGTTTAAAAACAGTCAATACACTCTGCATCTAGCTTCTTCCCATAGTAATAGCTGCCACTGGCTGGCTGCAAAGCGTCACTTGGAACCAGTCAAGTCCTAAGCACAGGGCACGTCAGATCACCAGCAAAGACAGTCACCAGGAGGAGTCAGGAGACCGACTTGGCTCAACTTGTGATTTTACCACTTACTAACTGGGACCCTGGGAAAGCCGGTCAGCCTTCTTGTGCTCTAGTGTCCTACCTGTGAAACAGGCCAGTGATGATACATGCAGTTCCTAAGGTCGACATGAGGGGAAATCTAATCTGTTTGTGCTGGTGGCAGTCCTGGAGCCTGGTCAGGGCCCTGCAGCTGTCAGCTCTTGCCTTGCTCGTGTAGCCTTGCGGTGGTCAACCTTACGTGTCAGGGCAGGAGGTTCTTTTACTGTCTATTACCCTTTATTATGGTAGTGATAGTGTTGCAGATAAGAGCACTGAAATTCGAGGAGGTGGACCACGTCACAGGGACCCTTACGCAGCCCCAGCAGCTGGTCCGACTTGGAGCCTTTCTTGCTGCAGCGTAACAGCTTCCAGAAAACCGTGGGCAGGTCATCTACAGAGCAGGTTCTTTTCTTCCAGTGTCAGCATTTCAGAGAAGCTTCATTTCCCCACTAACGGCTTCTCAGTTGAGCAGAAGTGAGAGGTGGCTGCACTGAACTTGAAAGAACCTCCGTATGCGCTCCAGTAAACCAGGCAGGAGGAGCACGTGGAGCTGGCTCTGCTGGTGATGTCCACACACCCAGGCTGAGGTGCACACTGTGCAGACATCTGTTTCAGCCTCACAGTCACCCCAGGAGGAATATATATATATATATTTGGTATTATTAATGTACAATTACATGAGCAACATTATGGTTACTAGACTCCCCCCATTATCAAGACCCCACCATGTGCCCCATTAGAGTCACTGTCCATCAGCGTAGTAAGACGCTATAGAATCACTACTTGTCTTCTCTGTGTTGTACAGCCTTCTCCATGCCCCCCCTACATTATGTGTGCTAATCGTAATGCCCCTTTTCCTCCCTTGTCCCTCCCTTCCCACCCATCCTCCCCAGTCCCTTTCCCTTTGGTAAGTGTCAGTCCATTCTTGGGTTCTGTGATTCTGCTGCTGTTTTGCTCCTTCAGTTTTTTCTTTGTTCTTATACTCCACAGATGAGTGAAATTATTTGATACTTGTCTCTCTCCACCTGGCTTATTTCCCTGAGCATAATACCCTCTAGCTCCATCCGTGTTGTTGCAAATGGTAGAATTTGTTTTCTTCTTATGGCTGAATAATATTCCATTGTGTATATGTACCACATCTTTATCCATTCATCTACTGATGGACACTTAGGTTGCTTCCATTTCTTGGCTATTGTAAATAGTGCTGCGATAAACATAGGGGTGCAAATGTCTTTTTCAAACTGGGCTCCTGCATTCTTAGGGTAAATTCCTAGGAGTGGAATTCCTGGGTCAAATGGAATTTCTATTTTTAGTTTTTTGAGGAACCTCCATACTGCTTTCTACAATGGTTGAACTAATTTACATTCCTACCAGCAGTGTAGGAGGGTTCCCCTTTCTCTACATCCTCACCAACATTTATTGTTGTTTGTATTTTTGGATGTTGGCTGTCCTAACTGGTGTGAGGTGATTTCTCATTATGGTTTTAATTTGCATTTCTCTGATAATTAGCGATGTGGAGCATCTTTTCATGTGCCTATTGGCCATCTGAATTTCTTCTTTGGAACAAAGAGCTGTCTGTTCAGCTCTTCTGCCCATTTTTTAATTGGATTATTTGCTTTTGTTTGTTGAAGTGCGTGAGCTCTTTATGTATTTTGGATATCAACCCTTTATTGGACATGTCATTTATGAATATGTTCCCAGGAGGAATATATTATCCCCGTTTTATATAGAGTAAACCCTGGTGGCCAAGGCTGACCTTGTCCAGAATCACAACAAATGGGTCCGACCTGAAAGCTCTTGCCGCTAGGTTGAACTGGTAGCTTCATTGTAAAGAGACTCTACTGTGAATACTTTGTAAAATGATTCTGTGATAATCATTACCTCGGTTGCCTGTTTTAGAAAGCAGAGGGGTCTGACTTCTTCAAGGTGGCTTCGGGATTTCACTTTGATGTGGTGCTCTGTTCTCACCTCCAGAGGAGATCTGTACCCTCGTCATCGCTGAGACCTTCCCAGAAGACGCAGGGGTCTTCACGTGCTCAGCAAGGAATGACCACGGATTGGTAACGAGCACGGCCCAGCTGGTGGTCACCGCAGGTATGTGAAGTGAAGCACACTGGCTGTCTGGGCACCTGGTGGCACACCACTGTGGAAAGAGGCCCGAGGGTGCCCGACCTGTAGGAATACTTGCTGCCACTCCAGGAGCCACCCTGACAATTCAGGTTTCGTCATGAAACAAAGGCTGTGGGAGCAGCAATGGGCAAGACAAAGAGGGCCATAGAGCAGGGGAGTGCATGCGGGCTGTTCAGTGTCACGCAGTCTTGGTCTTGGAAATGGAGCTGTTCCCTGACATCCTTATGCTGCCCCAGAATTGTGCTCACATCAGATGGCGCCTCTGCACCAGACTTGCAGGGACCACTCCCAGCGCTGCCAGCACAGGATAGGGAGACTCGTGCACCAATAAGTCACTGTTTGACCCACTATGGAAGCTTCTGGAAAAGTAATACAAGATACACCTAATGTAGTTTCAGAAGAGCTGTAAAGCCCCAGGAAATCAAATCCCATTGAAGATGGAATATCACTCTGATATTAAAACCTAAAGCAATATACTGTTAATACCATTATTCAAAAATACCTAAATGTTTTTTAAACTCAGAAACTTACCACTAGGGGAAACAACATGAAACAGCTTTTTTGTTTATTTTCTTTCAACTTTAGTTGTCTATATTCTGCTATTACTAATAGCTTATTTTTATTGCCTCATCTATTACTTACTTTGTAACAGTTTTCAAAGGTCTCTCTGACCAAGCCTGGCTCCTGGTATGCAGGGTAGGGAATCGGTAAACGGATTGTTGGCTGTGTGAGACGGACGTGAGAACAGCTGACCTACACTGGATGTCTTTAGAGCGAGAACTCAGTGCTAGGTGGCAGCAGAGGCACAAACAGAACTGGCTTCAGGCCGTCAGGATGGGGTTGTAAATGCTTTTTTATCTTACTCAAGGGAAGAAAAGGTAAAGGTCGCCTCCCTGGTGGAGCAGCCCCTGAGCGAAGGAAGCGCAGGCCTGGCTAGCCGGCATAGGCAGGGGCCTTGCATTGCACTGAAAGCTGCCGTGCATACGGCCTAGACCATTGCCACCCCAGTGATGTGGCTGGGGCTCTGGACCCCAGGGTCTGTGCTGCAGAGGCTGGCAGGTGTTCCCACTGCCTTTGAGGGTGAGTCTGCTATAGGCCAAACTTAACAAGGATTTCTGGGCTTTCAGTTGCTTACAATTATCATTTTTAAGTGCATTCTAGGAGTTCTGCTGGGCTTGGGGCAAGGTGAGGCTCCAAAGGCAACACGGGCACCTCTCAGATGCTCTCAGGTGCTGACAGCTTGGAAATGACATGTATCTGTGAGGTCACAGCACATGTCACGTAGACTCAGAGCTTTGTCCTCCATGCCTTTGAGTAGACGGGGTCCCCTCTGCCTACCGCAGAAAAGCTTTATGCCTGGAGCCGTTGCCAGACTCTGTCGGATCTGAGGGCTGGACTGTGAGAGGAAGAATCCGTAATATTGATACTGTTGGTATTGTCCTTCTGTACCAAGTTTTGGCTTTAAATCTTGTTTAAAATTTCTTACTGAGCTGAGAGCTCGTCTCCCCACTGTGGGCCCAACTGGGAAGGGGAACAGGGGAATCACTGAAAATGAGCTTGGGAGAACCAGGCCCTCCAGGTAGCTTTGCTTCCATATCAGATGTGAGCAGCCTGGACCTCTTGCTTCACGACTCACGGGGCACAAGGGATGCTCAGGCTGTCTGTGACAGCTGGGGACAACAGGAGCGATAGCGTCTCATTGCTTCCCTCCCGCCCCTTCCTCAGCCAGCGCTGAAAACTGCAGCTCAGACTCCATGGAAGAACCCCACAGCGGCCGCCTCCGGGAGTTCCCACCGCCCCCTCCGGCCTTGGAGACAAGTTCCTTTGAGTGGGCTTCGAAGAAACCATCGGAGATCCAGCAGGTGAACAGCCCGGAAATCGGACTTAGCACAGCAGCTCTGCAGAGGCATTTCGGTTCTGCTGAGAGGGAAGCGAATGGTGTGCACCCCAGCCGTGGGGTGAATGGACTGGGCAGCAGCAAGGCCAGCAGCACCAAGCCTCTCCCAGCGCCAGCTCTCCTGCCCTCACCCACCAAGGAGCCACCGCCGCTGCTTGCCAAGCCCAAACTGTGAGTATTTCTGTGCGGTTTACACTACTTCCTGTACCTGCCGAGCTGTATCTTGGGCAGGGAAAGCTTTCTGCCTGCACTCAGGAGTGCCCCTTCTGCAGGCAAGTTATCCCTCCCTGGCTGATGACACCTTGCTGCGAAGTAGGGTCTTTCAAAATTATAAAAGATACTTAAAAATAAAGGCAAATGACCAGCATGGTTACATCTGTAATTTAGATTTGCTGAAAGCTGTAATGGGTTTCAGCAGTGAAAACATCTATGTGTGGCATGGCCTTCCATCGTATAGCAGAGGATATGGCCACACCCGGAGGTGATGGAAAGGGGACCTACTTTGAGCTCTTTATTAAAACCATTTCCAAATGTTTCGAATTTAAGAATCCATAATGAAATCTGGTAGAGGTAAGCACGGGAAGGCTGAAAGCTGAGGCTGAAAACTCAGTGTGCAGAACCCACTGCGGGAAACAAACCAGGAAGTAACCAGGATTGTCAGCAATCTTCCAACACAGCCTCCTCGGTGCTGGAATATTCCATGGAACTGCTTATTTCCGTGGCTACCCCTCCATATGATTTCCATATTTTCTTAGGGTGACAAACCTTGTGTGAGCTGTTTCCATTGGCACCATGCAGCTGACAGTTGTTATGAATGGAGCCATTAGAGTGTCAGAGAGAGGCAGAGGTCAGCTGACTCCACAAAGTTTCTTTCAGAGCATAACAGACCTTGAATCACTGCCCCGGGAGAGGCCAGTGGCAGCGTCAGAGTCTGTAAAGTGTGTACATAATCTATAGGTCACGTTTCCATGGGGACGAATTCTCCAGAACCCAGGAGTTACTGTGTGTTCCCCTAGACTGAACAGCCGACTTGTCCGTCAGATATGTAAGAATATGTAAGATATTTGAATTAAAATATCTTATATATTTTTATATCACTCTGTTGTTTACTGAGTGATTTCATGAGCCTCGTTAGACTGAGCAGATCAGCCAAGCGGACGCCTTAAGTTAACAAGCAGGCAGATTATTAAAAAAATAGACTTCTGGACAATCTTGTGTTGCAGTTTCTAAAATCTATCAGTTACTACCCAGCACTTAATCTGTGTTCTGTCCAGGCTCGTTCTTCAGGCAGCAGGTCTTAGGCGTGTAGACAGGAGTGTGGAGGACGCCAGGTGGGCGTGTGGTGCCTGCGCCCCGGCTGCACCGGTGCACAGGTAGATGGGCTCAAAGGCAGCAGCCTCAGGAGATTCACACTCTGCAGTCCAACCGTAAAATCAGCCACCACTGCTGGCTCCCTATGTCTTTGTGTTTTGAATGTGTATTTGTGGTGCTTTTAATGAAGCAAGGGACCTGTTCTCCTGTGGAAGACTTTTCAGGACTGGGACTTGGCTGTGCTCTTGGTGGGCAGTGACGCTGGTCTGCCCTGATGGCTATCACAGACTGAGCGTGAACCACAGGAGCGCCAACACCAGGAGCCGGTCACGGGCATTCACAGCCCTTCTTATCTCAGGAGTTTCAACAGCTCTTGTGCTTTTAGCTCTGCTGTACAGTGATGTGAGCGTGTACGGGGAGGGGTGGGGGGTGTACAAAGGAGCACAAAACAGCTTTGTGCTATGAAAACGGTAAGTGGCTTAAGCAGAAATTTGAAGAGTGAATCATGGTTTGCTTATCAGCCAGCTTTTCAGTATAAAATAATGTACAGGAAAAATGGGCTGTTGTGTATAACATCCATATAAAGGGGTCATGCCCACCTCTTGAGGAAATTTAGGGAAAAGCGGAGCATGTCAGCACAAAACCTGGGAGCTTAGAAATAATGTGCTTGTGCCAGGTTTTACCAGTGTTTTTCTTTCAAATCCCTCTTTGTTTAAATATATCCTTAGAGCATCACTTCATGATTTTCATATTGTACTATTACCTGCCATTTACTAGGTACAGAGTAACCGGTGGTGACACTCTTTAAACATGTATTAAATCTTAAATTTTCTTATGAAGTATAACGCCTGACTGGATTTTGTTTTGATTACCAAGTAAACGCATGCTCGGTGGGGCAATGCAGACAGTACAGAGGCTGTCAAGGAGAAGGTGAATGCTGCCTGCTCTCTTCCAGCCCGCGCTCTTGAGGTTCCAGGTGTTACTGGTTTGGTCTGAGGACGTGGGCCTTTCTCTGTTGTCAAGGTCTTTTCCAAAGAGGTTTGTTCATTGTTTTTGAGTTGTAGCCATTGATGGAGGAAGGTTCTGTGAGTCCACTGAATGACATCTGCAAATAGTTTAGAATGGCCTCAAAGTTGGTGATAATGTGTTCAAGCACTTGTAAAATTCTTACACATGTCTATTTTCATTGGTGGTAAAAATGAAATTTTGCTTCTTATGGTTAGCAATGAAAAACTATGGATTGCTCTGATCTCTTTTTACCAGCCTGTGATCTTATTCCCTTTCATAAAAGGAGAGGCTTACATTTTGGGGCTTTATGGCATTTCCTTCATCTGAATAATTTGTAATTAAGCAAATAAGCAATTAGGAGGGAGCAAATAATAGAAATTAAAATATTTACACTGGCAGTAAATTAACCTGAAAATGGTATTTGTCAGAGTCTTAAAAGATTATTTTCAAAAAGAAAATCTCTTTGCATTTTTCTCCCAAATAGCTCCAGTGACGATCATGGGTAGAAGACAAAACCAAAGGCTAAAATGAAAAGACAGCAATGTCACGAATTCTTTTCTTTAACAAGGGCCAAGCCTGATGGGTGGGCCAGCAGAGACCCTCGCCAAGAGCAGGGCGGCCACCCCAGAGCCCACGAGGCGCCCCTCCTGTGCGGGGGGCCGGGCCCCAGGCTCGAGTCAGAGAGGCGCTTACCTTGCCCGCCTCTCCCAGTGGCTTTGTCTCAGGCCCTGTCCCTCAAGTACTAGTTAAATGATTAAATATAGGCCATTCAGTAAGTGCCAGATGCCGTGCACACTGGCTGCGGCCCCACCAGCTGTGGGACCAGATGTGCGTGTAGATCCTCCACAGGAAAACGTCCGTAAATGAGAGCTGCTGCGTGACTCAGTGACACACAGGCCCTTCTGTCAGGGCACCAAGAGGAGACGCAGCATGGTGCTTAAGTCAGATTTCTTATTAGGGAAAAAGAGGGAGGACTAAACGTAACCCCAATTTGAAGTACTAGTTATATTATTCTCCTTGTTTGCAGTGCACCAGTAAGTCTGTCGCCTCCAACTCTCCAACAATGTCTGAAGATACAAAACAAACAGAGGGTTCAGTTTGTTAATCAGAAAGAAAGTCCCTGCTTTTCTTTATTCCTGCAAAAAAGCAGTCTTTCAAAGGCATGAGTATGCATGGGACCCACAGAAATAAACCCTGGAAGGACACTCACGAATGCTAGACGTGGTGGGTGATTTGCAGAGCATGTGGGAAGCACAGCCATGTTCCCCATTGAGCTCATCTCCTAGAAGCCCAGGGTAAATAGCCAGGTGCCGTTTTCAAACTCCACTTCTTTCTTTTTTTTTAATATTCTTCCTCTGTCTTATGGAAGGGAGGTAGAAATAACCTAGGAAAGAAGCAAAATGAGAAATCAAGAGGGAGATCGTGGGTGGCGAAGCAAGAGGGTGGTGTCTGCATCCGGAGCAGGACAGGTCGGTAGACAAAGTCACGTGTCACCGTCACACCGGTGCCAGTAGTGTGCACCTTCCCATGGGAGTTGTGCCCTGTGACGGGTGGGTGGGCACGGAGTGGTCCTAAAGTGTTGCATGCTTGATCCACAGCCAGACCTGATATGCATTTGGCTCTTGTTGCTCCTATTCTTACTTACTTTCTCTTCCTTGGCCTCCAGAGGAAATACAGGATCAACATTTCCTATTTGGGAAGGATAAAGTGATTTCAAGCTGAATCCACCAGCCTCTAGAAGTAATTGCACTTTGCTACCTGTTTCTGCCTTTCTTCTTTGTCTCTCTCCCACCCTCAGACACCCCGTGGTTCCTGGATTTCCTGCCTCAAAAGACGGGCATGTCCTATAGACTCATTATACCAAGTTGTTGGGTTTCCTGTGCCGCCTCATCCCGTTGGGGTCTCACAAAGGGAAGCTATGTGGTCGTCATAATAAACAATAGTAAGCGCCGTGTGAAAGTGGAGGCCCGGCCTCCCGCCGTACCTGTGTTTGAGAGGCGAGGAGGAGAATGTGCCCGTATCGGCCTTTCCCCGTGGCAGGCGGGCTGTGTCTGGGAGGCCCCCGGGCTCCTCCACACCCCTAGACGCACGCTTCTGCACGGGGCGCCCCCTTCCTGGGTGTCCTGCGCGAGTGGCTGGTTCCCTCCCGCTCTTCACTCAGCGCGCTGTCACCGCCATCCCTGACCGCCGGTCTGCAGCCACCCGGCTGTCCCCCAGCAAGTCATCCTTTAAATCACTGGTGGCACACGAATAATGTCCCTGCGGGTTGCATATTGCCCTCCCCCACTGTCACCACGCGCGCCGTCTGACGGCAGGTGTCCTGTGTTTCTCACTACCCCTTCCCCAGGACCTAGATCAGGGCCTGACAAATAGTAAATGTCACAACCACTTTTGACCGAATGAAGCAAGAGCAGGTAACAAGGAAGGGAACGGTCTCCCACGTTTGGAGCAGCCCCATCTATTCTGCTTGACTCCATCCCTAAAAATACCACAGGACTTCTATTTCCAAACCCCACCAATTCCAGTTTTTCCACTTGACAGTACTTTTCCAACCGACATCATTTATCTTATAAATGGAATGAATCTGAAGAATCAAGTAAGAATCCCATGGAATGGAATTGAGTGAGAAACTGGGGGTCCCTTTCACAGCCCTTCTCATTTCTCCTGTGTTCCCATTTAATGAGCCTCTACCTTTAGAACATTCTGGGGAAAACAAGACGCCGGACATGGAGGAGGACGTGTTCGCTCTCTAGGACACACTCGCTTGTCCTGTGGCTGCAGCATGACCCAGTGGCTCTCTCAAGGTGTGTGTGCTTGGGCATCAGGCACCCCCACCAGGACGCCAGGCTTTGCAGGAGGGCCGAGAGCTGCACACCACTTCCTTCCTATCCCGTGTGTATGGGGGGCTCTGCTGCTCGGACCCCAGCGTGGCATGTTCCATGTGACTCCGAATTTGGACATGTTCCCCCCTTTATCCCCTACGAGTTGGGGTTCAAGATCTCACTATATGTTTGAGGTCAGAATACGGATGGTTTCCTAGGCTCTCTTCTAGTGTAAGCCTCACCTGGTGAATTTAAGCACACACATACAGGCAGAGAAGACAAGCAAACAATCTGGGGCAAAATAAGTAACAAAGATCACAGAGATAAATTGTCGAGCAACTGTGAAGAGGTCCTTAAATGTACATGAATGTATTTGAAATGTAGCCTTTTCCATTCCTTCGTTGTTAACTGAGCGTCTGCAAAGCTTTGGTTAATGCCCTGTGCTGAGGGCACAAAGATGGAAGAGATGGAAGCATCACTTCCCAGTGACCTGTGGCTGCTGAGGTCGCATCAGCGATGACATGCGCCGAAAGCCCTGCACGTCTTCTGACATCACTCGGAGCCTAGAGGAATGGCTACTCCTCACAAATGCAGTGCAGCGCGATTGCCTTCTCTTCCCGGTTTAATGTTTGGAGGCCGAGCCGTCCTGCTTCTGATCCTGAAAACCCAGTAAGCACCAGCTTCCATTTCTGGTCAAACGATTTTCATTATCTGCTGAGTCTAGTCAGTAACAGCAATTTAGTAGCAGAGAAAGTACAAACTATGGAACCAGAGGGGCCTTCAAAGTGATATTAGGGCAAAAAAGGGAGGGCAGAAAGGTTTTTCGGTGTTATTACGAAACAACATCCACACACACGCTCACCAAACCACCGGCAGGGGACGCGTGCGGGCCGGGAGGCATGCCGGGGCCCCATGCCGCGGGCACAGGACCCTTCCTAGATGCGTGGGCGGTCACGACCTCCCACAGGGTCCGGGGTGCGTCGGGTTTCTGAAAACAGCCCCTCCCAGAATCCAGTCGAGGACTTCCTGGAGCAGGAAACTGTTACTAAGGAAGGACATTTTGATGTATTCTTGTGATTTGTCATGAAAATACTGACTCCGACACTGTCCCATCCTTAGAATTAGGATATAGGGCTTTGCTTGGCTAGCTTCCCAGTGAATTGGATGTTTTAACTGCATTTTGAGAGGGAAGTTGAGTCCTTATTTTTATGGTTAGTGGTCTTATTTGGTGTCTACAGGATAGTTGGAAATATTCACAGATGCCCTGTGTACATCCAAGGTGATACTCGAGCATCCCTAAGAAATACTATGTGTAAATCTCAAAATATTAGGTGCTTTTCACGAAAGAGTACATGATGGTGTAATATTTCTTCAACATTTCCATGTCATCTGGCTTATGTATGAAGCCCCTTTAGTGATTAAAAAGTAAATCGAGAAAAGCAGTTTCTGCCTGGCAGCGACCTTTTATTGCTCAGTTAAAATGATATATAAACTTAGTATCAATTTTGTGAAGGATAAAACACTGAGACCAACTGAAATGTGTATTCTATGCTCTGAAATATTACCAGTGGTTCACGGGGTAGAATTTTGAGTAGATCAGGTTTTCTTGTTAACTAATCCCAACTTTCCAGTGTTTTGACAAATTTATTGCTTTTATAATTACAAAGTACTCTTTTAAGAGAAGTGAGCACTTCTGATTGTGTCTCTCCGTCCTCCCATACCCAACTCCGGTCCATGTTCTTCACCGCTATGGATGCCCCCCACTAAGTTCCTGGGGCCGTGCTTGGCCCTGAGCACAGACGGAGGTGGGGTGTCCCAGCGCTGGGCCCTCTTACTTGCCTTCTCGGAGCACCCCTCTTCCCCTGGAAGCCAGTGACTTCAGGACTCTGTCTGGGTTTTAGACCCCATCCTAGAAAGCCTCCCCAGAAAATGTTGTGTACCCCAAATGGCTTTGTACCTTCCCAAACTCTCCTAACCCTCCTCCACCCCCCCACCCCCCTCAAAGCCCCACTCCTCCACCTCCTGTCTCAGGGGTTAGGATAAAATTGATGAAAGTAAGATAATTTTTCATCTTAAAGCCAAATATTTTAAAGACCAACATCTAACACATAATCCACACAAGGCTTTCCGCAGAAAGAAGGATGAAATCTCCACCCTCTGCAGCAGTAAGGAGAAATCATATGGTGGGGACATCTGAGGCTCCCAGGTGGAGCACAGTACTGTCAGGACGGATGCGACGGAGGCATCTGCCGAGAGAGGAGGGGCGGGTGTGGCAGTGGGGTCAGGAAGCGTGGAAAGGACCAAGGAGAACCATGAGCAGTGATGAGGAGTCCCAAGAAAGCAGCGGTGTTTCCCCGCTATTCATGCAGTGGGAACCCACGCGCGTCCGTGCGCATGGTGTCAGGCCCTCCCTGTGCCCGTGACCAGCTCTCCAAAGGAGGGAGGAGGCACACGGACAGTCGGTGGTACCAGCAAGGTGGGATGCTACAACATTTGATTTGATGATCCTTGAGAACTAACTACCTTTGAAATCATCGTGTAAGCACCTTGTGGGGCCAGAAAGGGACGCAGAGTAAGCCAGGTCAGGGCTCAGGCAGAAAAGAAAGAGGACCCAGGAAAACAGAAGTCACGCCAAGGATGAAAACGCCTCAAGGGAGCGTGAGATAGGAAGGTATGAAAAGGGACCGGTCGTTGTGATCAGAGAGAGGATTCTGGAAGTTCAAATCTGAGGAAAGAATGGACTTCCAAGTGGTAAAGGAATTTGAGAGATGTCTGTGTCAGTGGATAGTTTAAGTGGAAGTTAAGGTCCCAGAGTGCAGGAAGCAGTCAAGGAATCGTGAGGCTAAGATGCTATGCGGAATATTGACATGGGTGATGGCCAAGGGTGATGATGGCTGGAAGCCAGGTGCTAAATAGCAGGGCCATTGAGGAAAGTGGGGAAATGGCCCAGGGAAGAGAGTGACTGTAGGTGCAGCCCAGGACTTCAAAAAGAGGCAGGGTCCAGTGATGACGGCACAGCTGCCCTGGGGGTGGCTGCAGGGGAGACCTGCTGAGCCCCGCCTGCTCCGAGTCCTGATGAGGTGAGGGGTGGTGTCCAGGAAGGCCAAATCTCAGTCAAGGCAAAAGCGCTTCCAGTGAAAGTATTTGAGGAATTGGGGGTATTGATTAGAAACAAAGAATCTGTAGACAGTCTGGAAAAGGACTCCAGGGGATGCTGGAGAAGGAAGGACAGACAGCGGTAGGTGGAGGCCTGCATCTGAGCAGGCGAGGGCTTGGGGGTCGTCCTGGGCTCACCTGGGCTGTCCTCATCCATGAGGAGTGGCAGGACCGTTTGTAGCTGGACCGACAGAGCCATTTCCAGTGTAATCACTTCTTTTTCAGCCCCTAATTATCTCGGTTACACTTGAACACCATGATCTGTTTTGTACTACGAACCTCTTCTGTCCAAGACCTTGAGGTGGGTACTTCGTGAACAAGCCTACTTCCTGTATTTGGATATTTTAAAACCATTGTTTTCAACTAACTAGTGAGCCTCTGATCCATATATATTGAATTTCACTTTGTGTCTACAACTTTTACGACTGGAGAATTTATTCTATGTACTGCAGGCTGAAATACATTAGCTTGCCAATTTTTTTCACCATTGATTAATTTTTTCTGTGAATGTAAAGGTTTTTCATTCAAACTAATACATCACCTAATGGTGAGAATATTCGTAACAGGAAAATTATTTAGTTGGTTTCTATTAAACATGTAATAGAAAGTAGATTGTTCATTTTTTTAGCAAACCTGAGAGTAACAATTTCCTAACTTGCCTACAGTTATGATTACACAAATCTTGTTGATGATACTGGAATCAATATAGTGTTTTGAAAACCTTTTCCATATGTGGCAAGGAATTAGATATCCTTCATTTGGTTTTAAGAATTATGCACGTACTAAGCAAATTTGGTAAAATATATAGATTTTCATGAAAGAAGTTGGCTGAATAAAACACATACAAATTGAGCACATGGTTTGCTTCATTATCCACAAAGAAATTATGAATTAAATGCAGTTAGAACCTCAGTCTTCCCTACACTAAGTCCATGTCCTCTGACCTCTGGCTGTGGATGTTCCCACTAAAACAACACTGTCACTCTGTTCACTGACACTGTCCTGAGGGCGCCCGCTGATTGTGAAGGCCTCCAGGGGCAGCCCGAGGAAATGCCTTAGTCAATCGGCACATTCATCCAATTTCTGTGCCTTCATTCCCACTGTGTTTGCTAGAGCTCCCTTCTCCCGCCATCTCAACTCGGAAATCCTGCAAAGTATTTGCTTGGTGCCGTGCTCCATTTCACGACGTTCTTTAGTCTGTGTTTTTATTTAAATGGAATGACCTGCGTCTAGCAGTAGGTAGCATTTGAGGGACTCCAGCTGTGAGCCTCCTGATATGAAGCGAGCGAAACCACCGAGTCACTAACGTGCTATCCAAATATTTGCCTCGCAACATATGTCAAGAACCAGAAAGCGTAGGTGAAGCTATCTGGTATTTTTTTTTCCTCAGAGGAGTTTATAAATAGGTCAAATGTGGGTAATTATAGGCTTGGGCTATAATTTCAAACTTGCTGCTTTCCTGGTAATTGCCGTTAAATGTGAAGGTTGTGAAAGATTTCTGGAAAGACCACAAATATTTTCTCGTCCTTGTTTCTTTGTTGAAATGCTTCATATCCCATCTGGTTTCAGAGATGTATCATTATGTGCAGTAACATTTGTAGCTCGCGCACACACACACGCCATAAAAGATGGCTTAAGTATGGTGCAGTGCAAAGCAAAAATGTCTTTTGTTCCCTGTAGTTTCTAGAACAGAGTTTGTAGCTTGGACTTCCCAATAGTTTAAGCCACGGGGGTTAATTCTTGTTCCGTATGGTCTTATGTTTATGTCTGTACCCTCCTTTCCTTCAGAAGGCATCTAAGTCAAATATGAGATGTCCACATTTGTTTTTATTCCTTCACAGAGCAATCTTACACACATGGGAGAGGGTCATTCATGGTGAAGCACTCTGAATAACAGCGAGCTTCACTCCATGCCTGTTCTCATTACTCGACCTTTAAAAAGCAGAATTATGTTTGACTTTGCCATTATTGAAACTTTCTGATACTTAGCAGCTGCCTCACTAGAGAGAAATATAATGAAGAGTTTTTTAATTTTTACCAAAAGTTGTCAGAGAAAGGTTTCCGAAAACAATTAGATGGCTCCTGAGCATACTTTGAAAAGTTGATTTATGCTGAAGACCATTTCCCTATGGTATCAGCTAGAGAGATTGGCATTTTTGTGTTTCACATTATAACAAAGGAACAAAAGTTGTCTTTATGAAATGAAGGTTCTGTCCTACACTCTTGGTGAGAGTAGGACGTGATCTAAAGAAACTGGAATTCCTGCTAAAACCGGAAGTGACATGGAATGAGGCAGGTGTATAGTTTAAGTTTGTCTGTGTTCTAGGTCCTTTTAGTGAGGAAATTAAAATTCTGCCTGGCGCTGCGCTCTCTGCCTCCTGCCGCTTCCGGTCTGCTGTCTCTCCTGCTGCAGTGCCTTCGAGTAGGTGAATGCAGGACATACCCGACATGAATCTGAATCTGGGTGGGATGAGGAAGATGCAAAGGGTGCGTGCCAGCCAGGAGGGGTCTGAGGCCCGGAGGCTGTCCTGCCAGGCGAGGCCTGGGTGGTGGGGCTGGGTGAGTGGCCGGCCTTCGATAGTCCTCATTGTCTTAAGAGCATGACGTCTGGAAAGTGGTCAAAAGTTCCTGCTTTGTACATATCTGGCAATGGATAAATTAAAGTTTTGAAGTCACCTCTTCCTCCCAGATCTGTATCAGTCTGAACTATGCACTCCATGCAGCCTAGAAAAAGTTAATTTGGGGTGACATGAGAAAATAACCATACTTTGCTAACTGCATTCCACGTTCCACATGGCTGTGAGCATCATCTGATATAGATCGCAGGTCTGTAGGGTCATTTTTCCACCTAGAGTCAAATTTCCCCCGTGCTCTGTTTTCACGTGAAATTTACAGACATCAACATTTCTCATTCTAGGATGTAAACTGTTCGTTTCTGGGTTCATGGTTGCATTTAGCATGTATTTCGGGATATTGCTCAAAGGTAGAGCAGAGGATGGTCACAGAATTTACAGAAATTGGAAAACACAGTCGTCAGCTAAGAGGCCTCCACCCTGGGCCGCACAGGTAGTAGCCCGGATACCATTCCCTCCTGTGCGCAGCACAAGCAGGGATTTTTTTACCTTTTTTCTCTAGATATTCTTCATACTACTACTTATGTAACCTGGACATGTTTCACATGGATATAACGTTTCAGGCTAAGAGCTTATTTAAATCACAAAAAATTATTTCAGAGACCTTGTACAAATATAAGCAGTTCAATATTAATTAACTAATTTGGAAGGTAATGTTGCAGCACATTCACTCTGTGTTTCCTGTCTTGTTCATGGATTATTATTATTATTTCTTATACCAAAGTATTTCTATCGTTTTCAGGCTCATTGGGACTGTCAGTGAAGCCGCCCAGCATCTCCTTAAACACTGTGCTTCTCGGGACACTTCCCCACTGCAGGGGGGTGCCGCTGAAGCACGGGAGGCCTGCCCCGGCCCCTCCTCTGCCCCCCTCTGGGAGCTGCCCTCACGCTCAGCGCCCACCAGGACTTCCCTTCAGTTTCACCCTGGAAGTGCTTCTCACCTTTCCTTGTCCTGGCGTCCCTGATTCTTAAATGCCATGTGCTTCCCTTTAATGTTTTTTTCTCTCATTTGTCAGAAGCACGCCCTCCAGTAACTTGCGGAGAAAGAGTTAGAGGACAAATTTGTTTCCAGACCTGCTTCTCTGAAAAATGTTTTTAGTCTTTCCTCATTCTGGGTTGACAGTTTGACTGGTGTGGGAATTACAGTTTTCCTGAGAATTTTGAAGGATTTCCTCCAGATTCTTCTAGTTACTGGTAGAGGAGCCCAAAGCCAGTGTGCTTTCTGATCCTTTGTGTATGACCTGTTTCTTTTTTTTCACTCTGGAAATATGTAGAATCGTCTCTTTATCCCCAGGGCTCTGAAATTTCTTTGATGATATGCAGTAATTTTCAGACATTGTAGAATATATTTAGTTGATTCCTTGCAGTCTGAAAACTCTGGAAATTTTCTTACTTTTAAAAATTTCGTCTCTACTTCCTCTGGTTTCTCTTTCTGAAACTTGTATTGTTGTGATGTTAGAACTCCTACACTGTTGTTCCAATTTTCTTTTATTTCCATTCTACTTTGTATAGCTCTCTTCACCTTTGTCTTCCAAACATTCTTCTGCATTTGTGATTTCTGCTGTCATACTTTTATTTCTCAAGACTTCTTTCTGATTCTCTGATTTTTTTATGGTGCCCTGTTCTGTCTCACGGATGCCATAATGTCCTTATCTTTTCACTGGAATTTTTTTGGGTGACTGCTGTTATAATTTAGCTTTTCCCTCAGCTCCCTGCATTTTCTCTACTCTTTCAAGTTCCTTTTATTCTCTGTATTCATTTGGACTAAATTTCATGTTTGAGGCTTTCATTAAATGTCTCATGACCTTTGGCACCAACAAGTCGATTGGAAGCATATGGCTGATTGGGATTTATCAGCTGGTAGGTGTCACCTTAGGAGTGAGCAAGGGCCCCAAATGCCAGCATCTACAGGCCTTTCCTTAAGGGTTAAGTTCCTCCAGAAGGAAAGGCACTTGGTTCCTTCCCTGGACGAGGTGGACAGGGCGGGTATGTGCTGGGCAGACAGTATTTGGGAGCTGAACATGGCTGGCTTTTGCCCTTCGATAGGAGCGTGTCCATCCCCATGTTTAGCCTCTTTTGCTGGTCATTCTGCTCAGCAGCTGTTTCTGGGCCTGCCTCCCTCCGGCCCCGCCTCTGGAAGTGGAGGAGAAGGGGTGGTCAGCTACAAGAGTGGGAAGCGGGGCTGGCCGGCCTCCCACAGGCTCTCAACCATGCTGTGTTCAGCCCGGTCGCTCTCTCCCATGTTCAGAGGGACGTAGTGGTCAAGCTTCCTGTTGCTCAGATTAGCTGCTGCTTGTCTGCATCTCCTTCTGTAGGCACCTGGGCTTCTTCTTTGCTTTCCTGCTAAACTGGTGCCAACTCGTTCATTCATGTTTCATTCCAGTGAACTTAAATCTTTTCACTCCTTTCTCTCACTTTTTTCCTTAGAATTTAAGGGAAGAAACAAAAATACATGCACCCATTCAATCTACCATGCTTAATTAAGTAAATGTCAATTTATGACTGGACCTTTTTAATGAGAGATTTTTTTCCAGCCTAAGAAGGCTGCATAGGACAGAGAATCTCTGCCCCTCTCAAACCAGATGACTTGGATAAGCATCCCCATGCCCCTGAAGCCTCAGGGTGCTCCCCAGCAGAAGGGAATGAGGACAGTGCCGACGTCATAGGGTGGCGGTCCTGTGAAATACCGAGCTGGTACAGAGCCTGCTGCAGGATAGGTCTGCAGCAGATGCGCCTGTCCTCACATTCGTCATCATTCAGAGAGTGTCAGCAGTGTGCACAGCTAGAACGTCAGCTTTTCTCCCTTCTCCTTGAAGCACTCAGACCCACAGAACAAGTGGGGCTGAGGCACCGACTATGCCTATCGCCAGTCCTCAGCAGTGGGGTGGAGACCGCTCAACAAGACTCTCAGGTCTTGATAACTCGAAGATTGCTGATATAAAACTTATTTGGGGCCATTTTAAAAAATAAAACCGTATGCAAGAAACAATAGTCTGAGTGCCAGGTGGAGAAGCCATCCATAGAGTGACAAACTAACGGAGACCCATTTGCGAGCCCCAGGCTGTGCTGGTGAGGAGGACCTGGGCAGGGACTTTCTCTGTGTCCAGCACATTCTCTTACCGGGTCACACGGACGGCAGGCTCCAGTTCTGTGGCTAACAGGGTGCTCTGCTGGGAGCAAAGCCAACTCCTTTGTTTTCCCTGACCACTGCCTCACACGCTAGTGAGTTCCTGGTTATTCCCACTACTGTCAGGCCATTCGGCCAATCCACAGATGGATGCCTAGCTTTTACAAGACCCTGCTTGGTGGAGGTCTTTGTTCCCTGTGTCTAAGGTGGCTGCTGTGATCCGTGAAACAGACTGAGACCACAGTAAGGGCAGGAGGTGGTGACGCAGCCCACACGCCTGAGCCTCAGAAGACTGAGTGCCCTGGGCATGCAGCAGTCTCACTTCAAAGGCCAAGGACAGTGTGCTTCTCTGAGTCGCTTGGCTGTGGGTTCAGGCTAAGCAAAACACACCTGGCCTGCCGGCCAGAGACAACGGCGGAGGTCTCACCTGTCTCCTGCGTGCTACCTGAGCCCTGGAGTCAGCTTGGAGGAGGGCCATCGGCCAGCTCCAAGCATGGAGGGAATCTGGCCGCTCCGGTTCATTTCTGAACCACATTACCTTTGTCCTATTCCTCAACTTTCAAGGCCATTTCAGTTTGCATTTTTCATTGATTTGTGGCCAGAAACTGATTTGAAAAAGGAGAATTTAGGACGTATTCATCAGGGTTTGGAATTAATTAGGCTTCAAGAGTCATTTTCTATAACTAAGATCTCATTCTCAAAGGCACATGCTTGGAACAATGACCCAGCCATCGGGGTGGGACTTGAGGAATACAGGCGGTCTGGGGGCTCTGGTGTGGGCAGAGACCATGCACGTGGCTTGTGTACGGCAAGCCTCATGGACAGTACACACTGTTCAGGAACTTTCATTGGGGCTTTTTGACATGTGTCCGCCTGCCATTCCATTCCTGCGCCCATGCCCTGCCATGGGCCTGCGCTTCTTTCCGAGTACCCCACCGGCATCCACACTGACCCCCAGTCTCTCCCCGCGTTAATCCCTCTCAACCCCACATGTTCACAACATCTCAACTAATAGCGTATCAGTCATTTTAGTTTCCATTATTTACTTTTGTGTTCTTATAAATAATGCTTAGGATATTACAAGTTGCAAATGGCAACCCTAATAAGCATGATACTTATTGAGTGAGTAGTTGGGTTATGAAGCTTTCCCAAAAAATGAGTGCAAGGCTTTCCAGCATTAAGTGCAGGGAAAACGGCCCATTCTGATGACGGCTAACGCAGAAGCTGTAGGCCTCCCCTCCACACATGCTGAGGGCATGGCCAGAGGGCAGGCCAAGCCGAGGGCAGGTGTGTCCACATGCTGTGAGGTTTTGCTTCTGGTCCTGTAGTTAGAAGCTCCCCTTGTCCTTTTGCTTCAGACATATGGCATTTGTGTCATCTCCCTGATTTAGCAGAGGTCATAGTTTCTGTTTAAGACAGCTCCTGGTTGGCTCCGGATGCAGGGCAGTGCCTCCAGCTTCCCTTCGATGCCCGTGTCTGTGGGAAGGAAGACGCACTGCCAGCTGAGGGTTGAGCTGATGCATAAAACTGTACTTGTAGATTCAGTAATGCTGCCAGGGCCCTGTGTCGGTGACCGTCAGCTGGTCTCAAACCCAGGGAAACATCCTAAAAAATGTTTCAAAAGATGAGTTATAAAAGAAGAAAAATAGTGATGAAATTCTCTATTTGGTCACTCTGACAGTGCTACATTTTCCTTTTATGAGTGCACTTTTTAAGAAAGTAAACCTTAATTTCTTCAGTCTAATTGGAAATTTTGGTTACTTCAAGAAAACTGTAATTTTTGAGCTTTGATGTCATATTGAAGAAGACGTGAATAGTGTAATCATGGGTGTGTATATTTGGCTTAACTATGACTTTGACCTCCAAAAGTTTCACAAACTGATCTTTTTCTGAGCTGGAATTGACAGGTACTAGGTTTCTTAGTCCACCTAGCAGGTGATTTCATGATAACTGCACATGAGATGACCAGAAAGGAACATTAAGGAGCTGGTCAGAGTTGGCGGCAGAGAGTTCTCTTGAAAGATGGAAAATGTTAATTTAAAAGAGTTCAAGAGTTTAAACTGAAAGAGCGGGTCAGGTTGTGTAATAAAAAGAAGACAAAACTCAAGACTCCCCCAGCTGTACTTCTCTTTGAGCGGCTCTTCCGCTGCGGGTTATATAAAATTGATATAAATCCTCCCATTCTGACAAATCATGAGCTTAAGTACAGAATGATAACAGCTGCAAATGAGTTTACGAAAACAGGCTGAATGTCGTTAAAATCTTTTTGAAATGTTCTGTGACATCTGTTTTCCATTTTGCTATGCTGTTTAATTAACTTCAGTCTGACAGAATTGCAGAAATATTATTTGCTCAAAATAGTATCTTGAAGGAAGTGACCTTCATTTAATAGACAAGAATGTTAAGTGTAATATGGGCTTGATTAACTTCATCCCAATTTAAACTTTTTCCCATTGGCTTTGACATCTATTCCTCCATCAGGCTCATTTCTGTGCAGCTAAATCGGACTTTGGGTGATGGACAGCTCTGATCCAATTGGTGCCACTATCATATTTCTAAGATGCCAAAAATGGAAGAAATTTTAAAGAGAATAGTGAAAATTGCAGAAAGTATCCTGATTTATCTTCATCTCTATTAGATGAGGTCGCTGGCTTCTGAGTTAGTGAGGGAGTCAAGTTCTGAGAAAGATTCCTTCCTCTTATTGTGGATTATTTGTGATCTTTTTGGTAAGAGTAATTACCTTGTTGGGGCGAAGGGGGAAAACGATATACCCTATAAAAACCTGAAATACCACACTTGCTTTACTGAGGTTCAGTGGTCCTAGAGAGCTGGACAAATCTTGGAGGGCAAGGAGGAACATTGTGGAGCAGGAGGAGACTGGGGAGAGCCGGATGCAATC
This sequence comes from Manis javanica, assembly GCF_040802235.1. Lineage (NCBI taxonomy): Eukaryota > Metazoa > Chordata > Mammalia > Pholidota > Manidae > Manis > Manis javanica. The sequence continues at coordinate 217,517,062 of NC_133158.1, read as the reverse complement.
AGCAGCTGACCACTACTGTTTGCCAGAGCACACAAAAGCCTAGTGCCCTGAGGTCAGGACACGATGGGGAATGGCTGCAGTGCAGTGTGTCCTGGCCTCATAGAGGAAGGCTGCTGGGTTCCTGGCTTTGCAAAGTGGATGTAAGCTGGCAAGTTAGCGGCCTTTGCTCTTGCTGCCCAGCAGGCTGATGAGCGGCTCTGGGCTGCTCAGGGAAGGCAGCGTGCCCTGTGCTAGACCTGATTCTCCCGTGCACAGGAGTCAGTGGGGTTTCATGAAGCTCTGTCAACACAGACACCAGAGCTTCGCAGCTTCCGCCTGACGATGGTTGCTGGTTGCTCCAGCCTCTTGGAGCCCTTGAGCAAACCTGACTTATCTCTCTGACCTAAGCTGATTCCATTCTCCCAACTCCTAGTTTTGCTTCATCTTCAAAGGAAGTGACCTTAGCATTCTGACCTTTGGTTCAAAATCAAGGCCAGATTTGTCCTGGAGAAGAAAAGTATATTCAAAAGAAGTCACTTGGAGGAGAAGACTGTTCGTTTTAAGCCAGGTTCAGTTAAAGTATGATAGTGGTACTAAGGTGTTGTCTTAATATCATATAAATAATTCATCTGGCTAGAAGTACAAACACACGGTGTTTGAGGACAGGAACACTTTCTGCCTAATGAATGTATCTGACCCCGGAATTCTTTTTCCTTACTCGTTCTGATGCTCCAGACACTAATTTACTAGGACAGTCTTTCCCAACTATGATTTAAGAATATCAGTAATAGGAGTTTTTGAGTATTTTCAGTATTTCAGAAGAGTTAGTAGATTGCACAGGTCCACTGAAAAGAGTCATTTATTTGCATTTAGCTGCAGCATATTAATTCATTCTGGTAGCCTGACCCAGGCTGATGATAAACTCTAATGATAGCTATATAGTTGCAGTTTCACACTAAATGAGAAAACCACTTAAGTAATTTATTTACTGTAGTTGGGTCTCCTTTAAACCATGAAGAGTACCGTGGTCTCGTTCCGTCCGCTGTCTTCTCATGCTTCAAGTTATCCCCCTGGTCTCCCAGCCTCCACCTGCTGCTGTCCCTGCCAGCCATTTACCCAAGCAACCCTTCATGCAGACACCATGCTCTGCCTCTCAGGAGGCGAGGACTAAGGCAGGTGCCCCTCCGTGTTCTTTGTGGCACTGAGGGCTCCCCCTGGACAACCCTCTTGCACTTACCATCTCAGGTTTGTCCCCCACAAGATTATAGGTTCTCTGACACCAGGCTTGAGTCCTGCTCTTTGCCTTACCCGAGTCCCTACCCAGTGCCTGGCACATAATAAACACTCAATAAACATTTGTGGGCTTAATGGACAGATTATATTCACTGTCACACTGAGAGGCATTTATCCATTTTAATGTTTGATTACATCATTAGGCTGTCATATTCTGGAGGAATGCGGTATATGTGGAGGCTTGCCTGTCCAAGCACTGGGGTTGGGTAGGAGGAAGGCAAAGAACAGGAAAGGCACAAACCTGGTGTTAGAGAACCTACATCTGTGGGGGACAACCCCAGAGAGTATTACCTGAGGGTTATCCTGGGGAGAGCCCTCAGTGCCGCAAGATAACACAGACCTATTTTAGTCCTTACCTCCCGGAAGGCAGAGCATGGTGTCCGCATGGAAGGGGTTGTTAGGGTAAATGGGTGATAGAAGCTGGGTAAGGCTAGAAGTCCAAAAACCAGCACAGTTCTAAGGACAGAAATTTGACTGAGTTCAGTTAGAGCTGAGATTTTTAAAAACTGGGGCACTGTAGACTCTGTTAAATACTTTAATGGTGACGTTTCTTGTCCTATCATGCAGGCACTCCTTTGCCCAAAATTCTCAACTATAATGAAAGATTCTAGGCTTTTATTCCATTCCTAGTAAGTGAGAAGAACCTTGATTTCAGGTCTTTAAGTAGCTGAACATTAAACTTAGAACCATGGTTGGAGGTGGTCACCTGACATGCAGTGGATGAAGGGCTCTGCTGAGGTTGCCGACTGGAACTTTTAACCTGCTCTTCTCATTTACTTTCTACTGTCTGTGTTTGTTCAGGTTTGGCATGGGACCTATAAATAAAAGCTTGCTTGCAGTTTGACTTACACTGTGATTTAGTTTTGCAATCTTGTCAAAACACTCTTCAGGAGACCACATATATCTGCGGACATCTCCTGGATTTTCCAAAACAAACACAACATAAATAGGGGGAATTTGGAAATTTCCAAATTGTAACAGATGGGAACTTGCTCCCTTTGTCTGAGAATTCTTTGCTCCAGATAGTGGGGAATCCCAGAGGAAACCATAATTCTGAGCCCTCTGTGGAGTTCTCTGCCTTTGCCCGCTGGCAGAGTGGGGAGAGAGGGGAGCACCCTCCAGGACCCAGGCAAGGCCACTCCCAAGTGAAAGCCCCCAGCTTAGAGTGCCATGCTCGGGCAGTCACCTCAGTCAGTGACATTTCCCCACAATCAGCAGTCGCCCCCTAGGTAACTGAAGAGAAGGGCTAGCCTCTCAGGTGGGGGTGGAGGCTAAATAAAGTCCACATCCTGCATGTCCAGGAAGAGACTACTGCTCTGAAGGGTTCCGGAGGCCTCTCCCTCATCTTTTGGATGCTGTATTTGGTCAGCCTGTGCATGAACAGGGATTGGTGGGACTGAGGCATCCCTGGTACAGCCAGCCCCTCCACACCATGTTGCCTACGGCACAGAACAGCTGCCACAGCCTCCAGGTTAGTCACCCTCCCCTGATTTCTCCAGGGTACAGCACAGGATGAGACAAAGCCAATCAAGGCTGTGGGGCTGCAATGTCAAAGTCTTCCAGTGATGGAGCAAAGACTCATAAAGTGTTTAAGCCAAAGGAGACCTCACAGGTCACTTGGTCCAACCCCTCCATTTTTCTAGGAAACAGAGAGAGAGCACAGAACTTGAATCACTGGTTGATGTGGCTTAGCGGTGGTAAAGAGGACAGTGCGGGCTTTGGGGTCAGGCATCATCATAAATCCTGGTTCTTCATCATTAGTCTGGCTATGACCTTGAACAAGCCATTCACACTCTAAGCCTCAGCCTTATCACCTATAAATGGTATATACTGGTACTTACAGGAACATTGAGATGACTACATTGGAGGAAATTCATAGAAAACCACCTGATGCCTGACACTTAGTAGGGGATGGAAGCTGAGAGCCGCTGTGTATCTCATCCTCGTCGTGACCTGCCTTGTGGCGTCACCATCGCCGCCACAGAGCCCAAGCTGGGTCCCAGGTTTCCCAGCTCAGCATTTCTTTTCACTACATTCCTGCAAATCATCTCCATATCCTCCTAATACTGTTTTGGGCACCTCAGACTGTAAAACAGAAATAGTGGTATCATCAGTTTAGAGACTGAGATGCTGGGCAAATACTGTGTTCTTTGTAAAAACAAAGGATGTAAGATTTCGAAAAAGAGCCTGGGTAACAAAAGAGACCTACATTTCATCTTGGATTATGTTGCCCTATGGTTGCAGTCCATTATATTTTAGAGTTTTCTTTCAAATACACATTTCCTAGTATATCAAGAAGAGTTCTCAGCGTACTGTTTTCATTCCTTTCTCATTTCATTACTGTCACAGTAAACTTCTAAAACCGAACACATTCCACTTACAGAATTCTAAGCAATCGTTTTGTAGTAAAAGCATTTGCTGTGTAAGAACTGCCCATGAGTTTGGCATGTGATGTAAACAATCCCAAGAAACTGGTTACTTTTGCAGAAATGCCACGGACTGGGACAGGAGAGAAGAGCAGGGTCCTCAAATGAATCTTCTCCAGCTTTAATTTTTGCAGCTACACGTACTTAGGAAGTTGGGTCTGATCCCAGAGGCACTCGTTACATTTGCCTTCATAACGACACTAAGTCAGGAAATCGTGGGTCCACAGTGAAGTCGGATTTGAGTTCCCCCTCATTCTGGCCTATTAAATGTCCCTGTTTTTATCACTTCCCCTCTCCTCCTTCCCCATCTCGGATTTCCCTTTTCATTTCTTCTCCCTGTAAACAGAGCATATGCTCATGCGAATTCTCAAGCCTGCTCGAGTTACCAGGTTGCCCTGATCAAACTGTTGCCCTTCATCAGGAGGAGGACTTGAAACTCCAGCTTGAGAGCAGCCTGGGAAGGAGATCCCCGCGGCCCAGAACATGCAGCCTTAGGGGCGAGAGTGGTGCTCGTTCGCTCATGTGTTTTCAGTGTTAGCACAATGCTTATCATCAAAGAAATACCATGAAAGGAATTCCGAGAAACACCACATTAGTACATCTCAATTTCCAGTCAATTTTTTTAACAGGTATTGTAGCAATTCTGTTCCGAGGGCAGAAATTATGAGCCTATGAATCTTGTGAAAGTTATTATTACTATATTTTTGAGGAACCTCCATACTGCTTTCCATAGGGACTGTAGCAGTTTACATTCCCACCAGCAGTGCGCACGGGTTCCCTTTGCCCCACATCCTCGCCAACACTTTTTATCTCTTATCTTTTCGATGACAGCCATCCTGGCAGGTGTAATGTGATATCTCATTGTGGTTTTGATTTATGTTTCCTTAATGGTTAGTGGGTTGGGCATATTTTCATACACCTGTCGGCCATCTGTATGAGTCTGGAGAGGTTTCTATTCAGTTCCTTTGCCCATTTTTTCACAGGATTACTTGGGTTTTTTTGCCATTAAATTGTATGAGAAAGTTATTATTTTTAACAGCTTAGACATTAACTCCCCAAATTAATTAAGGTACATCCAGACAAAGGAATATTCTTCAGTGCTAAAAATAAAAGAGCTACCAACCCATGAGAAGACATGGGTGAACCTTAAATGCATATTTTTAAATGAAGAAGCCAATCTGAAAAGTCTGTATACTGTGATTCCACTTATATGACCTTCTGGAAAAGGCAAAATTATGGCAACAGTCAACAAAACTGTGGTTGCCCAGGGCTGGGGAAGGGAGAGAGGCGGAGCACCGAGCACCCGAGGCGGTGGAGCTGCCTGTGATGCTGTGCAGGTGAGCCCACGTCCTTACGCTTCCTTCCAAACTCAGAATGCGCGGCCCCCAGAGTGAGCGCTGACGGAGACTTCCGGGGAGCGTGAAGTGTCGGCGCAGGCTCGCCGGTTGTACGGTCATGCCCCTTGGGCAGGGGTGCTGACAGTGGGGGTGTGCGCGTGTGAGGGCAGAGGCGATGTGGAGAATCTCTCTGCTTCTGCACAGTTTTTCTGTGACCCAGGAAGACTGTTAAATAGTCTGTTAAAAGATAGGGAGGAAATAAATTCATATATCTAGAGACCAAAAAAATATGAATGAGAATAACCTGAAAATGTTAAAATTATAAAGATCTTGCCTAGAAGAGGGAAATAATCAAAAGTGTTAAGACAATAGTTGAATGGCTGAGAAGCCATTTAATGAAAGTCACGTACAATCTAAGAAAAGGTACTTGACATTTTTCCAAGTGAGAAATCTGCTGATCAAATAACTGGATTTGGGGTTGGAGGTGCCTCCAGTAAGATCCATTCACACCTGGAGCAGCTGTAAAGTACCAGGGCTAAAGTAGTTCATCTGATAAATAGACATACTGGTGCTAGGAGCCTAAGTGAAACAGATTTTAGGTCAAGCTGGACTCAATTTACTGCAGATTGCCTTCATGTATAGATAAAGGCACACAACAGGTACTTCATAACAGAGAGCTGTTATTAGCACCGTTTACTTACCTTTGTATGCTGAGGTTTCTCACACTTCTCTGCACCATCGTGCTGGTCTTCCACTCTAGCAGCCAGACCAATGGGCAGAGAAGCTGTTCCCACAGAGGCATATGGGATGGACGACACGTCAGGACCCCTCCCCTGCAGTTGAGGCTCTGGGTGAGAATGCCTCACCTTCTGCTGGAGGATCAGATTCACCCCTTTGCAAAGCATGGCCAGCTCCCAGCAAAGGCATGGAAACTGAGAGGACAGTTAACCCGGGGATGTGTAGCCTAGTTCCAATTGTAGGAATTATTCTTAACAGTGCAAAATGTAAATATGATGGTTGTATTTTCAAGTCAAAAAATCAGACAGATGCTATGATGATGATAATGCAGCATATTTGAAACTATAGTGTCTGAGGACATTCAGGCCATCTGGTCACGACACATAGAGAAGATAGGGAAAACTACAGGGAGGAAAAGGGGCTGAAGCTTCCACGTTGTAAAACCCTGGGCTGAGGAGCTGTGAGGGCCTGCAGGTCGTCCTGTCTGTTCCCCTACTTGGGGGAGACTGAGGCTGAATTTAGCTTTTCGTTGGAGGCTTTCTGGAGAATTGTGACTTCCTGCAGTCGGGGTGCTACAGATATCATCAGAGGAATTGCAACATTTGGAAGATTATAAGTACTAGAATGAGAATAATTATTTCTGCCACAGATATTTTACCCCTGGTTTACTAGTATTCTAGAGTCTTTACTACTGAGTCAAACTCAAATGCTGAGAAAATTAAGATCCTCCTTCTCATCAATTCCTATTTCATATTCCCATTGTGTTCTGTGTTTTGAATTTATTTATAATTGTTTCTTCAGACAAATAGAAGATGGACAATGATGGAGGGAAAGCAGAAAATGTCAACAAATGTTGACACAAAGGCTTCAGTATTTTGGTTTATAATACATTTGTAAAGTACACACTGTAATCCTTTTGGTTTAAAGATGTAAAATTGATGCAAAAATGTTTAGAAAATAAGTGAGTTTAGATCAGTGGTTTTCAGAACGTGATCCCCAAACCAGCAGCAGCAGCTAGGAACCTGCACAAAATGTGAATTCTCAGGCTCACTGCAAATTTTCTGAATCTGAAATTCTGCGTGGTGGGAACCGAGCACTGTGTAGTTCAACATGCTCACTGGGTGATTCTAACACCCATGTAGACAGATCAGACAAGCGCAGCTGATTTAGAAGATAGTTCCAAACCACATGGAATCAGATCCACACACACACGCACGAAAGCTTTGTGGATTTCAGCAGCGTATTAGTCTTCTATGTAACAAATTACAAAACTTAATGGCTCAAAACAGCACATATTCAGGTGTCCAAGCATACCGGGTCATCTGCTCAGGGTCTCACAGGGTTGCAGTCAAGGCGTCAGCTGGGCTGTGTCCTCATCTGGGGGCCCAATGGGGGAAGAATTAGTTCCCAGGCTCTTCAGGGTGTTGCCAGAGTTCCTTCCCTTTCAGGAGCGAGGCTGGGAGCTCCGGTTCCTCGCCCGCCGGTGAGGAAGGCTGCTCTCAGGTCCTGGAGGCTGCCTGAGACCCCTGCCTCATGGCCGTTCCCAGTGTGGTGGTTTGCTTCTGCAGAGCAAGGCCTGCAGGAGAGTCTGCCTCTAGTCTAAGACAGGTCACATGTAAGGAGGCATGATCACAGGCGTGGCATGCCGTCGCCGTTGCTGGAGCTGTGAGTGAGTGACTTCCTGTCCCCTTTTCTACGTTCTGTGGACTCGAAATGAGTTTCGGGTTCCGACTACACTCAAGAGCAGGGGCATGTGACCAGTTCACCTTAGGGTATATTCAACACATGTAGAAAGTGTCATTTTTTTTCTTTTTTTACAAAATTGGCCACAACTTAGAGTGTATGTTTTCTTTTAAAATGAAGCATATTTGAAAAGTGTATCTTTTTCAAGAAAAAGTAATCTTATCAATGTGCTGCGATCTTAGCAACTTGAGATCATCCTACTTAGCTGCCTTTGACATAAACACCCTCCCCCACAGCTCCTCTGTCCGCCGCCCAGCCATTCTTCAGAGGCCCTCACGTGTTTCCCTCCACGAAGCCTTTCCTAGTGCTTCTCACGGGGACGCTCCTTGTAACCCCCGCGGCATTCTGCACCTCCGGTTTACTTTATCGTTCCTTGGTGGATGGTTATCCTCTGGCAGACAGGCCTTGTCTTTTCTATATCGTAAAGCCTTCCTCAGTAACTGGACATAAGGGGCACTCAACAAATAGATGGTATATTAATCAGATCACATTTTATATCTCAGAGCCACTCAAACAGCGTAATATATGCTGATATGATGGTCTGTTGAATTATAAAAGTGATTCGTTTTAGGTGTCTTGAATACTAGAAACTGTTCAGTGTAAATCATCACATTAGGGGTAACACACATAACACTGTGTGGTAGCGGCTTTGGAACCGCACAGCCCCGAGCTCCATCCCCGGCTCCTCCCCTTAAAGGCCGCATGGCCTTGGGTGTGATTATTTATGTCTCTAAACCTCACTTTGCTAAATACAGTCACTGCTTAGTAAACAGTAAGCCATTATTAACAAAGGTTGGAGGCATTAAGGTTTCTTGACCATAGAACTGTCCACACAAGGGCAAAGGCTCTAGGGTGTCCACTCAGCTGTGGGAGGAAGGGCGGCAGGCGCGCCCCATCCGTGGGAAGGGACAGGAAGCTGCTGACATACAGCCTGAGCCTGCAGTTATTTACAAATATCCTCCAGCTCAGTGGGGGACTTTGGTGGCTAGAGTACTAGAGAAAAGTAGGTGGAGGGACAGGACACAGAAAGTCCATTTTAATCAATAGCATGGTCAGAAGACTGGTCATGTTCACACAGCTGAGGAGGGGGAAGAAGCAAATTTCCCTAAAGAGCACACTGTGGAGTACACAAAACATTGGGGCTGCTTCTGTGGGTCCGGGTGGAACGTCTTAATAGTGTATTTAAGCAACAATGGGAGAAGTGAGCAAGAGAGTTTTAACAAATATCCTTTGAAATTAAGAATATTCTCATTGCTTATCCTCAGAGGACACACAGTGACCACTTGACCCCTGAAAAACAGCTAACGCCAGGTAGACACCTGAACATCCTCTCTGAGTGCTAGTAACCTGATCCCCAAACGTCATGCCATTTTAAGTGGAAGGGGTAGGTATGGAGCGTGCACATAGTTGATGCTTTTAGTATTTGGAAGTCCACGTTGGCCCCAAATTCGAATGCCTTGGCATCCCCCTCGCTGACCTACCGACCTGCCTACTCCTTTCCTTCCCTTTCCTTCCTTTTCTTCTCCTCTTCCCCTCATCCCCTCTCCCCATCCCTGTCCTCCATCCCCACTCTCTTTCCAGTTGGGAGGGCGTGAGGGGCCTGCCCGTAAGGAACTGCCGCAGCTGGCGCCCATGCAGCCCCGTGGGCCTTACCTGCGGTGTCCATGTGCTCTGGCAGCTCCACACGGACTCGGGCTCGGGCTCTGTGACCCTGAGAGGATAGCTTAGGATACATGCATCACCTCCAAGGCTGGCTGCCAAAAGGCGTGTGGTCTCCTCCTCAGCCCCTCCACGCCCGCCTCCGTTCTGTGAGGACGCCCGCCTGCCCGTGCGCAGGCCTGCATAGAGAGGGACCAGTTTGCCTGCCATGTGAAGGAGCTGCCTTGGACGCAGGCCCGCCAGCCACAGTCCCGCCTGGATGCCTGCAGCCCCGGCCGACACCTAGGCTGCGGTCCTGTGGGAGACCCTGGGCCAGAGCCAACCGGCGAGAGCACAGCCAAGCCCCTGCCCCACAGAACCCTGGCGATAATAACCTTTGTTTGTTTGAAACCAATGAGTTTTGGGGAAATATGCAACAAATACATATTATACAATACGTTTATACTAGTAAACAATAATGCAAATACTTTAAAAGAAAGAAAAATTCAGAAACTTAAATATTAAAAAGTCCAAAGTCTTTTTTGTTGAATAAGGATTATATCTCCCTTCGATGTTTGGAGCCTATAGTAATTGTCCTTATATAAATTTAAGAAGGATCCATCAATGTTTTTCTTTTTTGTTGTTCAGAGGAAACAGATATATACAAAACCTGCCTGCTAATCAATATTTGAGAGGTCTCATTCACTGCTAACGTTTTTAGGCAAATTTTCAAGACTGTTCTATTCTGTGCTTTTTTTTGGTTGTTATTGAAGTATCATTGATATACAATTTTATGAAGGTTTCACATGAACAACACTGTGGTTTCAACACTCACCCATATTATCAAGTCCCCACCCCACACCCCACTGCAGTCACTGTCCATCAGCGTAGTAAGATGCCACAGAGTCACTACTTGTCTTCTCTGTGCTGTACTGCCTTCCCCTTGAGCTCCCTACATTATGTGTGCTAATCACAATGCCCTTTAGCCCCCTTCTCCCTCCCTCCTCACCCACCCTCCCCAAGCCCCTCCCCTTTGGTAACCGCTAGTCCCTTCTGGGGGTCTGTGAGTTTGCTGCTGTTTGTTCCTTCAGCTTTGCTTCATTGTTATACTCCACAAATGAGGGAAATCATTTGATACTTGTCTTTCTCTGCCTGTCTTATTTCACTGAGCATAATACCCTCTAGCTCCATCCATGTTGTTACAGATGGTAGGATTTGTTTTCTTCTTATGGCTGAATAATATTCTATTGTGTATATATACCACCTTTTCTTTATCCATTCATCTACTGATGGACATTTAGTTTGCTTCCATTTCTTGGCTATTGTAAATAGTGCTGCGATAAACATAAGGGTGCATATGTCTCTTTCAAACTGGGCTGCTGCATTTTTAGGGTAGATTCCTAGGAGTGGAATTCCTGGGTCAAATGGTATTTCTGCTTTTAGTTTTTTGAGGAACTTCCATATTGCTTTCCACAATGGTTGAACTAGCTTACATTCCCACCAGCAGTGTAGGAGGTTCCCCTTTTTGTTGTTCCTTGTCTTTGGATGGTGGTCATCCTAACTGGTGTGAGGTGATACCTCACTGTGGTTTTAATTTGCATTTACCTGATGATTAGCAATGTGGAGCATCTTTTCATGTGCCTGTTGGCCATCTAAACTTCTTCTTTGGAGAAGTGTCTGTTCAGATCCTCTGCCCACTTTTTTAATTGGGTTATTTACTCTTTGGTTGTTGAGGCATGTGAGCTCTTTATATATTTTGGATGTTAACCCCTTATTGGATATGTCATTTATGAATATATTCTCCCATACTATAGGATGCCTTTTTGTTCTATTGATAGTGTCCTTTGCTGTACAGAAACTTTTTAGTTTGTTGTAGTTCCAATTGTACATTTTTGCTTTTGTTTCCCTTGCCTGAGAAGATGCGTTCAGGAAAAAGTTATGCATGTGTATATTCCAGAGAGTTTTGCCTATGTTTTCTTCTAAAAGTTTTGTGAATTCATGACTTAAATTCAGGTCTTTGATCCATTTTGAGTTTACTTTTGTGTATGGAATTAAACAATAATCCAGTTTCATTCTCTTGCATGTAGCTGTCCAGTTTTGCCAACATCAGTTGTTGAAGAGGCTGTCATCTCCCCATTATATGTCTATGGCTCCTTTATCATATATTAATTGACCATATGTGCTTGGGTTTATATCTGGGCTCTCTATTCTGTTCCATTGATCTCTGGGTCTGTTCTTGTGCCAGTATCAAACTGTTTTATTATTCTGTGTTTTTTTAAGTTTTAGTCATCCTTAGTTAAGATTATTATACATGGGTACCCCTTTTAGTTTGCTTTCTTTGGTCATATGGTTTATTTCCTGTGCCTAAAGCAGTGATTGCATTTATGTTCATTCAGATGAGCTGATCTGAACACAGATTCCTCAGTGCAATGCAGTAAAATCAGTCTTAATGTTTTTCAGAACAAATCTGAGATAAGATCACAATTGTGGTTTTCCAAATACTGCTAAATTATGCTGACTATTATTTTCCATTCCAGAGCCTCTTAAACTTAATACATGGTGATGATTTTTATATGGGAACAGTCTGAAGAAAAACAATTCTATGGTTTTAAATAGAATCAAAAACTAAGATTCAACCAGAATTTGGAATACCACAGAGAAAAGTGTTATTCTTGTCACTGACTCACTGCCATCATCCTGTGTCATGTTTGAGTCTGTCACTCACCCTTCGTTCAACATCTGTAGTTGTTCATGAGCACCCAGTATGCACGCTCATGGCCCAGACATGCCAGTCACTCTTCCAGGTGCAGAGGGTGGAACCCTGAGGGAGCTGACGTTTTAGTGCCGTAGATGGTCAACAGATGAACAAATGTAAACAATATGGTTTTGGGTAGACTAGTACTAAGGAGAAAAAGGCAGAGAGTACATGCTTATGGAGGGAATGGCATGCCCAGAAGCCCTGGGGTGACAAGAACCTTGGTCGTGGTCTCTCAGAGGCAGTGAGGTTACAGAAAGACTATCAGAGCTGGTAAGCATGCCAGCAAAGAGAGATTGAGGTGGAGGATGAAATAAGAAAAATAAGCAGGAAATTTGCAGGCCAGGATATGGTATTGGGTGTGTTTATTTAAAGGATGATGGGAGGCTACAGGAAAATTCTAAGCAAGGAAGTTGCACAGTCTGATTTAACATCTAAACTCTCTCTCTGCCAGCCACAGGGACAATAAGCTGGACAGGAGTAGCAGCAGGCCCACTTCACAGATCGCAGTGGTCTGGGAAGAAATGGCGGTGGTGGGTCAGGGTGATGGCAGAGAAGCGATGGGGCTCTGGGTGTGTGTGTCGCCATCACGGTTTTCTGATGGTGATGTTTGGGATGTAGGGGAAAGAAATGAACCCAGGCTGACTTCCTCCTGGGTGTGAATCTGAGAACTGGGTGGCAGGTGTTACCTATGGAACACGGTGGTGGTAAGGGAGGAGCAACGCAGGAGGCCGAAAGGAACCCAGAGTTGGGTTTTGGCCGTGCAAAGTGTGAGCTGTTCTCACAGATTTCCATGTGGAACGCCAAGTAGGCAGGTGGAAAGAGAAGTCACAGCGATACAGAACTAGCACTTTAAACTAGGTTAGGAGGGTGTCCACTGAGCGTGGGGCTGCGGCCAGGGGACTGTGTCTTGGGAGGAAGTGCCCGCCCGTGGGAGGGGGCCTGAGGACGGGCCTGGAGCACCGACACGCTCGGAGGGCTGCGGGGGCGAGCGGCACCCAGGGGGCTGGAGGCACCCGAGCAGGAGGCGCCCAGTGAGGAACGTGTCCCAGGAAGAAAAGAAATGAGCGATCAGTTCCATGCACGCTGCCAAATGGCCTATAAAGCAGCAGACTGGGAGTTATCATTGGGGCCAGAGACGGAGGTCCCGGCTGACGCTGGTGAGAGCAGCTTCCACGCACGTGGACACAGAAACTAGTGAGGCGTGCCGCGGGGAGGAACAGAAAGGAAGAGAGAGGGCGGGAATATAAATAATCTTGTAGTTGCTGGGAAGACAGAAGGAAAAATTATGAAATACCAAGTGGAAATGTCCATTTCCTTAGATTTCTTATTTGCAAGGTGAGAGGTCTTAGGACTTATGAACTCCAGCCCACTAAATGTTTGCAAGTCCAGGAAGCGCCTCTGAGTAAAAGAATGAAAGTCTAAACTGAGCAAAGAATAGCTTGTAGACTGGCCAACGCCCATTACCAGGGGTCAGCGCTGCCCGGGGGCGTGTTCACACAGTGAGTGGAAGCTAAGCAACAACTTAGGATAATGATAGGAACCTTAGAAACTGATTTGAATATTCTATTGTGAGAACACCTTATATCCATTAGCTTACTTACTGCCCTTCTGTGACTCAGGTAAGTACCGTGACCACTTTCCATGGAAAGACGTCGGTCTCAGAGCAGAATGTGTGTCAGTAGCTGGGCCTCAGAGCCCTCACATTCTCCCCTGGCGTGAGGACCGTGACCACTGGCTGTGTGACCGGCCACCTCTGTCCTGTTCTGGCTGCTGACTGAAAGTGAAAATACGAATGTGGCAGTGGTGACTGATGTCATCATGGCACTGTAGAATTTACAGGGCCCTTTCCGAAAAGTTCCTGAATCACAGGGACCATGTGAAACACTCTTGCACATACCTTAGATCAGTTGACCTCTGGCAGTTCTGAGCATGCCTCAGCTCTCCTGAAGATTTTTTCCTGACTGTCTTATTAAAAAAAAATGTTTGCAACTCATATTTTCTGGCTTAAGGACCGCTGCTTTGGGGAGGACTTGGATGAGCATCTGGGATCGTTGGCTCCAGAGACTGACGTAACTCGGATTCCTGAAGCCGTGCACCCCGTGCAGACCCTTAGCAATGGGAGAGCTGGCCTGGCTGCTTGCTCTGTCCCCTCCGGTGATGCCCCCTCTCCCGCAGGGACCCCTGGGTTAGGGAGCCCTGGTAGAGCCCCTGAGCAGCGGCACACATGCCTGTACATTGCCTTCTTCCCGAGGTGCACCGAGAGGCTCAGGCATATAAGCTCTCTCCATGCACACTTAGTGAATCACAAACCTCTCCCTGTGGAGATGAAGTTGTTGGTATTTTTGTCTGCTTGGAAACAGTCTGAGAAACATTAAACTCAGCTTTTTTTAGGTTAGTAGAAGTTACTTTTTTAGATGAGAGAAAAAAATGTTATGTCTCCTAAGGAAACTTATAACCACGACCAGTAAATTTAAAAGGTAGCTTTTTTCCCTTCCACATCCCCCACTAGTGCATAGTTTAAATCCCTAGTTTCCTGCACCAAAAAGTGAATGTTAGACTGCAGATCAGTGGGCTAGACCATGCACATGTAATTCTTAGATGAAAAGTATAAAAACAAGGTATGCTCATTATACTGACCCACCAAATTTACCCTTTCCCCAGTTCTCCAGCTCAGTGATCCACTAAGTATTTGTGTGTAGGAGGCTTTTGAAATCCATAACCATTTACATGCAGAACGGTCCCTTTATCTCTGACCCATGAACTGAAGTTGCTCGCCTCGGGAGGAAGGGACACAAGCCTCCACTCACCTATTCCAGGTGATGAGTCACTTCCTGTTTCAAAGCTAGGCTTCTCCAGTTCACTCAGCCTCCCCAGGGTAAGTACTCAGTCCCAGAGGACCCCCACCTCCGGCCAGTCTTTAGCCAGAGGGGCCTGGAGGTGCACGGTCCCGGGAGTGGGGCCCACACCTGAAGTCTCTCAGTAGCGTTTCCTCTCCTCAAGCCATGCACACTGTTAGAGCTTGGTTGGGGAGGAAGAAATGCTTCCACTTTTTCATATGGAAAAGTTTAGGACATGTATTTCCACGGAATATGTTTTTCCCACAATATTTTCCAGAGCCTCTGTCTTTGGCCTTCAAGCAGCAGCATTTCTGCAACCAGACGTCTCACCAGTGAGTCCCCCGGGCCCCTGCTGCTCTGTGTGGCCACTGGAGTCTCTCACAACTTTGTGAATCACTCACTTTATTTGCATGGATTATAATCGCATACGTGGCACCTTTCTTTGTAAGGTAGCCAGAAACTGGCCTGAGGAAATACTCTTTCTCCTGCAGTATCAGCTGAGGAATATGGGCTCTTGTTTCTGCTGTCAGCCTGGAACCTGCCAAGGGTCAGAATCGCAGTCATTCTTCCCTGGGGAGCCGTGTTCAGGCTTTACTTCTTTGTGGTGCTCTCTTACTCCATCCTCTAGGCTGAAGGACTTACTTCCCTGTGGTTTTGTTTCTAGGGACAGAAAAGGAAGGACAAATCTATTTAACCATAAACATTGTGAAATAACATGACTCAAATTTGTATACTTACAAATGCTGATTACTTTCAGTTGCTTCATTATACAATCGCTAATATTTATTGAGCACTTATACATTATTGAACTTAAAACACAAAATGCCATTCTTTAGATGTAGATTTTTATCTTTGTAATCTTGGCACTTGGAATCCTTTACTATCCTGCTTTAATATGCAGACCCTGTCTCCAGACACAGTGAACACCTCCCACAGGCCAGGTCCTCTCTCTGGTATCCTGCACTTTGCTGTCATTTGATTTTCACAAGAACGCCACAGAGTGGATGATGTACCCCCTTTACCTGGGAGGAGACGGGGCCATGTGCTCCATCGCCCTCATGATGGCCCTGGAGTCAGGGTGAGCACTGCTGCCTGGAGGGAGGCCAGGAGGCTCTGGCTTAGGTCTGCTCCTGGCACGGAGACCCTGGACCACAGAGGGTGCCTGGGCCCCTCAGAAACCTGTCCTCTCCCCTGACCCCCAGGGCTACTAGCCACAGTGAGTCAGAGCTCTTCCCGGGCTCATGTCCGAGACATGCTTTGCTATCCAAAGAGACACTGGGGCAGCCGACCGCTGGGGGAGGAGACAGGTGTACACGGTTCACCTTGAGGGATATACTCACCATGCATCCTGCAGGGACAGAGCAGACACACTGGGGCAGCCGACCCCCAAGGGAGGGGGCAGGTGGGCAGGTCTCCCTTTGAGGGAGATACTTGCCTCTCTTCTCTTACGGACGCAGCAGGCGCCATAAGCACTTGCCAATGAGCTGATCCGCAGAGGAGGGCAGCTCTTCTACTGACCTAAGAAATGCCTGACTTAAATAGGACCAATCCTTTCTCCTATTAAAGTAATTTAATTCTATGTTATATATGATTAATATAAAATACATTTTATAAACTCATCATCTCCAGGTGGAAAGCTCTCTCTGTGCCCAGGCCCTTAGGAGCGTCCTGGATGTAAAACTACCCCGCAGGGCGCTTACACCAGCCCTCGCCCAGCGTTTGCTCCCCGTGTGGCCTGGGAGCAGGTTTGAATGCCGTCCCTTACACACAGGACAGAAGCTGCTGCCTTGGAGCAGCTGGGCGCCCCCAGGTCCTCGGGCGGGCGTGGTGGTCAGCAGGCTGGGGGGCGGGAAGAAGCGTGTCTGAGTCCCACCTGCAGACCTGATGACAGCTTTGATGTGGCTGTGTTGTGTCCGTATCTGGAAGATGAGAGTGAGGAGTGGCCAGCAAGTGAGAGAATGTATGTAAAATGCACAGCGCAATGTTGGACAAAGAGGGTGCTCAAAAAATGAATGTGATGACAGATGGAGGAGGCAGTTGGATTGAACAGCTCACAGCGCCCTCGGGAGGCATTAGCACAGGCCCGTGAGGATGGGGGCTTCGGAGCAGCTACATTTTGAGAGGGAAAGGACGAGGCACAGCAGTGCACCGGAAATCCCATCCAGAGAAGCTGTAGGTAAGAATGGTTACTTGGCACCGAACAGCCTTGACGTGGTCACAGCCTCGGAGGCCAACAGCCCGTTCAGCAGGTTTGTCTTAGTTTAGTCCCGTGTTTGTGGACAGTAAGTTCGGAGCTGGCTCGACTGCGTAAGAGGCTTCCACCTTTGGAGGGTAGCGGACTGTGCACCAGAGATCTCAATCTCTTTCCCAAAGAACAGACGTACCGGGAGCCAGAAAATAGCTTTTAAGTAATGAAATCGTTGTCTACAGTTCAGTGGTAATGAGGGAAACCCTGTGCTCTGCGTTCTTTCAAGTGTGGACTCAGGGTCTGGATATGGAGCCAGTGAGGTGAGCACCCAGCCCTGTTCCTATGATCGTGGGCCAGATAAACAGCTGCATCACTAATGAGCGTGCGAATGTTTTCTGAGCATGGTGGGTGGGGGGTAGGGAGGAGAAGATGTGGAGTCTTTTCTTGGCATTGACCAAAATGAATGAAAATGCTTTGTGTTTTTGTAATCTGTTCTGTGACAATTTCCAGGTGGCGTTCTGCCATCACTCAGGGAACACCCAGACAGACCCCATCCCTTTCTGTGGGGACATCACACTTCCTAGTCGGCCAGGGTGGTACCAAAGCAGAAAGACGGTTTCCTCCTCACCCAACACACCTCCAGCTTCTGCCAAATGCAAGGGGTGGGAGTGATGCCCCAGGTCAGTACTCCTGCTAATGACCACAGTGGTGCCTGTAAGAGATGGGAGACAGTAAGGAGTTCCCTCCTTTGCTTACCAGCCACTATTCCAAACGTCCTAGACTTCTCTTTACTGAATAGTAGTACTCTGTTGAACACAACTCTGACCTTCAAGTTATTTCCCTAAAATTCAAATTGTAGCAGCACAGACTTGTAGTCTTAGAGATGATCTGTGCCAGCAGCCTGCCCAGCACAGGCATTTCCTGGGAGCACCCTGGACACGTCCAGAGACGGGGAGTCCGTGTCTGGAGAAGCTGAGCTGTTATCGGGCATCTGTGCTGGCCGGAGCAGCCTGCTGGTGGTCTGTGTGCTAACACTGAGCAGCCGAAGAGTCTTGTGAATAAGTCACTGTGCCTCAGAATGAGTCACTAGTGTTAACTGTGATGGTTTTGGATGTGACCTCAGTCACTTCTAGCCATAACACTGGGATTGCAGATTGTTTCTATGTCTGCCCAAGCCGGCCGCCCTCTGACTGACTGCTGTTGGTGTCCCTCCTGGCCCAGGGCCACGGGGATGAGCTCCAGCTTCGTGAGAGCTGAGGAACTGGGAGGTGGCCACAGGGACCACCTGCTTCAGAATAGACGTCTCGAGATTTCAGAGCTCCTCTCCTCTACAACCTGGCTGTCACACATCCCCCTCGCTCTGATGGTCCCCCTCCAGACAAATTTGATTTCAACCCTAAACTGCAGCCCCAGAGCTGATGTAACCCTTGGGAACTGGCCTGATGAATCCAGGAGAGGAGGTACTGAGATTGTGACAGCCACCTGGCCTGTACCCTCAGCCCAGACCCTGCGCCGCCTTCAGACACGCTTACGCTGGCTCTCGGCATTTGGTCCCCACAGCCGCTCTCGGGTACAGACTGCGCCGTGTTAGCTACAGTCACTGGCTTCTTCACGGGAACAGCTTTGCTGTCAGTTCTCCCCATTCCACACATGTACATTTAATGATGTTCCCTTTTATTATACAAGTATGCCTGGAATAACATACACTAGGAATAATATGTAACATATACTCTTAGTGAGGTAAAAAACTGAGAAATAGCCCCCAGCAACCACCTATTTCAGAATAGACATCGAGATTTCAGACCTCTCCTCTACGACCTGGCTGTCACACATCCCGATTATGCTGATGTTTATGTCCCTTATCTTCTCTGATTGTATCAGGTCCCTCTGAGCACCCCACCCCACAGCCGTCTTTCTGGTCTTGTCTCAGCCACAGCCCAGCCACTCACACTCACCTGGTTCAGACTTCCTTACACACTGTAATCTAGAATCTTCCCCAGCTTCCCCATTTGTCTTTTTAGAAAACTCCCAATTCATTCTTCAGGACACACATCAAGTTTGCCCATGAAGTTTGCCTGACTTCCTCTCGCCCCTTCTGTGAGAACCCACCATTCCCTTGCCTGTATCTCCCTTGGCCTCTGACACAGCTGCCTCATAGCTCTGAGAATGCATTGGCTGGATATGCCCAGCTAAGATCAAGTCCTACCTGGGGAGCCACCTTTCAGAGGACAAACGAGCTTGTCCAAAGTGCAGCATCTAAAAACTGTGTCAGAGAAGTTAGAACAAAGACAGTTCTTGTGCCGACCCCCCTTTTGATGTTCCCATTGGTTCCCTGTACTGGACCCTTCGCTGTAACATACAGCAGGCTGGATATCGGAATAAAGGTCGATATTAAGAGTAGAAGGAAGAAAGAAAGATATGTTCCATTTAATAGACTCTGTTTGGTAGTGGTGGGTTTTAAGAAAGTTTCTTACAAACATTTATACTCTGGTATGTTCATGATTCACATGCATACAGTCTGTTTATTAAAATTGTTTTCATTAGGAATGTGTAACGTAGACTCAGTTTATTTTTGGAGAACACAACTAAATTAATATAAAAATACGTCCAGCCAAGGCAGCTGACTTGAATGGTATGTGTTTTGTTCGTGCATTGGTGATGTTTCCAGTGAAGAGCAGCTCTTGTCACTCAGCCACTCAGTAGAAATGAGCTGTTCTCCATGCTTATACAGACCAGACTTTCAAGCCCGCTTACTGTTAGAGGGGTGTGCACATGCACAAGTCTGCCCACCAGCACGAATCCAGGGACATTCGTCAAAACTGTCCTCACAGGGACGCTGGAAAATTTGCTTTGTCTGTGTAAGCTCCCATCTTTATGGAGAGGAAAAAAGGTTGGGGATTGCAGGCTTGAATCCCTCAAAGGGTAAAACTTGTAAGGTTGGGGCTGAGTGAGGAGTCTGGAAACCCTGCCTTCATCTGTGAGGCAGGCTGGCGGGTCTCAAAGCTGCTGCCGAGAAGCCAGCTGTGGGCCGGTGCTGCCCTTTTGAACCCCCTGCCTGCTGCAGTTCTGGCCTCCACTCTCTCATGGGCCTCTGGACAGTTTCTGCTCCAGACTGTCTGAGGGGCTGAGGGAACCCAGAAAGGAAACCTTTCAAGTCTGCTTTCCTTGAGAATACTAAACCTGTGAAACTTGGCCAGACCTCGCGCTGGGTCTCCCTCCGTGTGACTCAGAAATCTCCAGGGGAGGGGAAATGTACAGGCACACTGATAGCTCTGAGAGCGCCAGAGGGCAAAACGGATGAAATTTGTGTTTCCACTGAGTGGGTGATATTTTTCATCTCAAAGCCCAATGT
This sequence comes from Manis javanica, assembly GCF_040802235.1. NCBI lineage: Eukaryota > Metazoa > Chordata > Mammalia > Pholidota > Manidae > Manis > Manis javanica. The sequence goes on along the minus strand of NC_133158.1, from coordinate 217,496,773 downwards.
CAAATCTTGCTGGGCTTTAGTTATCTACAGACTGAGAGCATAAACGCTGCCATTAAAATAGCTCCTCTCTCCCCAGTGAGGCCCTGCACGGATTCTGTTCTCTGCGCACAGCTTTCAGCAGCATGCATGCACAGCACAGGCAGGCGTCCAAATCCATTCTCGCTTTATTTGAAGTTAAATGGCACAGCCTCTGAAGGAGGCAGAGGGTGGGTCCAGGGAGGAGGGTCGTGGAAGGAGGTCGAGGACGGGGCCAGGGACAGGGAGAAATTAACCAATGCAAGGTTGTTCCTTCTCTCCTGCACCACACACTCCTAACCAGCTGTTTAAAGCGGTGCCCTTTTGGTAATATTCAGGCGCGGTTGGCCTAGCTCAGTTCAGGGATTTGGTACAATTTTAGAAAAGAAGTCTGTCTCCCTTCAGGCGGGGCCATGTGCTGTGCTCAGCTCTGAGGGTGGTAGTGGGTGACGACAGGTGTGCAGTGGGTGGCCAGGGCGGCACACCCTGGCGGCTCCCAGCACTGCCTACAGACGTGGCCGTCCATACAGAGGTGGCCTGAGATGCTGTGTGGCGTGATCCTCAGAGCTGCTCCCGGAGAGCAGAGCTCTCAGTGCGCCCTGCGGGAAGAAAGTGCCGATCTTTTCTACACTTTTCTGCAGATCTCCCTACTCTTCCCTAAATCAGATGTGCTTTGCTTAATCATCGAACCAGCAGTAAGCAGTGCAAAGGAAAACACGAGGTCATGGGTCCTGCAGGTGGAGACCCCCTGAGCCTTTGCTTCTCACGCGGGCGAGTCCGAAATGCAGGGCTCTCAGCAGCCTGCCGAGAAGACGAGAACCTTCCCCGCCGGAGCCGGCGGATGCAAGTCGAGCGCAGAGCATGTCAGCCCTCATCCGTCACCTGGGGTGTGGAGGCAACAAACTGATTTTTTAGTTATATGATCACTAAAGTTGATTTAGTGGATTATGAGAAATATCTTGCAGTGTCATCCCTATTTGGAGTTTCACAGCAGCAGTCCTGGGCATGGTTTACAAAGGTTTTTCCTAGTGTCTTACAGTGAATGAGTGGCCTCCTTTCTAGGTCAACCTGGTCTCTGATCATTGTTCTTCACACATTAATCTTCATGCAAGTGCAGGGCTATTTTGAAATTTTGTTCATGAGCCCATCCCTGGAACCCTCTCCATGTCCCCCGGGAGCTGGGAAGGAAGCAGCCATTGTCACTCTAATTGCTAATCAAGAGAAGCCCCTGAAGTAGCATTTAGGGTCACTGGAGGCAGCATATATTTTTATAAATAGAAACATATTTCCCTAATAATCAGATGATTTTACAGAGAGCAGAAATACTGGCACTATTGATGATTGGTTGACAGAGTCCTTTCTGGACATCGTCCCTGTCGCACTTAGAATGTGCTTAGCAGCCAGCCCTCACGCAGCCCTGTGAAGCAGCCCTGTTTGTAGATAAGGAAATAGAAATACAGAGGGTCACAGGGGAGCAGGTGACAGAGCTAGGATTTGAACACGGGCTGCTGAGCTTCAGAATCTGGCCTCCTAACCCCAAGTGGCCCTGCCATGTGAGTAGCAAACTATTCCATACAAGTGACACATCCCTTTTCTCCCCTCTCAATTTTCATGTTATCTCTGTTCTCATTTTCATCTTTACTGCACACCTCTTCTTACATATATTTTTCAAGTCACTCCCTTTGCAAATGGGCCTGACGATTGCTAACCATCCTCAGAAGGGCACAAGCAGCAGTGTACTGATGGTGCCTGAGACTGAAACGACCATGCGCACTCAGGGACAGAGTCTGGGGGCAGGGATTTGATCTTGCCTAGAGAGGCCTTTGGGTTGAAAGCCCATAGAGAGTTCCTCCATTCTGTGAATGATAACATAGATCAATTCTCTGCAGCCTGTATATATCCTCACGGTGTGACCGGGCCTGAGCCCCAGCTGCACAGGCATCCTGCAGCAAGAGATGTGCACCCCTCCGCCTGTGTCTCCACCCTTGCTGGTGCTCAGCAGATATACCCAGTGGATGAATAAAAGAGTCAGTGAAAGACAAATCAGGGCCGTGCCGAAGGAAAATAAAGAAGAAAGAAGGGGGTGGAGGGGAGACCAGAGCGCCTGTGTGGAGGCCGTGACTCGCTGGCCGTGACTCAGCGAGTCATTGCCAAACTGGGCAGCCACCTCTGAGGGCCCCTTGCTGGCGTATCTTTCTGTCTGTGACACTCTCCTACGTGGAGAGTGGAAGAGGATCATTTGAAAATAACAGTAAGAAATGACGTTAGTATTGTTTAGGATCCAAGTACCGGAAATTGTTGCCTGAAAGTGAATATCTGCTCACACAGCCATGTGTTATTCGAACCTGCCCTCTTGCCCACCAGGTATCAAAGCCCCAGAGGGTGAGGCAGCCCCAGATGAGACACACTCTGAACGGATTTCCGGGCAGGAGCTTCTCACAAGTTTTTCTCATAGCTGGATATTCGGCTAGAATAGGTGGTCACAACTAGGCTGGAATACAGGAAGGTCTTTTTAAAACCCTGTTCCTTTGTTTAACTACTAAGATTTGAAGTTTTAAGTTTAAAAATAGGTAACATGCCTACTGCATATTAGGTATTATTCCTAAATGCTTTGCAGACACTGTGTCATTTAAATCGCACAGCACTTCCCACTGTCGTCACTAATTACAAATAAGGAAAGTGAGGCAGACAGTTGTCTAAGCAGGGGAGTAAGATTCTGAACCCAGTCTGACCCAGAGCCTGTGCTCTGAACCGTCACCGTGTTCTGCCTCAGGATGAATTTCATCGCAGGTGTGCCGAGACCCTCTGGTCCTGTGCCGCTTGCCTTTCTTACTCATGTCTGGTTTTGTTTCAGTGGCATCTGCTGGGCCCCACCTGGGCTCCCGCCCACCCGGCTGCAGATAGCATTTAGCCGCTTCCCCTCTAAGGTTTAGGAAATGGTCATTACACGCTCCAGCCATTTAACAAGTGTATTTAACTTCATTTTCAATTTAGCCATGGCTCATTTCAATTTCCTTTTTCCTCGGTTTTGTGTAGCCCTGGGAGTAAAAGTTGGAAAAGTGCCTATCATAAGCTGAGTCACATTTTATGTGTCTCTTCCTCTCAAGCCACTAATTTCCTTAACTATTTTTTTTAGGGTTAAAAAACCTTTTTATTATAAAAATCAGAAATGGAAAAACACCAAAACAAATACAGGGCTGAGTATTTCTTTTAAAATAGCTCATTATACAATGTGCATATATATGAATGACTGTCAGGCCAGCTGCCTAGTATCACCACTCAGGTCTAGCAGTGGATTTTGCCTCTCAGTGTGGAGGGTTCTTCCATGCGACCTCCGAGTCCCTTACCACCCGGTGAAGTTACTGCTTTACTCTAACTGGCACTAGTTACATCCTGGTGGATTTTTTCCATTTCAGTCAGCTTTTACACTTTTTGTGTTTAATTGACATACAATAAATAGCACATATTTAATGGCAGTTTGGTAAATTCTGACACGTATATACCTGTGGAATCATCACAGCCAAGATAGCAAATATGTCCATCTTTCTCTAAAGTTTCTTCCTCCCCTGTTGATCCCCTCCTCCGGCTTCCCTCTCCCTCCAGGTAACCACTGACCTGCCTTCAGTCACAATACCTTCATATGCACTTTCTAGGTTTGTCTGGCTTCTTTCACTCAGCATAATTATTTTAAAATTCATCCATATTGCATTGCATAAATGATAGTTTATTTCTTTTTATTGATGAGTAGGATTCCATTACGTATGTGTGTACACATGTACATATATACATGATACAGAATATGTCTGAACATATGATATATGCTGTAGATGATGTAGGTATTATATGATATATCTAGACTTTCCTGTATCTATCACAGTTTGTTTATACATTCAGTTGTTGATATTAAATCATTTCTTTTATTATTATAAACAAAACTGCTTATGTACAAGTCTTTGGGTGAATTTATGCTTTTCTTGTGAATAAAAACTAGGAGTACAGCAGCTAGGTTATATGGTAGGTGAATGTTTAGATTTTTAAGAAACCACCAGTTTATTTTCTAAAATGGATTATCATTTTACTTCCCATCACCAGTGTATGGAAATCCAGTTTTTCCACATCCTCGCCAGTATTTAGTACTATCAGTTTTTCTTTATTTAACCATTTTAATAGGTGTGTAATAGACCTCATGTGGCCTTAATTTGCATTTCCCTAATGACTAGTGATTGGAGCATCATTCCATGTGCTCACTTGCCATCTGCATGTCTTCCTTAGTGGCGTGTGTGTTCAAATCTTTTGCCCATTTTAATTGGCTTGTTTGTTTCCTTGTAATTTTCTTATTTATATATTCTAGATACAAGTCCTTATTCAGATACATGCTTTACAAATATTTTCTCATCTGTAGATTGTCTTTTGATTCAATAGTGACAGCTGAAGTTTTTAATTTTTATGCAGTCAAATTTATCAACTTCTTTTATTAGTCTTGCTCTTGATGTTATATCTAAGCAATTTTTGCCTAATCCAAACTCACAGAGATTTTCTCCCATGTCTCTTCCAGACATATGTGTTACAGTTTTATGGTATAGGTTTAGATATATGATCTATTTTGAGTTGATTTTTGTATATGCTTTTTACATGCTTGAGGTATAGATTGAAGTTCCTTCTTTTCTTCATATGAACATCCAGGTGTCCCAGCACCATTTGGTGGAAAGATTATCCTTTCTCCACTCAATTGCCTTTGTAACTTCATCAAAAATTGGTTGTCCATACACATGTGTGGTTCTGTTTTTCTGCTCTTTATTCAGTTCCATCAGTCTGTCTGTCTTTATACCAATACCACACTGTTTTGACTATTGTAGCTTTGTGAGTACATCTTAAAATCAGGTCATATTAGCCCTCCACCTTTGTTCTGTTTCACAGTTGTTTTGGCTATTTGAGGTCTTTTACATTTCCATGTGAATTTTAGAATCAGCTTGTCAATTTCTATCAAAAGCCTTCTGAGATTTGAATTAAGATTGTGTTGAATTTATAGATCGATTTGAGAAAGATTGACACCTTTAAGACACTGAGTCTTCTGACTTGAGCAAAGTATCTCTCTTCACTTACTAGGTCTTCTTTAATTTATCTGAGCTGTGTTTGTAGTTTTCAGTGCACAGATCTTGCCCATCTTTTGATAGATTTATTCCTAAGTGGTTTATACTTTGATGCTATTGTAAATGAGTTTTTAATTTTGATTTCTGATTGTTCATTTCTTATACAGTTGATTTTTGTAAATTAATACTATACTCTGCAGCCTCACTAAACTTACTTATTAATTCTAGTATCTTTTCTATAAATTTCATGAGATTTTCTACATAGATCCTAGTGTTATTTGCCAATAAAGGCAGTTTTATTCCCCCTTTCCAAATTAGATACTTGCTGTTTTGTTTTCTTGCCATACTGCAGTGGCAGAGCCTTCAATAAAAGCTGAATAGAAGTTGTAAGAGCAGAAATCCTTGCCTTATTCCTGATATTGAGGAGAAGGCATTCAGTGTTTCACTATTATGTATTTTATAATATGTCTCACAAATAAGTATGTTCAGTTTAGTTTTTATTGATGCCCTTTAAAAGGGTGAGGAAGTTTCCTGCTATATCTAGTTTACTGAGACATTTTGTCAGGATATTGGGTTTTACAGAATGCTTTTTCTGCCTCTGTTGAGATGATCATATAGTTCTCTAAAATATGTTGAATTGCATTGATTAAATGTTGAACCAACCTACTTCATCATGATGTATTATTCTTAATATGTTTGGGTTTGATTTGCTAAAATTTGCTTAGTTTTTTTCTGTTGTTGTTTTAAATACTCCCAGTACACTGACAATTTGGGCTCTCAACTGACTTGTTTAGTCTCATACTCTAAACTCCAGTTAAGCTAGCCACAGCTTGCTTAATGACTATAACTAGAAGTTTTTACTTCATTTTAATTATTCGTATGTCTTTGGCCAAAGATCATTGAAATCAAGGAGACACACACACACACACACATATACACTCCGTCTCTCTCGCTCTCACACACACATAAGCCTACAATCTCAATAAGAAAGGCTGATTAAGGTTTATCAGGAAAATAATGGGAGTGAGAGGAGGCAGGCCAAGGCACTTTTCAGCTTTCCTGAGTAGAGCTCACGTAACTATGACTAGCAAGACTCGGTAAGTCAGGCCTGAGGAAGGAGATGAGAGGCTGTCGGCACTGCCATGTGTGTTTGGGAAAGTGTGTAAATACCGTTCTATCCCGTTTATTCTCCTCAGGCCAGTCCTAGCAAAAGACTTCCTGCTTTCTTGGACTGAGACAGTCACTCCCAGATAAATGTCATAGGCAGATGGAACTTAGGAAAAATGTGCAAATGCTACCGAGGACTGGAGGGATACCCTCTGACCTTCTCATTAGTGTATCAGCAAAGATCGATGTATCTCAACATCACTGAGACTTTTGCTGTGAGAACTTGACTCAAGGCTTGCAGCTTTAGGTAGGAAGGAGTGATGGCTAGACACTTATGTGGCATTAGGGGTTGGAAGGCACAGACAAGGAGACTAGGAGACAGACCTAGTGGGTTCCCGTGGGTGTCATTTACGGATTCAGAGCAAACCAGTGCGGCCAGGACTGTGGAGACCTTCCAGGCCTCGCCTCCCAGCTCGCTGATGAGAAAACCAAGACGATACAGTTGAGGTCGCTGATCCAAGAACATACTTTCTTTTCTCTCCTCTTAGCGTATTCAGAAAACACTCCCTCCCACCAAGGTCAGCAGTGACTTGTTTCCTTGGGGAACAGAGCCTACCAGGCATGCCCAGGTGTCAGGCTGGAGCGCACAGCAGGGCTGCTTTTGAGCCACCAGTCCTGCACCACAACTCAGGGGCTTGGAGTAGAAAATACCTCTGCCAGCGGCTTTTGCTAATCCAGACTATTTTATTATCAGCCCCAAAGAACCCAGAAGAGTATCAGACTCACCCCAACCTCAGACTGTCCCTTTGTACCCACTTCTCTCCCTTGTAGGCAAACCTCATATGTTGGGGTGGGGAGGAGGTGGTGCACTGTGAGATGAACCAGGAGAAGAAAATGAGCAGGAGAGCTAAAGCCGATCTTATCTCTTCTGTATTTTTTTTCTCTCTAGAGAAAGCTTTAAATGCCCCAGTCTTTGCTTTTTAAAAGTATGATTAGTAGGATCTTTTTGTTGCTAACTCACAGGATCTTAGCACTGGAAGATGGTGGGAGGCTGGACACTTTTTAGCAGACATACATCACCCAGCTGTCTCCAAAAGAATTTCCTAATCTCTAAGGGAGTGATCCAAATTCTTAATATGCTTATGGTCTAAGACAGATGACGTGCCTTATGTAATCACTGTACTCAGTGTATTTGGCCCATTTATGGGAACTAGAACATACATTTTTAAAATCAAAGTAGAGGCTTATGCTTAAGCTTCTATCTTTGCTTTTGTGGGTTGTGACTATAATTTAGCCGTCACTGAATCCTTTTAGAGCAGCAGATAGTCAGTAAATGTTCACATAATAAACCTTTATGTCGTACTGGTTATGTGCCAGACACTGTTCTAAATGCCTTAAACATATAAGCTCACTTGTCCCGCCCTCACTAGGACGATGCCATCGTTACGTTCATGTTACAGATGAGAAAAGGAGTCCAGAGAGATTGAACTGCTGGCCTAAGGTCGCGCGCCTGGTAGGGAGGAGCCAGCCTTTGAAGCAGACTGGCTCTTAACACGCTAAGTATATATTCTTACTGAATTTTTAGTCACTGATGTCGTCGGCTCTTACGAGGTTATGGTGTGGTTCAGCAAGACAGATGGGGAGCATGTCAAGTGTCATTGATCTCAGGGAGTTCACCGGTCACAAGGTGTCTGCTCTTCCCAGTTACCTGCTGGCTGTGGACCCACACGTTGCCGGATGTCGCAGTATAACCTGTGCCCTAAATTACCTTTGGAGTTGAAAGAGCATCATTGCTTTTCTTACTAAATAGAAGAATTCTGAACCGTATTCCTTTCCACCTTTGTGTACCGCATTACAGATCTAGCGTCATTCCTTTCTTCAGGAACTGTTCATTTGACCTCTCCGATATAAAGGACGTTGGGAGAAAACACTTTCATTTTGACAAGGGAACGTGGTCTAGCTTTAAAGTTTGGAAGCATAAACTCAATGTGAATATCTTATATGCACACTGCCTTTTATCTGACATGGATTCTAGGATATCTATGAATGCGTATTTCTAGATTTTGTGATTTGTTTGACTTTTAATGTACTGCACAGTAAAACTCTTGCTACTCTGTTGTATTTTTCTATTTCGTACAATTATGTAAAAGCTGCTGCTACATTCTTAGTCAAGCATTTGACTCAAATAGTTCCCCCAGGTATTCTAAATGTAATGACTTGACTCTGAGTAAATCTATTTCACCTTTCAATACCTTTATTGCTTTATTTTCAAATTTTCCCTATGATTCCCTATTTTGTTATAAATGTTGCCATGCCTTCTTTTCTTCAATTCTTTTCTGTAAATCCTTAATATGGTTGGCCAGCCCATCCTTCAGAGCACCCTCTTTTTCCCTCTTTGTGCGCAGAGTGGGCTCCTGTGCTGACCCGTCCCCCCCCCACACCAAGTTACTGCCGAGATCAGCTGCAATCCCTGACTGGGTCAGTCTTGCTCTTTGAAGATTAATATCCAGCTTTCCTATTCCTCACTTACCTTTCTAGAGTATTAGAAACTAGGTAAATATTTTGCTGTTAGTTGCTAAGATTTTACATCCCTCGTAACACAGTTACCCAGTCCACTGCTCTGGGATCTGTCCCTTCACACGTACTGGCACGGTCCTCTCTCACCCTGCCTCATCCTTGCCCCTCCGTGGCCTGTTGTCATGAAAGGACGGGTCATGGACAAGCCCAGGGATCAGCTGCGAGAGGCATCCACAGGCTGATTAAAGATTATATCCATGATGTGTGCACAGACACGTGTACACACATACGTATGTGTATTGGTTTAAAAAGAGCCATAGACGATGGTAATCTGCATCTGAAAACATTCAAAAATGGACATTTTTAAGATATGAACATAATGACTCCCAGAAAAAAGAGCCATAGGTACTTGTCAGCTTGTGATCAGCTTCTGTGATGACAAAGCTGTTGGATATGATCTCTGAGTGGTAAGGCAGCTTGTCTTCAGGGCCTTTAATGGTTCCACTGTGGAGTAAAAAGTAGGCTTTTGTGACCATTGGACAGCTCCGTGTCTGACTTGTCTCGTGTGGGTTTGGAGCTGCCTGATCTCCAGGCAGCGCTGGGCAGATGCCCAAGTGGTCGCTCAGCGTGGCTGTGGGTAGTCAGAGAGCCTCAGCACGTGCAAGGGCCACGGCAGAGGCCCGGAGGCCCAGCACAGCACCCTGTGGTGACTAGGCGACAGGAAATGGGGCAGAGGCCTCTTGGAGCTTTGTGGGAGCTGGGCAGACTGTCAGCAGTGAGGAAACCTGTCAGCAGGCAGTGGACCTGGCCACTGAGCTCCTTGCCAGGGTCAGGCCGCCTCAGGACTATTAGGATCACACCATCTAGTTGCCAGGCAGGTTCCCCGGACAGGGACTCAGAAATGAGGGGCAAGACAGGTGGTTCAGCCCCGCCACCGTGGGTCCCAGAAGCCAAGAACAAGGCAGGCCAAACAGAGTTCAGGTGAAAGCTAAAGTCATTCCACCACTATATTGAAAATATGTGCTTTTAATTCATTAGCTGACTGATTTGCATTATTGTTAATGAAGAGTGGGAATGCCCACTTCGATAAAAACACTGCCCTGGCACTCATTAGAGCTAAATGCCTTCCTAGACCGGGTATAAATGCTCGGGGATTATCAGATTCTATCACCCACGGCTCTTCCTGCCTCCCTTGGCCTGGAAGGTCCCCATAATAACCAGAAAGCCCATCCAGGTGGCTGGGGACCGCCAGGACATCACGACAGGAGATCACCGAGGCCCCAGGAAACGTCGCAGAGGGAAAGGGGCTTCCCAGAGCCCCGGCATGTGGCCGGCTCGCTCTCACGTGCTCGCAGCAGGGTGGTGGGTGGCGCAGAGCGCATTATGCTCACTCTGAGTTTGATCCTGAACCACAGGCACGTGCTTGATTTGAAAAGTATACAGAAGGCGTCAAGAAAATAGGGAACAGTAAATTCAAATTAAAAAGAGAAACAATGGGCCAAAGTGTTTCCTATTTAGATGCTTTAACTAGTTTTTGTCTAAAATGGATCAGCACTTTTTTTGTAAAGGGCCAAGTAGTAAATATTTGGGGTTTTATAGGCCATATGGTCTGTATGGCAAATATTCAACTCTGTCCTTGCAGCATGAAGACAACAATAGGTGATACATAAATAATGGGCATGGCTTTGTGCCAGTAAAGCTTTGTCTACAGACACAGGCAGTGGGGCAGATTTGGACCACAGGCCATAGTTTCTTGAGCCCTGGTCTAATGCAAACAAGAAAACAGCATTTCTATCCACAAATATATGTAATATGCTGCTGTCATTGCACAGAGAAAAATGAGTGTTCATGGTAGTTGCAAAAAAAACAAGACACTGAGGTGATCTGTGTTCTTTTTTCTTGCATAATAGCTATAGTTCTCATTTTGATTTAGTTAAATAATGATTCTTGAGTACCAGTTATATTTTTACTCAGTTCAGAGGAAAATAAAAGAATATCTGACCTCCAGGAACTTATAGTATCATCGGGAAATAGGACAGTTGAGTAATTTTGCAAAGCAGCTCAGACATCCTCCCCAGTCAGTGGAGGAGACTTTCAAGGAGGACTGGCAGGAGTGGGCGCAGTCCGGCCTTCGGAAGCGGCGGGCCTGGAGGAGTCCCAGAGGCCAAAATGAGGAGAGAAGCAAGAGCATCTGGAAGAGGGGACAAGACGGGGCATGAACAAAGGCTTGGTGTCCAGGAAGAGAGACACAGCCAGCATCGGAGAAGGCAGGGCCCCGAGGCCAGCCAGGGTGGGGGTCGTCCTTCCTCCAGGGGCAGGAATAGTGACAGCAGGGTCCCTACAGGACTGTCCTGAGGACTTAGAAAATTAGCATTTGTCAAGCCCCTAGAACCGCTCCTGGCATGTAGCAAATGTTATACAAGTATTTGCCAAATGAGCTGGATAATGACTGGCTAGTGCGATATGGTCAGCTGGAGCCTGGCTGAGGGCCAGGTCAACTCCGAGCACTGTCGGGTCGCAGAGCCGACCCCGCAGTCAGCACTGGCTCCAGGACTGTGTCCTGGGCCTCTGTGAGTGTCCCTGGGTCCTGGGCAGGGATGAGTTACGTGAAGAAGGTAAACAGCGGCTCAGTGGCCACGGCAGCCGGGGCCGCTGCAGGTGGAAGGAAGACAAGGGGGGGGGAGGCATTTCGTGGGAAGAAACGAGGAAGGGTTTGTGTGCATGCCGGGTGTTAGAGCCGCAGAAGTGAAGGCGAAGGTCAGGGTGTGACCTTGAACCTCACACACACCTTCGTGTGTTTGGAAGAGAGGAGTGGCTGGCAGCCCACCCGTGGGGAAGGACACGGGGACACCTTCCTGGCTCCGCCTACAGGGCTGCAGGGGTGTGAGGTCCGCAGCACCGTGGCTCCCAGGCCTGCGGAGCAGAGCCTTCCCAGCCCGAGCAGACCCCGAGCGCCGCAGGCGGTGCTGCCTCATGAGCTGTGCTCAGTCTGGTCCAGGAGGCGCGGGGAGCCCCTCTCCTGCCCCGGGAAGCGGCTTCCCCAGAATCGGCAGAGAGGCCCGCCCAGGAGTGCTCCTGGCCTTGGGTCCCTTCCAGCCCAGGAGGACAGCCGGGGACATTCTCCCTTTAATGGAGCCCCAGCTCTTGCCTCCCTCCCCAGATGCTTTTTCAAAGACTTGTTACAAGCGACACATAATGGGGCCCTGGCTGTGTTTCATTGACTTTTAATTTAAGCTGTAGGATGGAATCTGTGAGCAGACTTGTGAATCAGTTAGCTGGCCGGTGGGATTCCACCCTACCAAGGGGTGCACCACATGCTTTCAGATGCCAGCTCTGTGTGTGAAGGTGCCGTACAAGGAACTTGGCGTCTGCCAAGCGATGAAAGTGGATCACAGTCCTTGCCCCAACCTGCTGGTTGCAAGCTGGTGATTCAGCTAGAAAACTTGGCATCATCAGACCTGTATCTTCTCTGAAAATATGTGTGGATTACTAAGGAAATAAGTGGAAATGCATATCTCATGTGATGTACTCAAAGGCTTTCAGAGTCACACCAAAAAAAACGAGCCCTGAATGATAGTGAGGAATTTTAATGTTTACTCTTTGATTTGGAGATTCCCTGTGCTCTGGGGAGCAGGAACTCCTTAGAACTTCTAACCTTCAACTTCTAACCTTCCTTACCAAATACTGTTATAGCAAGATTGTTGTGACTCATGCAGAAACGTAGTGTGTTTAGACCGCCTGGACAATCTAACAGGTCACACAAAACTTGTCATCTGCCTGTTTATCGTCATCCTTTATGAAAAAATTGTTTAATTCCTAATGAAGGAGTTTTTCAGATCACCCCGAGTTAAGTTACTTTGGGATAACTTCATAACCAAAGGGATTTTAGGCCCTTTAACCTTGGAAAAGAGCAAATATCTTAAGGAAGAGAATCAAGATCTGTGAGAATTGGATTGGTATTCCAAATTTATATTATCAGCTTTCCTCTGGAGAGATGGCTTGGAAGAAATGACAGTATACGGATAGAATTGCCAATTTCCTTAGCAGGGTAAAACTACTCATATTAGCTCACAGGAACGAGTTCATTTTAAAAAATCAGAGCTCAAAATAACAAACACAACAGCCAAATTCCAGATTTGGCAGCAGATTTTTGTTTTACTGGTGTACATACTTAACCCTTTCCCCCTCCCCTACCAGACCCTCTCACATAGCCAAAGCCTGGCTAATTACAGAGCAGACTTTCCCTGCATGTTAATCCCACATTCAGTAAATCTCTTATGGAATTCTACAGCACACTGAGTTAAACAGGAATCTTTACTTCTGATCCCAATCTAGTTATTTCCTTGAGTTCAAAGTCATAAAATCAGAACCAAAGACATTTTTGCTAAGGGTGTTCAATTCAGAGCTGTACGCAAGCAAGCCCACCTGATTTTTCTGATTTTTGTGAAGAGGTGCCCCACTCACCTGCCTTATCCCTCCCCTGATAGAGTTGAAGGTCAAGCATTTGCAAAGTCAGACAATAATGGGTACATCCCAGAATATTAAATGTGTTCTTCCCCAGACACACCATTTGCTTATCTAAAAGCTCCCCCAACCCCAGTTCCATGTAAAAGGTAAAGCTATACTATATGGTAAACTCCACTGAATAAAAATGCTATTAGAAGAAACTTAAATTATATTTAAACGAATTAAACCTTTAAAGTGAAGGTATTCTTTTTGAAAAGTTGGTTTAGAACTTAAAAATTTGCAATGTCACTTTCTGAATTGCCAAAATACAATAAAATTCATATATTTCCTATAAGAATATTAGAAAAACAAAAACTTCTTATGACTAGAACTAATGCAGTTAAAATTTCTATATTGCATCTATTATAATGTCTATCTACCAACAGATAGAATATAGAAAAATTCGTAAAAACTGAAAAATACTGAAAAGCACAAAGAGAACATTATAAATTTTTGTAACCTGCCTCTCCAGAGGTAATCACTGTTAACTTTTTAAATACAATAATTATATGTATTGTTAAGTGGGACCGTAGTGTATATACTGATTTTATCCTACTAAATTACACATAGTAAATATGCACTGAAATGTTTAAAACTTTTGGAAAGTATAAATATTCTGACTTTTTTGCTACAACTGTAAGACTTAACTTATTGCTTTCTGTTGCTCATCAGACTTGAAATAAATGGTTTTGTTTTTGTTAAGGGGTGAGAGAAATCATAGTGCCTGTGCAGCTAGATTGTCCAGCAGAACATGTGGAAGGAAGAGGAGGGCAGAATCCCTGTTCTTTGTCCCCTCAGAGTAGTCAGGATCGAAGATGGTCAGATCTTACCTTAAAATTGTGTCTGACACATTCTTTAGTCATCCTGACCCTGCTCACCTTGAACATCTGGCAGATTGCTTCTCGCCTGTGCTTGTCTGTTAGTTAGACAGTGAATTTGGGGATATGTGTTTGCAACTCAAATCCTGTCTCTCACAGGAAGATTGATACCTTATAATTGTAGTTCGTAAGCAACCAATATTTTGTTGTGTGGAAAACGCACATGTGAAAAAGTTGAAAATCAGCATGCCTGTTTGATAGATGAATTCCTGAAAGAGCTCTGTAAATTAATTCTGGTGTATCTGATGCTATTTTCCTGTTAGCCTACCCTTGTCATTTATCTTAAACATCATATTATTTTCCCCCAAGGCACAGCATTTAAAAAAATACGTTCCCCACAGGTAGCTGTTTCATGTGCATTTTCCCAAAACGTGTTCATGAGTGCAGTGGGAGCACATGTGTGTGTTCATGCACCTGCACAGGGCCTGTGACATGTATGTTTCTCACTTCCTGGGAGAGTTAACAGGTTGGCAGTGTGCTTGTCCCTAAAGAAGGTGCATGATCCTGTTGGCCACCGGTCAGTGTCAGGTTGCATGTCTGCAGTACAAGAGGAAAACATAGAACATTTGCCTCTTTTTATAAATAGTGGTGGTTAACTTTTATGCTTCTATTTTTAAAATGAATTTCTTTGCACCATATATAAAAATTAATTCCAGGTGCATTAAACAAGACATAAAAGAAAAAGTTTGATAAACCCAGATACATTAAAGTAAAAGCTTCTGATTATCAAAAGATACCACAGAGTAAAAAGAGAGGTCACACAGTGGAAAATATTTTCCATTCATATGGACAACACTAGACCTCTACCATAATATATAGGTCACAAAATAAAGAATTCCTACAAATAAAGACCTCCTACAAAAGGGAAAGGCACGTCAGTCAATTTTTAAAAATAGGTGAGAAACTTGAACAGCCATTTCAGCAAACAGGGAATTAAAATTGCTAATAAACATGAGATGTTCAAACTTATGAGTAATAAGGAAAATATGGATTAAAACAACAAAGAGATACCATTATACCCCCACCTGACTGGCAAAAAATTTGTCTTACAATACCAAATTCTGGCAAGGACGTAACAGGCTATTTTGTGCCCTGCTGGCAGGGGTATAAATTGGTAAAAACCACATTGGACAGAATTCGGCACGTCTGATAAACCCAGTGGCACACAAACCCCGTGACCCAGCAGCTCCGCTCTGAAGTGATTTCCTCACAGAAGCCTCACGCGTGCGTGGGGACGGGCACCCGGAGGCCCATAGCAGGCCTGTTCACGGTGGCCAAAGATGGGGACATCCCAGAAGCCTGTCTGCAGTGAACAAATGAGGAAGTTGTGATAGTCATTATTCAGCAATTAAAATCAGTGAGCCCTAGCTAGACAAGGCTGCAGGGATGGGTCTTATGAACAACACGGAGCAGAAGCAGGGCAAGGGATGCGTACGGCGTGGCTGTCCCACATCAAGCTGGCCAGGAAGGACGGGGGGATTGTTCAGAAGTGCACACGTCAGGTAGTGATACCGTGAAGAAAGAGGCGTAAGGAAACCATACAGGTCAGGACCTTGGTTTCTCGGGTGGGAGCCAGGGCCCCTCAGCCTGTCCTGCTCTGGCTTCCGACCTGGGCAGTGTTACCTGAGTGTTCGCTTTATAACTGTGCTAAGCTGTGAATGATTTTTAAAGAGACTTACAGATAGAAAAAAAATTTAGAGAATGACTTAGGAGGAGAGAGAGAGCTGCCCTCAAGCCCTCTGGTAAGAGAGGCCGCAGCAGGAATTTGCACCCAGGAAGGTAACAACAGGCGTCAGGGTGTCTCTTCTGTAGCGGTGGTGCCTGCAGATGCCCCGCCCCATGCTCCCACGAGCCCCCTTCGGGCCTCGGAGGCAATGAATGTTCCCCTCCAGCGCAGGGCAGAGCACCGAGGTGATTCCTAGGTACTGCCCAGCACTGGCCTTTCTTACTTGTTGGTAGGACTTCTGATTGCAAAAGAAACTGGAGAAAGGCACTAGCTCTGTGCCCACAGGAAGAAGAAAATGTGGATTTTTGGCTACCAGTGAGCAACCTAGGCACCATGCCTTTATCCCCTGGTCCGTGTCATCTCAGAAGGGTGTGACAGCCTGCACACAGGCATCACCTGTTAGGAATTCTCTGATAACGGGGAAACTACGGCCTCACTTATCTGTGGGGTAGACAGCACGTGGTTCAAATTCTAGAGTCTCACAGGAGTTACGTGTTCAAGCAACACAAACCACAAGTGCTTAACAGGAAGGACTGGCTGCTAGAGGCTCTCCCTGACCCATGAGCCTGCTGTCTGGCTCACCCAGAAACAAACTTTTACACCACTTACGAGTGGTTCCATCTAAAGCTTTTCTTTGTGGCTTTCTCCTGGGCCGTGACCGTGAGGGTTCACAGAGCACCTCGGGGCCTGCCGGCTGGAGAGCAAACCCTCTGCTAACCTGGGCCTGCTGGGGACCGGGCGCAGAAGTCACATGCTTGCCGGTCAGGAGGCTGATGTACACCCTGCGTGGGACGCAGGCCTACTTGTTTGGAGCTGCGCTGTCTTCCTGAGGCTGGAGAATTCCCAGGGACGCGGCTGTCACCTCGTCCTCCTGCATTCACACTGTGGAGCTCACCCGGGCTCTGTGTTCTGAAGTATCACTCACTGTGTGTGGGAGCAGCATATGCTAAGGACACCCGTGCTGCTCTGGAGGGTGTTGCCCAGAACAGCCCCAGGTAGAACATGTGTCCTCACGGATTTTACTTTTATGATGAAAGAAGGAAGTGTGTTACTTCTTAGTAAAGCGAACCAGGAGGATATTAACTCAGAAACCAGCATGCGGTACTTTGCAGCTCAGTAGTGAAGTTCCTGAGATATTTCCCCATATGTTTGTCTAGAAGTTGGTGTAAACAAGAAATTGGTTTATTAGCTATCTGGGAATATCTAGAGGCCAGCTGAGGGTCTCCAAAGAGATGTTTTTCAGGACAGTCTTCAAATTTCAAGAGCACTATCTTTCAATATATTGTAGCTTAAAATTTTCTACTTAAAATAGTCATCAAAGTCCCATCTAAGAGTCTGTGGTATGCAGGTCATGTGTGGTATTTCTGGTTCATGGTCATGACAAATGTGGGTGCACAGCCACATAACCAAGTGCCCCTTTTTCCTGGGGCAGCAGGAAACTGCCACAAAGCCCTGTTTCTGAGCGCTAAGTAACGCCCGCAGGCACTCCTCGCCTTACTGCACTGGCTTTATTACCCAGGGAAGGTCTGGAGCAGCCCTGGGCTGAGCGAGCCCGGGGGCGCCACCTTATCTGGCACTTGCTCACTCCATGTCTCTGTGTCACATTTTGGTAATTCTCACAATGTTGCAAACTTTTTATTATTTTGTTATGATCGGTGATCAGGGCTTGACTTGCTGAAGGCTCAGATGATGGTTAGCATTTTTTAGCAATAAAGCATCTTTTAATTTAATTTAGTTTTTTTTTTTTTTTTTTTTTTACTTTTTCTAGGCATAATGCTATCAGAGACCACAGTATAGGGTAAACTGTGTCTTGCCAGAGGTTTTCAGCCCTGGGCAAGTTCACTATGGAGTCAATGTGACCAAAGAAATGACAGTAGAATGTTCTTGGAATGAAAGGGTTATACCCAACTTTACTCCCACCGTGGCAGGTCAATCACTAGGATCCCATTCACTCAGAGTGAGTCCACATGCAGTAAGCCAGTCTCTACCTCTGGGCCTCTCTGCCCGCACAGCCGTCCTCCGGGCCTCTGTCCTTGACGCTGCCACCACTCTAGTCTCGTCTCTGCTCTTCTGCAGCCTTGCAGTCATGCCACCATGTCGCTCAGAGCACTGGGCAGAGCTCTTTATATAGAGTCAATAACACGTGTGTAGTGAGCTCGCCAAGCAGGGCCAGGTGAGAATCCTGGCCACAGGAACCTTCACTTTATCCACAGCCTGCAAATTCATCTTTCTACTGGTTGCTATTAGGCAAATATGTTTGATGGTAGACAGCATGCAGCCTTTCCCACTGTCCTGGAAGGAATGATTCTTTTCATTGCAGGAGCGGTGTGTTAGGACTAACATGGGTAGGTGTATGTTTTCTCTATGAAGGAAAAAGACCAAGAGTGGCTCATTTTATCCAAAGTTCCCAAAGTGAGACCATGAGGTGGGAGGCTAAAATTGCTCTGCTGGGCCTTTACAGGGTTAGCGTTCAGCAGGTCAACAAGCCTTTAGGCTGAGTCTCTGATAAGATGTGTACAGTAAGTAGTCTTTTTCAGAAAGAATGTGAGATTGGAGGAAAGCTTTGCATTAAGGGAAGGAGAGACTTGAGCTCCGGCCCCGTTTGGAAGGAAACACAAAGATGAGAGCAGGAAAAATAAAATATTTGGGGAATATTTTTCACCCATTTTAGGCCTTGAAGCATATCACCTTCCTCGGTCCAATCCAGTGCTGAAACTTGCCCGTCTCCTGCAGGGCTGTGTTCACACTGGCATTTGCTGCTCCAGGCAAGCAGGGTCCTTGCATGACCACATGCTTGTGTACGGAGCTCTCCACAAGTTAGAATGCTCTCGCGCCCACCTGCCTGCGTCAACTCCTACTTACTCAGCCTTCTGGGCAGCTCAGGAGAACTTTGTGACCTGGGATGCCTCCCACTGCATCCTTTGTTACAGAGGTAATCGCTTTGACCTGATGTTTTACTGCCTGGTAGGTTATAGCCTTTAGCACCTTTTAACTATAGGGCATAGTTCATCTGTCATTCCCTATTAGAATGTGAGATCTTTGAAGGCAGGGATTTTATCTCATTTGTTAAATTTTGTCTCTTGCCCCTGGCCCAGTGTCCAGCACAACATAATAGATACTCAATAAATGTTAATTGTGTCCTTTGAGATCCACTCACCCATCATTTTTATGTACAGCACCTATTATTATTTGTTCCCAAGTGAGTAAAACTGTAAATGATCTCCTGCCAACTGGAAGAACTGGTCATTTAACATGGATAATTTTTATCAAGCAGTAGTTAGATTTCAAGAAACTTTTTAAAGTAAGATATTCTTATTTTCCTGGAGCTTACATTTTATGAGTTGACATGTGTGTATGTGTGTGTGTGTGTGTGTGTGTGTGTACATGTACATACATACGTGCATACAGCTTCATCGATTCTTGCAAGAAATGCATGCTGAGTGTTCACCGTGCCCGGAGCTGTGCTGGGCCCTGCCCTGGAGCTCAGGATGCGTGTGCCAGGGCACCTGCCTGCGTGTCAACACCAGTGTGTGATGGCAGGATCCAGAGACAAACTGAATGTTTCCGTAAGCAGACAGAAGGGGAGGAGCTTGACAAGAGGAGAAAACAATAGAAGTAAAGGTTAGAAGTCAAAAATTGAGCATGGACTTGACCAGGGGTGTGAGGAGACTGAGAAGATTAAAGTTTTACAGAGAAATTTCAGGGCCCTAAAAAGCTGCCAAGTACCTAAGTTTTACTTTGTGCTGTAGGAATCGGCTGGGAGAGGCTGTGCAGTGAGGGACTGTCTGCAGCTGGGCCTGGCCAGCACGTGGTGCTCTCTGCTGTGTGGAAAGCGCTGCTCAGGCCCGTGACGCAGGCAGGGACATTTTTTTAGATTTTCAGGAGCTTACGGTCCAGTGAGAAAAACAGAACGTGTCCTTACTGCGAGTACTGCATACCACAGTAACCGTGGGAACGCAGGGCACACAGCGGCTCCCTCTGGAGCCCCGACGATGTCGTGGAGGAGGAGCAGCAGTTCTGGGCTGGGGGTTGAAGCTGGAGGAGATGTGGGGCAGAAGGCGCATCGGCCACGCCTGCCAGGAGGTGAGCAGGACGAGGATTTCCACTGGCAAGGGGAGCGACTAAGGGCCAAGTGAGCAAATGGAAAAGAAAGAAAAGCTTTGTCTCATTGCCCTGATTATGGCATTCTTATGTACCCTAAATCCAATAAGCCAACAGTGGGAGCGTTTGTGTGTCTGTTTCTTCCGTTACTTCTGCCAGTTCTCACTCGTGGTACCTTATTTACCTGTGCCCTTAGTGACTGATTGATCGATTTGTTTATTTTGTTGGAAGCTGCCTACATTCCTTAGAAAATCGTGAGAATTCCTAGAAGCCTGTGAGGAAGGTGCTTTGTGCAGAGGGAATTTGTTCTGCCAGGTGTCTAAAGAAATCAGCAGCCTCGGACTGTTCTGCCCTGAATCCAGGCCTGAGGGTGGTTCTGTGTTTCTGTTTGCCATCATCCTGGTGATGGCAATCTGAGCTATAGATCTGCAAAAAAAAGAAAGAAACAAGGTCACTTGTAATCTCAGCTTCTCAGGACTGTTTTCCTCCTGCCCTCTGAATCCCTGCTGACCTCCCCGGCGTACCTGGGCCGCCAGCGTGTGGACAGTCTGACTCCTGGCTCCTCCTTCTGAGGGCCTCTCAGTGAGTCTCAGGCTTATGAGGAAGGACCCGCTGATCACACTCCTCACCTTAGGCCAAGCTTGGGTTTTCCCTTCCAACTCCTGTTCTTATGAGGCCATGGAAACCAAAGCAAATTCTCTAGCTTCTGGGAAGTTCTCACAGGGTAATGCATCTTTAAGTGTTCTGTATTCCCACTTCTATTTAAATTTCCCCTTATAAATCCTTTCTTCTTGACAGTGTTTCAAGAAAACGGTTTCTGTGATTTTTTGTGCATCCTTTATTGTTTCCAGTGAAGGATCAAGACATCTAGCCAGTCCTATTGAGTGATACAAGTTCTAAAATAGGATTTATATTTTAGGGAACTGGCCACACAGAGGATGTACTGGAGAGAAATGCTAGGAGGCGGTCATACTACAGATGACAAGTGGTGGGGGTCTGGACCCAGGCACTTGGGGTATATCCACAGGGAGGGTGGGGTCCTTTTACGCATGTGTTCAAGGTGCTGCAGCATCCTGTGAGCGTGCTCCTGTGTGGTTGGAAAGATGTTTCTGGAACTCAGAAGACAGGCTGAGACTAAAGATACAGTCATCCACCTAGAGGGCGGTCAAAGCCAGGGGACGGGAGAGGCCCTGTGACACTCAGGGAGCAGCGGGGGAGGGGGGCGGGCTGCAGGCAGGCACTTGAGAAACACTCGCGTCACAGACAGGGCAGGAGAAGTGAAGCCGGTGAGCAGAGCTACGGGGGAGAAGGAGAAGAAGAAACAGAAGCAGAAGAGAACTAGGAGCGCAAAACGCTGTGAAGGTCAGCCCCGAGGAGGGAGGGTGCGCCCTCCAGGCAGCCGAGGTCAAGCAGGGGCACCCGGCAGGGGCGATGAGGCCCCTTCTGGCCCGTTTGGGCACAAGGCAGGGTGGTAAGGGGCCAAGGGGAAAGCACAAGAGGGGAGTGAGACGGTGGTGAGCGTGGAGACTGTGCCGGAGGGAAAGAGGAGAGAGCAGCGCCTCAGCAGCCAAGGAAGGCCATCGAGGGCATCTCAGGATGAGTATTTGTAAGAAGGCCGGGAAAAGAGGAGGTGGTTTGAACATTGGAAATTCAAGAAAGCAAAAGCTTGCTCGTTGTCTGTGGGCCCTGGAGGAGGCTGGAAGGGATGGGCCTGGACGCGGGTCGGGGCCTGGCCAGTGTTCCAGGGGGTGCAGGCCAGGAGAGGGTGCTGAGTGACCCAGGTGCGGTGACAGGTCTCCTGGACAGAACAGGAGTCAGGAGATGGGGAGGCTTTGGTGTCTTAAGGGAGCAACATTAATCACAATGAATGTTTTCAGGAGTCAATTTTATACCAAAAGAAAAAATTATGAGATAGCCCAAAGAGACAGAGTTGCCTAGATTTGTAGTTCTGCTAATAGGAAAAGTCATGTGACGTCCCAAACACCCTCTCCAGATGCCCCACGGGGGCTTCGCTGGCCTCCACGTGTCCCCTTCCTCCTCTTCCACAGCAGGACTCACTTTCCGGAGTGGAACTGTGCGTGTACCTACTTGGAAGAGACGATAAGTATCTCGATCCACTGTTGTTGTCGGTAGGTAGGGGAGTATTTCTTAACCGGTAGGCATTCTGAGTGTTTTTTGAATTGAAGAGAAGTGAATTTAGAGTATTAAGAAGGCATCAGGGGAAAAGGTGAGTCCGGCTTTGGTGTCAGCCCGTGCGAGTAGGAAGACAAAGGAGAAACACGAGGCAAAGGCCACGTCCTTCCTCGACGGCTCACAGACCTGCAGAGGGGTGAGAAAGCGTCACTGCAGAGCTGTTCCAGAATTTTATTAGACAACATAGAAAAGGCCAAAGAAAGGTGTGAGGTAGGACATCAAATGGTGGAGAAGTGTATTTCAGTGAAACACTGCAGCCTGGAGTCAGCTCAGAGCCGAGCAAGGATCACTCCTGACCCTCTCTGTCCGCATCTCACCCCCAAGAGCTGTGTCAGCACAGCCCCCAGGAAGGGCCCCCAGGCTTGCTGGGAAGCCCTGCTCTCCGGGGGAGCATGAAGCTGAGCTGGTCTGTCAGGGCGCCGTGCGCACGGAGGTCTCTCCCTGGGACGCCATGTGGTCGGTTAGCCCAGACTGCCAAACAGAGGGCCCGGGCAGGGAGCGGAGGCCTGGCAGAAATTCCTCAAGGACGCATCTGCTCTGAGTCACAGCAGGACACCTTTCCAACATGTGGCTGCTAGTGATTCATGGCACACTCTCCTGCCTGCCAGTTTGCACCGGTTTTCCATTTTGGGGGAATTCTACAGCCTTTCCTAACTGGTTTAATGCGAGCATGTTTTATTCACAATTAGGCCTCACCCGTGAGTCTTTTGGTTCAGAATGAAATTGGAGGAGTCAGCTTTCAACTAGACTCATTTGCCTGCATTGTGTGAGGAAGAGTGTGCTGCCGTCTGCATGTGAAGGGGATGTGGGGACCATATGGCAGCCGTTTTCCTTCTTTCCCCATTGAAACCCAGAGTGTAAATGCGGGTGTGGAACTCACAGCAGGGCCTGGGAAGTACACTGACTTCCAGCCCCCTGGTGTGCCCCCCTTGCAGACGCCGGGCTCTGAAGGAACGTGGCCTGCGGGGAGGGGCAGGGGAGGGAGGGGTCCGACCCGGCAGGCGGGTGTGCCTGCTGGAGCTGAGGGCTCCTGGTCCCTGCAGCTCTGTAAGTGTGGATTCCTTTTCTTTTGAAAAGGTAATCATTTTGAAAGCAAAAAATAAATTGGAAATACTTCCTGCCTCATGTTGGAAGGTCCAAATGATGCATGGTTTTCCCAAAAACAACTATAACTGAGTGAAGATTCAAGCCTATGGAAGGGGGCATGATGTGACGAAGATACTATTAGTTTTACTGAATAATCAAATTTAATTTAATTGTCTTCTCACGTCCAGGCTAGTGCCCTCTTACCACATCATGCTGCCAGCACTTCCCCAGGTACAGAGACATAAGGACACCTCAGAACCCTTCAGAGCAAGACAGTTAAAATCCACTTGGAAGGAAAAAATTAATAGCAAAATCAGATATATTTTAAATGGTACACTTGACGTATACAGTATTCTGACTCCCCTATACAAAGACCAAGACATTCTTTGAGCTTTCTAAAAGCCATCACTACGGTTAGACCATGTGCACACCAGAAGCCCCCCCAGGCCTGCGCTCCGCCTTGCGGGGGTGACTCTGAGCACCCTTCACAGTCCTGGGCCGGGAGGAAGCTTGGGGACAGGGCAGAGAAAGAGCCACACTAAAGGGAGCTTTGAATCCAGTAGGGACGCTGTGGGATGGAGCAACACCAAAAAAATGTATTTAGACTCTGTCAATAATAGGTTCCACCACATTTTTTAGAAGTTCCAGACCAGTCTCAGAAAGCACACGATCCCAAGAACAACGGAAAGGTTGGGTCTAAATCAGCCTAGATCCCTTGCTGACTTCGGCAGTCACCACTGTGGAGACCCCAAAGAAGCAATAACCTTTCTCCTCCTAAGAGTGTAGGGGTTAGATTTGGGGCAGTTTTTTGAAATTATTTTAATCTCCTTTTTTCACTAAGAACTCACATTTCAAACCCCCAACTTATGTACCAACCGTATCTGCCATCAATTCGGGAGCTGCAGGGACAGAAGCCCCTTAGGTAATGGGAGCCTGTGTGGTCTGTTGGGGGCAGATGCCGTTTCTGCCGCACTCACTGGGCACATTGCAGCCCCGCCACACTGGGAGCTGCGACTGAAAATGAAGTCTGTGTTACAGGAGCGCAGACTAAGGCTCTTAGGGATGAAGCGCCCTGCTCAGAAGAGACGGCAGGTGTGCCAACCCCGTGCTGGCCTCGGGTCCTCATGCCCGCATTTCTCCACAATGCTTACCGGGACCCAGGGCCCTAAGCAAGCAGTGATGGTCTTCCCCACATCAGGGTGTTCCCTCAACTTAAAATTTTTCTCCCATTAAACAATGAATTTTTTAATCTTTTAGTGACTGCTACCACTTTTCTTCTCAATAGCAAGGGGAATGTGCAACTGTAAATATTAATTTAAACAACTGTCTTGCCTGAGTGTTTCAGCCCCAGGCAAGTTTGTGCTATGGATTCAGAGACCGAGAAATGACAATGGAACGTTCTTGGGGTGAAAGGCTTTATGCCCGGCTTTGTTCTCCCGGCAATAGGTCTGAGCTCTAGGATCACGTTATACCTGGAGTCGCAGGTCTGTCACCCGTCTCTGCCTCCCCCAGAGCACTGGGCCGAGCTCTTTATTAGGTGACTCAGTCAAGAGTAGCTCATTGTCTACAGGTGTGGAAGCACTGGCCTAGCAGTAGGCCTGTTACATCATCCAGTACTTCAGGTTCAGGGGAGGATCCTGGCCACAGGAACTGTTATTTTCCCCACAACTCAGAAGCAAGCCTTCACAGACTTCTTTTTCACAGATGTGTGCTTGTATCTGTACATGGGTCTTGCAGGCACACAGGGTCGTTTCCTGTCAGAGTCACTCGGTGTTCCTATGGTGGAATTAAACAGAAGAGTGTGCAAAACATCACAGCCTCCAGGTGCCCGAAAACCTGAGCAAGCTGTGAAACAAGCTGCTTTGTAAGGCACAGCCAGGTTCCTTGAGGTCACGACTGATGAAAATGATTGAAAGCGTATTTATAACTTATACGCTGCCTATATCCACGAAGGACTTAGGAGTTCTATCAACAAGAATTCATCCAAGCCAGTCTGACGTTACCCTAAGTAAAAGAGGATAATACACTTTGGGAATTCTGTAAGCTGAATGCTATTTCCACACTGGTCACCATGGGAAGCACAGATATGCAAAACTGACGGAATGGTAACAAGGCAGGGAGAAAATGTGCTTTCTGTAGAATTCGGTCTGCTCATTGTAGTGGTTAGAGTGGTGACTGTGATGATTGGCTGCAGCATCCTACCTAGTGCCTGGCAAATTGCAGGGCCTCAGTAATGGGCACAACACACAAAGGGAAGTACAGGCTATTTTCAGGGGTTAATTGAGAAATAATATTAAGCAATAGGATGTCCTGTATGTTTATATTACTTACCTTTGGAAGTTAGCTGATTCTTTTTCAGAGCAAGTGTTGGGAACAAGCTGTGGCTATTTAATCACTAAGGGTCCTTCTTCTGGGAAAATAGCTCATTAATTTCTCAGTAGAGTTAGACAAGAGCTAATTGCAAAAGGATTAAAACCCTGAAAACTGCTTTGTTCAGCTTATTGTTTCAGGTTTCCCTTTGGAGTATGGAAGATGTGTTTATCTGACATCATAAACACCACCATCCGCTTTGTTCCGGGAACCAAGAGGCTATGTGCCTGCCCAAGGAATTTCTCAGTTGTTTATATGGAAGGAAACGCTGCTCTGTTTCATTGGGTGGAGCCATGGCAGCTTCTTTCTTAAATAGGGAATGCAGAGAGCCATGCTTTCCCCACACACGTCTGAGCAGGGAGCCCAGAAGCAACATGGATGGCAGTTCCGATAGGGATGTGCCCTTTCCTTAGGAATCAGCGCTTCCCTTTGTGGTTTTGGCCTGTAATGTATGTCTTAAAACATTAGAATGGAGTATTTGGAGTGTACCACAGACTGGGGAAAGTCTGAAAACGTAAAACAATCCTACTCTATCAGCCAAAATAAGAGCCAGAACATCAAGGAATAGAATAACCACAAATTAGGCAGCCTGGAGGTTTTTGGGTTTTTTTGTTTCTTTGTGAATGCATACCCTGCGGTAGGAGGACCGCATCTGTGTGAAATACATGCTTGGCAGTGACGGAGGGTGTGCAACAGAGCAGTCTTTCCAAACAGCAGGAAGCTGTCTGGTCCCTTCTGATTTCCAGAAGGTGCTCCTTAAAAGGGCATAACTGACGGGTGATTGGCGAGTGAGCCACAGAGGAGGCTGAGTCAGTGACCTGCGGCAGCCAGCCTGGTGTGTGTGTGTGTGTGTGTGTGTGTGTGTGTGTGCGTGCGTGCGCGCGTGTGTGCGCGTGTGCATGTGTAGGAGGGGCAGTGGGCAGGGGTGGGGTGAGGGAAGGCTGCAAGCTTAGCAGAATGTTTGAACAAGACAAAGAGCAGCTCCAGCGACCAAATAAGGAAGTCAGTGCTGAAGAATTTCAGAATAGAAGTGTGTCAGAGCCTCCGGGAGAGTGAGCCTTAGCAGGGAAAAATGTCAGAGGGTTTTGTTTCACTTGCTTATACCAAATAGAAATTAGAATCTCTGGTCTGTGATGGGTGAGAAATACAAACTGCATCTTGCCCTTTCTGTTGGCTTTTTGCAGACGTGAGTCTGAGAAGATGTTTAGAAACTCTTTGAGCAGCTGAAATAATAAGCATATTCCCTTGTAAAACATGGAAAAATGCGAGTCGTGCATTGGAAGTGCCGTGGCATCCCTTTTGTGTGTGATTTATGAACCTTTAGCCAAAGATGATGAAAGTTCCCAGGGAGCCACAAAATATCTGGAATCCCATCTCCAGACATTCCCTGAACACTGAGTTCTAACTGCGTCCGGTAAGAAAAAGCTTACCTCTTAACAAATTAGTGAAATGTCCATCAGTCATACTGTTTGATCTAAGTATATTTTACAGTCACTGAAGATGTAATGGAGGCAAATTATTCAGACAAACTGTCTGTGCCTATTTCTGATCTTCTCAGTCTCATCTCTCCCACTCCCCAAAGTGACAAATAATATTAACTACTAGTAATAGGAATTAACAGTGATTTTATTGTGTCACTTTTTTTGTCAGGTGGGAGGAAGAGGGCTGAGATTTGGAAGAATTATTCAGGGTACTCCTGAACTTAGTTAGAAACACCTTTTTGTGCTGCAAAACCAACATAGAAAAGTTATTTATATTATCCAAGAAAGCAATTTATTTCAGTTTATGTTCACAGCTAGAAACAGATATGGGTCACTCATCCTGGGTCAGAAATTTAAAAATCTTCAGTAACTTTAAATTGATGGCAACTTGAAGGTAAGCAAGTGAATGAACCCCTGCTTCTTCTCCCAGGCCAAACATACAATTGGAAGGCCCACAATTGAATCAGAAACTACCAGAACATGGCTTTGTGGTAAATAGAATAGTTTGGGTACAGAGCTGATTGGGGGGCAGGACAGGGGACACTGTGGCACACAAGGACTGCCCTCTGCATCCTGGGGGATCCAGTAGTACCCACCTCCCCCTCAAATTTAAATATAAACCCTATCTAATAAGCTACCTTTATCACCCTCTTCAGGAAGATCTCAGCCTTCTGAGAAAATACTTATCCTAACAAGAAATTGAATTTTTTTAAAACAGCAATTTAGTAATAAATGTCAAGTGTTATAAAAACAGCATTTGACCCCAAAATAATACTTTACAGTACTGCCCTGAGGAAATAATTCAGAGGGGAAAAAGTGAATATGACTGATAATGTTCACGATGGCATTTTTCACAGTTTCACAGGAGAGAGAGAACCTAGGAGCCAAAGAACACAGTGAATGTCCCTACTTTGGTTCAGTTCCTAGAATATAAGCAGCTGCTAAAACTAGTGATGATTAAGACTGTGAAGGCAAAACATTGATGATACGTAATATGCGGATGCTGGAAACTAGCTTAAAAATCATGGACAGTGGTACAGCTGTGCTTTGGACAGGGAAAGAACATGGAGAAAATGGTGCTAGTCTATTATGAATGCAGATACACTGCTTGTTGCTTTTATTGTATGTTTTCATAATAGACATCTTAATAAAGACATGGTGGGAAAGGTAGGAGGGACAGGAGGGTAAGAAGGAACCGAGGCGTCAGAGTTGACCTGCACAGCGGGTGTAAGCCAAGTTTGTTATGTGACGATCCGTGTGATTTAGAGAACTGCTGTACTTGCTGACTTGGTGTGTTGATTACTTGCAAAATAACAAAGTTAGCTAGTTCTCTGAGAGGAAAACACAGTGTGACTGCAAATGCCAGAGGGTGACATTCCCTGGCATATGTGGCATAGCTCCAGCTAATGTCAGGTCAGCAGAGGCTGGTAGAGTCCGGCAGTGACACACTTGAAGGGGTGGGGGGTGCATGTGCACACACAGGGATCTCCCGTGCCGGTGCACCTGCTGACACACCCTGACACCGAGAGCTCGGGATTCTGGGCCCTGCCCAGAGCAGGTCACTTCCTCTCCAGCTCTGTAGATCTCTGTGCCACTGAAAGAATTATAGAGGCTTCCAAGTGTTTAGAAAGCACGTTGTATAAATCAGCTCTTTAAATTCTTCCTCTTTTTTTTAATGTTAATTTAATTTTTATTTTTTGGATTCATTAATATACAATCACATGAGCAGCATTGTGGTTACTAGACTCCCCCCATTATCAAGCCCCCACCACATACCCCATTACAGTCACTGTCCATCAACATAGTAAGATGCTATAGAGTCACTACTGTAAATAGAAATCATTCTATTTACAGGGAAAAGTTCATTGAGAATTAGGGACAATGCACAACTTATTTCCATACCCAGGTGTCAGAAGCAAAAAAGCAAAGAAGTAGGTTTATCTCTGTAGAATTTCTCTGGTGATTTATAAGGACCATGTAACCATTATAGATGTGTGATCTCACCTGACCCCTGTATAGTGCCGACTTGAAAATTGAGACCCAGGACTCAATGGGAATTGTACCAGATCTCACCGTGAATGAATGGGAAAGCCAAGTCCTCTGCTGAGTGTGGTATTTAAGTCACAAATACACGTTTTTCTCTCAAGGATCTACTTGTGATCCTTCTCTTCTTGCTTCCCCCCTGTGGTGGCCTTAAATAGCTTTCCGTCAGTCTAGTTTGGGTAGACCAAGACTTTAAAAGAGTTTTCATCCACATTCTTGACTTAGTCAAGGTGATACCTTACCAGTTTTCTTCATCTAGAGACTTACGTAGAATATAACCTCTTTCATGGCACCACATGGCCGCATTTCTCAGTAACAACAGCAGAAATCGCTGAGCTTACAGGCAGCAGTGCCATGTGCCTTGTACTGAATGACTGATGCTGAGTCACCCTGTCCTCGCAGCAACCCCAAGACGTGGACGGGATTACTGTTTCTATTCCACAGAGGAGAAAACTGAGGCACAGAGAGGCTGAGTAAGTTGCCTAGAACCTTATACCTAACAAAGTTGGGATTCAGCCCCAAATCATGAGCTCTTCATATGAATTGTATTACTTCAATAGGTGTCCAGATATAGCCTTTGAGGATACACTGTAAGTGTTACAAGTAGATGGTAATTCTCTTGAAAATGTCCACACCTGCAGGAAAGAACTTCCACTTCAACTGAGAAAATAAAATGATGGGCTTCAAGAAGCCAAGTATCCAAGTGGTAATTTTCAGTCTGAATATGAGAATGACAGTTACAGAAACAGCTCCAAAATGACTTGCAAATAGAAATTGGGGAGCAGATATATGCATTTTGAAATATTATATATAAAATCAATGTAGGAATCTAATGATATTATTCTTATACATTAAGTGAGGTTCTTAGTTAAAATCTTCAAGTAATGAAAATCTCTGTTTTTTCTCGGGCCGTGGGTTCTGCCAGTACAATAGGGAAAAAGATTCAGCAGATCAATCATTCTGCTTGTCCACAGCGTCCAGCCTGGGAACATAGCCGACAGAAAGCTATAGCCTTGACAATCTATGCCGTGACTTACAGGATGGGGCTGGGGTCCAGGCGGGGCAGGTTCAGCCTCTCTGTGACGTTCTCAGGTCTTCAACTGTCTGGGGGCATTTGTGGAATCTGCATAGCAAGGAATAATTAGAAGCAATTGCCTTCACTCATTCTATCCCCCTTCCCAAACTGATAGAACATGGACCAGATTGTTTCATCCCAAATTAAATTTACCTGTTTGAAGCTGTATGTCTATGAGCCAAAGAGGGCTAAAGGCAAAGCTAGAGATGGAAGTCCGACGGCAGGTCCTTGGCCAGACATCTGTTGGTGAATTTATGACATATTTATACTCTCCACTCCTCTCAACTTACCTGAAAGCTGTGAGACACTGAGGGTTTTCCGTTATTTATCCCTGTGAGGAAAATACTTTGTATCTCTGGAAATGTATGAGTATATGCATATTTGTGTATGGATTATAAATCTACATGGGTTATGTATTATTACATATATATTTTTGTTCAGTATATTAATCTACGATTACATGAGCAACTACTACATATGTTATTAAACATATACAAAGATAGAGAAGGATAAGATGAATGTAAATATAAAGAGAGGTTTCTAGTATTTTTTTGCTCTTCTCTATGGATTACCATTGAAGACCACTGCTCTGTGAAAATACTTGACACCCATTTGAAGAGTTGCCGCAGAAATCCTACGACCAGGTCAGGATGGGTTGGCCTTTGGCTCGATCCAGAACCCTTAAGAGCAGAAGAGGGCTTAGCCAGCACGCATCTCCAGTGAACACATGAGGAGACCATGTGTTTAAGGGACTTTTGCCTAAATAGTCATTGTTAAAGTCCAGTGTGCTTGAGATTTGCTGAGAGTAGATTTTAAGGGTTCACACCACACACAGGCATGCACACGCACACAAATGGTAACTGGCGTGAGGTGATGGATATATTAATCAGCTTGCTTGATTGTGGTATCATTGCACAGGTATCTTGTGTTGAACGCCACATCGTATACTTTAAGTATAAACAAACAATTTTAAGTTTATTAATCATACTTCAATAAAGCTAGAGAAAAATAAACTCAGTTTAAAACAATAAAGTCTGAACAGGCATGTGGTAACAATGAGCCAAGCTGTGCACCTGTCTTACCAAACAGCAGGGTTTTGGTTAGCACAGTGTGCTCTTTTGTCACCATGAACACGTGAACCTGAAAGTGGAGCGTTTTGCAGATGAGTTGAATGGCCCAGCGTCAGGAGAAGCTCTGGGAGGGGTGGCATGCAGCAAAGGGGTCACCCGGGCAGGTAGGTCTCAGGAGCCATGTGTCCACGTCCCCCACAGTGAGCTTCAACCTGACACTAACTCATTCTTCGGGTGCCTCTAAGAGCTTCGGGGATTTTGTTAAGCCCTTTGAGGGTACCCAGATGAATGAACCATTGTGCTTCCCCTACACTCCAGTAACTCATTCTCCGTGGGCACTTTTATTTTCCCAAATGTGCAGTTTGTTCACAAGGGAGTTATGAGTAATTAACTCGTAAAAGAAATGTCCAAATGCATGACCAACTGCAGAACACCTGTTGTTAACCCCTGATCTTGTCTCCTCACCTAGATTATACAGAGCTTGAGAATATGGGGCTGTTTTGTCCTTTTAAAAGCTTGAGACATGTACTGAATTAGGTTCACACAGAATACAACCATGAACAGAGACAGGGAGAGCTTGCCTTCATGTCTGATAAAGGGAAGGTGCCAAGGGCTCAGACAGACATCAGCCCCCCAAGGTGAGGGCTGCATCATGACTCATGGACTCTAGGTACATCTGCCTCGTGCATCCCTTTCTCCATTAAAAAAAACTTCAGAATTATGTTTTATAACTGCACTGGTATAAAGATGAATATAATCCAGTCTTCATTCTTTATTATGTATCATCATCATAATATATCATCATTTATAGTCATATTATTTTCCTTTTGAGTTTAAAAGTAATTAAAAATAATTTTTGTGGGCTACCAGAAGTCTGTGGTCACTAGCGGGTGTCCACGCTATGCCTGCTGAACCAAGTGGCGCTGCCCGAGCTGACACACAATGGCCCTTCCCGAACCCCCTGGCCTCACCTGCCTCAGCCCTCTCAGTGATGACAAGCACTGCTGGCTGCTAACTTCTGTCTTCTGTTTTTCCTGATGCTTCTCTGAGAAGGGGGTGGCTCAGGGGTGAGCATCCCTTTCTCCGTGGGGAACACCACTTGCCCTGGAAAAGCCAAGGTTGCTGTTGCAGTCTTTCCACCATAGCATGATGATCACGAGGCAGGTGGCCAATTCAAAAATTAATTCCTGTGTGACACCAGAAGACTGTACCTTTGTTCTCTAAAATGGAGTCAACTTGGGAGGCTAACCTTTATCAGACCGTTTTACCCATTGCCGGGGCATAAGCTGTTGTTAAGTGTCAGGCAGAGGGCAAACAGGTAAGGGAACGATGACACCAAAGTTGTGGCAGGCTTCGGCCTGGCCGCCCGCTAATGAAGGTGGCGTCTGCCCTGTTACCACCTAGAAGAGAGTGAACTAAATGAAATGCAGCAGCGGGCAAGCGTGTTTGCACCCGCTGCCAGTGCATTAATCCAGGGAGGCTTTCTAAAAATTTGAGAGAATGGTTTGCAGAGGCTCTGGTTTTACAGAGGCAGGACTGAATCTGGGCTTCATGGCTGCTGTCTGTCTTTGTTTCTTGCATTGAAAACTCTACTTTCTGAACCTAACTTTGTCAACTTCGCTCAGAAATTACATTTTTAAAACTGGTTAGCATCCAGTTCCCTTAGAACCATCTTCTTTCTGAACTCCGTTCACGTTCCACAGGTCATTAAAATCCATCCCATATTATGAAAGATGTGGCCACTTGAAAACATTTATAGATCACTAGTTTCTTTGAATATAGCAGATTGAACCAGAGTTTAATTTGAAGAGTGTCTTGCTATCATGCCCTCACAGGATCAGTCACTTTACAAGCAGTCCACTCTTTCTAAGATTAATAAACACAGGTAGACAGATATGACGTACTCATGTAGGAATAATAATCGCAATTGTTCGGAACAATGGGAAGATTTTTTTTTTTATTCAGGGGCCATGCTAATCTCTGTATTGTTCCAATTTTGCTATATGTGCTGCCAAAGCGAGCACATGGGGAAGATTTTTTAGATCTGATGGAATCTTACGTGAAAATCTTGTTTTTCTCTCTTGAAATCTAGTATTTCACCGTATCAGTGGTGACACAGCGTAACTCACTTAATGGACCCATACATAACAGGCGGTATCAGCATTATTAAGCCCAATGTTTTAAAGTGTCAAGCATACAAACTATATATCGGATAAATTGATTTCTTTGATTAGTAATGTTACCAAATACTATCTCCATTCAGGGAATTTTCCAGTGTAAAATGCATCCATTAAATTTCTGTTTTTAAAGAAAATTTAATCAAAATGTCTTGCTTCCCCTGCTGCTTCCTTCTCATCCCCTTTCCACGCCAGTCTGGGCTTGTGCATTTCACCAAAGGATATAGGCATAAGGTGATTCTCTTAGTAGTTGAGCATCTATACTCAGCACTCAAGCAGATCTCTGTGTTTCCCTAATGAGGAACATCAAGTACATCAGGGAATATAATCCCATTAATTTGAACCAGAGATCAGTTTATTAATTCAAGGGAATGAATGCTCAGGTTTAGGAGGAAGGAGCTGGAAGGGGGCAGGTGACAGGCTAAGGGACAGCAGGCCTGCCCCTCTGCGTCCTGTCAGCCTGGTCCCTGTCTGTGTGCTGCTCGGTCGTGCCTCCATTTGCATAGAAGCCGTCATCCTGAAGAGCAGCCCCGTCGTGGCTCAAATGCCGGGGGGGGGGTCTGACCCCCTAAATGTGGGGGCGGCTGTAGAACGATGCCAGTTCTGTGGGTTTCCGAAGCACCCTTCCTCAGATGTCTGTATGAGGTGCGGCCGTGGCCCTGGTACCCTGTCAGGAGTGGTAGAGGTAAGAGAGCCGGCTGGACAGGTACCTGTTGTCTCTCCCGTGACTTCATGAATTGCTATAAGGATTCATACAATGTAAAAATGTGTAACCCCAAACCGATGACATCATATTTGTCTATTACTGCCAGTATATCTGTTAGACACAGATTAAGGATATTTCTTATGCAAGATAAAGTTAAACTAACCAGTGAACTGATAACAGTATTTCGCCATTTAGTCAGGAGAGTCACATAAAAAGGCAAATTCCTGCTTTTAACTCTGCCTGTTCGGTAATCCACGTGGTATCTGTGGATGATTCTGTCAGAGCCAGCATAACTCATCTGACTTGGTAAAGAACACTCAGGAATGAGTCAGATTCTTCTGCGGATGTAGCAGGACATGTTTAGAAGATTATTTAATACTTAAGGTGAAAAGACATTGTGCACAATAAAACTTTGCAATAATAAAAGACTGGCTTACTAATGGAGATCTTAGTGTCCTGAGATTGTTAATGGGCTCTCCATAAATATTTTTCCAAATTTATATTCTCTGGAGCTGACAGTTTATGTCATTGCTCCTCCCTGGTGCGGTGTGTAGTCAGATACAAAGAATAATGCACGTGAAGCGAGCAGCACAGTACCAGCAAAAGTAAAGTTCGGATGCTTATTTCCTACTCTGATCCTAATGAAATACTGTGTCTTGAACAAAAAATTCCTGAGGCACTGAACGTACACATGAAAGGGGGAGGAGGCCAGCCGTTACCTGCTATGGGGCAAACACTGCGTTGGAGGCTGCACAGCCATGCAAAGGAAAGGCCTTTGCCTCCAGTTCACAGATGAGAAAACAGAACCTGCGGGTTTAAGGTCACAGAAAATAGCCTCAGACTGACCCAGCCTGTCCAGCTCCAAAGTCATGGTCTTTTCCGGACACCGTTCCACTAGATGGTCCCCTCAGGCCCCACTCCCTGGATTCCGTGGCTCTGCGGTGGTTTTGGAGGTTCAAGGCTTGCTTTGTTCTCACCAGCTCAGTCTTCTGTTTACAATTCAGGAGCTTTCTTTACATTCCACAAGGGCAGACCTTCAGGCTGTCCTGTTCCCTCTCATGCTGTATTTATGTCCTCTGGGTCCCAGTCGCTTTGCCCAAGTACAAACAGCCCCATTTCTTTTCCCTGTTCTTTCTCCCCACTCTTAATAAAAAGTTATCTACAGACCAAAGAGCCAGGTAGTTATCTTGGCCGATGAAACATATTTATTTGTTTTTATGATCAAAGAATCAATAGTCCTTGGAGGTCTGCCCTGTACCTCCCCCCCAGTAGCCTGTATTTATGATGGTGTCATGCACAGGACTTAGCTGCTTGGATAGACATACATTTATTTTTATGGTTTCTCACTTTCATTAAAGTAATTTGGTAGTTGTTGACATGGAAACAAATATTCCATATAAAATGCTACAATTAATCACAGAGTCCAAAATCAGAATGGTCCAAGATTTTCTAAAGGTGCTCATTTAAAAAATGATAGAACAAGAAAGAGCTGATCTTAAGTATTCTACTCTCAAAAACACTTGCCCAAAAATAATATTAGTTAGAACTAATATCAGTAATTGCTCTGCTATTTTCCCAGTCTTATTCTCATTTGCTGAATGTGGCTGGGAACACTCACAAAAGTAAGGTCTATAGTAGAAGAAATGGGCCATTCAGCCAAGATTTTGTACCTTTTAAAAATACAGCAAAAGATAAATCAGCAAGTTTTTGAAATAGTATCAAAGCACCAGAAATAAATGGAAAATGATCCTTATGCTGAACTGACATCAGAATATCTCTTATGTGCACCATCAGTCACTCCAAGGAAACACAACAAATGCCTCCACAGAAAATGGGCCAACCAGGAGTCAGGACTCTTCTGAAAAATCCAGTTTTGGGTCATTTTCAGTAAAATGTTATTTTAAGCAAAATACCTGAAGATATACTAACATTCTTTGACTGCTACATGTAAATAGGAGGAGTGAAAATACAGATTTTGGCTTTAATTTATGTGTTAGAAAAACATAGTTGGGCAATGTAGACTTGCGATAATTTTTCTAAAGGACCTTTGGTGAGAAGGCATGTATTTGATTCACTAACACTACCCATCTTATCAGCTACAGCGACACTGAGCACTTCTGAGGTAGGTGCTATGCAGTACTGGCCCGCAGTGACAGCTCTGTCTATGGTTTCGTCTCTCGTCTCACTGCTAAGATCCAGTCTGTTCAGTGACATTATTTGGTTTTTAGTTGCCCTTCGTTGTTCTTTTAGTTCTGAGCCATGCCTGTTTCACTCTGTTCATCTGTGAGAGAGGATATGAAAACAAGAGGAAAGAAGTGAGTGCAGGACTGCCTTATCCCATAGCTCCTCCTCAAACAACTGGACAGTTGAGCAAAGTACTTCATCTCGAATTCAGATTGCATGTTTGAAGCCATAGCCAAAGCACACTAAAGGGAGGGCTAGAAGCCAAGGCTCTAAGTCCTGAGGGCCGCACCCTTCTGCAGAGGCCAGAGGGGATCCCGGGAGCACAGCCCCCAGTGAAGGCAAAGGGGAGTGTGTATTTGTTCTCCACCCCTTTCATCTTTCCTTAAAACCGTAGGGCTCTTAAGTTTTAGCTAAGGGAAAATGAAGAAAAAATTAACCTAAGAGAAGGTTGCTGATCAGAATCTTCAATGTGCACACGAGGATAGAGTGTTCTTTCTCAAGCTTGACAGAAATGCCTGTCCGTGCTTCTGCTGATAACGGTTTTCATAATTTGGGCCTTGCTGAAATGATAGCTGTGTCCAGGCCTCCCACACATCATGCATAAAAACTTTAAAAGTTGAAAGCATTAAAATACTCAGTGTTCTGTACCAGTTCCGTAAGTCCTCCTGGACTGAGAAATGAAAGCTGGTCCATGAATGCTGCCGATGGGCTCCTGTGGCAGGAATAAGGCAGAGATGGCGGATCTAAGGGCTCATGCTTGCTTTGCCGTCCTGCTGTAGGACACCGATGACGTTTTCTTGAAGTTCAACAGCGCTCCCTATCCCTCCCACCCTGCACACCCTCCCTGGGCAGGTAAACCCTGAAGTGGAAGTAACTTAAGCATATCTGTTTTATTCTATGTGTGCTTCTTGAAAATGAGCTCCTTAATCATAAAATGACAGAACTGTAACTTCAAAATTCATCAAATTAATCCCATTATTGTGGAAATAATAAAGAAGGCTTGGGAGTTGGCAGTTATCGGCACAGACCACCTGGTCACAGCTCGCATCCGGAACCCCCAGCAAGAAGCCTGGTATACCGAGCGAGCCGTTGCTGCTCTAATGGTCACTGGGCACGGGAATGGACCAACAGGAAGCAAAGAAAGGCAAAGTCAGACCAGGAAATACTGATTTTTTTTTTTTTTTTACCAATTACCCTCTCAAAAACAGAAAAGATGATAATGCTTGTATTATGCCTAGAAAGATGACTATAGTATATTTAGGTTAAAAAAGCTAGGTTACAGAATCACATGTAAATGATGATCTGATCTGTGTTTTGTGTTTACCCGTACACAGGTCTGTAAGAGAAGACTAGGCTGTTAACAGTGTTTGTAGCTACAGGAGACATCCCCTTTTGGTTCATTTGAGTATTTTATAGACATTTTACATTTAAAAATCAAAGATATTTCAGAGTGCCACAGGGCTGTGAACCTAGGAACCTCATTGCTTAATAATGAAGGTAGGGATAAAATTACTAGACCGTTTAAACACATGGACCACTGGCTATTCCGATCTAGTTGGCATTTTTTGGCATTTACTTGGTGACCGGCTTACAGAAAGGTCCTGGCACAGGAAATGTCAGGTACTAAGATGCATTCATTCGTGTTAACTGACAGTTTATCGTGTGTAGAAGGGACTTGGTCTCAGTGGCCAAGGAGCCTGCATCGGTAGGAGAAACAGGCGAGAAGTGATTGTGGGGCGGGGGCGCGGGGGGAAGGGGGTTAGTGGGGGCGGCGTGGGGTAGAGAGGGGGCGCAGGGGGTCGGAGGTGCGGCGGGCAGGGGGGGAGGCGGCGCAGCATGGGGTAGGGCGGGGGCGCAGGGGGTGGAGGGCGCGGCGGGCAGGGGGGTGGGGGTGTGCGGCGTGGGGTAGGGAGGGGGCGCAGGGGGTGGAGAGCGCGACGGGCAGGGGGTTAGTGGGGGCGGCGTGGGGTAGGGAGGGGGCGCAGGGGGTAAGGGGCGCGACGGGCAGGGCGTAGGGGGCGCAGCGTTGGTGAGGGCGCAGGGGGTGGTGAGCGCGGCGGGCGAGGGGGAGGGGCGCGGCCGGAGCGGGCGGACCGCGGGGAACCCGGGCGGGTGAGGGGGGCGCGTCGCGGGGGGCGGGGCCGGGCCCGCGGGACTCTTACTTTGAAGGGCGCGGGCCGGTATTTAGGCCGCCGCCCGCCGCCCGGAGCGCACAGCGCGCAGCGCCCGGAGTCGGTCCCGCGGCTCGGAGCGAGGTAGGCGCGGCGCCCTGGGGAGGGCCCGGGGGCCCGGGTCCCTACTCGGGATCCCGCGCGGCCCGGGTGCCCGGATCCGGCACGCGGCCGGGGCCCCTGCCGGGGGCGGCGGGGAGGTGGGTCCGCCCGCCTGGCCTGCGCCCTCGGCGCTGCGACCCTTCCCTGGGCCCCCGGCGGGCCGGGCAGGCGCCCGGGACCCCGTCCGAGGGCGGGGGCGGGGGCAGCGGGCTGCGGCTGGGACTCGGCCACGCGCCTCGGAGGGAGGCCCGGAGAGGCGGCCGCGGGCTGAGCCGAGCGCTCGGACGGCAGCTCCGGGGCCCCGCGCTCGGGAAGCTCCGCTCCCGCCTCCCGCCCGCGCCCAGCTCCCGGCCCAGCAGGCGCGCCCCGATGTTGAGGCCACGGTCTGGCTTGTGCCCTGAAGGCTCCCGTCGGACCGTCTCCGTAGCTGCCGCTGAGGACTGGCTATTGTCCGGGGCGCTGGGTTGGGGTGCTTGTGGAGCTCAGGGTTCAGAGGCGTCAGCTTTTCTTACTAGCTTTTAATGTCCCCGAGGAAAGGGGGTGTCCTTTTCCTCTGGATGTGGCAGACTTTGATTCAGGGGTAAGAGGTTTGCGTGCATTTTGTTCTCCTAGTCCGTTAGTAGTGATGTCGGAGAGTAGGCGGTGCAAGGGCTCAGTAGTTAAGTTAGACCCTAAGGGCGAGGACAGTAAAGCAGCAAGTACGTCCTTGAACAACAAATGTATGGCAAATAGGTACAAACTATATAATCAATAGATTTTTTTTCAACTGATTCCTAAGCTTTATTTTTTATTTATTTTACATGAAATAGAATGCATTTGATATTCATTCTACTTTTTTCTCTTTAAAATCAGGAGTGGATGGGTTGCCCAGTGCCCACACCACATCCTTTAATAAGAAACTAGGTACTACAAAACATGCCAACATCCCAGCCATCTCTGTGGCTGTGTGAGACCGTGATGCTCTGAGTGAAGAGGATGGGTAGGTGGTTTGTAATGTAGCTTTACATTTTTGTGACTGTTGGAACCATAAATCATAAAATTCTGACAGCTGGTATGGTCCAGCTACCTGCTTTAAGTGGTGTAATAACCAAATGACCACTCTGGCCCCGGTGAGGGCATTGACCTAGCAAACGATAGATAGATTCCTAGTTATAGCAGCCCTGGTGTGCTTCAGCCTGTCTTGTGGGATCTAGTTTTGAGTTGACCTTTAAAATCTTTATTTATGATAACAGAATAAAAGTTGAATGTGTCACGTACTACACTGCCTTGTGGTTGATCTTTAAAGTTTTGCTGTCTTCTCTGTAGAAGAGCTGTAGTGTTTGTACTACTTTTCAGAATAGTTGTTTTTTTTCACCAAGATACTCTTTTTTTGGTAGGCTAGAGTAAACCTTGTACTCTAATTGAAACAGCTATATATTACAGAAATCTAAAGCATTTCCTGGAAATTATCAGAGTCCATATGCAAGGTAATAAACTCATTATTTCAAGAGGAAGTTATTAATCTGTTCAAACAGTTGATGATTCCCCACCCTCCATGTTAGACATTGTGTTCCCTTTTGTGTATATTTCCACATAAATAATTTCATACCAAAATATATCCTACTTTTTCATCATTTATTTCAGAAGACATAAACAGAGTAATCAAAAGTTCGCTATACTTCTAAAATTGTCTACTATTCAATATCTTCAAGTAAATGGGAAGAAGGGGTAGACATTAAATAAACACTTTCATGATTAAGGTAAATTTAAAGAGCCCTAAACCCTTCTTTGAAAGTGTTCCCATATAATACATTATATGTATTAGCTCATTCTGATGATATACTTTTGAGACACAGAACAAAAAATGGAACTCTACTAGATTTGAAAGAAAGGTATTGGAAAGACAAGGATTTTGTACAGGATCATAGAGATAAACGGAGGCACTCAGCTCTTCCCAGTTCTGTGTCCCAAGGTTTTGGCTCTAGAAAATCCCTGGGAGATTGCACTCACTCAAGGGACTTTTTTCATTTTCCCCAGGGAAGCTCTGTGTCCGATTTTGCTGAAAGATAAAGAATTAGAGATTGTAGATAAGGAAGGTTCCAGCCAAGGAGATTTTGTTGCAGTAAAGCCATAGCCTATTCCTGTAGGAAAGGCATGGGGGTACATGGAGCAGGACTCCCCAGGATGGCAGGGAGTCAGAGCACCATTCGAACTCATGGCAGGTACAGCTTTCTGTCCAGCCCCGCCTGCTGCTAAAGGCACAGCTTTCTCCCTGAGCAATAGATCTAACTGCCTCTCTGGTGCATGCGTCAGGGTTAGCTCTGCCAGGTGACATAAGCCATTCCGGTTAGGTGGGCCTCCCTTCCCTGTGTGTTTCAGATAATGACCACAGGGACACGCACTGGACATGTGGGCTGGTCAGTGTCAGACCTGAATCTCCCACTGAATGTGCATTGGCTCGGTTGCCGCAGCTTCCCCACTGCGGGAAGCGAGGGTGGTGATTTACATTTTGGCATGAACTTCTGGAAGGCTAATAACGGCTTATTTGGTGGGCAAGATTTCCTCCAGAGGAAGAAGCTGCCGTTTGCAGACAAGGTGTGCCAGCCCGAAGAAATGAGCAAATAACCATTCTTTGGTTTCTACTGGCGGAGCTTTACTTATTTTTTCCATAAAGAAGTGTTAAAAATAGGTTCATAAGAAGACAGGAAACACACAAAACCAAAAGAGGAGACTCCAAGGCTCGACCGAGGGAGAGAAGCATGTTGGCGGCTGTCCCCAGCCAGGCCCAGCCGGGCCGCTACATTCTCAGCACGCTGAGTTCGGGCAGGGCTCTGTGCGGGAGGCCTGCCACCCCTGGCAATACAGAGCCGGGGTCAGGCTCCCCAGATAGGAGGGAAGTGCCCCGAGCACCATACATGAGACTCTCGAGTTTGATCCCACCCTCTGTGGTATCTGTGACACCTGTGTGAAGTTGTCAGCCCTGCTGAGGACTAGCAGCCCTCAGCTTCTGGGTGGGTTGGATTCGGGATGTGGTTTGTAAGTTGGCTACTGGGAAGTCTGATCAGGCAGACGTTGTGACTGGAACCACGTCACACTTCATGGTCAAGTTCCCAGGCCAGCCAGAAATCATAGCTGAAGTATTCTGCGTTATTAATAGTGCCGTAGAACCATGCCATTGTTTATGACATGGTTTTTGTGGGAAAATGCACTCAAAACTCCAGCTGGATTTTAAGGTTTTTACGCCCAACAACAATGGCAAAGTGGACCCTGCCTTCTCTTTTTCCACTGAAACCCTGGAGGGAAACTGAAGGTACGGAAAGATGCACTTCCAGACCCTACCCTGGAGCACAGAGCTGTGGCGAGGGGTTCCCGGCAGTGACTGGCTTTGTGGTGGCGGAGGGGAGAGGGACGGGAGGAGCCCACAGCGTCCGGGCGGGAGTGAGGCCCAGCTGTCAGCGGCTCCAAGGCCTGTCTGCATGGCCCGTGCGTGGAGCAGCCTGGCAGTTGGCATTATTACTCACCATGATTTGTACTGTAGAACCGAGATCAGACATCTGCACTGCTCAGTTGTGGGGTAATTATTTTTAAAGGCAGGTTAGAAATTAAATAGACTCTTTAATAGTAGAGGCCAAGGAAGTCTACAGACTTTTTCTTTTTGATGCCATTCCGCTAAATGCCCAAAAAAGTCCCTATTTGGGACTGGATAAGACTTAGGTAAATAAGGATGCTGATGTGTAATTATTCCATTCTAAATAACCATATATAAAATCCATTTGTTGAGCACTCATGTGATGCTGGAAAATGTGCACGCTGAAATGTTTGACACTGTGTAGGGCACTTAGTCCTCACCACAGTCCCATGTAGAAAGTGCTGTGGGTGTGACCATCTTAAAAATGAAATTTGCCTGTAGTTACACAGATCAGAAATTGCAGGGCAGGGACCTCCTTAATTCAGCAAATACTGTTGAGCAATGACCTGGGCACTGGTCGAACTCAGGGATCAGGCAAGGAACTAAATGGGCAAACAGACAATTCACAAAACCCTTGCCCTCCTGGAGCTCGTTTTCTAGTGGAAGGAGACAAACCACAGGCGGCTAACAGTGTGTGTTTAGACCCGGGAGGCGCGCGAGGCCTGCCTGGTTGGGGACAATGCAGTGGGTGAGGGGTCTGGGAGACCCTGGGGCCAGGTGCTCCACCGTGGCAGCCACTCTTCTGCGTGCGCCTTTGAGAGGGGCCTCTTCATCAGTCAGGGGAGCTACTCCAGCAAGGGACTGGGGGTTCCTCCAACAAGAAATACGGGCGGGACCTTTCCAGAGGCAGCTGCTCTGGAGCCCTAGAGAACTCCAGCCGAGAGTGGAGATGGATCCCCTGGCCCTGGAGTCCAGCCAGGTCTGCAAGTGGTGTGCCCCAGCGGCGGGAGCTGTGCGAGCCCCTTGCCACCTGCCCGTTGGTCCAGCGTGGCCGGTCCTCAGCTGGGAGGGAGTCTGAGGGAAGTTTGAGGAGATGCCTAAGACACGGTCCCTAACGCAGCACTCGTATGCCAGCTTATCCCATTCCCAATCATTTCACTGAATTCATCTCTAATAGTAAAACTGGGTTTTGTGAGACTAGAAGAAGGCTTTAATTGTATGCTCTTCTGTGTTACCCCCAGTGACTGTAAATCCCATCTCCCATGGACCATGCCTGCTGCTTCTGTCTGGTGCCCCCTGGTTGGTCAGCACACCCCTGGGGCTCTAGGCAGTCAGCTGGGAGATGGTCAGAGCAAAGCAGGTAGTAGACACTGGTGGTCTCAGCTGACTTAAAGGATCTGAGTGAAGTAGTTGGATTCTGGGGACAGGGGAGCATGCTGTTGGCTGCCGGGTGCTGATGGCATGTGAAGGGTAAGGAGTGGCGTGCCCATTGTCCTGCCGGCTGGCGGGTGGATAGGCTGCCGTCTTGAGAGGGGGGCTAGAGGTGGCGCAGCGCTGAGGGAAGGCACATTTGCCTTTGTGCGGTCCCAGCAGAGGTGTCCAGGAGGCACTCAGGTAGCTGGGCCTGATGTGCTGGGAAGATGTCAGTGTGGAAGTCAGCAGTTTGGGAATTATCACCACAGGATGTAACTAAAACCTTGGTAGGAAGATGACTTTGCAAAGGAGAAAACTTGGTGCTTAGAATTTGAAGGTGGAGTAAGGACCCTGTCATGTGACCGAGCGGGGGTCTGCAGGCCCACCGGCTGAGAGGACACTGCAGCAGACTATGTCCCAGTACAACCACCAGGAAGTAATTCAAACCTGGGGTCAGAAAGATTTGTGGGTTTTTTTGGTAAGGCCTCAATTTCTACTTGTCTTCATGACTATAAATATGTGGATGTATTTATATGGAAGGTGGCCTGTGGATTTTTAAAACTATTTTAGGCACTCCCTAGGAGAGTGGATCCAGATGCGCTCCATCTCTGCTCACGTGTCACCACTGTCCATGACAGACCGTTTGAGCATGCTGTCCACAGCAGTGCCTGCAGCCTGGCCAGAGCAACGACAGGGACCTGGGAGCTCAGTCTTCCTAGTGTCTATTTTGTTTCTAATCCTAACATTTTGTTTTGTCTACTCATGAAGCCAAATAGAAATCTGAAAGTGAAAGAGCAGGACAGTTGAATTGGACCCAAATGCTTGCTCTGGCCTGGTTAACCGTAGCCTTCTACCTCCGTCCATGAGGGCAGATTTCAGCATTACCCGACACCAGTGATTTCACATCCTGCGTAGTGCAACTGTTGCTGGTTTGTGTGCTTTAAATAAGCAGAATAATTATGTAGCATTCACGGAGTAATTACCTTGCA
The DNA here is from genome assembly GCF_040802235.1 of Manis javanica. Classification (NCBI taxonomy): domain Eukaryota; kingdom Metazoa; phylum Chordata; class Mammalia; order Pholidota; family Manidae; genus Manis; species Manis javanica. The sequence continues at coordinate 217,452,385 of NC_133158.1, read as the reverse complement.
TAATAATCAGTAAAAGAATATGATGCAGATTAAATAACTCAAAGCAAAAGTTGGTTGTACAGTTCGCTCTGCCCTGAATCTTGGGTATGATCCTGTTTTTTGTAATGGTTTTTGGCTTCTCTTCTGACTTTGAGATAATCAGCCCACCCTTTCATCACTGTGCTTCAGTTCTGGTTTCAGATACAACACCCCTTCAGCCACTTTCATTAAAAAATCACTTTGACTGGCAATAAGCATTCAACTAAAATTGTAATCAGGAAATACTGATAGTGTTCTGGCTCTCAGCAGTCAGGTTAAAGGTTAAAGTATTGAGAAACCACAAGGTATGCCTGGACCTGTGGGTCTTTGGCAAGGTTAGCTCACCCCTGGTGTTCTCTCTGCATTGTGGTGTAGACTCCTTAACTGAAGTTTAGAAATGCACCCATGACTTGCAGGCCTGTCGCTTTCTGTTGCCGCCTTTTATTGTCGAGGTAAGGAAATGGCCATAATCCCAAGTCTGTCTTCTGACAGTTCCAGCTCGGGCTGTCACAGCCAGCTGTCTTCTCCCAGACAACGCAGACGGGGCCTCTGCCGGCCTCGTAAAGCAAAGGGACTGTCTGAGAAAAGCTTCATTACTCCAGTGCCATGCGAGGAGGGAATAAAGGCACCCGCGTCCAATTCTGTCTGGCCCCCTTGTCTTCAGCTTCTGTTCATTCTCTCCTGCAGTGTTTGGTTAAAACTCCTAAGTGGTTGATGACCTTATGGAATATGATTCCCTAGTCTTGGATAAATTGTAAGATGTATCTCAGACATCAGTAAGTGCCATATTCTAGTTCAAATTATAAATCTGCATAATCAACAAAACTATTAGAAACAAAAGCTTCACAAAAATTCCAAGTGTCCATTACCCAAAAAATGATGATAGAGATGATTAAACAAATGTGTGGTATGCATATATCATGGCATCAAAGACCAAGGAAATATGTGATGTCATCTAACTCTAGCTTCTAAGCATGACAATTTGCCCAAATGAATTTTGAATGCAGTAAGGTTTACCATAGTGGGCCATGTAACATAAATAATAGACTTCTGGTGACGTTTTGGAGCTCTTTATGCTAATTTATATTTCAAGAGATAATGTCCTTTGGATATACTGTCATTTGAGAAACATGGGATAGTTAATGAATCAGTGTGACCCCTAAGCTAAGGTAATAGGAGAAAGTCAACCTTGTAAAAATTACAGGTTCCACCTGGTAAAGAGTTTATCTTCTCTGTTTAGCTCAAGTTAGAGAAAAGCTTACAGTTTAAAAGAGCATTGTAAATTTACGTTTGATTTTCAGTGATCTCAGTTCCTAGTTCCTGGATAAACCAGTGTGGGACGTACGTCCTCTGAGAGTCCTGTCAGCCTGACGCTGCAGTCATGGTTACAGCCCGTTGTTCCAGGTGACAACAATGCTCTCAGAAGCCTTCCCATTACATGGTGGTTTTGAAGTGCACATCAGTAAATGCTTTTGCTATTTTATGGCCAGGGAGAGTCACCACTTGAATCAGAGGCCTTCCATATTAGGTTTTTAGAGCTGTGCTGGGCATCGCATGAGTGTTGGAGAGAAATGGAGGCTGACTGAAGGCAGAGGTCTAGGTCTCTGTGGAGCACAGAGTGAGGAATCCAGTCTGATGATGTCACCCGAGGGTAGCAAGCCCGTGCCTGAAAACTGGCAGCAGCTTATCCCTCCCAGGCCACCTGAGACATTTCCTGGGCTGGAAACAATGTTCGGGGAATTGCCTTCCCTGCCAGATCTACCACACCTTGCCAGTGCGTGGGCGCCCCTCACATCGCCTCACAAATAATTGCAGCCCCACAGCCTCACAGAACCTCTACCAAGAACGTCCCTGAAAGTGGAAAGGAGTCAAGTACTTGTGCTTCAGCAGGCTTCCAGGACGGCGCAGGGCGGAGGTGTGCACCTGCTGCCCGGGGGAGCAAGGCTTTGTCGGGGCACATTTCCTGTGAGTCATTCCCCACGAGGAGAGCAGGGTCCCTGCCTGTGCAGATACAAGGGCTTTGTCAGAGAGCTCTGTGGGGTTTTCTGTTTTGATTTAGGCCAGAATTCCTCCAGGAAACAATGACTAGATCACCTCTAAAGATTAGCAATCATGATTGAATATACCTGAAAATGAAGATTGCTCTGCTTGCTCTACAGCCAATTCACATAAATTGCTTTATTCATTTAGTCAGTAAATATTTAATGATACTGTTAATTTTCAAAGTATTTTTATATGCAGTCTTACTAATTCTTACAACTATCCTTTGAGATCATTGTTTATCCTTTAAGCTTTTTGGTCAAAGCCATCACATCCCAGTATACAAGACCCTGTGATGTCCGGGGAGTCCTTTAACCTGTGGAATTCTGGTTTTGCTCTAAGATTAGTTCGAATATGCGAGCTGGAAAAGGTGTATAGCAGGAAGTTGAACTAATGTCTCACAGCCAACCCACCTCCCTGCCGACTTCTCAGGAATAAGGGACGGGTTCCGAGGTCACTGTGGGGGTGTGACACACTTGAAAACCTTCCCACACACTTGAAAAGCCAGCAACAGATCCAGATCCTTCAGGGTGGCCCACGTCCCAGGGTCCCCAATGAATAAGGGGCGTGGGCAGGTGCTGGGCCAGGCCAGGGCGAGAGAGCCCAGCAGCCAGACTGAGGGACAGGCGATAGGTGTGCCCCTGGTGAGCTGACACAGAGCTCAGAGCAGTGGGGCCCTAGGGCCTGACGGGCCCTGGCAGCAGAGCGGCCTGAGAAGTGGGAGCAGGGGGAGAAGGCCGCGGCTCAGCGGGGTGGAGCGGGACGCTGCGAGCAGAAGGCCCGTCCAGTCGCACCGAGTGCCCTGCGCAGCATGCACACAGCTCTTCCTGGGAGGGATGCGTTTGCAAATCGGTCCAAATATTTCCTGTATGACTGTGTAGTTTGAGAAGTCTTTCTAGATGCTTAGAAAGGAACTCTAGGCCCTACTTACCACCTATTACTCATACCTTTGTTCTTTTTTCAAGAACATCCTCTGATTTTGATTACCCACAAGGCAGGTTGTTTTGAATTTAAAAGACCCCAAAGTAAGATTCTTTTTAAAGAAAAGTGTATTCCTATAAAGAACTCAACTAGTCAAGGCTAAGAAAGTGTTGGTTGGAAGTAAAGCCGTGATTTTAATTATTAGCATAGTGTATGCCTCCAGAGGGCTCGGGAGGAGCCTGTCTTAAGCAGCGATGGCAGCGATTTATTCAGCACACCTTCTTCAGAGTTGCTGGTCAAAGACTCTCCGAGGTGCGTCGCCGACCCCAGACTGCTGCGGTCTGAGGGACGAGGCTTCCGCCTCCCTCATGATCCCAGAGCAGACACGTGTCTGGGGTCCCTGCTCTCTCCCTTGCCTCTCTCCCCTTCCTGCGGCCTTTTGGCTACTTCGTTTCCAGATCACCTTCACCAAGGCGAGTGCAGCCACCAGGGCTCTGGCGTCCGCCGTGGCCCTCCCAGGCCCCCTGCCTGTCAGCTGGCCTCCGAGAGCGCGGGGACGGGATGGGGCTTCCTGACGCACCAGGGCAGCTGTCTGCGGGCGGCCGTTCCCAGGCCCCCCCCCACCCCCGCTCCCGTGCTCACTGTCCCAGCAGACTCCCTGCCCTCTCAGATACGGGAATACGGACTTGTACACTTGTTCAGTTCTGCACTCGCTCCGCACTCCACTACGTTCATCCTCAGATGTAAGATCAGAACAGAAACTACTGGAAGTGCTCTGTTGATCGACTTCAGTCAGAGTGAGGGTCCAGGTCATTTCCTCGTGTTCACTCTTAGAACCTGGATGGCTGAGAGCTGACAGAGTCGGTTTGATCTGTGTAGCTTAACTGACCGTGAATACCTGGTGATTGTCATAAAGTTGCCATCCTAAATGAGCTTTAGGGCATCAATGTCAGTGCCAGTAATATCTGATCATCAGAGTTTCCTCTGTAAGAGGGAGAAAGATGTGAAACAATTTGCAGTTGTCTTATATGAATTTTAAATACCAGTTATGAAGGGAGAGCAGGCATGGTAGGGACGCAGGAGCCCCCGGGAGAGGTCCCCGTGGGGTTTTGCCACCTGCCCCTCCAGGCGGCCTGTTACAGAGCCTGTGTGTCATGGCAGAGCATCGGTCCCAGCCTCTCTCTCTTTCTCTTAATAGCAGTCTTCTCACACATCAGTGATGATAAAAGAATCTGAGGAAAATATAAGCACACTCGATACATGAGAGGACATGATCCTGAAAGCAGCAAGTCAGGACGGCTGTCAAACTCAAGACCCTGCTAATTTGAGGTTCTGGGGGCTTCACACTTTCAGTGAGGAACATACTTTAATCCTGAGCTTTAAATGGTCGAAAGGCTTAGATTCACAAAATGTGTTTCATGCTGAATAATTGTCCTGAATCACAGTTTTTAGAAAAGTAATGAGGAGAGTCAGCTTTATGACTGCATTTCATTCTTGAACTTTTTATCAGTGCGTCCTGCCAGTGGGTTTCAGCCCCGGGCAAGTTCACTATGGAGTCAATGTGACTGAAGAAATGACAGTAGAACATTCTTGGGGTGAAAGGGTTATACCCAACTTCATTCCCATGGTGGCAAGTCAGTCACTAGAATCCCATCCACTCAGAGCAAGTCTGCGTGCAGTAAGCTTCTCTCTGCCTCTGGGCCCCTCTGCCCCTGCAGCCGTCCCAGTCTCTGTTCTCGGCACTGCCACCACTCCAGCCTCTGCTCTGCTCTCCTGCAGCCTTGCAGCCGTGCCACCGTGTCACCCAGAGCACTGGGCGGAGCTCTTTATATAGAGTCAGCACTGCATTGCCCACACGTGTGTGTAGTGAGCTAGCCGACCAGGGTCAGGTGAAAATCCTGGCCACAGGAACCCTCATTTTATCCACACAGTGTCAGAAGCCACTTAGAAGCTCTTATTTCAGGCAAAAAGGAATTTCAAGACATTCCTCCTCCACACTCTTTGGTGGTATGATTAACTTGTAGTTCACTGCAGACAAACTTTCCCCTAAAATGCGACGTAAGGGTACTCATGACAGTGGAGGGTGGGGAGTTTCCTTGAAGCAGACCATGCCTCTTCAGTCCCCAGCATGAAGCTCAACTCGGTCCCGTACTGCACACTCAGGACACGGCACCGTTCCAGCCCCTCGGCGGTGGTGGTTGGCCTCCGGCTTTATCTCCCCTCTGCCACCAAGGCTGCGGGGAGGGGGGTGGTGGGGGGAACAGCCAGAGGGGCTGCGGTGGGCTCTGGGCCCCAGGCGCTGGCCGGTGCTGCTCCTCTGGACCCCGGTCGGCTGCATGCACAGGACGTTTTGTGTGTTCCCTTTGCTAGAGGCCGGTTAAGGTTTTCTTCACTGTACAAACTCCAGCAGGAGAAGAGCTGAACATGTTTAAGGTGATTTCTGAAGTGCTCGGCTTACTCAGTGTGGGAGGAAGAGGAGAAGGAAGATGGTGTGTTCTGGCCCATGACGGCTTCTGTCGTGACACACCCACAGAGAATGCAATGTCTGCTTTCAGAACTCTGAATTAAATCTCTACTGGGTTTTGAGACCTTAGATTTCAGTACAAACCAAACTTCATGTTCACGTTTTATCAATACTGGAGGAAAGTGAAAGGACACTAAAATTTCTTGAAAGCCAGGTTCAACTTAATCCTTTTACACATATCCTTGCACACTTAAGTTGTGTCTGCAGTGAACTATCCTTTTAAACTCAAGTTTATCCTTAAACTTGACAAGAAGTCTGTGAGCTGGTGTTACCAGCCCCATTTTTGAAGACGAGGACAGCCTGGGGCTCAGTGGGTCAGGCGCAGCAGTAAGATAAGCACGAAGAACCAGCCCAGCCCGAAGAGATCTTGGGCATGATTGTTCTCTTTTACTATGTACACGTATGGATGAATTCGCTGAAATTTGTAACAAAATATAATAAATGAACTCCTAACTATTTGTTCAATATCCTTAATTTTAAAAAGCCGTAAGCTCCCTTAATCTCCCCTCATAGTTGAAGGACACCAAGAAACAAGGGCTCTGACGATAAGCAGAGGACGTTTGCCCCTCCGTAGAGCCAGGAAACTTCACCTCCCGGTTCCTGAGACTGAAGCATCCCGCCAGAGCCTGAGTGGGGGCCGCTTGCGAGGCCCACAGCCGGCCTGCCTGCCTCCTGCAGCCTGGCTGCTGGAGGGACCCACTGCCTTACTTCAACCCCCATTCCCCACCAAGAACCCGGAAGATGGGAGGAAGGCTCTTTCCTGACTATAGAATGGCATTTTTTATATGGCATGTTTAGGATTGTGCTAGTACCCACCTAATGGAAGTCCTCCAGAAGAGGACAGTTCTTTACATTCAAAGCTATTTGAAAAGCCTGGGAAGTCCAGTCCATTCTGGGGAAAAGTTGATGTGCTTTTGTCACTTCCATTTCTAATCCTGTCATTGTAATGTGCTGTCTTGGGCTTGGCTCAGAATAGCCAAGTGTTACTCAAAATATGCATCTGAGCTCCTGTTCAGCGCGTGTCCCTAGTCCGATCGCCGTGCCTAGCAACTGTGGGCAGGCAAGGAAAACTCGTGGGAATCCATCTGGCCCTTGCCCCACGGAGAGCCAGGAGGCTGCGGGCTGGCTGTCTGCCTGGCCAGCAGCAGCTGTTTCCCACTGCGTCTCTCGAGGTCTTCACCGCAGTTACCATGGCCTCTCCTCCCTTCTGCCGGGCCTTTCAGGCACGCCAGTCACACCTACGTGTGTTCTCTGCTCTGGAGACCGCTGACTTTCTCTGTCCCCAGAATTCGTCTCTCTCATATCCCCATCAGTTGGAAGGGAACCACATGGTAAAGCAGAAGAGGCAGGGGAAAACCATCTGGTAAGCTGATAGGACAATTGTCCAATGTCTTGAGTTAAATTGAAAAAAATCTATGGATTTCTCATTTTTATACCAAACCTGCTTCTTTTGAAGGACTTACACCTTACAACTTTAAAAACTAGTCTATCAAAAACCATTAATGCTAAAAGTTAAAAAACAAAACATAACACAACAATGACTCCTTTATCCACACTGGATAAGCATAAAGGTGACAATGGAAACCCAAATCATAGCCTCGCCTAGCAAAATAGTCCATGTTGAGGCTATCCACCACATTTTGTGTCCACGGGAAATGTCACGGCCTGAGAAAAGGAAGCAATAATTGCTTTTTAGGGCAGAGAAAGGGAGTCAGTAGGCAATGTCAGTGAAGCTTATGCCAGCCTTGTCCCGACAAGTCAGCCCTTGCTGACAGCGCCGTCGATTTGAAGTCACCTGCCCATCTGCATGAGGTGCCCCTCGAGGCTGGTCAAAGCACGGGCCAAGCAGAGCACCCGGTGCCCGCTGGCCTGGAACTTCAGGGCTCTGACAGCTGGCACCGCTGCACAGCTGAACGCCGAGCTGAACTGCATAGTGAGAAATACAGGCCGCGCCTGGCATGGAAGTCCCTGTGGGTCCAGGACAGGCCGCACCCAGCGTGGGAGCCCCTGCAGCCCGTCGCCCCTGGCAGGGAAGCCCCTGCTGTAAGGCCGAGGCGGTGCCTCCGTTCCAGGCCACACCATGCCTGCTGGTCCCCTGCAGCAAATGCTGGCTCATTTCGTTCATCACTGGCTTCCCAGCTCTGACCCTGGCAACTGGCACCGTGTTGTGTGAGCTCCTGGGCGAGGAGGCAGAATGAATAATTAAAGGCCATCCCTGCAGTTCGTAGTAGGTGGGTGAGTTGGTAGTGAGCCATGATCATTTGAATTAATCTGCTCTGTGGGCTTTCAGATCCGGTTGGGGTGTCAGGGAATCTGTCTATACCATGTTCAGGATATTTACGTTTACTTGCTGACATCTGTGGATAGTAGGATTTTGAGCAGAGCACCTTTTCTTCTGCCTCAGCTGTGTTTGGTATAATTAATTTACTATTATGCTTTGCAAAAAATGTTTACCCTTTGGGATTAATAAAATCAGTTTTCATAATTCTAGGATTTTTGGGAAAAACAGAGAAGACCCCATTGCTTCGTGGAGGGCATGGAGCCCAGCCTCCAGTTAGCCGTGGAATGAGGCGAGGTGGCAGTGGTCTTGCCTGGGCGCCTGGCCGTGGCCTTTTCCTCTACGTGGCATAATTGCCAGCTTTTCCCACGTGTGAGGGTTTCCTCCGTGGCAGTGCCAGCCTTCAAAGTCTGGTGCCTCGAAGTCACTTCGTAGGTGAGCGCAGGGAAGCCAGGCGGCCTCTGGCCGATGTGGCGTCCGCGGAACCGCGCGGGGAGCGCAGGGCCAGGATAGGACCGGCGTGAGCCCGGGGGCTGCGCAGGCGGGACCTGCCCCAGGAGCACAGGAGAGCCCCCCTCGGGGCTGGCCGGCGGGTCACCGGAGGCCATGCGCAGTGGGGCAGGCTCGCCACAGGGCACACGGAGGCCACGGTGCAGGAGGAAGGAAGGAAGGCAGGACGGGGTGCTGGCACTGCCATGGTAGTGCCTTTTGAAGGCGGAGGAGCCGGTGGTAACAGCTACCAGGGCTCCCTCTGTGCAGAGCGCTGCCTGCACCTGACCCCCGCTGCAGCCCTGTCACCCCGTTTCCCGGTGGGAAGCCTGAGGGACAGAAAGGGGAAGCAGGGCCACCCCACAAGGCGTGCTGGAGAGATCTTTCCTGTATGTGAGAGAGAGAGGAACGTTATGTGGACACACCAAATGGGACAGTGTCTGCATTCACTGGGTGCCCAATAAATGCTAGCTGCAGCTGCCTCACATCGTTCCCAGGCTGTCTGCTCAGCTCCAGGCAGTGTGGGGAAGGACAGGAGGCCGCTGCCCTTGCCAAGCACAGCCCCTGGGGAACACAGGGAACAAGCAGTGGTCTTGGGTGAACAAGAACGGTAGGATGGACCCTTAGACTGAAATGTTGGAATTCCAGTTCTGGCATAAATCTTGGTTGGACATACAGGGGAAAATACGCAAAGTTGACTAAGCCAAAAAATGTTTCCCAGATGTTCTGAGATTCCACAGGCACCTCCTGGTGAGTTAGGTCGGAAGCAGGCCTTGTGCCCATTTTATAGGTGGGAGGTCCGAGATCCAGGGAGAAACAGCAGCGCAGCAGGCTGGCCCGTGGGACTGGGCCTCTGCATCCTGAGCTCTGCTGTCCCTGCAGGCCAGCCGCCTGGGCCCAGGGGCTAGGAAATGGCCCAAGTCTGCCTGCCTCCAGCAGTCAGATCCCAGCTCCCCACTCCCAACTATATATAGTAAAGATGGCAGAGAGGAAAAGAGAGTGCCAGCTGAATTTTTTCCACTAAAGCTCATTTTTAACAAATGTGTTTTCTCTGTTCCTACAATGACAGTGTTCAGGGGACAGTCCCCCAGGTCAGGAGGGAACAGCCCAGTTCCTTGTACAGCTGCCGTGTGCTTCTGTGCTGAGCACACCTGGGTCTGTGGTAAATACAATTACACTGCTGTTTGCCTTTTTATTTAATGAGGTGCCCCTCCCCAGCTCCCACGGTCGAGTCTCTGATGTCTGCGGAGAAGGGGCTCTGAGGAGGAAAGAAATCATTTAAACTATGCTTTACTGTTTACTTGGGATAATGTTGAGAGGGAATGCTCTAAGTTCAGCAGAATGTGTGGTTAACTTGTAGCTGTTAGGTCTCTTTGAAGGTACATGCTTTACATTACAATTAGTGATTTTTTAAAATAGAGCATTCCAGATAATAAGGGTGAATGTAGTAACCACATTGTTTTTCTTGTGAAACCTTCATAAGATTGTATATCAATGATACCTTAATAAAAAGAAAAAATCGAGCATTCCATCTAATCTTGTACTCTCTGGCACCCAGTGATGCCCAAATTTTATTACTTTTGTAAATCAGTTTATCTCATTATGTGACTTTGACTTTATGTAATATTAATAGGATGACTGTTCCATTTTTCCCAGGACTGTCCATTTGCCTGTCCAGGCATTTATTGAAAGTTTGCTATATACACATCCTATGTATAACTTGCTTTATCTTCAGGGCCTGGGAGTGAGCTCTATGCAGAACCCCCGGGAAAGATGAGGAAGCAGGCTCAGAGCAGCTAAGTGATCGAGGACACTCAGCCAGTAATTTCGCACAGGAGCTTAACGTGAGAACCTGTGCTCCTGAGAAGGAAACGATTACCTTTAAATCCTAGGTCAGGAGGAGGCGTGTGGATGCAACTCCCAGGAGGCAGAAGGGTCTGATCCGGCTGGGAAGCTCTTTGAGCTCTTGTCTCGCCAATGGGTTTCAGCCCCAGGCAAGTTCACTATGGATTCAATGTGACCAAAGAAATGTTCTTGGGGTGAAAGGGTTATACCCAACTTTATTTCCACAGTGACAGGTCAATCACTAAAATCCAGTTCACTCAGAGTGAGTCTGCTTGCAGCAAGCCGGTGTCTGCCTCTGGGCCCCTCTCCCTGCACAGTCGTCCTCCGCGCCTCTCTGCCTGCACAGCCGTCCCAGTCTCTGTCCTCAGCGCTGCCACCACTCCAGCCTCTGCTCTGCCCTCCTGCAGCCTTGCATCCATGCCACTGTGTCACACAGATCACTGGGCAGGGGTCTTTATGTAAAGTCAATACTGACGTATTGCCCACACATGTGAAGTGAGCGAGGCGACCAGGGCCAGTTGAGAATCCTGGCTACAGGAACCCTCATTTTATCAACACTCCACCCCTACAGGGTGCTCGCCCCTCAGTCTGTATGCCCTCAATCCTCTGCAGTTGTCCCTGTGCAAGAAAGCTAGAGCATTGTAACCAGCTTCCATAATATACAAATAACAAAAATTACAACAAATTATAATAATCCTCAAACCTAAGGAGATCAGTTGCCACCAAGTAGTCATTCTGGCTGTATTCAAACAGTTCTACTCAAAGGAGTTCACCAAAAGGACCATGGGTGGGCCTCACAATACCCACCTTCCCCAGCCTCTCCAGCAGGAAGTCTTGCAGATGCACAGGCCGATCTTGTCCACTCTCTGCCTCTGCTTTGTGCTCAGCGGCCGGAACTGCTGCTCTGGTCTCAGTTGTTGCCACAGCTCCAGGCATCCAGTTTCTTTCTGTCTGCTCTTGCCTTTCAAACCAGCCCACATCTGGGTCCTGGGGCCCTTTACATTCCTCCTTCAAGAAGCAGACGGTATTTCCCTTTGTGCTTGAGCCTGAGGATAGAAGCAGAGCATAGAGTGCTCCGCAGCCTGGGGAGGGGCTGCACCCCTCCTGGGGGAACCCGCGGCTGCCGAGTCCTGCTGGCCCTCCACCAGCTTTCAACCAGCTGGGGCCTCAACCCAGGAGGGGCTGACACCTCCAGCACCGGCAGAGCCTCCACCCCAACCTGTTTGTCAAACCTCCGCTCCTCCATTTCTGGGGCTGACGGCTCCACTACATTTTTCACCTGCCCCACAGCACCTGGCAGCCTGCGTGCTGTTTCTCGTGCCGCTCCTCAGGCTGCTGTTCCTTCTCGTGAGGCTTCCTCTCAGGCTGCTACATCCTTTACTATTTTCACAGTCCTTCGTAGTGATGCCATTACTGTCAGCAACAAAATTTCCTTCTCTTGGAGTGGACCCCAGTCCTCCACCCCTTCCCAGTACCACATGTCCACAGGGGACACTCGAGTGTCTCCCTGTCCATAGATGCAGCTGCTGAACCACTCTTTCCGTGAGGGCAACCTGTTCTTTATCCCTGGTCACCAATGAATCCTGCCGACTATGCCAGTTGTCTTGGCAGTGGGTTTCAGGCCCAGGCTAGTTCACTGTGGATTCAATGCAACTAAAGAAAATGACAGTAAAACATTTCTTTGGGGTGGAAGGGTTATACCCAACTTTATTTCCACAGTGGCAGGTCAATCACTAAAATTCCATTCACTCAGACTGAGTCTGCATGCAGCAAGCCGGTCTCTGCCTCTGGGCCTCTCTGCCCCGGCAGCTGTCCTCTGGGCCCCTCTCCCTGCACAGCCATCCTCTGGGCCTCTCTGCCCTCACAGCCATCCCAGTCTCTGTCCTCAGTACTGCCACCACTCCAGCTTCTGATCTGCCCTCCTGCAGCCTTGCAGCAGTGCCACCGTGTCGCCCAGAGCACAGGGCAGGGCTCTTTATAGAGAGTCAGTAACGATGCATTACTGATACATGTGTGGTCCACTAGCCAGCCAAGGCCCGGCCCATCATGGAAGCACCCAGGGTCGTCCACAGTCCACACTGAGTTTTACCAAGGGCAAGAGATTCAGGCGTTTGGCTTTCCTTTGAAAAAAAATAAAGGTTGGAAGAAGAAAGCTCAGGTATAGGCTAGGTTGAGGAGCATAAACTTGGTGGGCACTGTGAGGACCACGCTCCTGAACTTCCCAGGCAGGCCCCCTTCTCTCCCTGTCTCCGAGGGCCGTTCCGCATCGCCGTGTTTCCATGAGCGTGTGATCATCTGATTTTGTTAGTGAATCAAAGTGGGAACCGAGGAACAGCTGAGCGGCTTGCTGCCGCTGCCTGCCACACGTAGCCCACACGCAGGAGGGCTTCACACCCACTGTGGTGCGTGCTCACGGCTCTGTGCCCCCAGGCTGGCTCGTTTCTAATCAGTCGCTTGGAGTGTGGTGGGAACTTCATCAGCACCCTCACACCAGTGTGGACTTGGGGTTCTGAACATTTTTTTTTCCTACTCTTATTTCTCATAGAAGTAGTTCTGTGTCCAGATGAAAGATGGGTCAAATACCAGGTAGAATCAGCAAATTAACGAATAACCCTATTGATATTCATGGAAGCATACTTGTTTAAGGAAGAGGCTTACTTTAATTGCTTCTTTTTCACATACACCTTAACTTCATCTTACCTTTAATACCATGAAGTGCAGAGATCAGTTAACATGGGGTTTCTTTTGCAAACAAGTTTATTATGTAACATTTAAAAATAAATGTTAGGTTTTTCCAGTTTTATTAAGATTTAATTGACATAAAGTACTAGTTTAAGGTGTACAACAAAGTGATTTGATATATGTAATATTGAAAAATGATTTCACAGTCTATTAATATCCATCACCTCACATAGTTACAGTTCTTTTTTCTGTGATGAGAACTTCTAAGATCTCTCTCAGCAACTTCCACATACACAAAGCAGTTTTATTGCCTGTAGTCGCCACACTGCGCCTCACAAACCTGGGACTTACTTGTGCCCTGTGACCCCCTCCACCCGCTTCGCCGCCCGCCCCCACATCTAAGTTTGTTTGTTTTTCCAGTTCCACATATAAGTGAGATGATATGATGTCTGTCCTTCTCTGACTTGATTCACTTAATGTAATGCCCTCAAGGTCCATCCATGTTGTTGCAAATGGCAGGATTTCTTTCTTTTGTGGTGAATAATATTCTATTATATATATATAGTTAAGCCTTTTAGAATGCTAGAATTAGGGGAGGTGACCCCCCTTGCAGTCAGAAATCTGCACATAACTTTTGACTCCCCCAAAAGTTAACTGCTAACAGCCTACTGTTGACCTTACCGATAACCTAAATAATTAACAGATATTTTGTATGTGATATGTATTATATACTGTATTCTTATAATAAAGTGAGCCAGAGAATGGAAAATCTTGTTTCAAGTTGTCACAAATCTCCAAAATATTTTCCAGTATACTTTTTGAAAAAAATTTGCATGTGAGTGGACCCATACAGTTAAAACCCATGTCGTTCAAGGGTTAACTGTATATACACACATTTTCTTTATCCATTCATCTATTGCTGGACGCATAGGTTGTTTCCCTGTCTTGAGTATTTGGAGCAATGCTATAATGAACATGGAGCACAGATATCTCTTAGAGGCAGTGATTTCATTTTTGTGGATAAATACCCAGAGGTTGAATTGTTGAATCGTATGGTATTTCTATTTCTAAATTATTTTTTTTGGAGAGCAAGGTACAGGCTTTTATTTAGAGATACAGTGAAAGGACAGAGCTCCCGGCTCACGCCAGGAGGGGACAAGAGAGTCCCTATTTCTAAATTTTTGAGGAACCTCATGTTTTCCTTTGTGGCTGCTCCAGTTCAAGATCCCACCAGTGTACACAGGGTCCCCTTTCTTCTGCACCCTTGCCGACCCTTCTCTCTCTCGTTTCTCTTGATGACAGCCACGGTAACAGGTGTGAGGTGATGTCTCATCGTGATTGTGATTTGTATTTCCCTGATGATTAGTGATGTGGAGCATCTTTTCATGTGCCTGTTGGCCATCTGTATGTCTTTGGAAAAATATTCAGTTCCTCTGCCATCTTTTAATAAGATTGTTTTTGTTTTGCAATGGAGTTGTATGAATTTTGTTTTTTTATATGAATTCTTTATATATTTGGGGTATTGATCCCTTCCCAGATGTGTGGTTTGCAAATACTCTCTCCCATTGCATAGGCCGCCTTCTCAGCTCACTGACAGTCCCCTTCGCTGCTCCTTTCTGATCCAGTGTCGTCCCACTTGTTCGCTTTTGCTTTTGTTGCCAGGTTAACGCTAGCATTGTGATGTCTCTGAGCAGAAAAGGCAGCCAGAGCTGCCTGACAGTCATACATCACATCCAAGGATGTTCCGGAAGAGGAAGGGAGGTCTTTCATAGCTTCTTAATGTCAACATCATCATTTTAAGGTCAATCAGATACAAAAATCTTTGGTGGGAACTGCAATTGTGAAAAGTCAAGACTCTTAAGAATTTGATTTCTCCTGTCTGTTCACCATAACACATGCATATGCCAAGAAATATGTAGAGAGCAAAAGTTTTAGGAGTATTAACTGTGCTTTCTTCAATGTACCTTCTTCAGGGAACAGTGAGTATTACCTTCTCAATACTTTCCACATTGGTGCTACTGACCAGAGAATTAAAATGGCCTGGGTGTCACTCCCCTTCTGCTGATGTACAGCAACTCCTCTGATCAAAGCAGCTCCCTCCTGAGTTGCTCACTGAGAATTAACTCTGATTATTTAGAGCGAAATGTCAGGTTTGAAGAAGTTTTCCTAATAAGGAAGAATGATGTAATGTCTGAGGAGGGGGGGCAGGTTCCCTCATCTGCTTTATTTATATTAACTGGATTCCAGGGGGAAATGTGCTTCCAAGCAGGAGAGCCACTGACTATATTTAGCTGAGCTAGGTTATTAGTGATACCAGGAGACTTTCTTTTTTCAGCTACAGTCTCGTCGTGTACTAGAAGATGTTTTTCCAGGCGTCTTGTTTTTATAAAGTTTGATCAAGCACAAATAAAGCTTCTGTTAACATTTTACCATTTGCTTTGCAGATGAAGAAGGTACCTGTTGTACTCTCTCTAACTTGGCAGGTTTTCTCTGAAATACTGTTTCTTGGGTAAAAAGATAGACACATAGTGATAACACCATGGTGATAAGATTGTATTGTCTCAGAATGGACTTTAACAGGAAGGCAGTGGCACGCCTCTTAGAAGTACAGTGATACATGATAAAGAGCCGTGTTCGTCCACTGTCCAGCGGTCTTTGATCTAGATTCCCCCCTACCCCCTAAACTTACTCTAAAAATAGTAATAGTCTGTGCTATTTATTGTTTTTGTACTTCTCCACTAAGACTTTTACTTAAACATTTTTGTAGTCTGGAGAAAAAATCAATTTGTAGCCTTATGCAAAACCTCAGCTTTGTACCTTGATCATTCCCTCTTTTGTGGACATGTTACATCACTTTTGCTCTGTTGCACGGTCCAAGGCTTACAGTGTATTTCATGCAAGACCTGTGAGAAAGTCTGAGAAACAGTCTTAGAATTTAAGTTCTGATATGACTTGCCAGGAAGTCAGCAAATAAGTTGGAAAATGAGGAAGAATTTGGAGGACAGCTCCTTGCCACTGTCATGGACAAATCCATCACTGCTCTCCTGTGATCTCAGCCCCTAAAGACCAAGTCCTCAGACTCCAAGCTCTGCAGTGACTCCTGTCCAGGAGAGCCCCTAAGGGATATTGACTAGGATGGAGACAGCAGCCCATGTGAGAAGTGGTGGGGGAGCCTTTAGAAGCACTGTCTGGTGGGAATATGTGAGCCGAAAATACAGGCCACTCAAGCAGTTTTAATCCATTAGTACTCATCAAAAAGGAGAGAGAAATAAGTGAAATTAATTTTAATTATGTGTTTTAGTTACCCAATATATTGAAAATGGCATTGTTTTAACGTGTAGGTAATATAAACATTACTAATGAGGTCATTTTTTCCACTCTTGAGATAAATCTTCAAAATCTGGTTTGCATTTTATACTTACATCTCAGTTTGGATGAGCCACATATCCAGTGCTCAGTAGCCACATGTGGCTGGTGGCTACCATATTTGGACAGCCCAGGTCTAGAGGATGTAGAATTAGATATGCACATTCCTACACATTCCTTTACCTCCCAAGTCAGTGTGGCAGATAATGGTGTTGAGTCTTTCAAATGGTCATCTCTGTCTTCTAATGGCTGGAAACTGCTGCTGAATTTACAGACCATATACACAGGAATGAGAGCCAATCCCAGGAGTAGAAATGGCGTTAATGCAGTGCAGACACATCTGCTGAGTACCTACTATGTGTCAGGGGCCCCCCTAGATCCTGAATCACAGCCGTGTGTACAACTGGGAAGAAAAGTCCCCTCCGTAAGGTGCTGGCCACCCAGGGCTGGAGCCAGGGGTGTGGTGAAGGCCTGAGCATTCAGGCAGAAAGCAGAGAGAGAGATAGAAATGGGATGATTTCGTGGGTAAATGCTGTGAAAAATAGAGCGGGATGATGAGCAGAGCAAGATGGGAGTGTACACCCCGCACACTTGGGCATTAAATGGGTCGCTTAGGAAGTGAATTGGACTGACAAGTGTAAAGGGGATGTACTTCCTGTAATTATCAAAGAGACTGACGAGATTCTCATTTTTCTTTAAAAGAGAATTTTATTAGTTAAAAACACCAGTACTCAAAGAAACAGAAGAAACTGTTACTCTGTACTTCAGATAACATTTCAGTACCCGGCTCCAGATGACATCTTTCCCCCAGGATACAACCGCCAACATAGCTAAAATAGGCCGTACGGCCCAGATAATACCACACAGCAAGGCCGACAGCTTAGGAGACATTTGTATGTTGGTTTTAACTGAGGCAAACAAATTAAATTTTCCAACCGTTTCTTTCAATAATTGCTTACGTGAACTTCAAAACTGATGACTACCAAAGATTGCAGTCTCAGCTGTGTACAGTGAATGTTGTCAAGAGTGTGGAACTAAGCAATCTAATAAATGTATACAGTGTGAAAGTTTTGTATTTAGAAGAATCTGGCTCACGGAGCAGCAGATCCCCCCCAGGGTCTGTGTGCCTTTATGCCGGGCCGTCTTGAGGGGGGCACAGGGAGGAGAGTGGGGCGGCGCTCCGTTGATGCTGGCCAGGACCTGCATTGGGAGAAAAAGAGTTTTCAGTGGGCTCTTGTCGCTATGTTTTGCATTTTGAGGGACAAAAGTTTTAATTTTAATAAAGTCCAATTTATCAATTTTTTTCTTTCATGGATCACAGTTTTGGTGTCTTATCTAAGAAATCATTGCCTAGCATGATCACATAGATCCTCATTTCTTTTTGAAATTTTATAGTTTTAGGTTCATATTTAAGTCAAAGATTCACATGAGTTAATTTTTTATAAGGTGTGAATTATGGGTAAAGTTTACTTTTTTTGAATACTGAAATCCAATAGGGTTTTTTTTGTTGCATGTTTTTTATCATGTGCACTTTTAGATACAGAATTTCAAAAAATACTGTAAAAAAATGTCTGCCGGTATTGGTTATGATTATGAGTTCGATTTTAAAAAGAAAAAGCTTTGTTATAACTACTATACCAGTTTTCAGGCACTATCATTGTGTTTTAATTCTTCGAGCCAAAAAAGTTCAATTCTGTTAGTCAAAAACACTACGTTGATGCCTTGGTGTTCCACCCAATTTCTTAGAACTTGATGACAGTAATTTATTATGGGATAAGAACCTGAAAATGTTACAAGCCGTTTGTCAGGGTGAATTTGAACTAAATCCATGAGCTAAAGTACAAAGGATTACAGGACAGTTTCTAACTTCAGGAGAGCACGGACATACTGGAACTCGCCTGGAAATGCAAGGACGGGTACATCTGCACTTCCCACAGCTCTGTAGGGAGTGGAGTGGGGGAGCTCCTCAGGCCTCCTAGGCCAGGAGTGGACCCTGCCAAGGGCGAGTGCTGACCTCTTTGACCCCTCAGCAGCTGGTCCTCCGCCTGCTTCCAGTGGGGGCGGGTCTCCTGCTGACATTACAGGTCTTCTTTTTGCTGGGAGCACCGTCCAGCACAAGATCATACGTGAAAGGTCAAGTTAGGAATAAAGAATAACTGAATATACTCGGGACTATAGTCCTTAGATAATAATTTTATTGTATTTAAACTTGAAAATATGGATTATGCTAATGTCACTACATCTAATCATCTGTGGATACTGTGTACACACACGTACACAAATGACATGGCTGTGGACGAGCATGTAGACTATCAGACAGGTGGCCCTATGTTATTGTGGAGCTGGGGCTCACTCCTCACTCTTGGGAAAGGAGTAGCCCCAGTTGGAACCTGGCTGATTTGGGACATAGTTTTCCTTTGTTCTTTGGGATGTTTATCTGTATTCCAGTTAGAAATGACTTCTTGGTTTAGTCTTTAGTGAAAGCAGTCCGTGCCTCGATGTCTTTGCTTGAGAGGCTGAGTGAAAAGGCCTTCTTCCAGCCTGAGCCCTGTCGGTGGCCTCCTGTGTGCTTCAGTACCTGGCTCTCTGCTGGACAGGGCGGTCCGGCTGCTTGCATCCTAGGTTCTGGGAATCTCCTCAGTACGTCATCAAGCCACTGACATACTCTCTCAAGTGGCTTTTTCCGTTATGGGTTTTAGATTTTAAAAAGAATAATCACATCCATATGTATCTATATTTTCCTAAAGGAAGGGCCACCTGATTATAAAATGTTAAGAGTATCATCATAAAACCCCATGTGGTATGCCACAAACTCATTATTTACATGTTTTGGGAAAGATTAATAAAGTACAGTAAAATAAGCCCAATACTATGGCTAAATGTACTATAAAGTTTTCTTCTTTCACAAGGCATTCTGAAACGTCACAGGGTTTTTATCACAGTGGAGGTGGTCAGAAGTGCCGTAGTGCAGAAAACACCATTGGATTGAATGCCAGATAAACCACTCTCTGACTCTGCACAGTCATAGAACCATGCTGGACACTTCACATATCCATGAGGAATTCCTCCCATTTTTTTCATAAGTGTAATTACATTAAACAATCGGATTGTTCTATCTAGGAGTTATTTTAGCAGTTTCGGTCGCAACTCAGGGAGGGAACCTCATTTATTACAGTTCCTTCCAAGACACCCAGAGATAAACTCCACTTACTCTCCGAAGGGCTGGATATGCCTCGTGAGGGAGAGGCCAGTGATCACCATCATTGCTGCATCTCATCCTTTGGCCTCTGAGGAATGTCAGGGTCAGTTGGTCATAAGCTAAAAAGGGTCAAAGACATTTAAGATTCACAATTCTTTTCCACAGTCACAAATCTCTTAATTTCATGCCGCTAAGCTCCATCTCTTGAGCTTTTGCCAAAATGCATTTCTGAGTTTCAACAGGAACTTCTTTCCTCTGTGGATGAGAGGTTGGAATTGGAGCCTGGTAATCAGACAAGGCTTGCATTTGCACTGTGGAACCCTTGGCTTACACATTTTGGCCATTAACATTAAAACTAGCAGTGGTTGACCTCTGAGAGAAAATAAATTGCTCTGAGTACCCAGGTCCAGCTGTGCATTCCTTTCATTTATTTAGTCCTATGAGATTGAAATATGTAGAAAATGTTATTGGCAGCTTACTGTTTATTCAGAAATGTTATTTAGTTCTTCAGTGATAGGCCTATGTTAATAGAAACCTAAAAAGTCATCTTTATAAGTAAGTGTTGTTTATGAGCACATGAAAGATACAGTTTTTTAGAAATTCCTGTTTCTTTAGTGGTACAGTCTTTTAAGAGATGGGGCAACATAACAAATTAATAATATTCACATATCCAATCTTAAAAGACCAGACAGTAGACTTTATAGTTTGGAGGAACTTTAAAGCATATTTAAAACTAGCCCAGCTTTGTATTTCACTGATCAGAAGCTGGGCCTCTCAGCCAGGGTGCACAGATTCTGCCAGGGAGGCACTCAGCGGCCCAGTAGAGATGCTAAAACGGCCGTCGGGGTTCCAGAAACAAGGCCGTTTCTAAGAGTTCACTTCCAGCTGTTTGGACATTGTTCTTTCTTTTTTCTACAGTGAGAATCTTATTCAAGGAAGGGTGTGAAAGAACTTACAGGCATGTAGGAAGTGCTGTGCTGTGCAGCTCTGTCGTAGTACTTATTACTGTCAATGTGACATGTCTCTTAAGTCTTCTCAGAAATTTGGATTCACTTCTAACTTGTAAAATATGCACTGGGAATCTTCAGAAGTCAGCCTCATCTGCCAGTCCCCACACTGCCGTGTTGGCCCTACCTACCGTGTGTAGCTGTGACCAGGTAATGTTTAGTTAGTACAGATGGAGCATTTAATAGCCTGTCAACGGAATGTGCTGCATATCCTGAAATGAGACATCCTGGGAGCAAACTTTTAGTTTCAGACCAACTCCTTCAAGCCACTTTGTGTTTTCTTACAGTTTATCCAATAATAAAAGTTTGTAAGCCAAGCCTGTTGGACATAAGCATTACCCTCCTGAAATCATGCCTACGAAATGCCTTCAGGAGCAGCCAGGCTGTCTGTATGGGAGAGACATAGGGGACAGGAGCGACACAGTTAGAGCCAGTCTTGAGTGGGGCCCACATAAGGAAGGCCTTTGTGGTGGGGGCAGCCAGGGCACTTGCAAACGCCACGCGTGCCCTGCTGCCTTGGGGGAGGCCACGCACAGCCGCCAGCGCCAGCCTGGGCACACTGTTTCCAGCTGGGTGACCTTGAGCAACTCGTGTATACCTTTGAGCCTCAGTTTCATCATCTGTAAAATGGAGATAATAAAAATGGCCCATGCCCTGGTGTTTTCCTAAAGATCAGATGAGTTAATGCAGATGAAGCACTATCAGAGGGTTTGGCGAGTCAGCTGCTGCCATCGGTGGCCACAGTAGGTGCTGCCGCCAATGGTGGTGTGATGGTCACGGTTAGAGTCTTCAGAGGAGGGCTTCTGGGGACTTCAGACACAGGAAGGGATGTTCTCAGGCTTCTAAACTCTAGCTGCTAAGACAGTAACACTATGTCTTCTTTCATGATGTGACTTCTTTACATGTAAGCTTCTGGAATTTTATGCATTAAGAATTACATGTTCTCAGAATTTTACATATTTCAAACATTAATTTTTTTATATGTAGAAGGTTAAAAAGTATTCAAACTACAGGTAGAGAAGACGGTATGGTGCAGAAATAATAGTCCTGTCCACCTCCTTCCAGTGTTACTCTCTGAAGATAGACACTTTCAGCCCTTTGTTGTTAGTCTTTCTGATGGATTCTTTCACAGCTCTGAGCAGTGCACATGTGCGTTTACTGGTTCATTTATTGGCTCATCTTCCAGCAGTGCTATTGGACGAATGTTTAATGTTCTGCCCCAAGATGCTCCTGTCAGGCCTTTGGCACTAAGTAGCCAATGACTTTGTGCAGTTACTTAATCTGTTTCTATTTCCATATCTGTAAAATAGGGAAGTTAGGCTGGCTTGTCTCTGAGGCCACTTTCTGAAAGTGAGAGAGCATCTGAACCAACTTATGCAAAAAAAAAAAAAAAAAAAAATGTCTGGGGGTGCATGTGTACAGAGAAGTCAGAGATAAAACTGGCCGGAGGGTCATCTGGATCCAGGTGCAGAGATCGCATCCCAGTCTGTCTCTCTCTGTCTTCATCTCTCGACCACGGCATCTTTGCATGTGTTGGCTTCCTGTCTGCAGGCTCTCCCATGGCAGCTGGCAACCA
Source organism: Manis javanica (assembly GCF_040802235.1). Classification (NCBI taxonomy): domain Eukaryota; kingdom Metazoa; phylum Chordata; class Mammalia; order Pholidota; family Manidae; genus Manis; species Manis javanica. The sequence continues at coordinate 217,430,440 of NC_133158.1, read as the reverse complement.
TGAGGGATGCTGTCCGAGGGCAGCAAGACACACTGCCCTTCCACCTGCAGGATGGACAGATCCTGCCCAGCCTGGCCTGGCCCCTGTACTTAAACCTGAATGACCTGCTGAAGCCATATGTGATGGCTGATCCAGGGTCTCACGCAGGCCCGCAGGAGTAGAGTAGACATGGGGCCTAGAGGAGCGGGCAGTGCTTTTACCAGCAAAGGGAGCTGTATGGACAGGTGTCCGTTCCTCTTGTTTCAGGAAATGTGATTTAAGAAGGAGTGCATCCAGTTCTTCACCTGCTAATGAGTCATCATTTGATTTGTGAATCTTTCTGCCATATTACCAACCAGTGTCCTTGCCCTCCTTCCAGAGATAAAGCCTGTCTTCCACCTGCTCATGCCCTAACGTGGTCGCAGCCACAGGGAGCTCCTGCAGTGCTTCCACAACACTTGAAAGCAAGTGCAGACAGCAGCCTGGTGTCAAGGCAGACCTGAGTGCCTCGGGTGCCAGCCCCCAGCAGGCCTTCGCTGCAGCCTTGTTAGTAATGCAGGGCTTTTCGGGGCACACAGGGAACCACTGCCTGCTCAGGGTGGGGCCCACCTCTGCTATCTCAGGACACAGTCTGTGCTCGGACAAACTGGCTGGAGAACGCTGCAGTGATGTAAGAATGGGCCTCTAAAGGAAGGAACTGCTAGAGATAACGGAAGTTCTCACGTGCACAGAAAACTTCCCTGAGGCCCTTTCCTCCAGGTAAACATAAACTAGAGGCATTTTTGACTAGTAACCAAATAAAGTGGAAAGTGGGCACTGTGCAGCCTACCAGAGCCCGGGGCATGGGGGGGCACCACCAGGTTCACATACAGTTCAGGGAGGGGAGCTTCAGGGTTTGGACAATTAAAAGCTGGAGCTGTAAGTGCTGCCCTATAAGAGCTCTGATGGCTTCCCTGGGAACATTCTGCACCGGAGGGTGCCTGGCAGCCTTTTCACGGGTGTTCAGTGACATCTCTGTTCAGAGCACTGTGTCGTCTCCAAGAGAACACAGCCACCACCGCCTGGCTCCGGAGAGCTGGCTTGTCGTGTGAGATGGGATGTCACTGCCAGACCCCCACAGGGCCTCGTGGGCCAGACCAATTTGGTGGAGGGAGAGACCCTCCAGATATAACGAGGGAGGGCCTGGAGAAGGGGCAGGCGCGGGATGGCACAAAAGGTGACTCAGTGCCAGGAAAAGGCCAAAGCTAGGGACACCCAGCCTGATTTGAAGAAACAGGCGGACACACAATGGTTGAAGATAAGGAGTTAGGATGGTTTGGGGCCAAACTGGGGGACTCAACATGAGACCAGAGGAGAAACCAGCTGGGGGTGGAGGAGGCTGTGCGCCAGACCTGCCACATGAGAGGTGAAGAGGTGGTGATGTCTGGGAGCAAAGAAGTGTAGGGACTGGGGGTGAGGGCCCACAGGCCAGGGTGCAGACAGGCAGGGAGCCAGGGCACGTGGGGGTGGCGCCCTGGGGTGGGAGGCCACGGGCAGAGGGTCAAGCACCACAGGAGGGACTAGCATCCCTGTGGGGACCGGAGTTGACAGAAGAGAGGCTACTGAGCCGCTGACAGGTCACAGCTCTTCGAGGAAGAGCCACGTGCAGCCCAGCCCCCACCAGGACCGCCGTGAGACTGCGGCGCCCACAGCCACTGCCGCTCAGTTATGGACTGAGTTTATCTGTGTGGTGTGTCTACAGGTGGACACAGCTGAGGTTGACCGATTAGGTGATGATTTCTCACAGTATAATATATCCTTTCATAAAGAAATTTACTGTGGAATATTTCAGTTTGTCTTCTAAGCTATTTCCATTTATTATTTCTATTTTTAATTTAAAATCTATTTCTATTTATCAAAAAAATGACATTATTTTTAAAACAGTTGAAATGGATATGAGACAGCATATGCATAAGGGTCATATTTGTTTGCGAAGGTGCACTACACTTGGACACGGTTAGCTGTTTACAAGCTCCTTTACAGGTAGTTCTTTATAATGTTTAAATGTTACTGGGTTAAAGATTAAGAGTCATAAACTCTAAAAGCTTATTAGGACCGTACAGAGATTACATTATACATTTCTATTTTAAAGTTGAGGAACTGGGCCCCATAGAGAAGTGAATTAGCTAGTGGCCGAACTGTAGCTGACCCATTTGAACATTTCTTTGTGTGGCTGACTTTGTTCTCACCTGTAAATAACCTGGTGATAGAGGCTTTAGCTGCAAAATCTGTATCCCTGAGAAAAAAAGAAGCCTGCGTTCCTGAATGCCAGAGAGCTGAGGGAGCCCCAAGTTCTGTGCTTTAAGAAATCTGGGGATTCATTAAACTCAGAAAATATACGTGTGAGGAGAGAGGGGGATATTGGGAGATAAAATGTTAGGAGGGGCAAAGAAGTGAGAGAATGACTACTGGTCCTCTTAGGGGAAATAAAGCCATGTGGTGGGTAGGCAATGGGTATTTCTTTTGAAAGATACGACACTTTGCCCTTAGTAATAATTCATTCTTATGACTACAAATTGCACCCCCATTTTAGATAGATTCAGTTCAGCAAACATAAACTAACGGAAATAACCCAGCAGGGAAGGCTCAAGTCTCCCAATGATAACATTGAAATTTGAGGACACATTTATCATAGGAAATCTTAAAATATGCCAAGACCTCTGTTTCATTGGAAGACCAAAAAAAGTCAAATGACAGGTCCATCTTTTTCACCTGTTCTTTAAAACCTTGGAAAAATGCCATGCGGAAGACTTGAAGGTCCTTCAGCCCCCTCTCACAGGGAGCTGCTCTTTGGTGCCTCAGTTAGAAATGAGATCACTGAATTTGCCTCCAGCATTGACAAAAAGGGTTGGAAAACAGATTTTTTTTCTTCAAACATGTACTTTGTCAAGAATTAATACCAAACATTTTCAGTTGGGAGCAGCCCATATTCTTTTAGTGTCCACTGAGCATTGTTTTTATAAGAATCAGTAGCTAATATCTTCCTGCTGTTGTCATTGCCCTGCACAGCAACATAAATGAGAATTATTTAAGGCATTTAACTGATGTGGAGTTGATGCTTACAGAGCCTGACCTTACATTCCTCCCTGCAAAAAAGGCCAAGGCTGAGACCAAGCTCCTCACCAGACCCTTCAGGCTTAGAGATCCCGACGGCAGACACCAGCCACGTACAGTCTGTGCCTGGGTACGGCTTCGTGGGGACCTCAGCACGCAGCCTTCACAAGCCAAGTGATCGTTTGCCTCCCGGAGAGCCGGGTCTCCATGGACCTCCCAGTGGACCATTCTCTGCATCGGGGAGACCAGCTTTGGGACTCAGGTTCTAAGGCCTGGCTTGGGTTGGTGTCGACCCTCATCAAATCAGCACCTCCCGACCTCTCAGGCCTGTTCCCCGAGCTACAGGAGGGACAGAGCGATCCTGTGATGCTCCAGAGGCGGTCCCAGGAGGATTATGAATCGGTCAGCAGTTGCTCCCTGTCTTGCTCAGAGCACAGCGGGTGACTTCAAATAGAGATCGACTTCATGCATTAAGACAGAGCTACTGTGTTTCTGCAGCAGAGCCAAGTCAGATCTGATTGTAAGTGGGAAGGATGAGTCGTCCTAACAGACTTTGTGCTGCTGCGACGAGGTCACTTCTTCCTTGAACCTTCCTACATCACTGTGTTCAGTCCTGGCTCCATCCAGGGAGTCAGTGTGATTCATGAAAGGCTCAGAGGGAACTGAAGATCAAAGAATGGGGCTTTTATTCAGAAACCTATGTCATTTTGCTGTACATGTGACACACACATTCCCAAGCAGTCGTCAGTTTGATTTTAACATTCTCTTGTTTATGGTGCTTTGTGGAAAATCCCAAATCTTTATCCCTGCCCTCTCCCCCAACCTTAGGGAGATGGTATTTAAATTAGTAGTTGTTTTTGCACTTATAACCTCCCACAAAACCATGCAATACATTCTCATTTGGCTTACATTAACTAATTTTTATGGTGTAAGTGATTGTTCTCAGGATTGTGATTTTATGCCTTTTACCAAGGGGGCAGGAAGTCCGTGCCAAACAGAGCAAGTTGTTGGATATTGACCCTCATTGAGCGGATCTCGTTTCTCTGAGAGGAAGACAAATTGAAGCATGAGTAATTGAACAAGAACAACTTTGAAGTACCAATATGCAGATTCAGAGATGGAGCTTAGTCAATACTCCCTGGCCAGAGCCCAGGAGGAATTTCATATTCCATCTATAAATTCCGCCATCAGTATGTCGAGCTCTCTCATACACCTGATCCTGTGTTAATCGCAGCCAGAGAGAAGGATGCTGTGGGAACGTCCAGCAGTGTACCCCCTAATTTACTTACCTACCTTCATCAGGAAATTCTTACAGTCCCCCAGGCCAGGGTGGGCCCCTCCTTCTGGAGTCCTGCCTGCGGAGTATCCCTGAGGAACCCAGCAGGGTATGGACACTGCAGCCAGAAAGCAATGTCGCGGTCGTCGTCATTGACAGGAACGTGTCTGCCATAGTAGTGGTGGTGTGTTGGGTGCTGAGGGTGCTGACTCACAGCCCTGCCTTCAGAGTGCTTGTAAACAGCAGGACCAGGGAGCATGGGTCAGAGGGCACAGAATCACAACTCTTCATCATACAAGGGCTTCCGTCTCATACTAACGTATGTAAACCAACAGCAAATTTATTCTGAAGTCACAAATGTTTTCCAGCTTCACGATCCCAAGTTTCTCTAGACAATTATAAATACTCTATTGTATGAGCAGTGAATAAATTACTTTTTTACAATCCAGATGGTGCTCCAGAGAGATGTAGTGGGAATTTCCAATTTACATAAAAGTTATTTTCCAGAAGTTTACTTTCACATCTTATTTTGAGCTTGGGTGGCAGTCCCTCAGAGAAAAAGTGGTATGTAATAACTAACATTTTAATAAACCTTTTTTGTCTGCTAAGCACTTTGGAGAGGATGATGTAGCACAAGGCTTTCTAGCCGACCACACAACCTGTGGGGAATTTTACAGGGAGATGGTGAAACCCGCCGCCCACCAGGGTGTGGTAGCTGAGTCAGCCCAGGGCCAGGCACCGGCTTGGAGCTGCCCTTCCTCTCCCTCCCCTGCCCTGGCTTTGTGAGTATAGGAAGGGCCACTCCTCGCAGTGGGAACAGGTAGGAGGAAAAGCCCAAAACTTGCTGTAAGTCGGACATCGTCTCTGATTTGAAGAGGACCAAGGACTGATGTGGTGGTTCAGCTGCGGAGCATTTCCTGAGTCATACTGTGCTCACATAGTCCTCAAAGTGACCCACAGTCAGCAGCTGGCAGAGCTGGGCTCCAGCCCAGGGCTGTACTGTGTGATCTTTTTCTCCTGTAGCACACTGCCGCTTGGCTGGTCACTTTTTCCAAGGCTGCTCTAATCCCTTAGCAGGAGAGATTACTGCATTGGAAGTAAATTGGTTTCTGCTGCTCCATTTACCCCTTTCAAATCTAAATGTTTGTCCCATCCAGCCATCTGTAAAACTGTTCTTGTTAAGAGCTGTGTCCAAACCAGGGGGGAGCTCCTGATGTTTGGTGATGTAGGAGGGGAATCCATGAGGTCAGTACTTACATGTTCCTGAGCTGCCAGGAACCTCTCATCTTTGCACCATTTCTCTCTAAAAAGAATCAAGTCTGAATTCAGATCGTCTTACATATGTAAATACTTAAAACCTTGACTGATGATTCAGATCTAAAGGCCCCGGATGGGAGGGCTGCAAGGAGGCATATGAGTGAACACAGTCCTTAGGAGGGAAATACGGCCACAGATTTTTAAAAAATCTCTTTGAAGATCAGGTTCTTCTGTGGTGACATGCCTGTGTAATGCAAGTTGCCAGGAACAGACACAGGTCTAACTAGGCTCTGCCGGTAACTTGCTCTGTGACCTTGAACAAGTTACTGAAATTTTCCTCATTTGTAAATGGGTTGACAGTTACATAACAAAAGGTCATAGACGTCTCATTTTCTTACGTATTGAAACCTTTAGAACTGAAGGAGGGGGTAAGAGGGAATTTCTGAGACGTTTTGAGCTGCGAGTGAGGTGGGGAGAGTAGTGTGAAACTGAAGACTAACGGACTTTAATGATGTACACACAAAGTGTTGTACTTGGGACTAGGGCTGTCTAGAACTCTCAATATTTACCTAACTTTTCAAACTTTACACAGTATTTCCCAGGAGTTAAATTCATTTTCATTTTCAGAGAAGGACAGAAGTTCTTCATCAGAGTATATCCTAGGAACCAAATCACCCTAATGCCTCTTCATTACTTGTGAAGTGCTACATTAACAATTTCTTGAACTTATTACTAAAAGCAGCCCTCGGCAGCTTTAAGCCCACTTGAGTCAGCAGACTTGGTGCTCCCTGTAATGGCTGGGTGAGCAGGCTTGATCCCATGCAGAAAGTCGGAGCCAAGACAGTGGTGCTCTGGGCATTCCTGCCCTGGCTTCAGAGACTGGCTTCTCAGGAGCCACAGCCTGTTCCTGGGGCAGAGAAATCCTCAGACCAGCTGTGGCCCGCAGTTCGGCAGCAGCTCCTTTGAGGAAGGCCAGACAGATCACTTGGGCTGGTGCACTGGTCGGCTGAATGTCGGTGGTGATTCCAGGAATAGGATACATTTTGCCATAGCCAGGCCATGAGAAAGAGAGAGAAAAGGCAGGGACATCAGAAAGGAACATTTGGGGATTCAGAACGAGAATGGTGGGTGACAGGGTCAGAGCTGGAGGGTGGTTTTTACGGGTTCTATTGCTGGACCAGTTCTAAGTACATGAAAGCGGGAAGACATGTGCTGGAGAGTTGACCCAAACCCCAGACGCCTGCAGCCTGAATCTGGTTGAGCCCAGCAGGGGCCTGGCTGCTCTGAAAACACTGAAATTAAGTGCCACGGTCCCCCGAGCTCTTGATCGATGCTCTGCACAGATCAGGCATATAGAACTATCTGACTACTCTCTTCAGTTCCCAAGAAGGTGTTTGTTGCTCTTTTTACAGATTTAAGTGTAATCACTTTACTGTATGATTACAGAAGGGAATAGAAGACACTGGGAAGGAATTTACGACTGCTTTGCTGATGTTCCCACATTTAATGATACTGTTAACAGATCTAAATCTTTTAACTTTTTTCAGCAGCTTTAAATCCTTCTACTGCATTGAGTTCTGAAAGCTTGATTTTGAAGATTGAATATGTTTGGATAGGAAGTTTTGGGATTTTTGTCTTTTAGTTTTAAAAGGTTTAGCATTGCTTTGGCTCTCCAGGGATTTGTTCCTGTTTTAATTGCTTGTTATAGTGCCATCTTCTGTTGAAGTTTATTTTGACAGCTATTGGTTACTATCAGATGAAGAAAGGAAAAAGATGTAAAATTCAGCTAAACAGGAAAGCTTCTGTAAAATACAGTAAGATTTTATGTAATTGCTAGCTAATTACTAACTTCCTCTTCAAAAATTTAAATTCAATCTTCTAGATGGAAAATACTTGAATCAAAATTGACAAGGTTGACTGACTACGTGTTAAAATGTCATTTGCATGTGTTTAGATATGCCGCAATATATTAGTATGTATTAAGGTTTGTATAAGTAATCGGCAATGCAGGCTTTACTACCAAAACTGTGGGTATAGAATATTTTGTATCTGTTTTTGGGGAACAATTCAGAAAGTGGATCTTCCCCCCAAAGCTAGCCTGTGGTATTTCTTGATTGCAGAGTTGACAGCACTGAAACAGGCAGTTTGGACGAACCTAAATCTGGCAAAAATACCTTAAATCGTGTTTTCGTTTGACTTCCTCAAAAAGCTGGCTACGGACGAGGCTGAGCCCCGTCCCGGGTCCCATCCCGCCAGGGTCGCCGCCGCGGGCGGAGGCGCAGCGGTGGGGCGCCGCCGGCCCGCGTTCAGCCAGCTGTCCTCTCTCTCTCTCCCCACAGGGACCCGCTGACGCTGCAGCTCCTGCAGGACCGCGCGCGCCGGGACCAGGAGGCGGGCGCCGCCGCCCCGCCGTCCGCCGCGCCCATGAGCGCGCTCGCCCCCCGCGCCGCGGCCGCTCCGCAGCCGTCGGGCGCCTTCAAGTACGCGCGGCCCAAGCAGTTCATCGCCGCGCAGAACCTGGGCCCCGCGACCCCCACGCCGCCCATGACCCCGACGACCCCGACGTCGCCCACGACCCCCGCGCCCTGGCGCTGCGCCCGCGACTGCGGAGCCGACGCCGACGCCCCGTGGTGCCCGTCCTCGCCGTCGCCACCGCCGCCGCCGCCGCCGCTCAGCCCCACGGCTGCGTTCCAGGGGCCCGACGCGTTCCCGCCGCCGCCGCCGCCGCTCCCGAGCGCCAACGCCGCCCGCCCCGGCCAGACGCCCGCCGCCTTCCTCAGCGCCCTGCTGCCGTCGCCGCCGCCGCCGCCGCCGCCTCCCGTCAACGCCCTGGGCCTGCCCCGCAGCGTCACCCCCGCGTGAGTGACAGGCGCGCGCCCCGCCACGGCGCATCCGGGCCCCGCCCCCGTTTCCTCGGGGCTGCCTACGTCATCCCCTCTCGGCCCTGCGCCGGAGCCGCTCGTGCCGAGCGTGCGCGTCCCCGCGTCCCAACCCCAGCTCGTGGCGCGCGTTCCGTGGCGCGGCGTTTCGGGCGGCCCCTGGCGGTCCCGGGAGCCGCGAGCTCGGTGCTCAGTGCGCGTGTGCTGGTGGCGAGGTGCCGGGCGCTGAGCTGGCGAGCCGTGTGCACGCGCAGCTGGGCCCCCGGGAAACCTGGGGGCGCGTGAGGGGAGGCCCCCGGGGAGCCCGCACGCCGGCCGGGAGCAGGTGCGGGCGCAGGGCGAGCTGCTCCCGGCCCCGCGGGGAGCTCAGGTCCTGCCCGCAGAGTCTGCCGGCGCCGCTCGGAGAGAAAAGAAACGAACCGTATTCAGAAACAAATGAGAAGACCTTAGAATTCAGGTTATGTTGAGTCCTGTGAAAAAGTTTCGCGGTCTGGCGTGCGCCGCCGCCAGCTAAGGGGTCAGCGCCGCTGCTGGACAGGGCGTGTCAAGGAGCGTTAGCTAGCAAAGCCTTTGTGCAAGTGGGCATGCAATACATGTTGATTGCAGGAATTCTGCGTTTGAAGTCCGACTTCTCAAATCTATTGGCAACAGCTCGGATGAAAATGTCGGTCAGTCGAAGAAAGGGGGCGAGTCTGTGGAGTTACAGCGGGTGGTGGGGTGACAGGCCGTTCAGGGAGGAGGCAGTGGACTCGCCTGGGAGAACCAGCCCTTCTCCCTGCTGTCCTGTGGCCGCCCGGAGATGGACAGCTTGCCCCAGAGAGGCCGGCGGTCCGAGGGACTCAAAGGGGGGGAGTGGGTCGGTGACACTTCCCTGCGCTCCCTGTGGGTCCCGGGGAGACAGGCGCTCTGTCACTAAGGCCACGTTTCTCATGAAATGTGACCAGAGACGGCCTGCGTGGGCCCCGGGAGTCGCACCGCCCACCGTCTTAAGCAGGAGCGGTGGTTCGTTCTGATCTTTGACTCTGAGAATCTGAAGAAGACACAGTTTTGAGAGCTTCCCTGAGCTTTCTATGAGCGGCCCTCACAGGCACTCGTTTTTATGGAGTCCAAGTATTCCACAGTTGTTACCGCAAAAGAATCCAGCGGCTCTTGGCATTTAGAAACAGTGAGTGGAGAAGTTCCCGTTTTGCGGGCAGGCGGGCGCCGCAGGGTGGGAGAACCGCCGCCCGGGCCCGGGACCAGGCTCCGCGCAGCTCGACCCGCGGCGGGACGTTGCCTGTCTTCCAGTTTTCCTTTCGCTAAATCACGAACCCTTGAGGAATTCATTCTTTTGATCAGACACGTGAATTTTGAAAGTTTTTCCTCTGGCGGATTGTGGGGCCCCTCATTCTGAATTACAGACGGAAGGTAGCTACTTGCCACCATCATCCAAACAATTTGCCGAAGCCGCTGTCAGGGCTGCCGCAGCGGGCATCCTCCGACTCGGTAGGAACTGCCGACACTTGTCCGACGAATTTCTTCCATTACTTTCATTTCTGTTTCACTGGCAACTTGCGTTAGGACAGCAGATTCAGTTTCACTGACAGGTGTTATTTTCCTGGCTGGACAGTTTGCCATTATGTCAAGTGCCAGTAAATAGGTTGAATCATACATGACTTGGTGAAGCAGAAATACATTAGATCTTTAAAAATACATTAGCCTGCTTTGTTTTACCAGATTCTTAATATAAATTTCAGATATCTGTTTTCTTAATCACCAGTTACATGGCTGTTTTATTCTGTGTGTGTGTTTACCATTATCCTTGTTTTAGTACCGAGAAGAATAGGTCGGTTGCATACTGAATCTCTAAAGAGTCTGTGGAGATGAGGCTCTGTTTCTCTTGTATCTGGGAAGGAGACAAGCTATGGATGCCAGTGATAAACCCCAAGGCAGGCAGGGCCGCTCAGCCTCCCGCATTCGGCTGCCAATCGCTGTTGTTTGGCGATCTGCTGCCTTACTTTTTTCAGATGGCTACACTGCCCCAAGGGTACTAGGGTCACTAGCAGAGAGAATATCACCCTTCTCAAAGCTGTTCACAGATACAGATGTCAAAATCTTTATCAAACTACAATACAAAATAGGAAATCTTTCAGAAGGAGGCAGTGAGGAGAAGATGGCTTAGAAAGAAAGCTGTTTGCACTTGGATGAAACTGATGTACCCCATTCCCTTGCCACCGCCTGTGGCTGGCTTTACAGCGCCCAGTGCTAGAAACCTGTCTTCTACAGAGTAAGTCAGCCCTTGGACGGTGGGAATCCCGAGGGTCTGGGATTGCCCCCCTCTTGATGACGCAGCAATGCAGTCTCGGAGCAGCTCTACCAGGTCTCAGGGTGGATCAGGTCGGATCACCCTTGAAAACAAGACTGGTGTGATTGGCACTGCATTTTTTTGTGATCTGTTCTCCCAAGGGAGTGCTGTATAGCCACCTGTTACAGTGGTTTATACTTTGAATTGCCTCTTTTATGTAAGTAGGGCTGTCGCTTTACCCTGTGTTTGTCAATGAGAGCTTTTATATGGATGTGTTAATAAGAGTCTTTGTTCTGTAGGCTTAGGTCTTACAGACCTTATCTCAGTCTCTCTCTTTCTCCTTGATTTATGAGAAACAGGTAGGTGGAGACACTGTCATCATTCCACCCTCAAGGATGGAAGCACCAAGAGGTGAAGGGATTTCCCAGGGTCTGGAAGAAACCTGAGCAGGGAGGGAACAGCGTGACTCAGTCTTGGGGATCTCTGATAAATCTGACATATGGTATTTCTTGATTAAAGAGAACTGCCGCGGACCAAATATGATATACAGATATATCATATATGTTTATAACAATAATATTACACACAGCAGTAATAATAGTAAACTTCCTTTCGGTACCCTGACGCGATTCCAGTCTGTGTAAGTATGTGGGAGGGGTCTTCCACACATACCTACACCAGCGATTCTCCCAACACCAGCAGGATGCTGGAGAACTCAGCTCAGTGTGGACGCTCTCTCCCCGGGGAGGGCACCAGATTCCCAGGGAAGGGCTCCGTCCTACAGGGCTGCCCTCCACCCCCCACTCCAGACACCATTTGGCAGCCCCCCAGGCAGTTCCCTGTGCTTCTGACCTACTAGCTGCAGACTGGGGGCTCCTATGACTTCCCCTTCAGGTTCAGTTAATTTGCTAGAGTGGCTCACAGAACTCAGGAAATCACTTAGGTTCACCAGTTTAATAAAGGACAAGTGAGCAGCCAGATGAAGAGAGACACGGGGCAGGGTCCCAGATACTGGAGCTTCCGTCCTCGGGCTTGGGGCCTGGCTCGGTGGTCCGGGGAGGCGTCTGGTTCCCCAAGCTCGGAAGCTCCCTCCGACCGAGAAGCAGGATCCAGCCAAGCAGGGCAGGCAGGGCCAAGAGAGGGAGCGCAAGCGGGCCCTTCGTACAGGTTTGTGAGCGCTTCCTTGCACAGTCAGGACTGACTAAATCTTTGGCCACCGGCTGATTCAGCCTCCAGCCCCCGCCCTTGGGTGGGTCCAAAAGTCTCTCATTAACATGACAGGACACCTGTTTCACCTTGAAGGCTCTGCAGTGTTTTCAGGAACTGTGGATGAACACTAAATATACCTGGGGACTATGCATTTGGTCATATGAATGACCAAATATGTAATTCTTATAACCAATTATATCAAACCAACAAAACGAAACCCTGAGTCTTAGGGAAAAGTCTGTAACAGATTTAGTTGTACTTTAGACAGTTTTCACCCCCTGAGTATAGAAAAGACAAAAGCTGCTCTGGGCTTGGCAAACATAGTCTCACTGTCTCTGTCCTGCAGGAAGCCAGTGAGTGGCGGCCTGGTTTCCACTTGGAGGCAGAGGCCTGGAGGGATGGGGGCTTCGCCAGGCTCTGGTCATGGGCCTCATAAGGTCCAGGGTCTTAGAGGATTCCGCGCAGTCATGTCCAGTCCTGGGCAGATGCTTCTCTGCAGATCTGCAGGAGAGGCCTGGGGTCTGCGCTGCTGACGGAGATTCTGTTGAAATCAGTGCCCCGGGAGCTGCTCAGGACGAGCTGATGCAGTGGGCACAGCTGTGTGTGAAGAGAGTGTGACACTCGTGGAAGTTACCTGTTCTCTCTGAAGGGCCCCCTGGTACTTAACAGCTTTGGCTTCATAGTGAAATTCAGCTAAAAAAAACTGAGTTTGTGTATCTTGGGCTCTTGTATAAAGTAATCCATAGATTACATTCTTGAATATGAGGGATACCTAAATGCCAGTATGTTGATGATTCTGCTCTCTAGGATTTTGTGGAATTTCGTTACGAGTAGCTACCACTGAATATAAGAAGAGGAGAAAAAGAGGACTTATAGGAATTTAAAGAAATTCTCTGGTTGCTAGACAGGTACCTGACCTCTTTCATCAATGCTGTTCTCTGGAGATTCCAGTTTCTGGAATACACTGACAGAACGGACCTAGAGTAGCCTCTCAAAGGAAGGAGGCTTCAAGAAGAAGAATCTCCTGGGATTTGGTGGTGGTTAAATCTGGAAGATTTTTCCAGATGTGTGTGTGTATGTCCTGAGATGTTTTGACCCCCAGCCACATGAATATCACTTCTAGCTGCGCAGGGACTGTGACACGGCGTGAACGGCGCTGCAGCGTCCAGCACAGCAGGCTGAGGATGGGAGTCCGTGGGGCTTGTTTCCTAGGTCAGGTTGCTCAGCCCAGGAACAGAGCTGAGTGCTGAAAAGCCAGTCATTAAAGGTTTTTGGCACATTCTTGGGAACTCCCGTCAAGAATTCTTGGCATCTATTTTAACCCTTTTCCCTCTTTCACTCTGTTCCCCTCGCCGGTCTCCTGTCTGTGGCTCCCCCAGGCTGCGTGGCTTCTCTTGGCCTCTCCAGGCCACTCTCACTCTACCAGGCATTTGCTCATGTAATTTTCTTAGTGATCCTGTGAGATATTCGCTGCTACCATCCGCACTCCCCACTCTTCGGAGGAGGAATCTGAGGCAGACTGTCAGGCGACCAGCTGAAGCCGCGCATCTTCTCGGTGGCGGGAGTGAGGTCTTGAGCCCTGCGCTTTAGTCAGTGTCGGCTCTGAATTCCTTCCTGCCCCCCGCCTGCATCCTCCACCCCCATCGCCTCCGGGGCTGCCAGTGCCTCTTCCTGGGGGCCTCTGCCGCCCTTCCAGCCCGCAGTCTCTTCTGGTCTCCTTTATCCCCATTGCACCCAGAATCACGACCACGGAGTGTGTTCCTTAATTCATTCCCCAAATCGTTTCTTGTGCCAAGAACTATCCTTTAGGGTGTGGCTGTCGTCTCCATGTCACACAACAGTATAGCGTTAAGACTATAGTGATGGAACCTTTGTTTTATTGTGTATTTTCCTTTTTATGCATAGAATGTCTAGTGCACAGAATTCCAGATGTCCTCAGGCAATAGTCGCTTACCTCACAGACCAACTGTTGTGTTACAAGCTTAACAGAGTTGAACTGATGTCCCTGCCTAGCATTGTGCCTTGGCTGAATGCTCAAGAAATATTTGTACAGTAACTGTTAGACATTTAATAATCTTTCCATTGATTGATTTTTACTTCAGGGGTAATTTTTCAGAACTAAGAAAATATGTGTACATTAAATTCTGTAATCTACCAAAAATAATGCATTAAAAATAGGGGGAATTTGGCATGAAGTAAATGCCCTTCTAATGGTAGTGATCTTGATATGTTTAAAGAATTGGCTTGTTATAAGAAATGTAAGAGGATCAGAGTTTTTATTTGGGTCGAAGTGTAATTTTAATTGTTCTCTTTGAAACAATAAATACCTGGATGGCAAGAATCCAAACCAAGGTGAATGACCCCGGAGCAGCTGAACTCGGGTCCACTCGGAGTCCAGTTTACAAACGTTTTTTAAGCCTGAACTCTGCAGGGAGTAGGCAGGTGTCGAGCTTGTTCAAGAGACTCAGGCTGTGTCTTTAGAGTCCTCTGCTTTCTTGCCCGTGATCTGTTCGTCCACTGTCGCCCTGCTGCCTCTCCGTCCCTGCTGTGCAGAGAGCCCAGCTCCCCGTGTCGTCTGCCTTCTCTCGTCCTCACGTCGGTGTGCGACCGGCATACTTGCCAAGTTTAAAGTAGTAATGGGAGCCCGTGTGTTCCCAGTGATACGTGCTGAACAGAGGCTAGCTGTCTTTGACTTGACCTTCCCTGTGACGTCCAGGCCTAGCTTTTCTGGCTCTCAGGTGTAACAGGCTCTAGTCAAAGGCAGTCAGAACTTACTTCCAGAGCCGCCTGATTCCTTGTTCTGAGCCTGACTTGTTACATGTGGTCTGATTTCACACGGCTATGGCACGGGTTTTCTTGCCTGAGGAGGGAAAGCGGAGGGCAGAAGTGAATGGAGAGCCATCCATCCATTCATTCCAGGACTGTTATTTGGGGCGTGCACTTTGACAAGCATTGTGATGAGCAGAAGAGGCTGGTGAAGGGGAGACCATTAAAGGAGCCCTGTGTCCTTGGCCAGGGCTCCATCCACATGCCTCCGCCAAACAGTCACTGTCCAGGGACCCAGGCCCCTCACCCTGGCCTAGACCAGCCACCCTGCGTTTGGGGAGGTTCGCCTGTCTAAGCACATTGAAGGGTGAACAGCCAAGAAGATGGGGGAAGGTCAGCAAGGGAAGGGGCAGGAATGGAAAAGGACAGGAAGGATGGCTGTTGGGAGACCAGGAGCCCACAGGGCTGCAGTGAGGGTGGGGTCAGCCCTGTCCCAGGACACCCTGGCTCCCTCCTGCCAGGTCCCCAGCACTGGTGGGTCAGTGGGGGCCCCAGGGCTCATTTCCATCCTTGGCATACCACAGCTTTTCCAGGTCAGTGAGGTCACATCAGGCACATGAGGCCTTGGTACACTGCAGTAAACCTGTTTTTAACTTAGAAATGTCTTGCCTTAAAATATGGAAATAGGGAAGCGTGTATTTGTAGATGCATCGTTCAAAGACAAATAATGACTCAGAAGCCTCACGGTCCACAGCCCTTTGGGAGCCCCCTGTGATGCTGTGCGGCCAGGTCCACCCTCTGACCCAGAGGGGCCACTGCCCTGGGCTTGAGGTACTCACTCTTCACAGCTACAGGTGCATGGTTCCCTGGGTCTGTTTCTCACACTTGTGTCTAAAGGGCTTGTTGAGACACAAATGCTGTATCCTAACCCAGAGTTTCTGATTCAGTAGGTCTGGAGTGAAGCCAGAAACCTCAATTCTAGCAGGTTCTCAGGGACCCAGATGCTGTGGGTGCAGGACTGCCCTCGAGCACCGCTGCCGTGGTGGCTGACGGTTGAGCTTTCATAAATGGAGGCACAGTGTATGTGTTCTTCAGCTTCCTTTTTTTGACTTGACATTATGGTTTAGAAATCCAGTCAGGGGGACCCAGACCCCTCACTCCAGCCTGGACCAGCTGCCCTGCATTCGGGGCGGGTCGTCTCTGTGTCCCATGCCCCGCTGGTGTGTGTTGATCTCTGCCTGTAGCCCTCTGAGGGGCTAGGAAGGAAAAGGGGAAGCAGGCTGCTTAGACACCCACAGACGTGGCCCCACACCCGCCCGGCATCTGGCGTGCCCACCAGTGAGCCCCAGCTTGCGTGGCCTGGCACAGCCGGCCTTGCAGAGGAAGGTTCTGAAGCATCATGTCTCCTCAGAGCTTCGGGCTCCCCAGGACGTTTTGGGGCTTGGGATGCCAGGCAGGCAGGACCTGAGGCTGCCCGGGGCCGTCAGGGGTCCCGCTGACCATGTGTTGGGCGCCACTGGCCCACGCTAGTCCCGTA
Source organism: Manis javanica (assembly GCF_040802235.1). Classification (NCBI taxonomy): domain Eukaryota; kingdom Metazoa; phylum Chordata; class Mammalia; order Pholidota; family Manidae; genus Manis; species Manis javanica. The sequence goes on along the minus strand of NC_133158.1, from coordinate 217,414,160 downwards.
GGGAGGAGGGGGCAGAGGGAGGCTGGGCTGTTTGCTCCGAGTGGGCTGGGCGCTGCTGCCCCGGGGGCTGACCGCGAGGACCGGCAGGCTGAGCCTGTGAGGGTGCGGAGGACTGCGTTTCACCCTCTGTCGGGTCCTCTCAACAGTCATATGTAGCATGTATTTTCATACCTGCTTATGAGGACTAGCAAGGAACCCGTCAAAGTCACGTACGTGACACAGGGCCGAGCCGGGTCCCACGGCGATGGCATGGCACCGCGCCTGGCGCCCCGCCCTGAGGCCCGGGCCCGACCTGCGTGCACGTGGGCGCCTGGCAGCCCCGCTAAGGTGTCTGCACGTCGGGAAGCTGGCGCCCCTTCCTGCCCGCCGGGAGCCAGGCCGCGTGGCGTGTGGACGGGAGCGGCGCCGCACCTGACGGGTGAATGCGCCCTGCGCTCTCGTCCCGCAGGCGGCTTCCCAGGAAGGCCGGCAGGGCCGCCAGGATGGCCTCCGAGGAGGACATCCAGGGCACCAAGGACGCCGTCATCCAGGACCTGGAGCGGAAGCTGCGCTTCAAGGAGGACGTGCTCAACAACGGCCAGCCGGTACCGGGGGTCTGCGGCTTGAGTCGGGGGCGCGGAGAGAGCGGGGCGGCCCCCCCTGCTCCCTGCTGTCCGCGCGGAGCCAGCAGCGGGAGACGGAGGAGGGAGGGCGGCTGTGAGGCCGGCGCAGGACGGGGCGGGGAGCTGTACGGAGAGAGGGACACAGCCCGGCCCCGGGGCTGGGAGGGAGAAAGGGCCCCGGGGCGCTGTGTGCCCCACCCCCCGGAGGCAGCGGCCTGGATCCACGGGACCCGATGACGTGCGCGCCTGCACACAAAGGGCGCCTTGGGGAGGGGACAGCTCTGCCCCGTCGGGCCAGACAGCTGGAGTCCAGGGCGAGAGCGGGTCCCCAGGCTGCGGAGAGGGAGAGCGATGCGTGGGTCTCGCCCAAGTGCACTAGGTGTTTTCCGCACTGGACTTAGGTGTTTCCCCACCAGCTTTTTACGGACCCTTCTTATCACATCAGGGACAAGAGGGGCATGTCTAGCCAAGATTTCCCTGGGCAGAAAAGGTGCCTTTGTGGCTTTATTATGGAATTACCACCAGAAAAATTTGCCTGGCTCTTAAGTAGAAGAAAAGAAGGGCCTCTCCCCCAGGTTCTTTCCAAGTAGAAGCTCTGTTAATTATGCTTTCTGGCCATTCCCATCACAAAGCACCGATGAATAAAAACATGAGAACAGACACGCTCGACTGGAAAGGTGGGAATAGTGTGGGTTTTGGTGGTTAAGGCATGCTGAGTTTAGGAAAATTAAGATTCTAATGAGATCTCACGTTCATTCTCTGAGAATAGAAGATTTTCACAACAGGGAAATATTTCTCCCTGAAATAAGTGATTGCATGTGTGAATGCACATACTCTGGAAGTTTTCCCTGGCTGTCAACTGAAGCCCTTGAAAGATTACAACAAATACTTATGGAACTTGTAAGCCAGGTAAAGGCATCTTTCCAGTCCCATTCTTTTTTTAAATATTCCTTATGGACCAAGATTCTCTTGATTAAATAAGACTTTTATAAGTTACTATGCCAAACTATGTGTATGTGCATTTATATGTATCTGCTACATATTTATCTTTTATATATGAATATATATTTTCATGTTTGTGTGTTTAGCAGTGAATGAGTCACAGTAAATTCCACAGATTTCCACACTTGAGTTTAAAAGGACAAGAAAAACAAGGTTTCCCTTTTTAGAAACTGGAACTCTCAAACAACCATTTCCCAATGTTCCATATTATTCTGTCGCTTATTTTTGACTCCTGAAGGCAGGGTTTGCATATCCACGTGGCACAGTGGTTGGAAACGAAGCTGTGAAGTGGACTCGGCTTCTGTGGCACCAGCTGCATTCTGGGGAAGGACTAGGTGCCAAACTGATGCTTCTGCTTGGAAGGAACAGGGTGGAGATTACTCCAGTTCTCCCTTTGATGTTGACACAGTTCATCACAAAAACATTAGGGGGGCTTTTAAGAGAGCAGGTACTTCAGACTGTCTTTGAAAATGGAATTTAGTGATTTTTTAACAGACGTGAGAAAAGTAATTTAAATGACAGCATACAGGACTGAGACACCCCCTGAGCCGAGCCTGCCCCGTACACCCCTTCTTCACGAGGGGAAGGAGTTTGGCTTTGGGGCTGTTTGTCATTTGGCACTCGGCTATTTCACTTCCCGGCTTCAGATGAGACTAGAACCAGCAATTACTGGGAACTGTGAATTCACCCAACATATTTTCCTGATTAGAGAGTTTCCAATAAAATTTGCATCTATAGTCAGAAGTTTGAAAGTTTATCTGAAATAACTTCTGTATTTTTTTTTTAGATTGTTTTCTATTTTGAATCAAACAGTTGTTTGTAAAATGTACCTGCTGGGGCAAATGGTCTCTGAAAGCTCCTTCCAGACCTATAATTCTAAAATATTTTAGAATGAACAAAAAATGTTGGTGTCTCTTTTATACCAGAATAGCCTAGCAAAAATGGTTTTGGCCAGATGCAAAGTGCTGGTTGCCAGATGCAAAAACGGGACCACTTCTCTGCCTGACCATCCTGTAGTCTGCCCCTGAGTAGAGCATGAGTGGTGGGTACTAGCTTGGCAGGTATCTTTCATGTCCTTTTGCTAATTCAGCCCTGTGCAGACGTTCTTTGTGGATTATTACCTTGGCCTACATTCAGCCATGTTACACCGCAGCCTAACAAGTGCCTGGAGGGGATGACACCCCTCCACGCTCCCCAAGCCCCAGAGCAGACAGGACCGTCACTGTCGCTGGCCTAAGATCTCCCATCAGTCTCAGAGCTGCCTGGCTTGTGCTGGAGCCTGTGGGTGGCTGTGAAAGTGTCACCTCCTTGGTAAATACTTTGCTGTCTGAGTATATCTTCCTCTGTCTGCCATTGAGGACAAGTGTGTCATGTGTATTTTCTGTGGGCTCCCACCTCACTGCTCGTTATACCCACACTGAATTCGTGCTGTGTCAGTGGGGCGCTCAAGATAGCTGCCCCATTTCCTGACCCTGGGCCGGAAGGGGCAGGTGAAAACCGGGACAGCTGAAGCAGGGAGAGCCTCAGTCAGCTTTTATGGAAGGTGTCTGGAGGTGGGGAGAAAATACGGAAAACCTCAAAACTCTTTTCTTTAAATTCTTTTGTCATGAGGCAGCATATAATGGTGATTTCTCTAACTTTGTCTTCTTTGTTACTTACCTGTTTAGAGATTAACCTACGAAGAACGAATGGCCCGTCGGTTACTAGGTGCTGACAGCGCGACCGTCTTTAACCTTCAGGAACCAGAAGAGGAGACGACCGGCCAGGTAACGTGCCTCGGGACATCCGCCCAGTGAGCAGGGAGCTGACGGTGGGGAGGGGAGAGGGGGCAGGTCACAGACGAGCTGTGCAGCGCCATTGGGCAGCCTCGGCTGATGTTTGTGGCGCATGCACCGCGGGACAGGCCTGGTGCTCAGTGACTGGCACCTGTTCTGACGTCCTACTGACTGGCTCATTGTTCTCCTTCAGGTGTCTTCCTGTTTCCCCCATGCTCAGCTTTAATGCAGAATAGTTCAGTGTGGAGAAACATGTTTGCACTGAAAATTCGTATTTGAAATAGCTAGTAAATATTTCAATATATTCTTAAAATCTAGTCAAAGTAAAAAACTCCATGCAGAAAAGCCTATGTCTTTAAATTTCTTACATGTCCAGTTATAAATCACTCAGCAGAAAAGCCTACAATGCTGTTTTTGTCCTCCTGCTACCACACAAAACCAGCCACCTCATGAATTTGATGTGAGCTGTTTATAATCTCCTCTGCTGTGTGTGGGACCGCCAGATGCAGTCTCAAGATAAAAGGAAGCTTTGGAATCAAGGTTAAAGGGTCACATAAATCTCATGTCTGTCGAGAAATGGATCTGCCTTCAAAATCTGAAAGTTTTTATGTGAAATACTGCTACCATTATAGTTTCACATGAAGAAAACTAGAACCTTGCTGGAGTCTTCACTGTTCCTGTACTCAGCCTTCACCTCTCTGTTTCTGCCCCTACAGGAAGTCGGGGCTCCTCCTGCTTCTGTAGGCGGTCCTCTGGGCGCCCAAAAGGTCGAGCTCGCACCTCCCTCCTCTCTGCGCTCCCTGTGCCGGTTTTCTCCTGTTCGCCTGTATACGTGTCTTTGCTGCTGCATACTAACTGACTATAAACGCTGTACCCGGTGTCTGCTTTCACTTACTATCACATGAGCAAGACTACTGTGATGTGATTTTTCTTACCATTTATTTACAAACTTGATTTTGATTCTTGAACTTGAAATGGATTCTCTCAACTGAATCGTGAAAAGTTTCTCATTTGTTACATATCTTTCTAAGGGAACAAGTGCTACTTCTCAAACCGACTAATTTGACAATAATTAAACAACTTGTGTGTTTTTGAAGTTTTATGCATACTAAAGTAGGAATGTTTTTAGCGGGCTGGCTTGCCACTCTTCTCATAAGCACGAGGACTGTAGATTTCCGTTTGTTGAGGCCTTGGTCACTATAGGACGTTGATGGGTTCTTTGTTTTTAATATTTCAAGCAAAATTTTGACTGGACTGTCATTCCTGTTTTTCTTTTCAAGAGGGTGGAGAATTGTCTCTAAAGGTGCCCAGAGGCTGTGTAAAGGGCTGTTAGCAGCAAAGAGCATGGCGCCTCCTCCCTGTTATCCGCGTGCTGAGGGCTGTGTTCAGGGTCCGGCTGCTCACCGCAGGCACCGGCACCTTCCAAGGAGAGGCACCCTCATCAGCTTTCACCCGACAGATGAAGTCAGGGTCCACCATCTCATTTTCATGAATAGCTTAGGAATGTATGACCATGGCCGTTTTCTTTCCTCTCCCTTTCTCCCCAAGAGAATAAAGAATCAATCTTCATAGCTTCTTGTGGGGTGGGGAATGATAGACTTGAAGGCACTTGAAACATCACATGCATTCACGTCAGACGTTTTGTTCGATACGGAGTTGGGCTGGGCTGGCTGTAAGCTCTGCAGTAACGGTCCCCGTCCCAGGGGCCTTCCTGCAGGGGGGCAGGCTCACGGGCGGCAGCTGCTCACACGGCCTTTCTGGTCTACCAGGAGTACAAGGTCTCCAGCTGTGAACAGAGGCTCATCAGTGAGATCGAGTACCGGCTGGAAAGGTGCCCTGTGGACGGGCCGGGCGACGAGGCGCAGTGTGGCGCCCTGCCCGTGGAGAACGGGGCGGCTCCAGGCTTCGAGGTGAAGCTGAGACACTACAAGGTCTTTGAAGGGATGCCAGTGACTTTCACCTGCAGGGTGACCGGGAATCCAGAGCCAAAGGTGAGCCAAAGACATGGCTTTTTAAGACTCATGTTTTCTGAGGAAGAGTTTAGCTCCCAAACTACAGCATGTGTGGGAGGAAGGGGTGCCCTGCCTTTCTGGGGGACAGAGCAGGACAAGGCAGGGGACTAACTCTGGGTGAATAATCGGCAAGGAGCTATGTGCACACTGGGCACGCGTGTGACATTACCCTTGTTACTCCAAGTTACAGGGAACTAAGCTGAGATTGATTAATTTCCCCAAGTCAGAGAGTTGGTGAGTGGCCAGGCTTGAATATGAACCCCATAATCTGTACCATACAGAGAAGAATTCTTACCACTCACTATGAAAACTACAGATCTTTAACCCACAGAACCGAGGCTTCCTGTGTTTACAAAGGGGGTGACCTGAGGGCCTGTGGTGCTGCCTCAGCTGGGAGCCCTCCCCCTACAGACAGGTGGGAGTGCTGGGCAAAGAGCTGCCCTGTCTTTACCAGGAGGCTAGAATGACTATTATTCACTAGCCCGGCAAAGCCATGAACAGGATCACATTTTTCCCTGGAACTTGAAAGAAAAGAACTGAAAGGCACCCATGAGAAGCTGAAGCTCCCAGTTACACTCTGCCATGACACGGAGCCAAAGCTGAGAAATTAGTATGAAATCTAGTCCAGGACCATTAAAACCACCCCTAGGTTTCTAGCAGGAGTGAGCAAAAACTGCCCTCTTGGACACATTCACAAAGTTGGGCCCCGTCAGGCGTCTACAGGACGGAAACTGACGAGAAATGGGGAACAGCAGCCTGGGCACCGCACAGTGCAGGCCACAGAGCAGCCATGCTTAAACTGACTGAAACCAGCTTGAAAGGACTGAAGGAGAGAGTGGGTACCAGAGGCAGGTCTGTAACACACGCGCGCGCGCGCGTGCGCACACACACACACACACACACACGACACTCGCTGAAATGCAAAGCTGCGAGGCTGGGGGGAGAAGGCTCTGCCACACACACACACACACACACACACACACACACGACACTCGCTGAAATGCAAAGCTGCGAGGCTGGGGGGAGAAGGCTCTGCCACACACACACACACACACACACACACACACACACACGACACTCGCTGAAATGCAAAGCTGCGAGGCTGGGGGGAGAAGGCTCTGCCACACACACACACACACACACACACACACACACGACACTCGCTGAAATGCAAAGCTGCGAGGCTGGGGGGAGAAGGCTCTGCCACACACACACACACACACACACACACACACACACACGACACTCGCTGAAATGCAAAGCTGCGAGGCTGGGGGGAGAAGGCTCTGCCAGGCAGAGCGGCCGTGCGCCATGGGGCAGGGCCTCTCCCGCCGGTGCCCCGCCTGGTGCTCCGTGTTGTCTGCCTTTCACACTGAGGTAAGTTTACTATCACATTCTTTCCCCAAAACCAAAAGGTAGGACAAAGAAAATAGCCTTAAATTTTCAAACCCTTTTCTACCTCCTAATAAAATGGGACTTTTAAAACAATAAACTGTTCTTAGAGAAAATTTCCTTGCTATATTCTTGGCATTATTTGGGTAACTGTTGTGTATTCACAAACATGATGTCACATGCATGCATTAAAAAAATTGGCAGCTTATGAATGAAACTCAGTGAGAAACTACATCTTGAACTTCCAAAATATTCACAAAAGAGCCCATGTTATCTTTAAACCTACTCGAGGCATAAGGTCGTTGATCAAGTTCTAAGGCCACTGATTCCTGTCCTAATAACAATGTCCACTTGGAAGAAGGGCTATTGTTCCTGACATAACTGCTGACACAAGTTTAAATGTTTTCCAGCTTTAAGAGGCTTAATTTTTTAGACTTTTTTATTGTTAGATTTTCTTCCATTCCTCCTTCCTCGTCTCCTTTTCCTCACTGCCGTTCGTTGTCTCCCCCCCGCCCCCGGTTTACTGAAGAACTATCTCTTCTGTACATGTATGAATTTTATTAGAATTATAAAGTATGGCATATCCACCATGTTTTTTTAAAATCCTATTTTTAGCTTATGTTTTTTTTAAAACATTACTCTGCCCTTAGCATACTTGTTCTGAGACATGAGAAGACTGCAAAGCACATGTAAGCCACCTGCTCTCCCGTGCCCCTTCCCTCTCCGGTAGCACGGTAGGTAAGAGGGTGAAACTATTGCTGGCTTCTCATTTGAAAGTTGTGCCCCAAGTAGAAAGTAGGATCAACACAGCGCAATGATTTTGAAGACCTGGTAGGGCGGCGAGAATGCCAAAGAGAGAGACTATGCTACCCACGCTTCTTGTTGCACCAGGAATAATCAAACCACTGAGAAGAGCAGGATGATTACTAAGGACCTGGCTTTGTATAATTCTGTGTTTACTACTCGAAGTTAATAGTGTAGTTGATGGTTAATTTTTAGGTTCTTGAGATTAATTGCAGTTTCTGTAAATTGGGAGCTAACTGAAGAACAGGGACTGGGAAAGTCCCGGCAGTCACAGCCTGATGACTGGTGCATTTATTCAGGGCAACATGCTCCTATCTTTTTCCCGTCTTAGAGACGAAGTTTCAGAAATATTTTTCAGATTCAGAGCCTTCAACAGGGAGTTGCATTTGAATGCCAGTTGTGGTCTCAATTTGGAGATTGATTTACATGAAGGAAGAAGTTGGTTTTAAAAACTGAAGGCTGTAGAGTAGGTTTCTTCTGTCAGGAATCAGAAATGCTCGTGGCTGAAAGGAACAGAATTGACAGCAGAGGACTTGCAGTGACTTCCAAGGGGGACGTTTGTCTAGTTCCCGGGCATGCGGTCTGGGCAGGCGGAGGGGGCGCCCGGTGAGCATCCGGTCATGTTTCAGCTGTTAACTGATTCAGGATGACGGCCTTATCTTTTGGCGATAGATTCCTAAACTAAGTGAAAAATAATAACCAAATAAGGTCCCATGGACAGTGATTTTGTTCAAAAGTGAGGGAAGGCAGAAGAACCCTCTGAAGAGGTATTCTGACCATTTTAAAAGTGTTTACTTAATCAAGATTTATTTTAAGTTTTAATTGATTTTCATGATTTTCTATCAACCCAAGTTAAAATACTATTTGAAAATAATTAGAAGCTTAAATAACTATGTTTCCTCCAGCACAGTGGGGAGAGCCGACAACCTTCTGACCTCTGGGCATATGCTCCTTACCCAGAATGAAAGTGGTTGAGTTTGCCCACCAGGCCCTCCGCTCTTACCTCCCTCTGCCCCACCCAGTTCTGTCTCACAATTCAGTGGAATGATCAGAGTTTTCAGTTTTACCTTTATTTTAGAAGTAATTTTAATTCAGTACATTTGATAATAGAAGCAAAAAAGAAAAGTGCCTATAAAGCCACGTCAGAAATAATCACTGTCAACATTCGACGTGGCTCCCTCCACGTGACACATGTATGTAAATGCCTACGTAGGTACATCACTTTTAAAAATAGAGGATATATAATTTAAAAAAATATGATAGAATTAAACTTATTTGTTTCCTATTCTTTCCACTGAAGAAGCAATTTCCTGTTCAGGTGTTTTGTTCGACACTTTAACATGAAAACTCAGATCAGCTCTGCAGGCCACACGATCATTACTTGCCAGGCCCCCCGACGGAGCAGCACCGCGAACGTCCTTAATCTCTGTCCCCTTCCACAGATCTATTGGTTCAAAGATGGGAAGCAGATCTCTCCTAAGAGTGATCACTATACCGTTCAGAGGGATCCAGATGGGACCTGTTCTCTGCGTACTGAGGCCTCCACCCTCGATGATGATGGGAATTACACGATCATGGCCGCAAACCCCCAGGTAACGGGGCCACGGGGCTGCTTCAGTTCTGTGCCGAGGGCCTCCAGGCGTGTATTTGGACAGAGGAGCTATGTAGTTAAAAGGTGGAGTCACACTTCTTTGACCTGAGACCTTTTTCCCAAATTTTACATCCACCTTGATTTCAGAGAATGAAAAGTTCTCTGTTTCATAAATCAGGTATTTTTCTATGTGGATATTTCTGCACATAAAATTGAGGGCCTAATATATATATACACACCCCTTACGTAAGTGCTGGGTGAACAGGACAGAGTCCTGAGACAGAAACTAAGCCATTAAACAAAAACATAAGTAACAGAAATTTCACATAGGATTAAGCCCTACAAAGGAATAAAAGGAGAAAAGGATAGCAAGTGGCACACAGATGTTACAGTAGAAAAACTCAATATTTAAGAGAGAAATAGACCTAAATCAGTGGGCCTTACGTAGTGTGTAAGCAGAGACAAATTACAACTTTGATAGCACCTATGTGTAGCATTAAGGACTTTTTGTTTCCACCCTGATTTCTCTTGTATTTGACCTTAGATTTAGGGTCAGAAAGCCAGCTGGCTACTTAGAATTTAATAAGCACCACTGGTGACTTGTTCCAGCTCAACCCTGCGGATGCTTCCTTATTGGGTGCCTTGTGTATTTTAGGCACTGTGTTGGGTACAGGGATGCAGAAATGAGTCAGAAGTGATCTTGGACCCTCAGAGTTCAGTGTGTGATGGTAATTTTATGACATCAGCAGAAGTCATGCACAGAACATAGTCTTCTACAGAAATGAAGCTAAAATTAACAATTTTATTATATAAATAATGAAGATTGTCCAGAGCCATGTTTTGAAAGCCTCTGGTCTATTTTATCATTCTATATTGCATTATATTTTGAAGGAACTATTGCCTTAGAAAATAATACGACTACTTTTAGCAAAGCTTGCTGACCTCTAAACTTGTGTAGCATTTACCGCATCCCAGTGTTACACTGCCAGGTAAAGGTGCGCTTCTGCAGCAGCGCAGGCTGCCCCGGGCACAGCAGGCTCCCCACCGCCCGCGGGTTTCCGTAGTAACGTGCCTCCTTGAGGCTCCAATTCTTCAGTCCATGAATACACGACCATCACCTTGAAATGTAGCCAGAATCACCACCTTTACTAAAAGGTACATTTTAATGCTTCCTTGAGTTCATGTTTGGTGTATTTGAGGTAACAAAAGTAGAACTTGCCTTTTTTTCCTGATTATATTTTCAGTATGTTTCCTTGACTATCATTAACAAATTTTGATTTCAGTTTTCTGACTATTAAAAAAATAGTGGAGAATTCAGCAAAATCCATAACTTTTCCTGAGGCTGGGTTCCTTACCCACCCTCACCGAGGAGGGCCGGGTCACGTGATGCCCACGGAATCCCCGTGTTCCATAGACGCTGCTCGCCCGCAGGGATCCTGACTCGGTTTTCCAGGCATTTTCCACAGACACTGTAGACTCTCTGGAGTAAGCTGCTTATAGGACAAAAGCACATAAATGGAAAACTGCATTATGTGTCTGCTGCTTGTCCCCTTCAAATTATACTGTTGTCCTTTACATGTGGGAAAGCGCTAGGCGGCGAAGGACTCGCTGCCCATGGCCGAGGGCAGAGGCCGGGCCTGGATCAGCAGCTCTGAGAATTAAACTATTGGCGAGCCACAGTGTGGCCGTTCCGTACAGGAGGGCTGCTGAAGAACCCCGTAAACAGAAGAGGAGAGACAGCGAAGATGGGCCAGAGTCACAGAGCCCTTCTGATGACCCCGAAACGCCAGAAGCTTAGGGAGAGGAGCACACGCTCCTAGAGTTCCAGCTCTGCCACTTGCCAGCTGTGTGACCTTGAGCAGGTCACTGACCCTCTCTGTTCCCGTTGCCTCTTCTGTGAAATGAGAGTAATAAGATGGACTTAAGTAAGGCGTGTTAGGTGCCCGGCTCACCTGGCATATATGCCTTCAGTGAGCACCCACCCCAGGGACTGGGCCTCGGCTGAGAGCGCCCGCTGTTCCTGATGGCTGTCGGGACACGAGAGCCTTCTGACCTCCGGCCTGCCTCTTCACCATCCTGGTGGAAGGTGGAAGGAGGCTGGCAGCCAGCGTGCTGTGCCACGGCCACAGGCCTGCAGGGAGGGAGCTGGAGGCTGTGGCCGGGGCCTCCCCCAGTGCGAGCCTCCTGGGTAACCCTGTCCATGCTGCTGGCCGAACTCTGCTTCCCACCTGTGCCCCAGGCACAGAGGCTGGACGGCTCCTGGTCTGCACTAGGCACAAAGCACCCCAGGGGCCTGGTGACCAGAGCAGTTCCCCGGACCGGGGGGACTCCCCCAAGGTCTGCTGACGCTGCATGGGGGCTAAAGCCTCCTTTCCTCCCCAAACAACCAAAGACAGGCACGGGGAACCAGAGCTGAGGCCCCAGCCTGAAGTGGCTGAGAGAGAACTGTGGCCTTCAGCCCCTTGCCGGGTGATTCTGACCGCAGGGGTAAAACTGCTCTGCCCAGGGCTCTTCCCAGGCTGGCACGTGCAGACACACCAATGCAGGTTTTGGGGGCCATCACCTGAGAGTGGGATATGCTGCACTGCCTGTTGGGAGGACGCAGTGACCTCAGATTCCTGTGGCCTGACCTTCCCTGCGGCCGCCATCCGCTGCAGAACACCACAATAGAAGCGTCTTACTGTCGTCTGTCACCGTCTCGGCTTTGTGACATGCTACTGGACATGAGTCCTTGCATTCCTGTAATTTGTGAATTAACACACAATTAAAAGAAGCATGATCTAAGTAGGTGATGACTGAAAAAAGTAAAAGCTAAATTTTTCAAGATTAAACCCCAAAGTGTAATATACAGTCAGTGGAGGACTGAAGTTGACCCCCACTTCCCTGATGTTGCCTTTTGGTTACCTTAAGGTTTTTTCCACATTTTAAAAGTATTTGGGTTTGAAAGGGAGATAGGTACGTCTGTTTTTTCTGGTGCGCTGTAGCCTGTGTGATGTGAAGTGACCAGGGCAGAGAGGAAAAGGCCACAATGGAAATCGGTTCAGTTATGAAACGGATGGCAGAGCTTTCCTGAGCAGCAGTGCCAACAGGAAGCGGCTGGGCGAAGGGTGGGCACTGCGGAGAGAGAAACGCGCACATCCCGCCGGGGCTGATCTTTGGGAGGAGGAGCCACGTTAGACACTGTCGGCCACACCTGGATTCTGCTCAGGACAGAGTGTGTGACTCTAGCCGCCCCGGCGGCTGTGAGGGACCCACTCAGTCCCACAGTCTGCAGGACAAGACGTGACTGTGCCAGGAGGAGGGGCCCGGATACAGCCAGGCTCCAGTCCTGGGGCACAGCTCCACCCGGACGGGGGTCTGCGCCGTGTCTGTGTCTGTGTCTGTGTCGTGTTGCTGAGCCACCCGGCACTGTCTGTGAGCCCCTGGCCTGCGGGGTGCTGTCCAGTCTGGCGTTCCCTCAGCCGCACCGTGTGTACTGGCGGTGAGCTTTTACAAGGCCCCCTGTGCGGCAGTGAGATTCCATAAGCAGGGAATACAAACGTCATCTCCATAGTATATAAATAACTGGCCTTGCAGGAGGCCTCAAACAATCTTTACAAGCTGTATATTTAATACAGAATCACGTTAAGATTCAGACTTATTACTACAGCTTTACACTCTGGCATTGTTTGGAATAGAAAAGTAACACAGCTGAGTTATATTTTAAAAGTTGGTTTGTTGATCGTGTTTTGTTTCAGTGTTACAAGGCTTCCTGGCTCATTTCAAGCTTCGCTTTAAACATACTCCCATTATGACTTCATCATGTGTTGATGATGAAGAAGGTGGAAACGAGATGCTGAGGGCAGATTTGACAGCATGAATGTGCATCAGAGATGACCGCTAATCCCATGATTACTAGGGTTGATTGGCACATTAGTTTGATTAAAATTAATGCTAGATTTTTGTGATCTTCCTCTTAAATCAGACATTCAACTTAAAAATCTGAACTTTCAATTGTACACATTGGAGGCATCTTTTCAAAAATGCCTCATTTAATTCTAGATTTTCTTTTTCAAATAAAAATGTCAAAATTACATAACTTATTAGTTTGGACACTTTCTAAACGCTCCTAGTCACTTACTGATCAGCACTATATCTAACCAGCAACACTACATCATCAAACTGATAGCTCTGCCTCCTGAAGATCACACCTTTCCCCTTCATGTTCAGACACAAAGGGTGTCTGTGAAGGATGGTGTGCACATAAGAGGTGATGAATGATATAAAATTTGGGGATGTTCTAGGGCAATATATGATTCTAAGCAGTAGCAGTAAAAATTCTGAAAACACTGCAGAAATGTGCAATTGTTAGAGTAAAGGCCAGCCGATTACCCTGCTTGGAGAGGAGAGGAGGCCGTTTACATGGAGCCCAGGGAAGTGCTTAGAGTCGAGTCGGGCATCTCTCACCTCGGACAACAGACTGACTATACCTGTGTGCCTGGCACCTTTCAGGCACTAGCGTAAGCTAAATCGATGGCTCTACTTGTCACATACTCTGCCTACTGGGCAAAAGTATTTTGCTGCTTCTCCTTTGGAGTAAATTACATCCTAAGACAAAAAAACAGCCCCTGTACACAGGGAGAAAAACACGTGAACAAAGCCATTCTGGGGGGGCCCTTTCATTACCCATCTCGTTGTTAGCATGTCCATGGTCACTGCTGCCATCTTGAGCTTTGTGTGCAGAACACAATGCCAAGTACCTGTTAACTCAGTCTCGGCGGGAGCCCACGCAGGGCTGACTCTGCAGTCCTAGTGTACCTGCGAGGAAACCTACAGGAGGCTAAGTCACTCTCCCATCAGGGACGACCCAGAGCTGAGGCGCACCCCGTGCAGGCGTCTGGGGCCCAGCCGGGCTGAGGGCCCTGAGGGGAGCGGAGGCATGGGAGGGACACTGAAGGGAGGCAGAGGCGGCCTCATGCCAAGTGCACCTCCGGAGGACACTGCCCGGAGTCCCGGAGTGCAGGGCCTGGAAACAAACTGACGGGCGTCCATGTGTGTATAATTCGTCATTTTACACACATTTTAAATGCCATCCTAGATAAACAAACTTTCTGTAACAGTTCAGAGAAAAGCTTTGGCACTCAATTTCTTTCAACAGTTTTTCTGAGGAGTTTAACTCAGGGAATCACGTTTCTGAGGGGTCTGCGTCTGCGCTCCTCTGACGCGCTGACCAGTCAGCAGCTATGTGGAGAACAGGACAGTGGACGTGACAGTGCACGGTGGTCAGCTGTGCAAACTAAGTGACTTCTTTTCCTGCTCTCTCTGACAGGGTCGCATCAGCTGCACCGGGCGGCTGATGGTCCAGGCCGTCCACCAGAGAGGCCGTAGTCCCCGCAGCCCCTCCGGCCATCCCCATGTCAGAAGGTATCGCAAATGTTCCTTCCCGTCTGTGCACTGTTATTATATCACTGCTATAAATTCAACATTAGAAGAATCATGGTGTGACCACAAAAGGGAACATAATTGGAAGACAGAATGTGAATACATCTTAAAGTGTACAGAGTGTACGGATCCTTGCTGGCAATGTTCCTTTGCCATTCAGAAAGATACACCACCCCTGATTTGTTAAATAGGATCCGGTTTCTTTATGAAGAAATCAAGACTCAGCACATCGTGAAAATACTGATAAATGGTACACTAACTTCTCTAACCAACAGCTGTATGGACTGACTGCTATAAACTACTGCCACAGATTCCTAAATCAGCTGATTTTTCAATATTCATTTTTCAGTCAGTCCAAAACACTTTTACACCATAATCTTGTAGGTAAGGTTTGTCATATTTAAAAATGTTAAATGCTCGACAAACGCCCGCCAGCAGTGTGGAGTGTGCTATACACCATTGCAAGGATGCTGGTGGAATAACGGTGGGCGGAGGGAGGGGGGAAGTGTTATGTCGTGGTGACATATTTGCACTTGGGAAAGAATATGGTAAGTCGACCGTAGGTATTGGAGACATCGTGCCTGAGTAGTGCAGGCCAGGAGCGTGGGGTCGCAGACGCGGACACCTTGGCTCTGTGCACCGCACAGACCTGAGGGTCACGGCGGCCTCCCGCAGGTCTGCCGTCACCCCCTCCCAGCTGCAGCTGCTCGCTGCGCGTCACTGCCACCCCTCGGAACATGTCAGGCTTTTCCTTACTGCTGATCTTGTTACGACCTGTGATGAGTGAGTGTGACTTGCCAAAAGCTCGGAGGATGGCCAGCTTTTTGTAGCAACAGAGTATTTCCCGAGGAGCATACACTGTTGTGTCAGACACGATGCTGTTGCACACTTACCAGACTGCAGAGGGGTGTACACACCTTGCTGCAGATGTATTTGCTTATGCGCTGGGTGACCGAAAAAGGCATTTGACTCGCTTTCCCGCGATACTTCCTTTATGCGGCTGCCTCGGACCAAACCGGGATACCAGCTGGGTGTGCAAGTGCTGACTTAGGGCCCCGGAGGGCAGGCAGGGAAGATGCGGCAGCACTGCGCAAACGGGGTGCCTGCACCCCTCATGTGACGGGGTCCGCAGGACCCTTGGTTCGGCATTTGGAAGACAGATCTGGCCCCTGAGTGTGCGGGTGAGATTCTCGCGGCCGTGTCTGTGGCTGTAAGCACACGCCTCTTGGTTTCCTCCAGCTCTTCCCGTGGGCGCAGGGCATTCCAGAGTCCCCCTCTGTGTCTGCTGGAAAAGCATTCGGCTCATAAATCAGGGCTGTCCTCGGAGAAGGGTAAACTTTGTGAAAAAGCTGACAATTGCCAGCCTGTCACACCAGTCTTTCATTTGCTCTCCCTTGCTTCTTCTGCTTAAGTGTCTTAAACTTACTTTTAGTGATTAGTGGCAAATTTGTATTCAACATTTCATTCTTTATTCTTAAGTCTTCCCTGCGATTACTTTAATTGTATTGCTCTTCAATGTACCTCTGCCAACATACTTTAAAAGCAAGGGAGATGCAGTCTGGGAGATTCTCACAATTCTACTTCAAAGCCAAAAACTGTGTCTCTAGGCACCTGTAATTTGTTTTCCTGGTTAATGTGAAAAAGAATTTTGATTAGAAAGATACTAGATTCTTACAAAATAATAACTTTCAATTTCCTGTAAGTTTAAAGTCATACTGGAAAGTTATAATTTCTGTTGAAAAGATTTGGTAATAAGCAACAGCTGCTACTTCTCATACAGCTTTAAAAATATTTAGAGAAAAAAAGGCTAGTATACAGTACCCTGTTTTTTCCCATTTGCCCTTTTATGATTTATTTATACTAGCTTCAAGGATTAGGACAGTGGAATTAAGATCTGCAATTAGCAGACTATTAAGTTTATGATAAACATCCAAATGAAACAAGATTTTGCTTTTCTGACATTTTTATGTGTAAACCTTGGAAGTAGGAGTCAGGTAAGGAAATTATATTTTCACCACACGTATTATGAAAAAAACAGATGACTAAAAAGCCTGGAAATAACTTCCTTCTTTCCCCCTCTCCTTCCCTGCCCTTCCCTTATCCTTCTGTGCATTTATCATCTGTCCCGTCTTAAGGCCTCGTTCTCGATCAAGGGACAGTGGAGATGAAAGCGAGCCGGTTCAGGAGCGGTTCTTCAGGCCTCACTTCCTACAAGCGCCCGGAGACCTGACAGTTCAGGAAGGAAAGCTCTGCAGGATGGACTGCAAAGTAAGAGCGGCTGGCGCCTTGGCCTGTGGCCTCCCTCCCTGCCGCTGCCCCCAGTGGGCCCTTCGGGGAGGTTGTGGGAAGTGCACGTCTTTTAAAATGTTTTCCAGCTTAGAGGAAAAAAATGAGTGAAATACACAGGATGTTTACACACTAATTTAGATCCTTCTTTTCCTTTACTTTTCAGCTCGTATTAAGTATGTCTTACTTTGAGCCACATGCCCTGAGTCCCTGCCAGGCTTCATCCTCTAAGCATTCTGTTTCATTGAAGTAGTAAATATTCTGAACCTGTTATGTCCTAGGCATTCATTTGTTGATCTTTTTTCATACACATTTTGTATGCATGTGTCCACTCTGACGTTGATCCCTACCCGCCCCCCCACGGAGCACTTTCTAAGTGGAATCAGCCTGGCAGCCTCCCTCCAGCAGGCCGCCCACCCCAGGTCCGCCCTCAGGGGTGCTTGCTGAATTCACTGACCTGCGCGGGGGGCAGGAGGGGGGGGCGTTCTGTTTCTCAGAGAGCTTGAGGCCAAACATGTTTACGGACCACTGAAATTTTTGTTGTTTTTACTCTATTATGATTGATCTTTTTTGTTGTTTTGACTATTATGATTGATCTTAAATTTTACCTCTTACGTATTGATCAGGTTATTGAAATTATTTGGGCTCCCTCTGCTGGTTCTCTCTGGGAATACAGAACACAACTGTAAGGCGCTTAGAGGATTAAATATGGGTTTGTAGAAATCTATATTTTAAAAAATGTATTCTTAAACTTTTATTTTCCAGCGTAATTCTTTTTACAGTATAAAAGCACACACACAAGCTGAGTTTCAGTATGTGTGAATTTATGTGTGTGTATTTTTGGTCCATAGTAATTCATATAGACCACCTGTAAAATGCCACTGGAGTCAGTAGGAAATTTTAGATGGGATTTTGATCATGTAAGAAAATTCTATATTTTTAAGAACCACACTAAGTCATAGAAGTTTAAAATTATATAAGTCTAGGATCTCTTTTTAAAAAGTGTAAAAAAACGTAAAAGAGTAAATCTGGATGGAGGATATATGGAGAGTAACATAATGTTAGCTCTACTTGTGATCACACAAGCAACAGCGAGGTTTTCTCCCCAGAAAGCGCCCCCCTTTTCTGCACCGGCGCCTCCCTAGACGGCCCCGCCCTGTGTGCCCTGGTCCTGAGTCTGGGAACGGCTCTCGCACCGGGAGTGACAAGTGTGCTCTTGTCCCTCCCGTTTCCGTGTCAGCTGAGCACGTGGCCCTGTCCGAATCACGACCGCCTGTGCCGACCCCGAGTTCCTGATACCCGGAGGGCCAGGGAAACACCTGGGGTGCGTGGCGTGGGGCACCAGTGGGGGGGCCAACCTCGGGGCCTGGGAGAGGCCTGGCCAGAACCGCCCGCACCCTCCAGGCCCCCCGGAGGCCCTGCACCCCCCCACTGATGCCCTCAGAAGCCGCGCTGCCCAGATGCTGCCACTTCCAAGTGTCTTCCTTTTAACCAGTCGTCTAGTTTTGCCTCATTTTCTTCCTTCAAATTCTCTACGCCTTTGCCACGCGTGTGGGGGAAGCGCCTGTATCGGCGGGTGTGTGTCACGTGACAGGAAGGTGTGGAGGGGCGTCTGCCGGCGAGGGGCGTGTCACGTGACAGGAAGGGCCTCGGGAGCTCTCGACCCAAGGCGGCGGGGGCGGAAGGCTACCTCGGCGGCGCCCGCCTCCCCATGCAGGGTCGAGCCAAAGCCGAGGAGTTCACAGGCGGCTGTGCCCCGAGCGACCCGTGCGCCGACCAGTGCTGACGTCAGGCTCCCTGGGTACTTTGTGTCGCTCCCGTCACTTGGTCTCAAGTGTGTGCAACGACAGCAGACGTGTGCACCGAAGGGCGTGCTGACTCCCGTCCCCAGGCCGGGGCGGCCCCGCGCCGACCGCGGCGTGTGTGTTGCTGTGCCCAGGTCCCTCTCTGCAGAGCCCAGCGCCCTCGGCGACACCATCCCACAGACCTTATGACCCCGGGGGAGATGACGACAGAAGCTTTTACACCCCCGTTTCACTTTTCTGCAGGTTGCTCTGTAAGATGTTTAGAAGTGAGTCCGTAGTGCCCATGAGGAATTCATGCCAGTTTCTTAGCTGTTAATTGTTTCATGGTTTTAATACTAGAAAAATTTACATGTTTCCTTTCTGGCTTAGGTCAGTGGGTTACCAACCCCGGAGCTGAGCTGGCAGCTCGACGGGAAGCCCATCTGCCCCGACAGCGCCCACAAGATGCTCGTGCGTGAGAACGGGGTGCACTCGCTGATCATAGAGCCGGTCACATCGCGCGACGCTGGCATCTACACGTGCACCGCCACCAGCCGAGCGGGACAGAACTCATTCAGCCTGGAGCTGGTAGTTGCCGGTAGGCTCGTCTCTGAATCCTTTTTCTCCCTAAATGAACACCAGATTTAGAAGTGCAGTAACAGCCAATGTGAAAAATAAATACTGAACAAATAGGTCGCATCATCAACAAATAGCCAATTAGGACATGTTATAAGGCTTACAGCAAATCAGAAACATTAATTTTTCTTCAGTGGAATTTTTCATTATCTGTCTTTGCTTTAGGATTTTAGCAGCTCTTCTGGGTCATTCTGGCCCTTGTGTGAGTGTGTGTAGGGCCGCGTTCCCACCGAGGGAAAGAGCCACGGCAGCGCGAGCTCCGGGAACGAGCATTCCACACTCTTTTCAAAATGGGCCCAGAACAAATACTAAAGTGAGGTCTGTTCTTACTTCCCCCAAAATACCTGAGACCAGGTGATCATGTAAAGCCCAATAAAAATAAACCCTCTCCATAGTTCAAGATCTTGAGAGTCTTGGGTATATGAAAATTTCAGGTAGAATTTTTACCTTGTTCACCTCTCCTGCTCTCCTGCTCTTCTGCTCTGCCCCCTGGGGCGGGGGGGGGGGGGAAGATGCCAGTCCTCAGACACTGTGGGTGGCTCAGGAGACAATGAGCCTTGTTCTTTCTCTGAAATTGTTTCCGCTACGGATCCAAGAAAAAAGTTTCTCATTCAGTAGTAATATTAAGACTTGTTAACTAATAGGTCTGATTTTTAAGACTGAGTAATAAAAGTTGTCTTTTTTATAGCCTCCTTCAGAGAATACAAATTGGAATTTATAAGATAAATAGCTCTACTTTATGGGTAACTATTTAAAGCTGCCAGATTTAGATAAAAATGCCCTCCCTTTATGTCCCCCTTTAAATCCTATGGCAGCAAACATCTCAGGCGGCAGGAGGGACTCTTAAGCAGACGGATTTTCTAGAACGCTTGTCCTCAGCATCACTAGGTGTAGGTGGTGGTGGCTGGTGAAGGCTGGGTGCACAATACACAGTCAGTCATGCCACCGTCCCACGCTGACACTGAATTAGGGTGCTGTGCAGCCTGTCAAGCATTCTGTGGACTGTGGGCCTGTCAGACTTGGGTCGATTGAGGAAATAACTGAGTGGAGTGACATTCAGGAACCTTTCTTGGTAAAAGAATAATTAGGACATCTTACTGCATGAAGTGAAAAATGGCACTGTAAAGTAAAAGATCCATGGAGCAGCAGCTCTAAAACCTCCTGGATTCTTCTTTTAGCTCCGTTTGTGTGGCACCGACAGATAATTCATCTCATGTTTCCCCAGCTAAAGAAGCGCACAAACCCCCTGTGTTCATTGAGAAGCTGCAGAACACAGGCGTTGCTGACGGGTACCCAGTGCGACTGGAGTGCCGTGTGTTGGGAGTGCCTCCGCCGCAGATATTTTGGAAGAAAGAAAACGAGTCACTCACCCAGAGCACTGACCGCGTGAGGTGAGCACATAGTGACCTGCCCTGACCCACGCCTGCTCCAGAGGCCCTGCTGATAAACAAGATGCCCAAGAGCCGGCGCAGCTGTGCATCTAAGAGCTGCTGCTGTGTCAAAGACAAAACCCCTCTTTACCCTAATGTCCCGTTAGGGTTTTGGAAGGTGCACCGGCGTGTGACAAACACTTAAAAAAACCACCATTAGACTTAAGTCAGAATGTGCTTCACCTCTAAAGGTAAATTCATTCGCTTCACTGGTGGTAGAGAAACTATTCAGTGGTTTTTGTAAAGGCTGGTCCTCAAATAGAAATTCAGTGTACAGTTCATTCAACCGCTTGACATCT
Organism: Manis javanica; assembly: GCF_040802235.1. Lineage (NCBI taxonomy): Eukaryota > Metazoa > Chordata > Mammalia > Pholidota > Manidae > Manis > Manis javanica. The sequence goes on along the minus strand of NC_133158.1, from coordinate 217,393,126 downwards.
GCCTTTCTCCCCCAGGCTCCTTAGTGGAGCTCGCCTCCAGAGTAAGTATGACCCGAATATCAGCTACTTGCACAGTTCTGTTTCTAACGATCAGTACAAATGACACTTGGTGTGCAGGGCCCCTTTTGCAAAGTGAGCCCCAGACGGCCCTGTCTTCCCTGCAGCATGCACCAGGACAGCCGCGGCTCCCTCTGCCTGCTCATCCAGGGGGCCACGCGGGAGGATGCCGGGTGGTACACGGTGTCGGCCAAGAACGAAGCAGGGATCGCATCCTGTACCGCCAGGCTGGATGTTCACAGTGAGTGCCATCCTATCCCGATCCCACCCCATATTGCCTCGCTGCATTTATCGACTGAGACTCTGGACAGCAAGTCACGTCACTTTTATATGACCTTGTTTTATTTGCTAAAAATTTCATGTTGCTCTTTCTCTTTCTATTTATAGTTTCTCAACATTAATAGTGAACTACACCAGGAGAACAAACACCCAAGTACCTTCAGGAACTTTGCATTATTAGCAAAATACGCATGTTGATTCCTCTCACATGACTGGCTAGCCAGCTGGCTTCCTTACCCAGGCGTCCTTATGGCTAACAGCTGGCAAAGGCCTGGCCTGGTTTTTCTCAGTTCCTTGTCCCATGTCCCGCGGACGACCACCTAACCCTTCCTCCAGTGTGCACCTGCCGCGGTTCCTAACACACTCGAGGCGTGTGTCCTTGCTGTGGCTCAGTGTCTTGCTGCTAACCCAGCTTACGCAGCTCAGCAGTAGGTCTGCGTGTGCGCGTGTGTCTTTGTGTACATGCATCCAACTTTCAGAAACTCATCCTATTGATAGCATTCCATGATCTGTTGACATAAAACCAGAGAAAAATCAAGAACTGACTTCAAATTTTACCTCTTAAAAAAATCACTTGTAAGCTCCTTAAGGCCTGAGCGCCCTCAGCTTCCCTGCTGCCCAGCTCAGCTGGTCAGTGTGAACCCATCCAGACACTGGACCACGCCACTGCGGCACTTACATGCTGGAAGCTCTGGCGATTTTTTTTTAAAGGGTGGGGTGGGCCTTAGGAAGCTTAGGAACCATTCCACCGGCCTCCTCTCTGCAGTGAGCACGTACTCTCAGATAAACCACACTCTGTCCTTATCATCTGTTACAGTCCCACCACCCTGTGGGGACAGCACATCTGTAGCGTGTGAATGCCCCTACCATGGACACACTCAGTCTTTCATGAAGAGCACATGCGTCAAACATGCCACAAGAGACATTTCTGTACGGGAAGTACCTGAGCACTTTCCAATTACATCTGGGTTAAAAACAAAATTTTTTTTTTTTAGCCCAGTGGCATCAGCAGCCGCAGAGCACCAGGCCAAAGAAAGTCCGGCCCTCAGCCAGTCGCTACGCGGCACTTTCGGACCAGGGGCTGGATATCAGGGCAGCGTTCCAGCCCGAAGCCAGCCCGTCCCACCTGGCGCTGAACGCCGGGCTGGTGGAGAGCGAGGACCTGTGACCCCGCCCCCCAGGGGGGCCTGGACCACGCAGCCGCCATGGCCCCCACCACCGGCTCCTCTGCCGTGTCACGTAAAAGGCAAAGACGTGCCTTTGACTATAAGAAAGAAAAAACACAAAAATATTTTTTTTTTAGAGTTTAAGTAGGCGATCTAACAGAAATGTACACATTGCACAGAAGATTCACATTCATCGTCCAATTTACAACTTACGGAGTTGCTGTAATTAAAGTGTCTGAAATGCTAAAATGCTGAAGAAATCAGTTGATCAAAGGCAACCAGGATCCGTCTCACCTGACGTGCCTTTAGCCACTGGCTGTTGGTGTTCGTCGCGTGTTTCCGGGGAACGATCCCGAGGCGGCAGCTGCGCCGGACTGGCATCGCGTGCAGACCACCGCTGCTGGCCGAGGGCAATACACAGGGTGAGAAGCAAGCAGAATGACAGAAACCCAAGCAAACGCCTTGTCTTGGCAGACTGTCTAATTCAGGAGAAAGGAATTACTAGCCTTAAATTTTATTAACACCAAGGGTTCTCCAACAGGTTAGTGTCTTAGTTCTTTTAACCTCTTTTCTTTATGTGTAGGATTTTCTGTTCATGCTACCTTGGCAGGAAGCTTATTTACAAACCATATGAGGAGGCTAACTTAAATATAAATAATATAAAGAATTCTGTGCAAAGCAGAGCTGTATTACAGTCCATTCCACAGAAGGTGCACCGTATCTGGAGGAAGCAGGTTTGGAAAGGGGCAGGGGAAGGAAGCTGCCACTCAGACACCACAGAAGGGGCAGGGGACCTGGTAAAGGACAGGCTTCTCCTTGGTGGGCTTCAGGATTAGCCTAAAATGTAAGTGAAAAAACACTGCCATTCAAAAGTCAGGGAATCCAGGGTCAGCTGGGAGTCTGGCACACAGGTGCCCCGGGAACCTCAGCATGTCTGAGGTCTGTAGCAGCTGGAGACGTTCAATGTGTGGAGCAAGTTGAAAACAGACTGCGACTGCGAGAGTGCGTGCGTGAGAGACTGCCTGCAGATCTAGTCTGCTCGGGGGGCACAGGGACTCGGCCACAGCAGGTGTGTGCCACAGGGTTTTCTTTTCAGTGGCACCAGATAGGGTGGACAGAAAAATAGCCCACCTCCCTGCCCCCTGAGACCTCACTGTAGAAGGTGCTGGGTTCCAAGTGTTGTGATGGCATTTCGGCAAACACTGATTCTTGACTGCATGTGATTCTGCACCAGCTTGATTGATTGAGTTGACTCTGACCAGACTTGATGGTTTTAAGTCGGAACCAGTAAACTTTAAAAAGAAGAAAAAACAACTTTGGCCTAATATTATAAAACGTGAGGCTTTAATGGTAATGGTACTTTACTTTGCTATGAAAAGAAAACACTGTATTCCTCATGCAAAACACATGTATCTTTTATTATTTATAATGAAAAGTTGAACTCTCTTAGCTCAGTTACTCATTAAATATGTAGTTTTTTAAGTGATTTTATATCTGTGTACCGACCCGTGTATATCACATTACTGCTTCTACTCTGTAAGAACACCGACCAAGCTCTAAATGATTAACAAGCTTGCACACTGGGTGGCAGTTGTCTGACACACGTGGTACAAGTTTCTGTGACACACATGCATTGCTAGTATGGAATGTAATCCACCTGTACACAGTCCCCATGGACCTTTCTATAGTGTACAATTATGACTTGCCAAATTTTTTGGAATGTGTTTTCATTTTTTTGCTAATAATTTGCTGGGTTTGGGATTAAGGAGCATTATTTGCCACCTTTTTATGTTGTATTTATGAAAAAATATTATACTACTTTGGATTTGTTGTGCTGGTGTAATGTGGATTTTAACATCAATAAATATTTAACAAAAATAGTTGCAATTTTGTGAAGCAAAATATTCAGTCACTTTGGTAACACACTCACTCACTAGCTCCCAGCCCACAGGTGTGCAGGACGTGGCTGTGTTCCTGAGCCATACCAGCTGAAGTCAGCACGTCCTTACCTAGTGCTTGGGGTCCTCTTCCAAGCTCAGCGGCTGGGATGGCCCAGCTCCTTGCACTTAGCACACAGGGGTCTCACTGGGTTGTCAGCTAGGGGCCACTTGGCTCCTACAGGCCACCTGCATTCCTTGCCAAGTATCCTTGAAAAGCAGCCATGAGAATCTTCTTCAGGACAAATCCCTCTTCTGCTTTAATTTTAATCTCTTGTCATGAAGAGCCCAGTGCATTTTAAGGGATCACCCAAGTGGGTCAGGCACCGCTAGATAGTCTCTTAAAATCATCTGACTTGTGACCTAATCATGCAAAATCCCTTCAGAGCAGCTCCTAGCCTTGCATTTGATGGGACAGCCAAGAAGTGTGTGCCCTGCAGAAGGGGAGAATGCCGAGAGCCGCCCGAGAGCGCTGCCTCCCTAAGCGGGCTTCAGGCCGCACTGGCTGCGGTGCAGCCTCATGGGGAAAGAATTGTGTAGCCACATGCCACATCCCCTCTTAGAAATTAAATGTCCTAAACACAGCTCCCACAGACACATCAAATCCACAGCTACATACAGAACAGTCTGTGCACGCGACCCAAGGCTCCGCTGTGGAAGAAGCTCTGCACAGCAGCACACGAGAAGCAGTGGGCGGGCAGGAGAGAGGACCCAGCTCACCACAAAGCCCACCTGACACCACAATGGGGGAGACTCAGGACCCCAAGCTTCTCCCAAGGAGTAAAGGGCTTGAACCCCACATTGGGCAGCCCAACTTTAAAGACCTGCACCTGAGAGATGAGGCCCCAAAACATGTACCTTTGAAAGCCAACAACAGGCCTTCCATGCAGAGGCCCCACAGCTCTACAGCCATCTGAGAAAGGGTTTTAAGGGCTCACATGCGTCACCCACTCCAGAGGCGGCTGCTGAAAGTACCCGCGTCGTCGGGAAGAGGCCCGTCTACTCGTCTCCCAGCTTTAGCCCGTGGAGCAGGCATCTGCGGGAACACACATCAAGGGGTCTACTGAAATGACCAGCCAGGCTGGTGGGCACCATCTCTGTGCTCATCCTCTGCCACACTGGAGGTCACCAGGACCTCCCCCAGAGAACCAAGTGCACCCGGGACACCCTGGTTGTGTGACCGCCACCCTTGAGAGCTACGGTGTCCAGCAGGGCTTCCACTCACAGGTCCACAGGCCTGGAACTGGAACAGCTCACCAGCTACTACTCCAGGCACAGCACATTGAAACGTGCCCCCAGTCGTCTTTCTGTTAGCGTCCCTTGGTAGTCTGGCCCTGGCCAGTGAAGCATGTGTGCATTAGGTTCAACAGGCTGGTAGCAAACAGCTCTTAAGTAGCCACAACCCCAGGGCTCAGGGCAAAGGCAGCAGGCAGAAACACCCCCCCTGCAGCTGTGCCCTTAACAGGGGTGTGTGCACGCTTCAGAGCTGCTGCCTGAGTCTGGGTGCTGACTGAGGTCGCCTCTCTGGCGGACGTGCCTTGGCACACTCTCGGCTGCCAGGGGACACTCAGGCTGAAGTGGGGCACTTGGACGATCACAGAGACGGAAGCTCGGGCAGGGTCGGATGACAAAGTTCGCCCACTACATGAAGCCACTCTTTCAAACTAGGAGAGGGGGCTGTTTTACCTCACCCAGGGAAACCAACACAGTGTCAGAAAAAATGAATATAAGAATACATTCCAAAGAAAAGAAAAAGCTAAACCTCAGAAAAAGACATCAATGACATGGAAATAAGTGATCTACCTGATGAAAAATTTAAAAAATGGTCCTAAAGATGCTCACCAAGCTCAAAAGAACAACTGATGAACAAAGTAAAAATTTCAACAGAGAATGTAAGAAAGGAGCAAACAGACATCGCAATTCTACAGGACACAATAAGTGAACTGAGAAACACATAGAGGGTTTCAACAGCAGACTAGATGGACAGAAGAAAGGACCAGTGACTCAGGGCAGAAGAATTCAGTCAGAGCAACAAAAAGAAAAAATGAGTTGAGTGAAGACAGATTGAAGGACTTATGGGAAAATATCAAGTAAACCACAATCATATATACAGGTCCCAGATGGAAAGAAATGGACAGAAAACATTTGAAGCAATAATGACTGAAAACTTCCCTAACCTGGGGAAGGTACAGACCGCCAGATCTAAGGAGTCCAGAGAGTCTCAAATAATCCAAAGGGATCCATACCAAGACACATGATTGACATGTCAGAAGCGAAAGACAAGGAAAGAATCTTTAAAGCAGGAAAGAGAAACAACTTATTTTGCACAAGGAAAACCCCATAAAACTAACAGCAAAATTTTCATCAGAAACTTTGCAGGCCAGAAGGGAATGGCAAGATTTATCCAAGTTTGGGAAACAAACACACACTTCCAACCAGGAATATGCTGCCCAGCAAATTTATTCAGATTTGGAAAGATAAGGAGTTTCGTAAATGAGCAAAAGGGAAGTGAGTGCATCACCGCTAAAGTAGCCTAACAAGAAATGTGAAAGGAACTTATCTAAAATGGAAAGAAGGCTCCAATTCCTAACAAGAAAACACAGAAGAATAAGTCTCCCTAAATGTGAATACATAGTAAAGGTAGGGATTAATCACTTATAAAGTTAGTATGAAGGTTAAAATACAAAAGGACTAAAAATAACTACAATTTCTCAAGGTATATACAAGATATCTGAATAGTAACATCAAAAAGTTAATACAGGAGACAGTAAAAATTGTAGAGCTTTAGAATGCATTCAAACTTAAGCTGTTACCAACTTAAAATAGACTTATTTATAAGGAAGCTGTTTTAGATAAGTCTCATGGTAACCACAAAGCAGAAATCTGTAACAGATACACAAGATAGAATAAGGAGTCTAAGCACACTGCTATAGAAAATGATCAAATCCCAAAGAAGATAACAAGAGAAAGACATAGGAATTACAAAACAAGAAATAACAAAATAACAATAAACACACAACTACAAGATTTAATTTAAATATAAATGGACTAAATTCTCCAGTCAAGAGACACAGACTGGCTGAATGCATTAAAAAAAAAGACCCATCTATATGTCCCCCTAAAACAGACTTCAGAGATGTAAGGACACCAGACTGAAAGTGAAATGGAAAAAATATTCCATGAAAATGGAGGCCAAAAGACTGCTTTAAATGTTCCTTGTAAAGACATTTAATTCGTTGTTCAGGCATATTTATTTGTCATTTAAGATTGTTCATTAGTAATTATCTTTAAAATCTTAAAAGAATCATTATTAATGCAAAATCTTACTTTTTAAAATGTCTATTTCTTATACTGTTTTTAAATAGCTTGCTATACTTAGTGTTTTTTGGACTAAAAAAAAAAAGAAGAGGGACGGAGCCAAGATGGCAGTGTGAGTAGGACAATGGGAATCTCCTCCCAAAACCATATATATTTTTGAAAATACAACAAAGACAACTCTTCCTAAAAGAGAGACCAGAGGACACAGGACAACAGCCAGACCACATCCATACCTGCAAGAACCCAGCGCCTCAAGAAGGGGGTAAGATACAAGCCCCGGCCCGGCGGGTCCTGAGCGCCCCTCCCCCCAGCTCCCGGCGGGAGGAGAGGAGTCAGCAGGGAGGGGGAGGGAGCCCAGGACTGCTGAACACCCAGCCCCAGCCATCTGCACCAGAGCACAGACACAGTGCATGCATGGGGTGCTGGAAACTAGGGAAGCAGGACAGTAAGACCTGTGAGTGGGTCCCGCAGCCGGCACCCCAGGGACAAAGAAAAGCGAGTGCTTTGTGAAAGTCTTAAAGGGACAGGGACCCCACAGCTGGACGGAAGCATCCCCGGGACACTTAGCCCAGCAGCTGGGAATCCCAGGGAACTCCAGGCGCCCTAACCCCCTGGGCAGCAGCACAGGTCGGAGGACCCTCACAATGATAAACACCCTCCCGGCTGTTTCCCCTCCGACGCGGCTCCACCATATCGGAGCAGCAGCCCGAGGCAGGCCACGTCCACAGCAACTGCGGAGCTAAACTCCATAGTGGCCAGACAAGAATCAGAGGCCCGTCTGCGTGCAGCTGCCCAGCACAAGCCGCTAGAGGAAGCTGTTCTCCCAGGAGAGGAAGGCCACAAACCAGCAAGAAGGGACATTCTCCCAGCCGACACACGTGCCAGCTCCACACAGCTACCTCGATCACCATGAAAAGGCAGAATTGATACAGACCAAAATCACAGAGTCAACCATTGAGAAGGAGACAGACCTAACCAATCTTCCTGAAAAAGAATTCAAAATAAAGGTCATAACCATGCTGACGGAGCTGCAGAGAAATATGCAAGAGCAAAGGGATGATGTCTGGAAGGAGATTACAGAAATGAAACAATCTCTGGAAGGATTTATAAGCAGAATGGATAAGATGCAAGAGGCCATTGATGGAATAGAAACCAGAGAACAGGAACGCATAGAAGCTGACACAGAGATAAAAGGATCTCAAGGAATGAAACAATATTAAGAGAACTGTGTGACCAATCCAAAAGGAACAATATCTGCATTATAGGGGTACCAGAAGAAGAAGAGAGAGAAAAAGGGATAGAAAGTGTCTTTGAAGAAATAATGGCTGAAAACTTCCCCAAACTGGGGGAGGAAATCATCAATCAGACCACAGAAGTACACAGAACTCCCAACAGAAAGGGACCAAAGGAGGACAACACCAAGACAGATAATAATTAAAATGGCAAAGATCAAGGACAAGGATAGTTTTAAAGGCAGCTAGAGAGAGGAAAAAGGTCACCTACAAAGGAAAACCCATCAGGCTAACATCAGACTTCTCAACAGAAACCTTACAGGCCAGAAGAGAATGGCATGATATATTTAATGCAATGAAACAGAAGGGCCTTGAACCAAGAATACTGTATCCAGCACGATTATCATTTAAATATGAAGGAGGGATTAAACAATTCCCAGACAAGCAAAAGTTGAGGGAAATTGCCTCCCACAAACCACCTCTACAGGGTATTTTAGAGGGACTGCTGTGGATGGAAGCACTCCTAAGACTAAATAGATGTCACCAGAGAAAATAAAATCACAGCAAAGAAAGCAGACCAACCAAATACTAACTAAAGGCAAAAAATAAAGTCAACTACCCACAAAAGCATTTAAAGGAAAAACAAAAGAGCACAGCCAACATACAAAGAATGGAGGAGGAGGAATAAGAAGGGAGAAAAATAATCACCAGACAGTGTATATAACAGCTCAATAAGCGAGTTAAGTTAGGCAGTAAGATACTAAAGAAGCTAACCTTGAACCTTTGGTAACCATGAATCTAAAGCCTGCAATTGCGATGAGTACATATCTTTCACTAATCACCCTAAATGTAAATGGACTGAATGCATCAATCAAAAGACACAGAGTAATAGAATGGATGAAAAAGCAAGACCCATCTATATGCTGCTTACAAGAAACTCACCTCAAATCCAAAGACATGCACAGACTAAAAGTCAAGGGATGGAAAAAGATATTTCATGCGAACAACAGGGAGAAAAAAGCAGGTGTTGCAATACTAATATCAGACAAAATAGACTTCAAAATAAAGAAAGTAACAAGAGATAAAGAAGGACATTATGTAATGACAACAGGCTCAGTCCAACAGGAGGATATAACCATTATAAATATATATGCACCCAACACAGGAGCACCAGCATATGTGAAACAAATACTAACAGAATTAAAGGAGAAACTAGAATGCAATGCATTCATTTTAGGAGACTTCAACACGCCACTCACTCCAAAGGATAGATCCACTGGGCAGAAAATAAGTAAGGACACAGAGGCACTGAACAACACACTAGAACAGATGGACCTAATAGACATCTATAGAACTCTACATCCAAAAGCAACAGGATACACATTCTTCTCAAGTGCACATGGAACATTCTCCAGAAAAGAACACATACTAGGCCACAAAAAGTGCCTCAGTAAATTCCAAAATATTGAAATTCTACCAACCAACTTTTCAGACCACAAAGGTATAAAACTAGAAATAAATTGGACAAAGAAAACAAAAAGGCTCACAGACACATGGAGGCTTAACAACATGCTCCTAAATAATCGATGGATCAACAAACAAATTAAAATAGAGATCAAGGAATATATGGAAACAAATGACAACAACACAAAGCCCCAACTTCTGTGGGACACAGCAAAAGCAGTCTTAAGAGGAAAGTATGTAGAAGTCCAGGCATACTTAAAAAAGGAAGAACAACCCCAAATGAATAGTCTAACATCACAGTTATCACAATTGGAAAAAGAAGAACAAATGAGGCCTAAAGTCAGCAGAAGGAGGGACATAATAAAGATCAGAGAAGAAATAAATAAAATTGAGAAGAATAAAACAATAGAAAAAAATCAATGAAACCAAGAGCTGGTTCTTTGAGAAAATAAACAAAATAGATAAGCCTCTAGTCAAACTTATTAAGAGAAAAAGAGAATCAACACACATCAACAGAATCAGAAATGAGAAAGGAAAAATCATGACAGACTCCACAGAAATACAAAGAATTATTAGAGACTACTATGAAAACCTATATGCTAACACAAGCTGGAAAACCTAGAAGAAATGGACAACTTCCTAGAAAAATACAACCTTCCAAGACTGACCAAGGAAGAAACACAAAAGTTAAACAAACCAATTACGAGCAAAGAAATTGAAGCGGTAATCAAAAAATTACCCAAAAACAAAACCCCCGTGGCCAGATGGATTTACCTTGGCATTTTATCAGACATACAGAGAAGACATAATACCCATTCTCCTTAATGTTTTCCAAAAAATAGAAGAGGAGGGAATACTCCCAAACTCATTCTATGAAGCCAACATCAGCCTAATACCAAAACCAGGCAAAGACCCCACCAAAAAAGAAAACTACAGACCAATATCCCTGATGAACGTAGATGCAAAAATACTCAACAAAATATTAGCAAACCGAATTAAAAAATGTATCAAAAGGATCATACACCACGACCAAGTGGGATTCATCCCAGGGATGCAAGGATGGTACAACACTTGAAAATCCATCAACATCATCCACCACATCGACAAAAAGGACAAAAACCACATGATTATCTCCACAGATGCTGAAAAAGCATTCAACAAAATTCAACATCCATTCATGATAAAAACTCTCAGCAAAATGGGCATAAAGGGCAAGGACCTCAACATAATAAAGGCCATATATGATAAACCCACAGCTAACATCATACTGAACAGAGAGGAGCTGAAAGCTTTTCCTCTAAGGTCGGGAACAAGACAGGGATGCCCACTCTCCCCACTGTTGTTTAACATAGTACTGGAGGTCCTAGCCATGGCAATCAGACAAAACAAAGAAATACAAGGAATCCAGATTGGTAAAGAAGAAGTTAAACTGTCATTTGCAGATGACATGATATTGTACATAAAAAACCCTAAAGACTCCACTCCAAAACTACTAGAACTGATATTGGAATACAGCAAAGTTGCAGGATACAAAATTAACACACAGAAATCTGTAGCTTTCCTATACACTAACAATGAGCCAGTAGAAAGAGTAATCAGGATAACAACTCCATTCACAATTGCATCAAAAAGAACAAAATACCTAGGAATAAACCTAACCAAAGAAGTGAAAGACCTTATACCCTGAAAACTGTAAGACACTCAAGAGAAATTAAAGAGGTCACTAACAAATGGAAACTCTCCCGATGCTCATGGCTAGGAAGAATTAATATCATCAAAATGGCCATCCTGCCCAAAGCAATATACAGATTTGATGCAATCCCTATCAAATTACCAACAACATTCTTCAACAAACAGGAACAAATAGTTCAAAAATTCATGTGGAAACACCAGAGACCCCGAATAGCCAAAGCAATCCTGAGAAGGAAGAATAAAGTTGGGGAATCTTGCTCTCCAACTTCAAGCTCTACTACAAAGCCACAGTAATCAAGACAATTTGTTACTGGCACAAGAACAGAGCCACAGACCAGTGGAACAGAATAGAGACCCCAGATATTAACCCAAACATATATGGTCAATTAATATACAATAAAGGAGCCATGGACACACAATGGGGAAATGACAGTCTCTTCAACAGATGGTGCTGGCAAAACTGGATGGCTACATGTAAGAGAATGAAACTGGATCACTGTCTAACCCCATATACAAAAGTAAATTCGAAATGGATCAAAGACTTGAATGTAAGTCATGAAACCATAAAACTCTTAGAAAAAAACATAGGCAAAAATCTCTTGGACATAAATTTGAGTGACTTCTTCATAACATATCTCCCCAGGCAAGGAAAACAAAAGCAAAAATGAACAAGTGGGACTACATCAAGCTGAAAAGCTTCTGTACAGCAAAGGACACCATCAATAGAACAAAAAGGTATCCTACAGTATGGGAGAACATATTCATAAATGACAGATCCGATAAAGGCTTGACATCCAAAATATATAAAGAGCTCATACACCTCAACAAACAAAAAGCAAATAATCCAATTAAAAAATGGGCAGAGAAGCTGAGCAGACAGTTCTCCAAAAAAGAAATTGATGGCCAACAGACACATGAAAAGATGCTCTACATCCCTATCATCAGAGAAATGCAAATTAAAAGCACAATGAGATATCACCTCACACCAGTAAGGATGGCCACCATCCAAAAGACAAACAAAAACAAATGCTGGCGAGGATGTGGAGAAAGGGGAACCCTCTTACACTGCTGGTGGGAATGTAAATTAGTTCAACCATTGTGGAAAGCAGTATGGAGGTTCATCAAAATGCTCAAAATAGAAATACCATTTGACCCAGGAATTTCAGTTCTTGGAATTTACCCTAAGAATGCAGCAGCCCAGTTTGAGAAAGACAGATGCACCCCTATGTTTATCGCTGCACTATTTACAATAGCCAAGAAATGGAAGTAACCTAAGTGTCCATCGGTAGATGAATGGATAAAGAAAAGGTGGTACATATACACAATGGAATATTACTCAGCCATAAGAAGAAAACAAATCCTACCATTTGCAACAACATGGATGGAGCTAGAGGGTATTATGCTCAGTGAAATAAGCCAGGCAGAGAAAGACAAGTACCAAATGATTCCCCTCATATGTGGAGTATAAGAACAAAGAAAAAGTGAAGGAACAAAACAGTAGCAGAATCACAGAATCCAAGAATGTACTAACATTTACCAAAGGGAAAGGGACTGGGGAGAATGGGAGGGAAGGGAGGGATAAGGGGGGGAGAAGAAAGGGGGCATTAGGATTAGCATGTATAGTGCGTGGGGGGCACGGGGAGGGCTGCGCAACACAGAGAAGACAAGTAGTGATTCTGCAACATCTTACTACACTGATGGACAGTGACTGTAATGGGGTTTGTGGGGGGCACTTGGTGAAGGGGGGACCCTAGTAAACATAATGTTCTTCATGTAATTGTAGATTAATGATAACAAAAAAAAAAGAGTACAGCATTAAAAAAAAAGAGAGAAGAATAACAACAAAAAGCTTGCACTTCTTCCACTGAGATCCGTGCAGCTCATTACTGGACCAGACCTTAAAGCCTCAAGACAAGGGTTAATCTTCAACAACTGAGATGTCTGTAGGATGGGTCAACTATATCACACTCTTATGTGTAGACTACTTTGCCCAGCTGCTCAGCTGGGAGTAAAGCCAATCAAAGAAACGAGACACTAACTTCACACCTCCATCTAAGTGAAACATTTAAAAACCGTCAGTCCAGGCATTTGGAAAAGGAACACGTTTAACAACAGCAGTGCTGCTAAAGTACCCAGTAAACACTCGTTCTGGCAATGGCCCACAAGGTTAACCTCTACAGAACTCAGCCTGACACCATGAAATAATCCATTCAGTCATACGATAATTGTTACCACTTTTGAAACAAAAATACATAAATTAAGGTAATAGCTGTGTATATCATCGGCAAATGTCACATGGAAATTGCTACAGCCTGTAAGGTCCATACCATTTAGAAAACACACCCAGTCACTGTTCTTTTCAGACATATTTATATAAAGATGATAATCAACATCTGTAGCATCAATAGGCTTGATCAGCAGATGTCAGCCACAAAGTCATGACTGTGCAGCCAACACCAAAGGGCCAGCGCTCATCACTGAAGCAGCCAATGACTGTCAATCACATGACAAGCTGCAGCCCTCCATCCACCACCAGGACGTGCCCCGTGACATACGGAGATTCTAGAAGAAACACCACCGCCTGGGCCACGTCAGCAGGTTCCCCAAACCTCCCCAGAGGGATACTTTTCTTTAAATGTTCTTCCTTCAAGTCTTTTGTCATTTCTGTATGAACAAATCCTAAAAGAGAAATGTTTATTTAGTTGAAAAGACACTAAGACATGTGCTCAATTTCAAACAAAAATGAATTTGCTCCTGAAAATTCGAGATTAATAAACTATGTGTAGCAAATAGAGTTTTGCAAAAGTCAAGTAACCAAATCTACAATTTCACTCAATTTAACTCAATGTACATTTACTGAACACTAAAATATTTGACCCCCAAATATTGGGCCCAACTCATAATACAATGTAAGTGGATGGATACAAACATGAATCAAAATTCCATTCCTTCGGGAACCTAACATTTATGAAGAAATACTCATCTGTACCCCTAATTATAAAAGGAAGCCTAGTGAATATCCATATAGAGGTATATACAGAGTACACAGAGCTGATTAATTTTCACCTTTCCTGGGGGGAGAGCAATGGAGCAGGTTTGAGGGGAGGAAGGGTCACAAAGGGGGTCACGTGAGCTGACGTGGCAATTCTGGCAAGTGACGTTTCGCTTGCTACAGCTAAGGTGGCTGAGAACGGACCAACACAGCTGACCCTGAACACAGGTTTTAACTTCAAGGGCCCACTTGTACATGGATTTTTTTCAATAAAGATACTGAAAAATATTGGGTGACTTATAAGAACTTGAAACTTTTCCTTTTTCCTGCTGACTTTAAGAATACAGTACATAATCCATAACATACAAAACATGGATTAATCGACTATTCGTGCTGCCAGTAAGACTCCAGATCAACAGCAAGCTATCAGTAGTTAAGTTTTTGGGGAGTCAAAAGTTATACATGGAGGTAGGGTCTCAAGATGGCATGAGTAGGGCAGCAGAAATCTCTTCCCAAAACCATATATATTTTGAAAATACAACAAATACAGCTCTTCCTAAAAGAGAGACCAGAAGATACAGGACAACAGCCAGGCTACATCTACACCTGTGAGAACCCAGCACCTCACAAAGGGGGTAAGATACAAGCCTCAGCCCGGCGGGACCCGAGCACCCCACACCCCAGCTCCGGGTGGGAGGAAAGAATCAGAGTGGGGAGGGAGTCGGAGCCCAGGACTGCTATATAACCAGCCCTAGTAACGTGAACGGGGAGCACAGACACACATTGCATGGTGTACTGGATATTAGGGAAACAGAAAAGTAAAATCCAAGATGCAGACTGTGAGCAGGTCCCCACAGCCGGCTCCCCTGGGACAAAAGAAAAGCGGGCACTTTTTAGAAGTCTTAAAGGGACAAGGGCTCAACAGCTGGACAAATCGTCCCAGCACACTCAGCCCAGCAGGCTAGGAATCTTGAGGAACTTCAGGCTCCCTAATCCCCTAGGGGGTAACACAGCCCCAAAGCCCCTCACAGCGATAAGCAGCCTGCCATTCATTCCCCCCGGCCGGTGCTGCAAGCGGACCGGCTGACCCGCCGCAGCTGTGGAGCAGCCGAACAGCCCACCCACAGCAACCACCCAGAGACTGCCTTCTGGCGTGCCGGTAACCGGCACAGGCAGCAGAAGCCGGAGCAAGGTCCAGAAGGCACGAAGGGGCGCCGTTCTCGCAGGAGAACACACCCAGCGTGGCTGCGACCCCACACAGTGTGCTAGGCTATCCCGAGGGCTGCCCCACCCACGGCAGTTCAGGAGATTATCCCAGAGACTGCTCCCGATGTGCAGGTAGATGGCACAGAGGGCGGAGGAGGGCTAGGTGACCAACAAGCAGGAAGGGACTTCGTTCTCCCAGCTGGCACACATGCCACTTGCCTGCGACCACTTCTGTCGCCATGAAAAGGCAGAAGAATCTGGTCTAGTCAAAAATCACTCAGACAACCCCAGAGAGAGGGCCTGGGGAGACAGATATAACCAATCTTCCTGAAAAAGAATTCAAAATAAAAGTCATAACCATGCTGATGGACCTGCAGAGAAATATGCAAGAGCTAAGGGATGACGTCCGGAGGGAGATTACAGAAATGAAACAATCTCTGGAAGGACGTACGAGCAGACTGGATGAGGTGCAAGAGGCTGTTAATGGAACAGAAATCAGAGAACAGGAACACAGAGAAGCTGAGCAGAGAGAGATGAAAGGATCTCCAGGAATGAAAGAATATTAAGAGAACTATATAACCAATCCAAATGGAATAATATTCACATTTAAGGGGTACTAGAAGAAGAAGAAGAGAGAGAAAAAGGGATAGAGTGTGTCTTTGAAAAAATAATGGCTGAAAACTACCCCAAGGTGGGGAAGGAAACAGTCTCTCAGACCATGGAAGCCCACAGATCTCCCAACACAAAGGACCCAAGGAGGACAACACCAAGACACATAATAATTAAAATGGCAAACATCAAAGACAAGGACAGAGTATTAAAGGCAGCCAGAGAGAAAAAAGGTCACCTACAAAGGAAAACCCATCAGGCTATCATCAGACTTCTCAGCAGAAACTTTACAGGCCAGAAAAAAATGGCATGATACATTTAATGCACTGAAACAGAAGGGCCTTAAAACAAGAATACTGTATCCAGCACAATTATCATTTAAATTTGAAGGAGAGATTAAACAATTTCCAGACAAGCAAAAGTTGAGGGAATTTGCCTCCCACAAACCACCTCTGATGGAAGCACTCCTAAGGCTAAACAGATGTCACCAGAGAAAATAAAATCACACCAAAGAAAGCAGACCAACCAAATACTAACTAAAGGCAAAAAGTGAAATCAAATATCCACAAAAGCAGTCAAAGGAAACACAAAAGAGTACAGAATAAAACACTTAACATATAAAGAATGGAGGAGGAAGAAAAGAAGGAAGAGAAATAAAGAATCATCAGACTGTGCTTATAATAGCGTAATAAGAGAGTTAAGTTCGATGGTTAGATTGTAAAGAAGCTACCCTTGAACCTTTGGTAACCACGAATCCAAAGCCTTCAATGGCAATAAGTACGTATCTTGCGATAATCATCCTAAATGTAAATGGACTGAATGCACCAATCAAAAGACACAGAGTAACAGAATGGATAAAAAAGCAAGACCCATCTATATGATGCTTACAAGAGACTCACCTCAAACCTAAAGACATGCACAGACTAAAAGTCAAGGGATGGAAAAAAGATATTTCATGCAAACAATAGGGAGAAAAAAGTAGGTGCTGTAGTACTTGTATCAGAAAAAATAGACTTCAAAACAAAGAAAATAACAAGAGATAAAGAAGGACATTACATAATGATAAAGGGCTCAGTCCAACAAGAGGATATAACCATTATAAATATATATGCACCCAATACAGGGGCACCAACATATGTGAAAGAAATACTAACAGAATTAAAGAAGGAAATAGAATGCAATGCATTCGTTCTAGGAGACTTCAACACTCCACTCACTCTGAAGGACAGATCCACCAGACAGAAAATAAGTAAGGACACAGAGGCACTGAACAACACAGTAGAACAGATGGACGTAATAGACATCTACAGGACTCTATACCCAAAAGCAGCAGAATACACATTCTTCTCAAGTGCACATGGAACATTTTCAAGAATAGACCACATATTAGGGCAAAAAGAGCCTCAGTAAATTCAAAAAGATTGAAATTCTACCAACCAACTTCTCAGATCACAAAGTATAAAACTAGAAATAAATTGTACAAAGAGAACAAAAAGGCTCACAAACACATGGAGGCTTAACAACATGCTCCTAAATAACCAATGGATCAATGACCAAATTAAAACAGAGATCAAGCAATATATGGAGACAAATGACAACAACAGCACAAAGCCCCAAGATCTTTAGGGAAGACTATACAAACACACTTCAACAACACTCATAAAATTTCCCTTTGTATACAAACTGGCCTCCCACTATTTAGCCCGTTGCCTTGACAACTAATTCATTCTGACAATGTTAAGCATTCCATCCTTTGTTTCCATAAAGTCTTAATACGGTACTTGTACATTCACCACATCTAACCACAAGTAATCTACTCTGTAAATGGTTAAATCAAGGTAATGCTGAAATCACTGGGGGCATAAAGTGTCCACACAAACAGAACACAGTGCCAAGGTGACCGGGCAGCTTTTGGATTATCTTCTTGTTTTCAAAACAAGGATGTATCTAAACAACATTTATCAAATGTTCATGGATTTGGACCATCTGAATTCAGCTTGTCTTTGTGACTAAGCCATGAATTTGGAAGAAAACACGTCACAGAGCAAAAGGGCTCTCGGGACCTCCAGCAGTTCCCAGACCCCTGCTGGCCCAACATCAGGGCCAAGGAAGCCCCAGCTGGGGTCCGCGCCGCAGCTGCAAGGACTGGACAAGGAACGGGGGCAGATGTCCCCTTCCGCCTATTCTTTCTTACAAACAACCAATGAGAAAAAAGTCTTTTCTTATATAGGTGATCAATTTTTAATATCTAAATAAGCTTGGACAAATGTTCCAAGGCCAACTAGCAGTGGTATATGAAAACTCGTTTTATTCAAAAGTCAAGTAAACACCTAACCAAAGTTTCTATCACAGGCACCAATGAGTGACCGTGTAGGTCTGAGCCTTATCATCTTTTCATTGCCATCTTCACTAATCCAAGCAATACTATCAACAGTACCTTAGAAAAGGGCAAATAATGTAAGAGTGATGAGATTAGAAGATCCCAGATAGTTTAGACAGACCATATTAGAAAAAGGACAGAAAGACCCTGAAGCTAATGATGACATAAAAGAAATCTAAGGGGCGATTATTTTCAATGGGGCCATTTACAGTAGCTGAAAATCAAGACAGAGGTTTTAGTTAACAGCTCTGCCATGTACAGCTGTCTAACCTTTGCTAAGTCCCTGTCTCCTAGGACCTAGTGTTCCAAACTGTTAAAACGATTGGAATAAACAATCTCTAAGATCCTTCCCACCCTATGTTGTTCCATAATCAGTGCAAAGTTTACAGAAATTTTGTATAAAATATGAAGTTCAAGGAATTTTCTTCTAGTCACCAGTCATTATTTTTCACAATCACTTTAGAACTATTCTACCCAGATGTCAATCTATTAAGTGCCAATTAATGTTTTCTTTCTTTATACATCAAAAATCATAATTATTTCAATAAATCAATGAAACACACAAATGTGTATCTGTATTTAAACAAATACATGCAGAATTGCATTTGTTTTTATTTTTTTAATATTCATTTGGTCCAAGATGAGTTCATCCTGTGTGATATGATCTCTGTGCACTTGGCCCGAAGCCCACTTGCTCTATTCTGCCCGTGAGCTGCAGCTCTGCTGGCCGGGTTCTTCCCACATGTTCAACAGGAACATGAGGGTCCAGCCCAGACTTCCTGCAGGCCGGCTGTGCTGTAAGCGTCCCACTATTACACAACTGTGAAAATCCACTAGACGGCCATCATCTTCACTGCTGGCCACTCCGAAATACGCCTGGTTCTAGAAGCCTTGTTTCGTCCGAGCACTGCCTCCTGCACGTGGACCAGGCCTTGCTGGTGCCAGTAAACGCGTGCTCCCACTCGCCACCACGTCCCCCACCTCCTCCCTTGCGCTCACAGTGAGCCTCAGAGCCCGACTGCTTCATCAGAGACATCCACAGCTGAATCACGGTGCCCCTGTGGCTTGGGTTCTGCTGTTCTTGGGCAGCAGCAGCAGCATTAAGTAAATATGTTATTAGGCCTGTTTTTCACAGTAATAGAAGAAAAAGAAGCCAGAGAAGATGGTGATGGATGGATCAGTAATACGAGAGAACCAGAAGAATGCCCGTGCCACGGAAGCCGAAGGAAGAAGAGAACCTTGGGAAGAGAACTGTGGAAATCTCAGGGAGGCTGGGGACTGACACACAACAGTCCACAATGCAGGAGGGGCCGGGCTGGCTTTGGGGAAGAGAAGTGTTGGCCAAGAACTTCTACATTCTCACCTTCTGTTTCTACTGCTTGAAATATTTTCTCAACACATAGTAATTTTTAAAGAAAGTAAGTCAAAATCCTCTCTGGGTCCTCCACCACCTCATGGAGGCGCCCACTAACAGGAAGCTGGTGCACATCCCCACACATGGCTCGGGAGTGCGAGATGGCAGCCTCCTTGGAGGGCAGTTTGGGAAAAAATTGTATATACAGTAAACTATACCTCAATAAAGTTGTTCAAAAAACATTACAAATGCATATACCCTTTAGATATACGCACACACATGCAAAGTGACACTCTACAATAATTTTCACTGCAACTTTGCTATTACTGGAAATAATCCAAGTGTCTTGCTATCGGGATGGATAAATAAACAGTGTGCCCCTTTGGCCACAAAAAAATAAAACAAAATCACAGCTAAAACCTTGCTACTTCATAGAAAGATGTTTCTTCCTCCTGAGTCTCTGTACATATCTTTTTTTCCTTCAAATGCTTGTGTTGGAACTCTCACCTCAATTCTGGGTGGCGCTCTAGGGCACAGTGAAACCCGGTGAAAGGCGCCTGGCCTATCCTGAGAACAAACATGTGACCTCCAGTGATGGTCCTGTGAAGGAGTGTCGGCTTTCTGGAGTAACGGATTCGCCGGGTACTGTTCATGAATGCTTTGTGCAACGAGCACATGGATTACCTACAGAGCCGTGTTTGATTATTTCCTCTGGATTAAAGGTGTATTGAATTACTGAGCTACTCGGGCATTTTAAACATAAAGATGTATCACTCCCACAATACACACCTATGAATTACATGCAGGCAGGAGATGCATTATGTGGGGGGTCTGCTTCGGCAAACTGACATCTAAATTACCTACGTGGGCGTCCCAGGGAGCGGCAAGTCACCAACACCCCAGGAGGAGGACACTTACAACGGGAACAGTTCTCCAAAGGCGCACAGTCTGGGCTTGCCAACTCGGGGTGTGCGTCACCAACACTCCCCCACCACCCCACTCACTTGGAACTCTTACATTCAGCTCTTAGGAGTTCTTAAGTTATAACTCATTCTTAAATGGGAAGTTTCTCTTGTGGTTTTAGTTTGGGAGTAATCACTCAGTAAAAATGCAGCGTGGTCCATGCACACACACCAGCCTGGCCTCACTCTCGGCGGTGTCCTGAGGCGGGCACACAGCTCGGCAGAAGGCCAGGCGTGGCTCCCCAAGTCCTGGCAGGATGCAGTCACACCTTCCTGCACTTTGCTATTTGGGAGCTCAGTAACAGCGTAGACCCCATGTGCCTATCCAACGCACCGAGAACCACCTGATACTGCTGATGTACTTACAGACACAAGAATAATCTTTGTATTACTGTATAAAACCAAAATGTTCCTGGATTATGTTTAAAAAGAAAGTTTTCACTGACCTGGTGCAACTACATTCACTCTAATTTTCTTTCTTGCTACTTCTTTAGCAAGAGCACGTGAAAACCCAACCAAGCCTCCTTTACTGGCACTGTACACAGTCTGGCCAGAGTTGCCTTTTAAACCAATAACACTTCCTAGGGGGAAAAAGTAAATAAATTCAAACCGATTAATGGGGTTATCTGAATATTAATTTACAGCAAACAAAAAAGATACAAACCATTTTACCTTGTCCTTTCCTAAAATTAGGAATTCTAATCATTGTCATTTGATTAGTAAAGACTTAGTGTACGTGTCTACTCCAGATACATACAGAAAACAGGATATGAAAGAAGCTGTGTAAAAGCTCGAATATAAAGCAGGCTTCAGAACTGGTCCATTAAGTGAAACGAAACCATTCTCATCTCTGAGTAGGTCAGACATGATGAAAATTGTATATATAATACGTAGAAAGTTTTCCAGTAGGAAGAGCTTAAAACCAAAAAGGTCATATAAGGACTGATTAATTTTATGATTCTACAATACAAAAAAATATTAGTACAACTGAGATAAATTCACCAAATGTGAACTACTACTAATTAAAATAGCAAAGCTTTAATTATAAACTCTTTATGTAATTCAGTTACTTCAGTGATGTGTTAGAACTTGTGCTCCCTACTAAACATTCCAGGTGGCCTCATTTCTGTGAACATGAATAAATTATAATTCAAGTATCAACTGTATGCAAATAAATTCTTTCAAAACAGAAGTGAGAAAGTAATTTTCTGCACCAGTGGCCTGTACTTATGATATAAAAATTAACCAAGAACCTCACAAATTTTTGAAAAAGTTTCATTTTATAAAAAGAAAGCATTCCAACATTTTACATTATAACCAAGTCCAATATTAAATATTCATCCACATTCTGTATTATTATATGCCAGTTAATGACTGGCATATAATAAGAGAACTGTGAAGCACAGAAAGAGAAGAGACATAAGAGAGAAGGAATGCAAATAACAGAGGAGACCTGAGAGAAAGAGAAATATGGAGACACACAAAACAGCAAGTAGAATCGAGGCATAGAAGCCAAACAGGAAGCTTCAGGAGCTCTGGTTACGCCACACACTGTTGCTCATGGGTCACAAGGTTGACTTCTGAAATACAAACTCTCTAGCAGTTTAACACAGTCGTTTCGGCAATAAGAGTCTCCTACTTTACTTAAAATTATCTATTAATTTACTTTAGCATGCTTCTAAAAGTTTTGCATGTATACAAAGGACTGACATGAGTTACTTAAGTATATCTAAAAAGGGGATATTTTAGAGTTAAATGCACCCCACATTATCAGGGAATATACACCAGCCAGTATACCAGCCAATAAAAACCCGGAATCATTATTTGGTGTGTTAGAAGGCAAAAGTCAACTCATTTACTAATCTTTTATAAGAAAACTGATCTCTCACACTTCTAAGGGTATATGCCAAAAGTATTCTAATTCTTATTACTACAGTATTACTTCCTTTTCTCAATTTCAAAAGAGAAAAATCCTATATTCTGGTTTGGAAAACCATTTCCTACATTAAAAAGAACAGGGTCATTTAACAAGCAGCATCCCCCTTTTGTGAACTTTTAAGGTATCACCACTAAAATTAAAATTCAAACTACCAAACTCAAATAAAATTTCAAGTTGTTTTGCATTTTAAGGTCTACAGGCACATACTACATGGTGTGTCTGCCCCATCGATCAGACGAACTGAGACTAGGGGTTACTTACATCCACTCTAAGAAACTCAAATGGCTATTCTCTCAAGAAAACAACTTCTTAAACCTCTGTAGACTTATCAGTGACCCATACCACTACTGTAGACAGCATCTCTTAGCCCCCACTACGTAAAACTGTTCAATTCCTTGTCCGTATTTTAAAAACTAGATTTAACATAAAAATCAGGATGTTCAATTTCTCTTAAAAAAGTCAAGATAGTTGGCAAACCTGAGACCACATATGTGCACAGCAGCAATCCCCTGGACCTGAGAGTGGTGCCCCCCTCACTTTCTATATGGCCTCTGGACACTAAGACGTGCATCTTCTGTCATCTACTACATGACCTGTGCTGTCATTCTTCTAATAACTGGTGGTGTCACTCATTTAACACCTGCTTGGCCAACCACTCGAAGAATGTGAATTTGTGATTCCTATTTTACCCTACTTAATCTGCTAATCCAATCCTTTTTCCATAGGCATTAAAAAGACACATTTCATTCAGGTTACACACATGAATAAATTCCAAGTCAGCTATTTAAGTATTTTAATGGTACTATGAGATAATCTTAAATTCATAAAAGCGAAGACTCACCGACATTAACAATCGACCCTCTCTGTTGCTGAATCATACTCTTCACAGCAGCTTTACAGGTCAGCATGGAACCCAGAAGGTTAGTATGAAGCTGGGATATCATATCCTCAGTTTCTGTTCTTACTAAAAGGCTATCCCTGCAAAACAAAGGATGTCACTTAAAAATGAGATAAACAAAGTAAAAAAATACATAACATTTTTACTGAAAGTAGGGTAAAACAAGTGTCTGTATTTGAGCTAGAATACGGAGGGTCCCATTTTTAGCTTGGTTTGAAAGCCACCAAAATGATGACTGATAAGCCAGAAAGGACCCACTTGGGAGCCAGGTTTCTACCCCTCTCAGGTAGAGCGACAAATAATCCTACTGCTGAGAGTGGTACCATGTGGGCAAAGGAGCTTGGATGAACTGGCAACTGCCATACTAAGCCTTTCTTGAGCAAGAAAAGTATCCTAACTATTCTGTCCTAAATTCACCTTAAAAAAAAAAAAACCTGATTCCATTAAGTTCCTGAAATGATAAAACTTATATATGGTGACAGAAGTCAGAATGGTGCTTACCTATAAGGAAGTATTAACTGGGAAGAAACTGAGACAGTCTGGAGAGCTGGAAAAGTTCTACAACTCAGTATGGGTGTCACTAAAATAACGGAATTGCTCAAACTATACCCCTATTGAATGTTTCAAGACAAAAGAAAAGAATGTATGGATTGAAAGACCAAGTTTTCCAATACACAGTTTTTCTTCCAATTGGAAGTAAAACAAGTTAATCAATATATTAACCGATACTAATCAAAGATGTTAGGTTAAAAAAAAAACTATCAGAAATGTACTTAAATTTGTGACCAACCTGTTAATTCCAGCTGCATTTACCAAGAAATTAACTCGACCCAAATTTTTTTCAATCTCTTCAAATGTACTTTGAACTTCATGTTCTTTGGCAACATCACAGCTAAATGCCAAATGATCTCCTATAAAACAAAATCAGTTTCTTTTGGATTGTAACTTAGAATTTAAAAATTACTCAACACACATTTGTTAAACATCTACTCTGAGCTAGGCCTGTTCTGCTCCCTGGAGTTCAGGCTAATAAAACTGGGATGGGGGTACGAGGGCAACTAGGAGAAATAAAGGAAAACAACAGAATGTAAAGCTTAAAACTTTTTTCATCAACAAAAGGGCCTTTTTTGTGCTCATAATCCTTGCAAGATTCAGCACAGAATACTTTCAGCTTTGACACTGACCTATGCCCAATTCAGCAGCCTTCTGGATTTCATATTCCTTTTTTGAAATTATGTCTAATTCCGTTAGGTTTTCGTTGAATTGGTTTCCTGGTCCTGAACATAAACTCCTGGTTTGTTTCTTTGTTTGTTTTACCATGGCACATACATGATAATGACTATTATTCAAGACTGACTATTAGAAGTGAGTAAAAATTGTGAAAACTACAAACCATGAAAAAAAATAACTTTTCAATAAAAACTTACTTTTTAAATGCCCTTTTTAAAAATGTTACCAAAAATGACACGCAAAAATTGCACTTGAAAGCAAGCATTCTCTATTTAATAGTAATTTCAACACTCTGAAATGCAGATTAAAAAAAACTAAACAATTGCTTATGTTCTGGCTGACCTTGCCTAATAGGTTAACACTGAAATTAACCCCGCAAGCCTTTGGAAACGGTTCAGTCATGCGGGAAGTCACATTATCTAGGCGAAAGCCAATTACGCACAGAACACACAACACAAGGACTCGAAGGACGCAAAAGCACCCTGTCCCTCCTTGCTGTCTTGTGAGGTTCACAAACACCCTGGGAAGTTCAACCAACGGCTCTGACCTAGGCCAGCAAACACTAAGGGCTTGGGGTGACCCCAAAGGTCCACCACGTCTCCGCCCCTGCGCCACAGTGACAACAGCAATGGGCACTAGGAGCAGCAAGCGGCACCCACTGCAATCCTCCTTAGTCTGCGGCTTACATGGGGTTTTCCTTTTAGAGAATCTAATACTCTCCCAGCCTACGTCAACGATCAGGGTAAACCCGTCAGTAACGTTACTTTAAAGGCCACAGGGTCACAGCCACCACATGCCTCCCGCGGTGAATGAGGGCACCCGTCCATTCTAGTAGCTAAGTGAGCAGCGGCGACTCAGCGCCGTTCGCACAGTCTATCTCCCCCTACCATCGAGAGACTTAAATCCTTAATGCAACAGTTACTTATCCGTTACTAATAAACAGGCGGAAAAACTGGAGTTCAAATGCAATAAAAAGTAACTGACCAAAACAAGCCTCAACTGCTCATCTGCATAAGTCACCGGGACAATGGAGCGCCTTACGAGCGCTCACGGGGACAGAGAAGCCAGCCGGGCGGACCCCGGGCAGGCAGGGACCCCGGCGCGTGCAGCCTCGGGGCCTGGTGCTCGGCGGCGGCGCCCGCTACCGGCTCCGGTGGGTACCTACCGCCCAGGGCCCCGGCGGCGGCTCTGGCCGCCTCCAGGTTCCTGGCGACGACGGCCAGGCGGTAGCCCTTCTGCGCCAGGAGCTGCGCCACGGCCCTGCCGATGCCGCGCGAGCCCCCGAAGACGGCGCACACTCGGCGCATCCTGGGCCGGGAGCCGCGCGCGCCGAGGGGAGCCCCCGCACCGCCGCGCCGGCGTCACAGCCCGCTTGCCGCCGCCGCGCCGGCAGCCGGACACGTCACGCAGCGCGGGCCGTGACGTCAGCGCGCCGCCTCGGGCGCGGCCGACACGCGGCCGCGGTGCACGCTGGGGCTCGTAGCCCGCAGTGGGCCGCGCTTCTGCTGCCCCTCGGGGCTGAGGGTCGGACCCGGGGCTCGCGGACCGGCCCGTCCGGTGCGCCGGGAGCCGCCCGGGCCGCTGCAGCTCTGCGCTTTCAAACCAGGGCCGTCGCCGCCAGCCGAGAGTAGCCGCCCGCCGGCGAGGCGCACCGCGTCCGGCCTCCGCGGGGCCAAGGGGCGCCCGTCCGGTGAGCCGTCCCCGGGCGGTGCTGCCAGCCCCGAGCAGCGGGAGCCGGACAGTTAAGGCTGCGGCCGGGCTCCGCGGAGCGGCGAGGCCGGCCTGGCGCCGCTCACAGGCGGGACAGGCTCCCGCGGTTCTAACGAGGACGAGCTGAGCGCCCTGCCCTGCGAGGCCCTGAACTGGGAGTCGCGTGTTTGCTGCCGTTAGACTGCGAAAAGAAGCATTTCTTGATGTGTCATTGCTTTAGGTTCAGGAAACTATAATCCATGGTCCCTAGTTCCAAATGCAAACACGGAACAATGGCGCCGAAACGCTAGCAAGTGTTACAAAATCATAGGGAATCATAGGGCAGAAGTGTATGAACACGGGATCTCAGAGAAAAGGATGAAGGAATGCGGAAAAGCTGGACGAGAGGCTGGTTGCAGTTTGATAAAAGAAAGGGAAGAGCAAATTGAACACTATGTTTAAAATATTTCTATTCCACCCAAATCCAAAAGGGGTTTGAAGTGACTTGCAAATACACATGAGTAAGACCTCCCAACCATTAGGACGGCTACTATCAAGGATCAGAAAATAACAAGTGTTGGACAGGATGTGGGAGCCGTGGAACACGTGCCCTGTAGGATGGAATGCAAACAGGTACAGTTGCTTTGGAAAACAACATGGTGGTTCCTCAGAAAATTAAGAATAGAATTACCATATAACCCAGCAATTCCATTTCTGGGTACATACCCGAGAGAACTGAAAGCCATATCTATCCAAGTTCATAGCATTATTCGTAGTAGCTCAGCTGTGAAAGCAAACTGACCACCAACAAAGGATGGATAAGCAAAAGTAGTGTTAGACACACAGGAATATCATTCAGCCACAAAAAGGACAGAAATGCTGCAATTTGCTATGACCTGGATGAATCTGGAGGACAATATGCTAGTGAAATAACAAACGCTGTATGAATCCACTTGAGGTCCCTACAATAGTCAAAATACAGACAGAAATGAGAGCGGAACTCCCCCTGGCCTGCAGCGTGGGGGGTCGGGTGGGCAGGTACCGTAGGAGTACAATGCTCCAGTTTCACAGGATGAAAAATGCTCTGGAAAGGAATGGTGGTGATGGCTGCACAATGTAGATGTACTTGATACATTTTAATGCACTTAAAAATGATGAAGACAGTAAATTGTTATATGACTTTAACCACAGCCTTTTAAACTGGGGGGGGGAAGGAGGATCCAGCAATACAAAGTTAACATTAATGATGAGAATACTGAATGCAGTTTGCGGTTTCTTAACGAGATTGTTTTGTCCCTAAGGCATATAGCAATACCGTCAAAATACTGTGATTTAAACGTACTTTAAGTATTTATTCTCCGAGGAGTTATACCACAAACTTGATACCAGGTTGTTTTCAACTTTTAGAAATTGCTTTGTTTTTATCGTTTTTACTTAATTTTGCCTTTTAATTAGATAAAACATTTAATGGTTCTTAAATGTAAACAAAGAGGAATATTCAGAGGTTTGTTTTCATCCTTGCCCTGTTTCCCACTCTCTTTCTACCCCTAAAAATTGCCATTTGTTACCTTTTTTGTTATCCTTCCATTCTTTCTGCAAATACTACACAATGCACATATCTTTCCAGTTCCACTCTCTTCCTTACACCACAGGTTGGACACTATCAATACTGCTCTGCACCCTGCCTTTTTCAGGGTAATAATCTATCTTGGGGACCCCCTATGCCTGTGTGCTGGGTCCTCCTTGTTCCTTCCCCAGCTGCGTGGTCCCCCATTATGGGCACTGTGATCAGCAAAATTCCAAATATGACCACCCAGCGTTCTTCCCTCCCACCCCAGGTATTTGGTCCAACACTAATCCAGGGACCACTGTGAAGGGAATTTGAAGACGTTTTTAAATCCTAATCAACTAACCTTAGAGTATGTAGATTAGTTGGGGGAACCTAATCTTATCGGGTGAAACCCTTAATAGCAGAGCATTTTTCTCTGGCCAATGACAAAAGAAGTGAGACGTTTGAAACACGGGAGGTCCAGGACATGAGAAATGTCCCTGCTTCCTCCAGGAAGAAAGCAAACAGCCACACTGTGAACTGCTAATGGAGAGACAGCCTCTAGAGGCTGAGAGCAAGCCCCAGGGAGAAACCAGCAGGGAACTAAGGACCTCGGTGCGCGGGTACAAGGAACTCCTGCCGGCAGTCGAACTGCAAGAGCCTCAGACGAGGACTGCACCGCCTGCGACGCCATGACTTCAAGCCCTGGAACGAGGGGGGGACCCTCGGCAGCACCCCGATGGCCGGCCCAAGGACACGGCCACATCAGTGACTGTGTGTTGCCTTGAATAGATACATAGTTCACATATAATCTAACAGTAACATGAGGTCAGTGGGAAAGTTACACAAATAGAGTAATGAAAATCTGTTCAGCACTAGAGAGCAGATGCACATGTGATTCTGAATTTCCTGGTGGCCGAGACCACTAAGGAAACATGATTAGTTACAGGTAGTAATTTGAATAAGAAATAAGCATACTGGAAGTGCAGTAGAGAGGTCCGAGCAAAACTTATCCTAGTAAATCCTCATAATGGGCCCACTAAGTGTTACAATGCACTTTGCTTGTCATGAAAAAAAGTATATTGCAAGGCTATTTTTACAGCAGTTACTATTGTAAGCAGAGGACACAACACCGAGGCAGACTTTTTAAAAGGCAAGTACAATAGGAAGTTAAACAATATTTGCAAACATTCATTTTTGCAATTCATTTTGCAAAGACACAAGAAGAGTCTGTATATGTGAAACAATGAGGAAATTGCTGCTTCTGGGCAAATTGGGATGGTGCTGAACTAGAGCAGGGTTTAAAACCAGAAGAAGGCCTCGAATAGGGCGCCTCTGTGACCCCTTCACAAAGTAAAGGTGCATTTAAGAAACGATAGTCTAGCCGTGATACCAGGATGGGTTGAGCCAGAGTGGCTCAGCCCCTCTCCCACTGCACACTCATGCACAGCTGTGGAAAGGAAAACCTGTTCAGACTAAGGACCAGTACACGGGTCAGCCAATGTGCCAGCTGTGTTCCCGCCACCCAGCATCGCAAGGCAGACCACAGAGATTCAAGCTTTGTGGTCGGTTCTGTCAATTTCCTAAGAAGAGGGTTACAGTTTGTTCTACATATTGTTACTTTAGCAAAAGATTTTGATCTATTCTGTCCACCACAAAGATCATTAACCCACAATGTGAGGTGACGTTCAGAATTCTCACAACCTTCTGATTTTTCTCACTGGTGTATACAGACAGTAACGGTTAGATGAAGGTTTTAATTCACCACTAACTTCAGTTTAAACCCCAAGGCTATTACTTATTTTTTTGTCTGTTAACATCATACCATTACTATCGTGGGTGAGAATACACTTATCACTACATACCAGCCATGAGCCAGGAGGGTCATTGGCAGGGGGAGTTTCGCCCAAACCCCTTGACAGTCAGCTGTGAGTTTGTAAATTACACTCGGTCTCCTTTCCCAGCAGGACTCTTGTCTATTCTCCTCACTAGGTGTCACTTCTGTGAAAATACGTTGACCATATTTCACACTTTTCTTTAATTAAAACCCACATAAGAATATAGTTCTCTTGAGTCCATAATCAGAGGCCCCTTAGAAGATTCCTTATATGTAAGGACTGCTCAGCAAATTTTTAAATAAACACACTCTGCCTGATTTTTTTCTTGTTACAAATGGAATACCACTTAATTGCAAAAAAGATTAGGAAAAAACAGTATTTTTAAAATTAATTCAGAGCCTTGTATACTTTAAATGGGTGAATTATTTCTCAATACAACTGTTAAAACAAAAATTAACTGAAAGCTCTCTGTCCTGCCGCATGAAGCTTGAAACTGCACTGACTGTAACTGGGTGGTGCTCCCCGGGGATATTTTTTATCATGAGTCAATCTTGACTTATGTATAATACCTCCAACTTGGCAGGTCAGGAGCTGGACTGTCCCCTCTCTTCAGGCGGTCAGGATGAAGCTCCACTCGCAGTCTTCTCGTGTGCACAGCCCGGCCGCTCAGTCGGCCCACACTCTTGCCTCAAGAGGAAAGACGGGCGTGGCCCCGCTGTGCCGCACAGAGATAACTGTTCTGACTAAACGCAGTGTGCGCTTTTTTTAAAATTAAGGTATTATTGATATACGCTCTTATGAAGGTTTCACATGAAAAACAATGTGCTTACTACATTTACCCATACTATCGAGTCCCCCCCACGCCCCACTGCAGTCACGCCCAGCAGGGTAGTAAGATGCCACAGAGTCACAACTTGCCTTCTCTGGGCTCCACCATCTTCCTCATCGCAGTGTGGGCTTGTAGCTTGACATTCTTCTGTCCCATCTGCTGGGTAACCTAAGTTGTCGCAAATGCACTTTTTATCATTTACAAGAGCTTACTTGATTTCGAATGAAAAGGAAAATGTGTCCCGTGAGTACTTTTATTTCGTTGAATTGGTGTTCATGCTGAAGAGGCCACCAGGGAGACCTTTCACACCTGCCACCACACTCCCCATGCCCAGTCCGTCGCAGAGTCCTGCCGATTCCCCTCCCTGAGTGTCACTCCCGCCTGTGCCCTCTCCGACAGCCCTCTGTCAGTCTGGCTGGCCTGCCACCCTCTGGGAGCACCCCTGCTCTGCCCTCAGTGCCACCACTGGAGGGCTCCTTCCAAAATACAGGCCTGATCCTCCTTCCCTGAGTAAGACCTGGTGGTCACTCCCCAGCAAACCCTAGGCCAGGCAAGTCCTCGCTGACCCGTCCACCTCTCTGCCTTCCTCTCCTGACAGCATCTCCCCCTCCCTCGCAGACTGCTCCCTGGTCCCACACTCGCAACTGTACGGGGCACTTGTGGTTCCCTGAGGCGACATGTTGTTCACACTTGCCGGCTTGTCTGCACGCTGTCTTCTTGGCCGCAGAGGCTCTCACTCCTCCAGGTGAAATCATATTTATCGCTCAAGACGTGTCCCAAGCATCTCTCCCAATGGAGGCCTTTACTTATCTGTGGCAGGACATGCTGATGCTTTATTTCTCTCCTTACCTTGTCTTTCAGTCTATGTTTCATGGAGGGATCCTGACCTCAAATTTTAGGAAGACACTGAACAGACTTCCAGAAATCTGTGAACATGGCAAACTAAACACAAAATCTTGCATCCACTTAAATGAGTAGTTTCTGGGGAGAGGGCACAGGCGGGAGTGACACTCAGGGAGGAGAATCCGCAGGACCCTGTGACAGACTGGACATGGGGAGCATGGGGAGGGAGGGATAAACCCTGAGCTGTGCCTTGAGCAAGTGAGCACACGGTGGTGGCAGGTGTGAAAGGTCCCCCCCGGCGGCCTCTCTGTCATCACATCTCAAGGTGTCTCTCAGATCCAGTGGTGAGAACTTTCTGTTCTGTGAGCTGCCTGAATGCAGACACCACCACAGTAGTTTTTGTTTCTCTGTAGCACAGCTCCTAGGGTATTAAGTTCCCGATGTATTAACTAAATACATTAGCTAATGGATGAGTAAGAGTGAATAACTCATTTAAAAAGAATTTATTGCTGTGGGCAAAAACGGTGTTGGATATAGCTATGATTGAAATAAACCTGGTTCCTGCTTTCATTGGGGAAATAATCCAGCAAGGAAGACAGACATTAAACAATTAATCATGTAATTACTGCTTAGCTGCGAGAGTGGGGAGGCCTGTAAAGGTGCAGTACAGACTGCTGGGAGAGGGCCTAACTCAGGGCTTTGGTCCCATATGGGTCTGAGGTCAAGAAGGCTTCTTCGAGGATGGAGTGTTCATCAAGTAAATGAATAAAAACCAGGAAATATTACAAACAATGACAACTGCAGTTACTATCCATTAGCATGTAACAAGGTTAACTAGGAGGTAGCCTGATTTATACATAAAGAATAAAATCCTAATTAAAAATTCACTTCTGGTGATGAAAGACACCATTAGCCCAAGCAGAGACAGATTCCTCCTGGGGGAGGCCACTTAGCCTGGACATTTCACCAGGAAGGACCTGACATTTTGTAATGCCCGAGTGTTGATGAAACCCCTTTTTATTCCTGCCAGAACTGTTCTCATGGTGTAAGGCCAGCTCCGGATACTTGAGATCAAGCCCCAGGGCAGCATGTCCACCAGCCACACTCCCGAGAACTGATGTGACCACCTCACTTATGAGGCCAGCCTCCCGCTCTGAGCCTGCCCCACACCCGCTGGGCTCTGCTTCCCCGGCGCCCTCCCAGCTCAGCCCTTCTGGCTGCCAGTCCCACCGGCTCTCAATGCGCCTGCTGCACTTCCCAGACTAAGTGGGCTTTCCCCACGCTAGCTCGTTGGACAGACAGTGGCTATCAGAGCCCCTGGCCCAGCTCGGGGACACCCCGCTTCCTTGAGGGCCAGGCTCGGGGGCTTTCGCCTCCTGCAAGGATGCAGGTCGGCAGCCCTAACTGAACATGGGCCCCGCACACTCCGGCTCCTCATGGTCACCTGTAGGCCAGTCCACCCTGTGTGGTTTGAACACCCGAGCTCGAACACGAGGGCCTCCGTGTTTCCGGACGGTGCCGCTGTGACTGAGGCCTCTCCCCAGGAGCACAGCTTTGTGCTCCTCATTTACAGGCTGCAGAGACCCATCCCTCACGGGGGGTTCATTTCAGAGCGGTGCAGAGTGGAAAACAGACTATCAGACTGACACAAATAAGAAGAGAAGAGTATAAGAGAGGAAGAAAGCAATAGGAAGGAACCATAAAAATGTCCAGAGAACAACTAACAAAAATGGCAATAACTACATACCTATCAATAATTACCTTAAATTTAAATGGACTGAATGCACCAATCAAAAGACAAAAAGTGGCATAATGGATAAGAAACAACACCTGTCTATATGCTGGCTACAAAAGACTCATTTCAGACCCAAAGATATACATAGACTAAAAGTAAAGGGATAGAAGAAGATACTTCATGCAAATAATAGGGAGAAAAGAGCAGGAGTAGCAGGACTTGTATCAGACAAACTAGACCTCAAAACAAAGAAAGTAACAAGAGACTGAGAAGGACATTACATACTGATACAGGGGTCAGTCCAACAAGAGGGTACAACCATTATAAATATCTGTGCACCCAACATGGGAGCACCTAAATATGTAAAACAGATACTAACATAATTAAAGGGGGAAATAGACTGCAACACATTCATTTTGGACTTTAACACACCACTCACATCAACAGACAGATCAACAATACAGAAAATAAATAAGGGAACAGAGGCACTGAACAATATATTAGATCAGCTGGACTTAACAGATATCTACAGAACTTTCCACCCAAAAGCAGCAGGATAAAAATTTTTTCCAAGTATACAAGGAAGGTTCTCTAGAACAGATCACAAACTAGGTCCAAAAAGAGCTGCAAAAAGTTCAGAAAGATTGAAATTGTATCAGATAGCTCTTCAAGACACAATGGTCTGAAACTAGAAATAAATTACACAAAGAAAACAAAAAGCCTACAAACACATGGAAGCTAAAAAACATGCTTCTAAATAACCAGTGAATCGATGAATAATTAAAAGATATCAAGCAATACATGGAGACATGAAAACAAAAATTCAACAGTCCAAAATTTGTGGTCTACTGAAAAAGAGGGAAGTACATAGCAAAATAGGCTTTGTTCTCAAGAAACAAGAACAGTCCCAAGTAAATAGTCTAAACTCACAATTAAAGACACCAGAAAAATAAGAACAAATGAGACCCAAAGTTAGTAGAAGGAGGGTCATAATAAAGATCAGAGCAGAAATAAATAAAATAGAGAGGAATCAAACAATAGAAAAACATCAGTGAAACCAGGAGCTGGTTCTTTGAGAAAATAAAATAGATAAACTCCTAGCTGGACTTAAAAAAAAAAAGAGTACACAAATAACAAAATCAGAAACAAAGAAGGAATAGTTGCAACAGATACCACAGAAATACAAAGAATTATTAGAGAACACTATGAAAACTTATTTGCCAATAATCTGAACAACTTAGAAGAAATGGATAACTTCACAGAAAAATACAACCTTCTAAGACTGACCCAGGAAGACACAGAAAATCTGAACAGCCCTATTACCAGCAATGAATTCTCAAAAAAACAAAACTCTAGGACCAGATGGCTTCATAGCTGAATTCTACCAAACATTTAAAGAATAGCTAATACCCATCCTTCTTATAACATTCCAAAAAGTAGAAGGGAAGGGAATACTTCCAAACTCATTCTATGACGCCAGCATCACTCTAATACCAAAAACAGACAAAGTCACTACAAAAAAAGAAAATTACAGACCAATATCCCTAATGAACATAGTTGTAAAAATACTCAACAGATTATTAGCAAATCAAATTAAAAAATGCATCAAAAAGATCATCCTTCATGACCAAGCTGGATTTATTCCAAGGATGCAAGGATGATATAACATTCATAAATCAATCAACATCATACACCACATTAACAAAAGGAACGATTAAAAAACCACATGATCATCCCCATAGATGCTGA
Organism: Manis javanica; assembly: GCF_040802235.1. Classification (NCBI taxonomy): domain Eukaryota; kingdom Metazoa; phylum Chordata; class Mammalia; order Pholidota; family Manidae; genus Manis; species Manis javanica. The sequence goes on along the minus strand of NC_133158.1, from coordinate 217,358,179 downwards.
AAAAGCATTTGACAAAATTCAACATCCATTCATGATAGAAACTCTCAGCAAAATGGGTATAGAGGGCAAGTACCTCAACATAATAAAGGCCATATATGACAAACCCACAGCCAACATTATACTGAACAGCGAGAGGCTGAAAGCTTTTCCTCTGAGATCGGGAACAAGACAGGGATGCCCACTCTCCCCACTGTTATTTAACATAGTACTGGAGGTCCTAGCCATGGCAATTAGACAAAACAAAGAAATACAGACAAAACAAAGACAAAACAAAGGAATCCAGATTGGTAAGGAAGAAGTTAAACTGTCACTATTTGCAGGTGATATGATATTGTACATAAAAAACCCTGAAGACTCCACTCCAAAACTACTAGAATTGATATCGGAATACAGCAAAGTTGCAGCATACAAAATTAACACACAGAAATCTGTGGCTTTCCTATACACTAACAATGAACCAATAGAAAGAAAAATCAGAAAAACAACTCCATTCACAACTGCATCAAAAAGAATAAAATACCTAGGAATAAACCTAACCAAAGAAGTGAAAGACCTATACCCTGAAAAGTACAAGACACTCTCAAGATAAATTAAAGGGGACACTAACAAATGGAAACTCATCCCATGCTCTTGGCTAGGAAGAATTAATATCGTCAAAATGGTCAGTCTGCCCAAAGCAATATACAGATTTGATGCAATCCCTATCAAATTACCAACAACATTCTTCAATGAACTGGAACAAATAGTTCAAAAATTCATATGGAAACACCAAAGACCCTGAATAGCCAAAGCAATCCTGAGAAGGAAGAATAAAGTGGGGGGGATCTCACTCCCCAACTTCAAGCTCTTCTACAAAGCCACAGTAATCAAGACAATTTGGTACTGGCACAAGAACAGACCCACAGACCAGTGGAACAGAATAGAGACTCCAAACATTAAGCCAAACATATATGGTCAATTAATATTCGATAAAGGAGCCATGGACATACAATGGGGAAATGACAGCCTCTTCAAGAGGTGGTGCTGGCAAAACTGGACAGCTACATGTAAGAGAATGAAACTGGATCACTGTCTAACCCCATACACAAAAGTAAATTCAAAATGGATCAAAGACCTGAATGTAAGTCATGAAACCATAAAACTCTTAGAAAAAAACATAGGCAAAAATCTCTTGGACATAAATTTGAGTGACTTCTTCATAACATATCTCCCTGGGCAAGGAAAACAAAGCAAAAATGAACAGGTGGGACTACATCAAGCCGAAAAGCTTCTGTACAGCAAAGGACACCATCAATAGAACAAAAAGGTACCCTACACTATGGGAGAATATATTTGTAAATGACAGATCCGATAAAGGCTTGACATCCAAAATATATAAAGAGCTCATCCACCTCAACAAACAAAAAACAAATAATCCAATTAAAAAATGTGCAGAGGAACTGAACAGACAGTTCTCCAAAAAAGAAATTCAGATGGCCAACAGACACATGAAAAGATGCTCCACATCGCTAATTATCAGAGAAATGCAAATTAAAACCACAATGAGGTATCACCTCACACCAGTAAGGATGGCTACCATCCAAAAGACAAACAACAACAAATGTTGGCGGGGTTGTGGAGTAATGGTAACCCTCCTACACTGCTGGTGGGAATGTCAATTAGTTCAACCATTGTGGAAAGCAGTATGGAGGTTCCTCAAAATGCTCAAAATAGACTTACCATTTGACCCAGGAATTCCACTCCTAGGAATTTACCCCAAGAATGCAGCACTCCAGTTTGAAAAAGACAGATACACCCCAATGTTTATCACAGCACTATTTACAATAGCCAAGAATTGGAAGCAACCTAAGTGTCAATCAGTAGATGAATGGATAAAGAAGATGTGGTACATATACACAATGGAACATTATTCAGCCATAAGAAGAAACAAATCCTACCATTTGCAACAACATGGATGGAGCTAGAGGGTATTATGCTCAGTGAAATAAGCCAAGTGGGGAAAGAGAAATACCAAATGATTTCACTCATCTGTGGAGTATAAGAACAAAGGAAAAACTGAAGGAACAAAACTGCAGCCAAATCACAGAACCCAAGAATGTACTCACAGGTACCAAAGGGAAAGGGACTGGGGAGGATGGGTGGGTAGGGAGGGATAAGGGGGGGGAAAAAGAAAGGGGGTATTATGATTAGCATGCATAATGGGGGGGTGGGAGAAAGGGGAGGGCTGGGCAACACAGTGAAGACAAGTAGTGATTCTACAACATTTTGCTATGCTGATGGACAGTGACTGTAATGGGGTTTGTGGTGGGGGGGACTTGGTATAGGGGAGAGCCTAGTAAACATAATATTCTTCATGTAATTGTAGATTAATGATAACAAAAAAAAAGAGAGAAAGAAAAGGGGGATTACTCCCTGATAGGATAAAACTAACTGCAAATCAATGATTAATGCATGCTTTACATATCCTTAATTTTGATCTTTCAAAGGGTATCAGATGATCAGCTATGGAAGTACATTTTTCTGATAATATTCCTTTCTCTTAAAAAAAAGTTCCTGTGTGGTGATCTCCAATAGTTTCTTCACAATGGTAGAAAGGTCATATCAAAGTGTGGGCAAAGGGTTTGTTTGTGTTTATATAGAGGATCAAAGCCTAATTTGGCTACACAGAAAATGAATTAAGATACAATATGAAGAAGAACTTCCAACATCAACATCCTCTGGAAGAGTCATTCCAGAAGATGAACATTAAAAAACTTCAACAAAGGTCCTGGTGCTGCTGCAGTTGTAGCTGCACTCATCCCACCGGTTCCTGGACTTGCCATTGGAATGAAGAAGGAGATAGCTAAGCTGGCCTGTGCATACAGTAAAACAACAAATTTGACTGTATCTATACTGTTGGAACTCAACCAAGAATTAGGAGAAGTGCAAGTTGCAGTGCTCCAAAATTGTGTGACTATAGACTATCTACTGTTAAAAGAACACATAGGATGTGAACATTTCCCAGGAATATGTTAGTTTAATTTGTCTGATTTTTCTCAAACTATTCAAATTCAGTTAGACAATATCCATCATATCATTGATAAGTTTTCACAAATGCCTAGGGTGCCTAACTGGTTTTTTTGGTTTCACTGGATATGGCTGGTAATTGTAGGTCTGCTTTTGTTATGTAGCTGTATTCCTATTATGTTAATGTGTGTGTGCAATTTAATTAGTAGTTTAAAACCTATACATGCTTATGTTACTCTACAAGAAGATATGTCAAAGAAATAACCAATCTTCCCATGTTTTCTTCCGTCTGCTACTTCTATAGCTTTTCTTCTTCCTTCCTAATTACAACCCTTTAGTAGAATTCGTGCCTCATATCGAAAATTACCGAGTATCATAATTCTTCCAAGTGGTAAAGATACCTCAAGACAAATGCTGGGCATAGAAGCCACAGGGCATAAATCTGCAAAGAAGTAAAAAGCTAACCTTTTCAAAGAATGTTGCTTCTCTCTCACTTACCAACTTTACATTTCCCTGTATGGCCCCGGAAGATGGCTGGTTAGCCAGAGACGGGTAAGATTCCTCAAGGGAGGAACAACCTAAGACAGGCACAGTCGCAGGGGGGCCATCAGGAGAGAAATTGGGGATCAACAGTGGTGAGGCTCAGAACCTCACCCCCCCCCTGTTTTGAGAGAAATCTTCTGCATCCGTGGATGTCTTGTTGACCTTGTCTAGCTTGGATTAATATTTAGTCTATAGGCACAGACTTGATCATCTATATTTGTCCTCTTACAGCACTAAATTATGTTTTTACCTTTATCTTGCATGTACCTACCACTTCCGCATTTTATTAAAAATAATAATAATAATAATAATAATAATAATAATAATAAGGGAGAAATGTGGGATTCACATATAAATCATGTATAAAAATCAAATGAATAATCAAAAAAAACAACAACACATCATGGTTCTTACACAAAACATTAAGAAGAGGGAAATCGAAATAATATGTAAAATGGGCAATAATGAGCAGAGAAAAAAACAAGCAAATAATTAGGAAAATATTGATGAAAATTCTTCAAAATGATGGTAAGTGGAAATGCAATAAACATGACAAATAAAGGAAATCATTTTAAGAGAAAAAAAGGTATTCATATTGGTAAGGAAGAAGTTAAACTGTATTTTGAAATGACATGCAATTATACAAAAAACATCCCTAAAGACATCACCAAAAAACTATGAGAACTAATAGCTGGGTTCAGCAAAGTTGCAGAATACAAAATTAACACACAGAAATCTGTTGTGTTCCTATATACTAAAAAAGAACTAGCAGAAAGAGAAATCAGGAAAACAACTCCATTTACAATTGCATTAAAAAGAATAAAATACCTAGGAATAAATCTAACCAAGGAGGTGAAAGACCTGTACTCTGAAAACTATGACAGTCATGAGAGAAATTAAGGAAGACACCAATAATTGGAAATCTATCCCATGCTCATGGGTGGGAAGAATTAATATTGTCAAATGGCTGTCCTGCCCATAGCAATTTACAGTTTCAATGCAATCCCTATCAACAGCATTCTTCAATGAACTAGAATATAGTACTAAAATTTATATGGAACCACAAAAGACCCCAAATTGCCAAAGCAAGCCTGAGAGAGAAAATCAAAGCAGGGGTTATTACACTCCCTGACTTGAAATTATACTACAAAACTACAGTAATCAAAACAGTATGGTACTGATGCAGGAACAGACCCATAGATCAATGGAACAGAATAGACAGCCCAGATATAAACCCAAGCATATATGGTCAATTAATATATGATAAAGGAGCCATGGATATACAATGGGGAAATAACAGCTTCTTCAGTACCTGGTATTGGCAAAACTGGACAACTACATGCAAAAGAGTGAAACTGGATTATTGTCTAACTCCATACACAAAACTAAATGAAATGGATCAAAAACTAGAATGTAAGATATGAAACCATATAAGTCATAGAAGAAAACATAGGAAAAATATCTTGAATTAATCATGAGCAATTTTTTCCTGGACATACCTCCTCAGGCAAGGGAAACAAAATAAAAAATGAACAAATGGGAGGATGTCAAATTAAAAAGCTTCTGTACAGCAAAGGACACCATCAGCAGAACAAAAAGGCATCCTATCGCATGGTATAATATATTCATAAACAATTTATCTGATAAGGGGTTAACATACAAAATATATAAAGAGCTCATATGCTTCAACACCAAAAAAATAAAAAGTAAACAAAAAACAAATAACCCAATTAAAAAAATGGGCAGAGGACCTGAATACACATTTCTCCGAAGAAGAAATACAGATGGCCAACAGGCACGTGAAAAGATGCTCCTCGTCAGGGAAATGCAAACCAAAACCACAATGAGATATCGTCTCACACCAGTTAGAACAGCCAACATCCAAAAGACAAGAAATACCAAGTGTTGGTGAGGATGTGGAGCAATGGGAACCCTTGTGCACTATGATGGAAATGCAAGCTAGTACAACTGTTGGATTATATGGAAAGCAGTATGGAGGTTCCTCAAAAAAGTGAAATTAGAAATATTTGACCCAGTAATTCCACTTCTAGGAACTTACCTCAAGAAAACAAAATCCTGATTCGAAAAGATAGATGCACCCCTATGTTTATGACATTATTTTACAATAGCCAAGATATGGAAGGAACCTTAATGTCCATCAGTAGATGAATGGATAAAGAAGAGGTGGTACATACATACAATGGAATATTATTCAGCTGTAAATAGAAAAGAAATCCTGCCATTTGCAACAACATGGATGTATCTAAAGGGTATTATGCTCAGTGAAATAAGCCAGATGGAAAAAAACAAATACTGCATGATTTTACTTATTTGTAGGATACAAAAACAAATCAAAAAAGAATGAACAAAATACCAGTAGACTTACAGACACTGAGAAATGACTAGTGGTTACCATGGGGGAGGGGTTGGGGGTGAGTATGGAGGGGGCTGAGCGGGATAAAGGAGCACAAAAATTCTCAATTATATTAAAATTGGAATTGCTAGATTATATGGTATTTCTATTTTTAATTTTTTGAGATACTGCTTTCCATAGTGGCTGCACCAATTTCCACTCCTACCAACAAAGGAGGGTTCCTTTTCTCCACAACTTCACCAACACCTGCTCTTCCTGTCTTTTTAATACTGGCAGTCCAAAAATTGCGAGGCGCAATCTCCTTGTGGTTTTGATTTGCATTTCCCTGATGATTAGTGATCTGGCGCATCTTTTCACGTGCCTGTTGGCCGTCTGCATGCCTTCTTTGGGAAAACATCTATGCATGTCCTCTGCCTATATTTTAATCATTCTTTTTTGCTATTGTTTGTATGGATTATTTATATATTTTGGATATTAACCTGTTACGAAACATGATTGGCAAATATTTTCTCCCATTCAGTAGGGTTCCTTTTTGTTTTGTTGAGGGTGTCCTTTGCTGTGCAGAGTTTTTAGTTTGATATCGTCCCACTTGTTCACTTTTGCTTCCGTTGCTTTGCTGTTGTTGTCCTACTCAAAGAATCACCTCCTGGACCTGCCAGGGAGCTCGCTGCCTAGGTGTTCTTCTGGAGTTTTATGGTTTCAGGTCTTACACTTAAATCTTTAATCCATTTTGAGTTTATTTTTGTGTAAATGTGAGATAGTGGTCATATTATGGGGTGGTAGATTGTGGAATTCCTTGGGGTTCCTGTCGTCTCTAGGGAAGGAATTAAGTCAAGAGACTGGATAGAGAATTAAAGCCACAGGGGCTTCACTTAGCGAAGCAGAGGAAAAGAGCCCCCGAGACAGGGGAGTGGGCTCACCCCGGGGTGGGCAGCCACTGGCTGGTTTTACATGGCGTCTTTTATGGGGGCTTATTTGGTTTCCTCCTCCCATTCTGTCACCCTCACACTATCTTTTGGGTCTCTTACTTCTTCCCCTTCAGCCCCAGGTCTGTGCTCATCAGCCTTCCCATGAGTGTCTAAGCAAAATCTACGGTGGGGAGAAAACTGTAATGTAAGCGGTACAATAATGACATCATGATGGCCTCAGGATCATTAGGGACAAGCGCTTCCTGTGCGCGTGTGCTCTAGGATCGGGGAAGTCCCAGTGGCCTGCATCGTTTGCTTATCAGAGTGCTGAGCTGAAAAAGGAGCTGTGCTGAGGGAGGCCGGGCAGTCTCTGGGCAGAGACCAGGTGGAGACCCAGCGGTCTGCCATCTTCCTCTCTCCCCTCCTGCTCATGTCCTCATGTCTGTCTAACTGCGATTCTAACCGTCTGGTTTAATCCTTTTTCATGTAGCTGTCCAATTTTCCCAACACTGTTTATTGAAGAAACTGTCATTTCCCCACTGTATATTCTTGTCTCCTTTGCCATAAATTAATTGACCGAATATGCTTGGGTTTATTTCTGGGCTCTCTATTTTGTTCCATTCATCTATCTGCCTATTTTTACCATGAAGCTGTTAGTAATACCACACCGTTTTAATTACTGTAGCTTTGTAATATAGTCTGAAATTAGGGAGCATGATGTCTCCAGCTTTGTTGCTCTTTATCAAGATGCCCTTGGCTACCTTTAGGGTCTTTTATGGGTCCATGCACATTTTAGGATTGTTTGTTTTATTTCTATGAAAAATGCCATTAGGATTTTGATAGGGATTGCATTGAATCTGTACATTGCTTTAAGCAGTATAGGCATTTTAAGAATATTAATTTTTTCAGTCTATGAACACAGAAACCTTTCCATATATTTGTGACTTAATTTCTCTCATGAGTGTCTTATAATTTTCAGATTATAAGACAACAGGTTTTCACCTACTTGATTAAATTTATTGCTCAGACTTTTATTCTTTTTGATGCAGCTGTAAATGAGAATGCTTTCTTATTTTCTCTTTCTGATAGTTACTGATTAGTGTATGGAAACACAACAGACTGAGTATTGGTTTTATATCCTGCTTCTTTACTGAATTTATTGGTTCTAGTGGTTTTTTGATGGAGGCTTTAGGGTTTTCTATATACAGTATCTTATCATCTGTAAATAATGGCAGTTTTACTTCTTCCTTTCCAATATGGATGCCTTTTATATCTTTTTATTGCCTAATTGCTCTGACTAGGACTTCAATGCAGTGTTGAATAAATATTGTGAGAGTGGGCATCCTTGTCCTGTTCCTGATTTTAGACAGGAAAAGCAAATAAGTGTCATTTTAAATGCAAAATGTACCTCATTTAGGCTCAACAAACTACTTTGTTTTTCTCTTTTTAAAGTAGCTGAGCTCAATGTCCCATGAAATCTGTAAATATTTTTTCCAAGTAAGTGGTAGTGGGTCCCAAAACAGCATGTAAAATATAGTATGTAGAGAAATGGAAAATGAGATGATGATATCCCAAGAGAGATAAGAGTTTTTCTTTTGAAGTGAAGCGGGCACCAATACTGCATGGGGTAAGAGCCATTCCCCTCTGGGAAGCAGTACTTGTAATCTGCTTGAGTTAGGGAATAAGGAGCAAATATTTATGGGTCCCTACATAACCAATGACCAGAAAAAAATGTGCCAGAATACATCTTTTCATTTTAAAAATGACATATTATCTAGCTAATTGATTAGACTAACCCTTAGACAATTAATAATTTTAAATTAATGAGTATAAAGTAGATGATCCTTAACCAAAACTATGGAAAGTATACCTTTTCTCTCCTGCAGAAAAGAGAGAATAAATCGGGGGAAAAGAATTTGCTGATAAGGCAACCAACTAAAACATGACTTTTTCAGTCAAAGAGAAGACAGCCTGCTATTTTAGGCAAGATTATATAAATAAATATGAGATTAGCAATATAGCATCATGTTTAACTATAATTAGACCAGTCTGGCTGTACCACAAACTGTGTGACCTTGGGCAAGTTATTAAAGTCTCCAGATTAAAATTTCTGTGTTAGAAAATGGGAAAATGGTGTTCCTATAAGGTCATTCACAAGCATAAGGTGAAGTGGCCCTCTGCGAAGCATACAGCACAAGGCTGTCACTTTGTGATTGGCAATGATCAGTGCACTCGGTCAGTGGGAGCTCTGGGTATGTGCTTCAAGAACCATGGCTTAGTGATCAAAATAAAGTCTTGTCCTACATCATCCTAGTTTCTCAGCTTAAACAGCATTCTTTTCCTCAGGTGTTTTTTTTTCCCCATCTGATCTCTGTTCTACAAAAAAATTCTTATTCTATCTCAGACAAAATGTACTGATCACATTTCTGGTTTTTAACTTCCACCTCTCTGATTCCTTTCAAATTAGTGAATAAAAAGTACATTTGTTACCTGAGGGCAACAAAAAAATAGCAATATATTTAACTTCATTCCATGACCTAAAGCAACCTCAGTTGCTGAAGATGTATACTGCTACTTTTCAATGTATACTGTATAATTTTCAATGTTTTAAAAATTATATCCAGAATTTTATTACATCAAGAGTTATCAAAAATTATCAAAATTATCAAAAATTGTATCAGGAGTATTACAGGTCTACAGGAATGCAAGGAAGGGTAACTCTGAAACTATGTGTAATCAGCTATTTTCATTTTTCCTATCAATATTTGATCGGTGGTACTTTGTTAATTTGGAGGATCACCTGGGTATTTGTGAGGACCCAAACCAGAGTTCTAAAATAAAAATTGGAGAAAAAATTTAAATTGAAAAACAAAATCTATTAATGTACATATTTTCCAAGCACAAGACCCCAGTAATGGAGGCACGTGTGCACAGTGAGAAGACACCCTCTGCTTGCGCCCCCTCTTGACAGTAAAGAGTGGTGAACGACCGTATCCCCCTCATACAGCTTGTGGTCTAGTGGGGAAAACAGACATTGATCAAGTATTTACCATTGTGACAAATGTGATGAAAGAAAAGTACAGGCAGTGGGGCCACAGGAGAGTCGAAAGGGGGTAACAAACCTCACCTGGGCCGCCATGAGGTGTTCCCTTAGGAAGTCACCCTCAGTTGTCTTGGTGAGCTAGTCAATCAGTGAAGAAGGCAGTGGGCTGGCATTGGAGGGGCACCTGGTTAGTAACGACAAGAGGTGGAAGCTGTCCTAGAAACTGAGCATTGGGCCAAAGTGCCTGAAGCCTTGGGGGGGCGAGGGTGAAACAAGCTGAGACAAAAGAGTAAGTGTGGGCCGGTCATGCTTGGCCGCGTAGGACGCGCTGCAGAGCACAGAGTTTAAAGAAACTGTGATGCGTAAAGAAAAGAAAAAGCCACAGAAGAGTTTCAAAAGATGACCATGGATGCACTAGGGAAAATGGACTGAGAGGAAGCAAGGGCTGGCATCCGGCCACCAGACAGGAGGCGTGGTGGGCATCCAGGCATGACATCACGGAGCCGTGTTACACTGGTGGCCACGGCGAGGAAGGAGAAGGTGGTGGATTTAAGACGTAGCCCAAGATAGCAAAGTGGACATGACATGGCTTTTTAAAAAATATTTTAATAGAGCAATTCATGCAGAGGACGGGAGTATGAGCTAACCAGAGAATCACGAGGGACGGCTGGACTGCCTAAGGGCCATCTGAGCTTATGACTGTCATTGTCCCCAGAACTCTGCAGTCCAGGTGCTATGGGCTCACTCAGAGATGCTGGTTTTTCCAGGTAAGTGTGAAAAATGAACAACTCAGGACATCCAGTGATGGGCAAGAGAGTGACTGACACACCGCTGGACATGGCTCCCCAGCAGGAAGCAGGAAACCCACTCGGGGGATGACACACTGAGAGCAGCTGAGAAGGCCGGTGAGAAGGCCAGGAGGTCAGGGCGGTGGAGAAAGGATGTGTGTACCCATAATCTTCCAGGGAACGGGGCGTGATGGCGGGGTGAGCAGTGAGAGCCCGTAACCAAGGGGCGCGTGGCCTCGGTGTCAGCCGAGCTGGTGACAGGCGCAGAGTGGAGGGGGACTGAGCCAGACCCCAGTGTCCACTGAATGACGGTGAGCACCCAGGACAAGGCAGAGGACACTCGTGGGAAGGGGTAAAACAAATAAAGAACCTTCACTTCCCAGCCGTTAACAGTTGGTTAGAAACTGTGTTGCATGCACATGCACACACACACACACACTATGTCACACTAAGGTACGAAGCAAGCAGGGTTAAAGTGGGTGGCCAAGGGGAAAGTCACATTCATTGAGCACCTACTATGTGCTGGTGATGGGGTGATCTGTGCTCTGTCTGCCCAGGACACCTTCCCTTTTTTCTTTAGATAATAATATCTCCCATTTCCCACAGAGAATGGGGAATCCCATTTTCTTATGGCTCTGGTGAGGATGCCAATGATTTAAACAATCCCCCCACCTTACTAAGATCAGTCCACCTAATCTAGAATAATAAGCATCTGTCTCCTGGGAATTTTAATTTGAGAAGAACCGGAAGTGTTTGGAGATGAAGCCACTCATCCACGACAACGATGGGAGAGCTTCCGTGCGTGGGCGTGCAGACATGTGTCCCAGTCCTGCGCTTGTTCACGTCCTCCCTGATTGTGGGGCGCGCCCAGGTTCGTTCCAACAGATCTGCTTTTCTCCCTTGAGTTTGGCCGTGTCGGATTCGGTCTCTGGCACTGCCAGGCGGAGGGCCAGATGCTTTGTATGTGAATCCATTTCCTTTCATACTCACGACAGCCTTGAAAGGAAGATACCACGGGCCCCATTCGATGCCTAAGGAAGATGGGGCTCAAGACCGGTCTGCATCTCAGAGGCCAAGGGCTCTGTTCCTTCACAAATGAACACGGATATTTTAAAAAGTCTTTCCTCATTGCCACAGAAGCTTAACATTTCAGGTGCATTCTGCTTTAACTGATCCTTACTAGATATCAGCAGATTACAACAAATTAAGTTTCTGCATTTTGTTTTAATGTATGTGCACTTCCTTAACTATTTAAAAGACCGTAATCACATAAAACCCAGATCTTTTATTCTCTATTCTTTTCTGTTTCAAGTTCCTTTGTATTCCACGATTAAGAACAAATGAGTTGCATGCAATCCCATAATAATAATAAATGTAACTATGGCTCCAAGAGCATGCTGAGGAACCACGGAATTAAGCAAAGCTAAAACATAAAAACTGGAAGAGGTGTGAGGCAAGGAACTCTACAAGCTGTCATGGGAGAAAGTACCAGATCAGTACCCCCAAGGCACTTACTGTCTAACTGGACATACTAATAATAAAGATCTGAATAGTAACAAGTAGATGGAAATGGAACAAAAATGCAACAGGAGCATGTGACTCACTGTCACGTGGCTATTATGGACAGGTGGCTGTGAAGCCCCATGAAAGACCTGGAAGGTCCACAGATCTCGGGAAACAAGAAATGAGGTACAAGATGCTTGCTTCTGTCCACAAGAGAAATGTCTGATTCCTAAACGACCATCTGGGACAAAAGGCTGCCTTCTACGAGGCTCCAGCTGGCCCACAACGTACCTTCATCCCAGGGGATGATTTCCAGCAGCTGATTTTCCAGATTTATAGAAACGACTTCGGGGCACCCACTGGCGCGACATTCCTGATTCTTCTGGCTGAACCGGGGACAAGCCACTCACTATTCCTGAGTCTATTAACAAGCGTCACCGTCTCCTGTTAGAAACTCTCTGGGGGCCCGGCGCTGTACGCTCAGGCTGATTAGTTGAGATTTATGTCCTGAAATGCCAAACTGCATTTTTAATCTGTCATCAAAGCAGATTATCAGACCCAGAAATGACAAGCTGTAACACACCGTTTTTCATGCCTGCAACTTCCAGCAAGAACGGCAGTGTATTTCACCACATTTGAAGTACACGTGAAGCAGTAATGAGAGGTTTTCCCCTCTCTTGCCAAATAATTATGGGCTCTTTCTTACTAAAAACAAATTATGTTTATGTCCCTTCAAAGGCTGATCATTGTACAAAATCACAGTTGTCTTTAAAGGAAGAGATTTCCTCCTTTGCTCTGGATCAGCGGCCTACTGCGCATTACTACCAGCGTGGGGAAGCCCGCGGGAGGACATCTCCCCTTGGGGCGTGAAGCCAGGTGGGCAAGGGCCGCGGTGGGTCCCCGCGCCGCATTCAGCCCTTCACTGATGGCCGCTGGCAGACTGAGCCAGGGGGCCTCACGGTTCTAACGAAACCCCGCAGACTGGGTGTCTTAAGACAAAACAAACGGACTCCTCGGTTCTGCAGGCGGGAAGTCCAAGATCGAGGTGCCCACGAGGTTCGTAGCCGAGCGCTCACCTGGTGGAGGGGCAGGAGGCTCTGTGGGGTCTCTGCCAAGAGCGGGGATCCCAGCCATGCGGCTCCACCGCACGACCTCAGCCCCCCGCAGGCCCCACTCCGCACACCGTCACACCAGGCATTAAGACGTCATAGGATTTCACGAATTTGGGGGGCACAGATTCTCAGACCAAAGCAAGTTCCAGCCTAGTTCAGAGGAAGCACGATGACACCATCCAAATGTCACCTGAGAGGCATTCATCCCAGACAACCTCTTAGAAAAGCACAAAATGAAAACGAGGGGAGGAGGCTCGGCATGAGGCGGGCGAGGGCTTTGTAGTCGTGAGGCTGGAGGTCCGCTTTGCCGCGGGGGGGCGGGGGAGGAGGTGGGGAGCCTCTCGTGCCCCGGGGCCTGCTGAGCAGCGTCTACCCGCTGATACCGGTAACACCTCCCAGTTCGGCCGCTGTCGGGTGCCTCCTGGAGGGCTGCTCCTGTTTCTGCCGGCGGCCCCCACACCCGCGTCCTGCTCTGACCTTAGGGGCTCCGGCTAATTGTGTCCCGTCGAATAAGGACCACACTTCCCAGCCGCCACTGCAGCTAAGTGGGCAGGTTAATAGGATACAAGCGAAAATTATGTGGGTAGCTTCCTGGTCTTACCCCTGCCCCGTCTGTTCCCCACCTCGCTGCCCCGGGGGGGGGGGCCAGTCGCATGAACCACAGGGGCCAGAGCCGCCTGCCGCCCATGGCAGAACCAGACGGTGAGGTGCCCAGAGAGGCCGTATCAGCTCTGAGCCGCAGAAAAACCAAGTCTGTCCCGCTTAAAATACTGGCACCTTTGTCACAGCCACTGGCGTCGGCATCTTAGCTGACGCGAATCCCACGCAGCAACTCATGAAACTAAACACGCACTTCCTCTGCAGGGGGGCGACCACGTGCTCTGGGCATTTATCCCAGTGGATCGAAGACTTATGTTCGCGTGTACCTACACAGCAGCCTGTACTCACTGTTCACAGTGGCTTTATCTGCAATTGAAAAAGTCTGTAAACAGCTCAAATGTCTTTCGAAGAGCAAATGTTTAAAGGCTCTGGACCATCCACACAACGGGACGGTTCTCAGCCGTAAAAAGGAATGAGCTTATCAACACATTCAACAGCCCGGATGGATGTCGAGGGCATTAAGCTTAGAAAAAAATCAATCTCAAAAAGTGACATACTGCGTGGTTCCAATTATACAGTGTCCTAGAAACGACAGAAGCACAGAGGTGGGGAACAGATTAGATGCTGTTAGGGTTTGGGGGCGGGAGACAGAGGGAGGGCCAGGATGAGGGTCCCTGTGGTGACCGTCCAGCTCTGCTGCATAACTGCAGTGGTCGCACAGGTGGATGCCTGGGACCAACCTGCGCAGACCTGGAAACGCGCATGCACATGCCTGCACACGTATACACATGAGTACACACGCACGTGTGCATGTGCACGAGGAAGCTGGGGAAGATAGGTGAAATAGACGCAGAACGCTATATATTAGTCTCACTATTTCCTGTGAGCCCACAATTATTTCAAACTAATATTTTTTTTAAAAGTCAGTCTTAATAACCAGAAAAATGATACCTGACTCTCCAGCATGTCTTTTCTGAATGGATTTTATAATCATTTTCTTTAAAATTTCTCACATAGCTTTAAGCTTAATAGATAGTTCCCCTACTTGTGCTCATGTTACTATAGAAAGAGAAAAGGTGAGTCAGGAAGAAGGGAGAGAGAGGAATACACGTCCTTTGGGGCTTAGAGACGGACAGTGATGAAACAGTGAAAAAAATTTCAAATTTGCTGTTTGAGAATTGAACCTAAGAATCTTATTCAAGTGTGAGCAATGGATCAAAAAATAAGGTAAATATAAATACAGTACAGGTTGAATTTTTAATTCAATGGCCTGGGGAACCTGTTGATCCAATCCCCCTTTTATGCCCATGAAAGACTCTGTCACCACCACACAATTAATTTTTCCATGTCTCTTGAGAAAAAAGATGAAATTAGCAAATTATGAATATTAAGCAAGTTAACAAAAGCCGTATGCACTTTCCCCAGAGAGAAACTGTTCATGTTCACAAGTGGAACAAGAAATGCTTAGCAAGTTCCAAAGCAAACTCTTGCTGAGAAGATGAGAGACGTCATCCATTGGCTGCCCTGGTCGCCTCTGCTAGGTGGTGGGTTATAACTGGATGCACCAGCCGCCCTGAGGGGTGCCAGGGCCCTCATTTATGTCTAGAGGGGGAAATACAGGTGTCCAAAGTCTTCCTTTTGTGAAGCAGTCACCTGCTTCTTCGTTAGACGGGGCTACAGATTCAGGACCAATCTCAAGGTCCAGTGACAGGGGTCCTGATTGCTGCAACTTTTGAAAAAAGGACTCCCGGACCCGCTAAAGCAGGTGTTGGAATTCTATGAATGTCATTATGCTGTAATGTTACAGGGGAGGACAAAAGGTTGCAGCAGAGAAATGGGTTTCAGTCACCCGAGACCCCCTTGCTTATTAGGAAGGACTGAAGTCGGCCCTACAGGGGAGGGGCCGTGCCTGCTTTGGGCAAAGCCTCCTCCGTGTGTCCGTGAATCTTCACATTTTTAGTGAGCTCTGTGGTTTGCAAACATGTCTACACGTGGAATCTCTAACGGATGCATATCACACAAACTGAAAAATCACCTGCACCTTCTCTCTGAACACAGCCCGGCAATGTCAGACACACATTAAAACCGTGACAGACACTGGCTGCTGAGTGAATACCTGAGTACCTGAAATTTGATATAAACACACGCTTTATCATTTCCACTGTCATTTTAAACTATCAACTGGGGGTTGCTCCATTGTCAAATTCAAATTTCAATGGTCATTTCCAGAAAATTTAAGAAATAAAATGTGAAATGCTAGAGGAGCCATCATAATTATTGAAATGGTTTATCAGGATCACAGCTTTTGGGAAAAGGAGAGCGCCCCTTGGGGGCCTTGTTTATTTGGCCTCACATCTGTGGAAGAACTGCATTTAAAAGAACAAAAGCTGAATTACAGAGCCCATTTAGGGGCCCAAGGTATTCAAATGTCAGGAGAGACCGTGTGGGTGGGAGTGGGCAGTGCTCTAATTGTGACCATAATTCATATTGTGCAAACGGGGCAATTCCTTTAACAGTGGCTGCAGAAAATGTCAAAGCTCAGTTTCCTACCCTGGCTCTTCGGCATTTGTGTGTGACTCACGTCCTCTAGTAATTCCTGGCTGACTTGAAAGGCTTTCTGGGACATCAATTCCCGGGACTCAATTTTCTCCATCAGATTGTTACAAATAAATCTCATTTTATAACTAGCTCGTAACAACAGTGGAAATGCCTTCCTGTGCCTCTGCTTTCTCTCACTGTGTTTAATGCTGCAGCCGAGGACTGGGTGTCCCCCCAGGCGACAGGGAAGACGGAAATGCCACTTCCCCTGCCCCCAGCTCCAGGAACCAGCGGACACATCCAGTCAACTGGCTTCGTGAGACAGGAATGGGTTGCTGGGGAAGAGGAACGATGTTTTAGCAAGACACCTCTCCTCAGACTGCGACTCATCCTTTCCCAACACATTGCCTTTTTTCGGGAAGTTAGCAGAGGCCGAACCCCAGTGTTAAAGATGCCAGACCCTGCTTCACCTGTTTGAGTCACGTCTTGAAATCAATGGAGGCATTTGAAACATTCTTTCTAACACCCGCTAGCAAAATACTCTGCTTACTCCATTTCTGGTGATTCTGTAGCATTGAGATTTAAAATATCCCCACTGAATAGACAGCAGTTCAATAAGGCTTTTTCATGCCACAGGACATGGCCAGAGCCACACATTTTGTCCCCCTGCCCTGAGCAGGAGGCTGAACAGAGCTGATCCACCTTCGCTCCCCACCCGACTCGCGTCCGTCCACCTTCCCCACTCCACTCAGGCACACAGGAGGGTCTGTTCCTGTGGACTGTCCTGGGTCAGGTCAGTAATACCCACCCCCGCATGAACACATGTAGCTGTACTCGGCAGGGACGATGAGCTGCCCTCCTCCATGCTGTCTTCTGTGTGCCCTGTTCTCTCTAGCCCCTAACAGTGTGGCCCCCACAAGCCAGGGGTGCATTTCACTCTTCTCAGGGGCCTAGTCGCCCGCTCAGCTGTCCACTTTGTCCTAAGAATAAACATAGTAAAGGCAGAGGAGCCCCCTCTCCACCATGCACTTTAGCGAATACAGCATATTGCTTCTTGCCTTTTCTCAATAGAAAAAGGGACTGTTTTTTGACAGAAAACACCCCACAAAGTACATCTGTGGCAGAATTCTGCAAAAGCAATGTCTTCCAAGAATCCAATTATTCTGGCTGTCTCTGACTCCGACTCTTTAACTCTCAAGAGTTGGGTCCAGCCCACAGGGGCAAACCTCCAAAAAGTGAGTGGCTGGACGGAGCGCAGGCTCCGAGGAGACAGACACCTGCCACACCTGAGCTCCCAGAAGCGCAGAGGCTGTCCTCTAGTTTTCTGAGAGCTAACTGTTCCCAGGCCCAGAGGGACCCTCCACATAAACGATTTCTGCAGAGACTTCACTCCCTGGCAAGAATAGCATTTTTCCTTTTTTTTTTTTCTGATTAACTTCCCCCATTTAATTCCATCGAATTCTTTAATGAGGCTCCATTTTCCATATGGGCTGTCACATCTTTAAAGACATTGTCCACTTCGGTTCCGTAAGCATTAACTTGAGCTGTCCCTGTGCATGTCAAAGACAAAACAAAAATAAAGAACTGAAACAGAAGCACTTAATGGATTTGATTGTCAGCTGGACAACTTGTGTGGCTGATTGCCTCACCGAGGAAGCTAGCCATCTGCTAAGGGCGGCCACTGAGTCCCTTAAAACTACCAGCCCAGAAACTCTTCTAAGTAACTTCTGTGGTCTCTTTAAAAGGAAGCAGAAATGAGGCCCCTCTGAATTCTGGGGGCAGGCAGGGGAATCCTGCCAATTCCTGATGAATGTCATATGGCGAAGAGTTGTGCGAAAATGCAAGGCTGTGGCACCCGTCACCCAGAATCACGGAAATCATCTAAGAAGTGCCGATGACTCAGAACTGCAGTGAAGAGCCTCTGGAAGTACAGACATCCAGGATCCTGAGCAAGTTTTAGTTTGTCTTGCTAAGAGTTCTGCAGACGCACAGCTATGAATTGCAAATGGATTCAATGTTCACTTTTTAGAAACAGCAAAGGATAACAGGCCGACTTTTCTGTAAGGTCTCAGAGGCCCTTGATGGTCTTGCCGTGGCCCCCGAGTGAGAAATTGATTGTAAGGGCGTTCTGGGCAGTGTTTAGGCCCAGATGGAGATCCTGTGTCAGATAGTAACCAGGTTTCTGCTTTAAATTCGGAAAGATTTTATTCCCAGTGTGCCTGGGTCTGTAATGCAGGTGAATTCTCCCCGCGCCCAGGCAGCTCCAGTCCCGGGTGTCCCACGGCCTGTGCTCGCACAAGATTCATTTGTGCAAGGCTGCTCCCGGGTCATGGCTGAGCCCGGACACCCTCCCGCCCTCCATCTCCCCATTCTTACTGCTTCCTAACCTCCAGACCAGCACATTCTCAAACACATGCACACACACCTCCTCTCAGAGCCACCTTCTTCATAGCCTTCCATTAATTCCTTTTGTGGTAGATTTTAAAATACAATTATCAGAGCAGTTGAGTAGGGGAGAGACATAAAAATCTGTTGGGTATGGTGATCTGTGAGATCCTGCTGAGAGCAGAAGCATGCAGCGCTCTGGGCCCCGGTTTCTGCTCCTGCAGGAGGGCACCTATGTCTCCAGGGCTTTGGGAGGATGAATAGGATCAGGTTCTCCCAGCCTCTTTAAGCCTCAGTGCACAACAGTGAGGTAGAGGACAAAGCATCGTTTTCCTTGGGGCAGAATAATTAAAACAGAATCTCCAGAGTGCCATCTCTACGCACGTCTCTCAAATTGATCATGTAGTGTTTTTTAGGAACAGAGCAGCTCTGTGTCATTCATTTATAATCGCTTTTCATTGCTACAGTCGGGCATCTACACACATCACCCTGGGGCCCTGGGGACTGCTCACATTCATTAGGGAAAGGAAACAGCCTGTCTTCCAAATAAGTGGTCTGATTGCTTCAGGAATAGGTCTGTTAATTACAGGAGTGCGGGGATGTGTTCCTGTTAATAAATCCAAGAAACAAACCTTTCTCTAAGTCAGTGGGCATCTGGCCTCTTCTTCCAGAGACTGTAATTAAAAGGGGCGGCCCTGGGTCCCGGAGCCCCCATGCAGGGCTGGCCCTAGACGGGGGATGCCAGGCGGGGAGCTTCCTTGACCTTTGTGTCTGTCGCTGGTGTCCCAATGGAGCAGACGTTAGCCTATTGAGGGTTACAGCAAGACCTGCCCACAGTGGTGGGAAAATGAGGGTACATTAGGAATAGGAGAGTTTTCCCTGTGGAGCCCTGACCACCTTTCAGAATTTTACTTTTTACATCCAGAGACTTCATCAGACTCTAATTGGAATGGACAAATTCAGGAAGATTTAAAACTTGGAATTTGCAGAAACAAATTCCTGTCCTGTTAGCAGTGGGTGACCTTGTTTCCTGGCCTTCCTCTATCAGCCCTTTCAATCCTTCGCCCGTTCAACCAGTGAGCTCTGCAAACATGCACTCGTTTCCTGTTCTGTTCCGGGGGAGGCGTTCGGCGTCCGGCCCTGGAGGAGCTGGCTCCCAGCCTGCACCCCCAGGATTCCTGCTACACTGCACCTCTCCTTCCACACTTACAGAGTCCTCGGCCGTTGTTTCCCTTTACGCCCAGCCTCATAAAGTCCTAAACAAGGAGGGACGTCATGCTGAAATAAGCCTTGTTTTGCCCCTTTTAGCTAATCATTGAAAACGCCAAATAAAATGCCACTTGGCCGCATTGAAGCCAGTGCCGAGCCTGGAGCAGGGCTGGTCGGCTGCAGAGTGAGCGCATTGCAGCCGTGGACGCAGGAGGACGGCTCTTCACTGCTGGGAACCTGCTGGCCGGTGAGCATCTGAGATGGCTTTTCCAAGAGCAGATTCTTCTGCCAGGACATCAGGGAAACTCTTTAGTATCAGAAATAAGTCATCTTGGAGCAGAAAGCAGAGCCTTCTGCGCTGGGCAGGGCTGTGTCTACCTATGGCCGGTGGTGACGTCAGAGAAGGGGGTTCCCAGACGGCTTCTCTTCAGGGACAATGGCTCATATTCCGTCCACACTGCTCCCTGAGCCTTGGGACGGCAGCATTCCTGGGGGAGGCAGCAGACGAGCTGAAGGGTGGACGTGCCACCCCGAAATATGCCCCCTTGGCATGTTATGTTGAGCTCCAGGGGGGCTGACTGCTGTCACAGGGAGACCATGCCCAGGCGCGCTGTCACACCCACCCCTCCCCCCGTCTAGCCTTCGAAGGCCCGTTGTCTTTCCTAGAGGTCACTTCCCGTCCCTCCTCCTCTGTGCCTACCTAGGGAGACGGTGAATACCTTGAGCTCTACGCCCCCTCAGGGGGTGACACACATCCCCTGGACCTCCCCCATGGATACACGAGGTGTACCTGTCAATAAACTTCTGCTGATTTGGCTCTTAATCTATCTGCTGTTCCAGGAGCCTAGCTAAGAACTCAGAAGGGCAGAGGGAAAATTCTTTTTCTTCTCCTGCTGGTGAAAGTTTTGTGAGTTATGTTAGACTTTTTCATGGCATGTAATAGAAACCAACTGGATTCGCCTTAAGCAAAAGAGGGGGTTTGGTACAAGGGCACAGAAGTGCGCAGAGGGACTAAGGGGGAGCACGGCCTTGGGAGGGGCTGGAGTTGAGAGGCGGAGGGCGTCCACACGCCAAGACGCACCCTCGGGCCATCTCTACTCTGCTGTCCCTTGCACGATGACTTCATTCTCTAGTTCTAGGGCCCAGCTTCTCTGCCCCCTTTCCATGGCCGAACATGGCTGAGCTACTGCGAGTGAGTTTATCTTTGGCAGGACTGACTGGCTGTCTCTCCACCCTGCTCCTGGGAGAGGGCACCTGACTGGCCCTGCCTCAGGGTCCCCTATGGTTGGTCTTCTGAAGGGCAGGGCGAGTCCATGACAGGCAGAGCCTCCAGGAGCCCAGCTGTGGGTCAGGGGGCCTCCCAGGGAGCGAAGAAGTGCAGGCTGAATGCATGGGGCTGTCATCAGCCAGACATCCACGTATCTCACTAATGTATCTCACTGCATGCAGTGTCATGCAGAAAGAGGTTCATCACAATAAAGAGATCATTACCTCAGCTTTCTAGTTGCAACCACATTTCCTCCAGTCACAGAGAACACTTAGCAGGCTCATTAGTAGCATCCATTATTCTCCTCCAGCCCCCCAAGAATGATTCGTGCTAAATCCTAAGTAATCCAAGTCCCAGGGCACACACTCCAGCCATCTATCCTGAGCTCGAATGTCTATTTACCACCCCCCCTGTCAGACACTAGCAGCTGTAGGGTCGTGCTCTTGTGAAAAAAAAAAGAGATGGTCTATCTAGCATGGCAGCTTCAGTATAGCCAGACCCCTTACGTGTCAGTAGGGCTTCCAAGGCATGTGTTGGGGGAGACAGAGGCAGGGAGAGACAGGAGCCGTCTGTCACTGTGCACAACCTGCCCCAGCTGCATGTTTGCTGTGCGTTTCTCAGGAGCAACAAGCTAAAGCCGACCCATAATTAGAGGGAACAGAATTAGAGTTTTCCTTCTATGGGAAGTGGTCTAAGATTTGTGGATAAATTGTAAAGCCACGCTAAGAAGTGTCCTTTCCTTGCACGAGAGGAAGTGCAAAGTCCCAGGGCACTGCGGTGGTTCCGACCTCTGCTCTCCGTGTCCTGACGGGCTGCAGCATCTGTGGGTGTCACAGTGTGCTCCAGGCGGGAGGCAGAGTGTCCCCTGTCCCCACCCCCTGCCCGCCTGAGCAGGAAAGTCACAGCTTTCTTCTGAACCACCCAGCGGACTTCTTAGATTTAGTGGCCCAAAATTGTGCCACAGGCCCCGTGAGCAGTGTGGCTGGGCTAGGAGTGAGCCGAGCCAGCAGGTGTCAAACCAGGAGGAGCTAAAGGGGAAGCAGCAGCCGACCTTTAACTCCCAGGCAGGAGTGCGGGCTTCACCCTGCAGGAGGGCTGGGTCAAGACAGAGA
Organism: Manis javanica; assembly: GCF_040802235.1. Lineage (NCBI taxonomy): Eukaryota > Metazoa > Chordata > Mammalia > Pholidota > Manidae > Manis > Manis javanica. The sequence continues at coordinate 217,335,791 of NC_133158.1, read as the reverse complement.
GGGCTTTCCCCTCCTGGGGGCACCCCACCAAGGCTTCTGCAGCTTTATGGACCTGGCAGGGCAGGGGAGAGACGCAGAGGGACAGGTGACCTTCTGCCTCCCGCCTGGAGCACACTGTGATGCCCTCCGGCCGGTCTCATGGCACCAGAAAGCTGGTGTGGCCTGGCTGGAGCAGCAGCAAGATAACCTCCTTGGCAGCCTAGACGATTTATAGTCCAAACCTAGTCTTGCACTTTTCCAGCCTCCTCTTCAAGCAGCAAGATCTGAAAATGAATGCACCGCGGCTCCATCTGTTTGTTTACCGCCCCTGTTAGTCTGTCAGCAGCTGCAGGATCATACTCATGTAAAAAAAAAAGAGAGAAAGAGAATTCTTCCTGCTAAATTCGTTTCTTTAACACTTAATTTTTTTCTGCCGGAGTCAGAGATGAATTAGTAATGACTTGGCAACCAATTAAAATTCACTGTCAGCTATTTTGTGACCCTTGGTCAGAAACGGATTTCCTATAATGCTTAGGAGACTCTCTCTCCTGGGATGAGAAAAATCCATATCCTGTGCTTCCTGTGCTTGGGGACTCGCCCCTGGTCCAGGCTGAGGACCGGCTGCGCTCCTGAGGCATCGTTCACGGAACCTGCAGACAGCTCCAAATCCCCACGCAGTCATTTCTCTGCGATGTGCAGAGAAGGCGGTGGCCTCGGCTGCCCAGAGGGGTTCTCAGGGGGTGATTCTATGCACCCTGTGGATGGAGAGGAGGCATGGGGGGAGGTAGGGGGCAGCTGTCTGCTGTCCACAGTTCTGAGGTTGTTCCCTCGACTCGGCTGCAAAGAGAAAGAAACACAGCCGGGGCTGCACAGGCATGAGCCCCAAGCTGGGGGTGGAGAGAACGTCTGTTCTACCATCCAGGATCTGAAAGTGAATTAACATGGATGGAAAAGCCTATTTCGCAATGTTTAGGGTTTCCCATTCCAGCAGGATCAGAAAACCCTCAAATTCCTAGTAGCTGGCAAATCTTTTTTTGTTGATGGTCATTCCACTGAGAAAAAACAATCTTTGACCTTAAGCCATTAAAAGGATTGGATTCAGGCAATGTGTCTCTTTATGTCCCTGTATTTATATAAGAGCAAATGTTTTCCAACATGGAACATCTGTGAAAATAATAATGCCATTTCTGATACCTCCCTGTCAAAGAGACAGAAAAAAAAAGGATTTCCATAAAAAGAAAGGCAAATAGAGCTCGCTAACTAGCCAGGAGGGCAGAGGTACGGGAGACTTACACTAACCCGGCCTTCACAGCTGCTAAGGGCCTGACGAGGGAGTCGCGAAGCCTAAGGAGCTGCCAGGCGATCAGGGCTCCACGTGTGACACAGAAACAAGGGGGACTCTGATTTTCTCCTCGCCAGTTTTAAACAGAGAGGCTGTCGGTTCAGCAGATACAGCCACTGAATGCCTCCCAGGAGGGCACCATCCTCGAACACCGGCTCCTGCCACCCCCGCTCGCCCAGCCCTGCCCCTTATGGGGTCTTCCTTCTTCGGGCAGTGCCATGGTCCCCAGGCTCTGCCGAACCCCCATTCCTGGACAGGAAACATGGAATGATGTCAGCTCACTTAACAAGCTGCCTTTATGAACTTCCCCCTGGGCCACTGTCTGTCACCATCAATGGGTCTTTCTTTGGTCGCATGTGATTTTCTAGTCACTGGTCTGGTGCTAATTTGGTTCAGGTCAATTTAACAAAAAATACAAAGCATTAGGTTAATAGTAGATGCAGGGGCTCTGTTTCATGTACCATGTTTTCAAATATGGTTTCAAAAGTGCTGTCTAACCACAGGCAATCGGGTAATGGTCACAGACAGCCCCAAAACCTGGGAGCCCGAGGAACATGGTATATATTAATTCATTCAACAAGTACTTATTGAGGGCCACCTGCACTCCTGCTTGGGAGGAATTTACAGCCTAGGAGAGGAGATGGGTGATAGAATGCAACCAGACAAATAAGATGAACCATTCGAGCTCCTACTGGAAGAATGTGCAACACACGGATGGGGCCGAGAGACGCTGCGGGAAGAGGCGGAGCCCCTGGCAGGGTGCAGGAGGCGCTCACCAGGGAGGCTGGAGCTGGTCCCTGGACGACGTGGAAGAGAGTTTCAGGTCCGCTCTGAGGCCAGGGGAGCCTCCGGAGTCAGCCGGAGTCAGACCCTAGGGAGGACGTCCTGGTAAGGAGACTGGACTTTACTCCATTTGCAACAAGAAGCCATTGAAGGGTTTTCAGCCAGGTCATGATAAAATGCTGGGGCCACTACGTGGAAACAGACTCTGCAGAGCAAGCGTGGAGGCACGGATTCCGGGCAGGAGGCCCTCAGCGTCCAGGTGAGCTGGGATGCATTCCTTACACTGTCTGTCCCGTCGGCTCGCCCTGAACTTTGAGTCTTCCATGAATCACACGCAGGGTGTGTTTGGCCAGCTGATTTTCAGTCACGCATCATATCATTTTATCCTTAGAATACGGGGTTCCCCAATGCACGGAGAACTCCTGAAGGATTCACTCTGATCGGCCTCCTCTGAATGTGCCCCTTTGAACATAACAAGCATTTGCAGAACATGACAAGGGCTTGAATCTGAGGCCACAAAACAGAAGACTTCACTGATAAAAATGGTCCTGAACTCCCATCCTCGTTCATGGCTGTGTCCCTGACACCCAGCATATGGGCTGACACATAAATACCTGTTGAAGAGCTACTATATTAGCCTAGTAAAAGCACAAGCAACACCACAGCCAGACCTCACGGGTGCGCCCCAGCCGGCTGAGCTACGTTGTTTTGGGGGTGGGGTGGACCCAAGGCTTCCTGACGCTCAGCGCTTCCTGACCGGCCTGGCTGCGCTGTCTCCAGACACTGCCATCCTCGGCTGTGCCCTGCCCCAGCCCTCGCCCTCCAGAGTGCCACTGCAGACCAGTGCCTTGCCCGCACGCTGCCCCTCCCTGTGGGCACCAGCCCCTCCTCCTGCCTGCCAGCTGCTGTCTCCTCTGCCCTTTCCCGCTCTGCACCAAAAACAGGGGAGCCTTTTGTAGGAGCGATGGAGCTGTACATCACTATTTACATTTCTTGGAGTAAACTCTGGGCTGAGAAAAGGTTCTGGAATGACTGCCCTGGGGACTAAAGCCCATCTGGAAACATGAATAATGTGAAATTCATCCCTCCATGGATCCCCCACAAGACCAATTACAATATCATCCTTTCCGAGAATTTCTGCCAGTTTTTTTTATGGGGTCACCAGAAAGTTATATCTTAAGTGAAAGCTGCACAGATTTAATCCAGGGGTGGTGAGCTGGCGGGGGGAGGTAGGTGGACATGAACTTCAGGCAACAGTGATTTCCCACAGATGGGGGAGTGTGAGTTTGGCTTTCCACCGCGGGGAGGGAAACGGATTTATTCATCCATCCACAGACATCTTCAGAGTGCCCACTGTGTGCCCGGCATCCTTCTAGGCACAGAGGACGGGGCAGGGAATGGTACTAACTTGGCCTGGGAAGAGGGGCTGCAAAGGGCTCACAAAGATGGTGAGAAAGTCAATGTGTGACTTTCAGTCCCATTTGCGGCGTAGACTCACTGAGCGACGACGTAAAGCAATTGAGTTTCTTGCTTTGTTACAGTTACGAGTGAAATAGTCTGCTGCCCCCATTTCTTGAGAATGTGTATGGAGTCATATTCATTGTCTGAAAACTCTTGGAATGATAAGAGCTCTGACATTTATGAGTGCCTCATACTTTTCTCCTCCAGCTGCAAAGTTCAGCTGAGAGGCATTTGGCAAAAGGCTGCGTTTGCTGAGGGAACCACCCGGCAGTGTGACCGGGGACCTGAGCCAGCCAGGTCCTACCTCGGCGGGAGCAGTGCGGGCAGGCGGTGAGCTCACATTCTCACAGAACTGGGAAGCGGCTGTAACTCACCACCTCTCAGCTAGAAAGCGTCTGCCTGCAAGGAAAATGTCAGTGAGCGGCCACCTTCTGGAGCCTCAGTAGACCGTAACTTTTAGTTTATGAAGGATCATTTGAGTCTGAAACAGAAAGATCCCAGTTTCTCCCCCAGAAATTCAGACTGAAGGCCTGGGGAGGGCTCAGGAACCCACACTTCGCCAATTCTACTGAAGGCGGTGCCTCACCCGGAGAACCATGGACCATGTTGGCTGAAGGCAGAGGAGATGGACCTCCAGTTCTCCCCCAAAGCAAAGCCTTTTGGCTGGGGTCTCTTCCTTGGAAGGAAGAAAGGGAAGAGGTTTAGAACTGTCTTCTTCATTGACTGCAGCTTATTCCTTTCTCTGCATTTGGCAAATATTGTTCAGCTACTACAATGGACAAGGTACAGTTTCCCTGTCAGAGGGGGAATGTAACGGTGACAGGCACCAGCCACTGCCCCCTGGAGCATAAGAACATCTTTAAGGATGACAGAATGGAATTCACTAGGTCTGAGCTTGCCTGACACTACCGAGCTGGGTACAACCTCAAACTCCCCTTGCTAAGTTTTCCCAAGTTTTCTTCCTGCATTATCCTGCAAGTCTTTGCTGAGCTGTCTCCTTTTCAGTGAAACCTTGATCATTCTAAATCAGATTCAACACATCAAGAGCTGAACTCCCAATATTCCTCCCAAACTGCTCCTCCCAGAATCTTCTCCATCTCAGTAAAGAGGAATCACATTTTTCCAGATGCTCAGCCCAATAATGCAGCAAATTTACTTCTGTGTGCTGTCCGATCCATCACAAGCCCTGCTGGTCCTGCCTTTGACATCCTCTCCTCCCCGGCTCTGTTGCTAGCACTCGGCTCAAGCCACGGCTACCGCTGTCCGGGTGACCTAGGTCGGTAGCCCCCCAGCTGCTCTCCAAGCTTCTGCCCCAGTCCCCGTGAAGACTATTCCTTACTCCTCGGTCAAAGTGACCCTGTTAACAAGTACGACTGCTCAAGTCACTTCCCTGCTTCAAATAGGTTTTCCGTGTCTCTCCGACTGGGAGCCAGTGTCCTCACACGACCCACAGGGCTCCGACCCGCCTCCCCACCCATCCGTTTGCCCTCTGCTCTCTCCTCCCTCCCTCTCTTCTCCCCACACCAGGATGTCCTACTTTGGCACCGGTGTATGTTCTGTTCTTGGAGTTCTCGCCCCCCACTTGTCCTTGTGGCCTCCTCACTCTCTCTGCCTTCATCAGCCGTTGCCTTCTCAGTGGCTGGCGGGCCTTCCCGTCTAAGATCTGAACACCTCCGCTCACTTTTCCTGTCTGTTCTTCCTGCTTTACACTAACATCTCCATGTTTCCCAATTTTTAGCTTGTTTCTTATCTCTCTCCCCACCCAGAATGTAAGCTCCATAAAGGCAGGGATTTTTGTCTGTGGCTCTCTGCTGCATCACCAGGGCCTAAAACAGTTCTTGGTATGTGGCAGGCCTTCAATATTATTTGTTAGAATAAATGAGTAAGTTAAAGAATAAATGAATGGACAGATAAAATCATAGTCTGCCCTGCGCTCTCTGTATCCTCCCTCTCACTTATTTGCTCCATAGAATCTATCACCTTCTAATACACTGTATACTTTATGTATTTATTTTATATACGGTCTACTTTTGCTTAGTAGAATGAAGTGCCAGGATTTCCATCATGTCCACCGTTGTGTCCTTTCCATCAGGAAGAGTGCCTGGTTCTTATGCTTCATAAATATTTATTGAATACGTGAGCTCCTGATGTAAGAGTCAGTGTTTTCACAGATTAGGAGAATGACTCCTACTAAGATTGAGTAAATAAAGCACAGTCCTTCATACAACTAGCGTGTAGCAGATGAGCGTCGGAATCTGTGTGTGCACGCCTTTGAGCCTGCCTGTCACAGGACACCACATGTCTGGCCAGGAAGGCATTTGAGCTGGGCGTTAAAAGACGGGTAGACGTCTGATAGGAAGGCGCCCCTGCTGCAGAATTCTTCCCCTCCTCCTCTCCTGCTCCTTTACCTTGCTAACCATCGCGAAGCGTACTTCGTGTTTTCCCTCTCTGGAGAGCCCGCTCTGAATGCCAGGCCTGAGTCTGGGGGCCTTGGCTTTCCTTGGCTTAGCGCTTCCTGCACAGCCTACATGCCAATTTCCTGTTTGTTCTTTAGTTTTCTCCACTCAGTTCAGGGGTCTGTACAGGCAGGGGCTGTTTACATCTTGCTCACTGTTGTACTTCAGACCGACCACCCGGTTCACATTAGGTGCCCGGTGAAGACTGGTTAGTTTACTGAAGGAAGGGAAGGAAGGTTCAGGCAGAGGAAATGACTGAACAGGACTCAGGCAATCAGAAAGGGCAGGCTTCAGGGAGGTACAGTGATGGACAGATATACAGAAAAGCCCTGTAACAGGAGGTGAATTAACACTTCGCTTTGTAGAAGTTTGGCTGATGTGGGCATTGAGAAGTTTTGAACATTGTTTAACAGGTTGCTTAATTTTCTGAAAATATTTAGCAATCTTTTCTGGTTAAATGGGGCAAAGCCCCGAGTTGGTTAGGGTGTACTTTTCCACATGCAGGCCTTTGGGGACAGAAGGTTCTTGGCATTTGGCTGGGATGGTGGAGAGAGATACAGAACCTAAGTAAGCCTGAGAGGACACGTTCAAGCATCGAGACAAACATTTTCTTGGCAGTCTTTCTAGTTGGGGTTGATTGCTGGGACTTGAGTTTCCATTACTTGAAGACTTAGAGGAAGCTGCTGAGGACAGCCAGCAACTTACTGGAATTAAACTTGTTTATGCTCTTCCATCTACTAAAAATAGATAAGCAGGGGTTTTAATTCTATCTGCAGTTCTTAAAAATATCTGATACAGATGGTGCAAAATGTTAGTATTTGTTAAATCTGGATGATTTAACATGTTGCCAGGACGTCCCAGAACTAACGCTCAGCGCTTGGAGCACCCCCAGAACCAGACCCCTAAAGTCTGCTTCACTTCCCTTAAACCCTTCGAGTCCCAAATTTTACCGCAGGATGAGCTGGTCAGAGGTTTTAAAAGTCAGACTGGCTCTCTCATCATTAGCCTCCCGGGAGCCCTGGGGTCACCCCGCTGCGGGGACTTGGGCTCAGGGTCCCCGTTGCAGCACCTTCGTTCCAGCTGAGGGAGCGGACCACCCCCGGCGTGTCTCTCCGGGTGTCTCCTGTTCACCGCTCTCCCGGAATCTGTCTTCATGGACAACTTAGGAGAACACATGGCTTCTCTTCCTGTCTGTGGCCCAGCTCTGTCCCGTGCAGCAGGCAGGGTGGCCTGGCATCTCACCGCTGTTGTGACTGGAGGCTGCTGGAGTGTCGGACCAGGTCTGCACACCCACGCTGATGGTCAGGCTAACAGAAACCGTCTTCCCAGAGGTGTGGGTGCCTCTTATCAGGGAGGGTGACCCAGCAGCAGGGCCCCAGTCAGGCCTGGATGCACGGCAGGTGGACGAAGCAAGCCCTCTGAGCAGCCCTGTCCTCCCAGGTCACAGGGAGTGGGGTGGGCCTCCCGCGGCCTGACTTGCAGGGCAAACGGAAAATCCACGAGCTGGGTCCTATTAGCTAAACCAAAGCATTTGAAACTTTGGGCTTTCAGGTTGTAAAACACTTAATCTCATCATGCACATTCATCGTTTACACTGGATGGATTTCTTACACCATATACACAAATATGTAGAGGGAAAAGTAAAAGGCATAGCCCGTGGAGGAACACGATTCAGCCTGGCCTCTTGTCCCAAAGACCCATGTTTTGGCGAATAGCATCTGAGGGCCAAATCGAGGATGCTAGATCAAAAGGGATATTAGAATAAAATGGCATAAAGAAAGCAAGTGGCCCCAGGTGAGACACCCCAAGTTCTTATCCGCAGCTGTTCGTGTTCTCAAAGTTCCATCTCACATCTTCTGCAGACTTTGTGCAGCACATTAAAAAGTGCTGGTTAAATCCTTGAGTGTCCCAGGGCTTGTAAACTGTGTGATTTGTTTGGCATCAAATGAAAACCAGGCCTTTCCAAATCGGGCTGACTCTGCTCTCCCTACATTCACCTCGCTTGTGTGGGGCACGGAAAATTGCCATCTCTCTGATGGGGACCTTGGCCAACACCAGCTGATGTTCAGTGAACGTGGGATCAACTGAGAGTTACTCGCCTTCTTCCAAGTCCCTCCCACACTGGCCCGCCAGGACCCAGACCCTCTCCCCAGCTCCCAGCTCTGAAACTACACGACTAGTGGTAGAGCAGCGATTCAGAGGGAAGAGAAAACAGGGAGAGGGGAAGAAAAGATAATTATGCGAGCATCACCCTCAAATTGTGACAGCAGTGAAGGGGAGGGTGCCTAAGGGACAGTCCTGATGGCCCCAGAGGACAGGGCAGGGCCAGGCCGGGCGGCACCGGGGCCACGCGTCGCCACCCCACATGGCTTTTGGTCATTCTTCTGGCTTACGGGGTTGAACAGAGCTGTTTTTCAAGCAAGAGGTCCCCAGGCTGTGTGGCTTTCTCTTCTCCCTTTTAATCAGATGGAGAAGGGCAGCCCCGCAGCCAGTCTGTGCAGGCCTCTGTCCCTTAGCGGGCCCTAAGGGTGCCTCAGAGGAACGGCTCTGTCACCTAAGATGCTCCCTGCTGAACCCCGATCTCCCAGGGCCTCGTCCTTCCTCGGCAGCAACTGTGAAATGCAGTAAGTTTCCAGGCAGGTAAAATGCACCCTAAGGGACCACTGTGATCCCTCAGGTGAACACTGCCCCTGAAGCCTCTCAGTCAACGTGCTCCCCACCAAACCCCGGGCAACGAGGACGGGCCCTCTGTTCACGAAGCATCACTGAACACCAGGTCTGGCCAGCCAGTCCTGGCAGAACGCGGAGACAGAGAGAGAACAGTGCTGGGAGCAGCCACAGCACGTGAACGTCCAGAAGGTCACAGAAGGAGAGGCCTGCTTAAACCCCCTGCAGCAATCCTGCCAGGGCTGAGCCAGGCAGGGGCTCGAGGGCACTGGGGCAAAGCTGAGGCCAGGCCCACACGCTCCCCCGCCTCTCTGGGGACGGCCACTCAGGTTTTACCTGTTCCCGCCCCACCTCTCCTCCAAACGGCACAGCCAGCGAGCCACTGAGCTGCGTCCTTCATGCTGGACCCTCCGAGGCCAGACAGAAACGGTTTCCGTCCTTGCTCACCATCCACCTTCTGCTGCCCCGTTGCATTGGACACACTGTGAAACAGAGGAAGCTGAAGCTTCGCCTCCTCGTCTGCATGGCCTCCTTCCAAGGCCCTGGAAAAGCCCCTAATGATGAGGCACTTGCCTTGCAATAAAACATCCAAACATGATATTTTAACTTGAGACAGGTAAGAGCCCCGGCGGTGGAGGGCACAGACGCGACCATGGGCACTGGGGATCCTGCTACAGGAAAGCTGAGTTGGGACACATTTTATTGGAGTTAGTGGAATGCACCCAGTGAACATTACAGCCCGTCATCCTGATGTGGGAACCGTCCAGGGAACCCTCTACCCATTGTGCCAACTCACCGAGCATCATGACGGGCGTACAGGGCAGGGGCCGTGGCACATACGTGTGCGGCGGCCTCTGGCACCCAAGGCTTGTGAGTCATGGACCTAAAACTTTTGGAAATACATGGAGTCAGTCTGGGTAAAATTCTTCCAGATTCTCTAGCTTATACATGAAGGAAGTTGATAGAGTTTAACCCAAATTTAACGACAACCCTGGAATTTCAAATGTCATTACCAGAAACGATCCTTTCAAACTATAGATAAATACATTTCCATCAAGCATGCCTGCGGAAAGATTCAATGATTCTGTTCAACCCAAAGAAAATGAACTGTAAATCTGTTTTCTTTAAAAAGGTGACCGAAGAATATCCAGCCAAGGGATACAGGGAGTAGAGCGGGCGATTAATTGATACAAATAGCACATGATTTTCTGGCGTTTGTGGTTTTTGTATTACTTGTGAGCTTTTTAAGACATGCAACTGTTTGTGATTTCCTTTCTCATTATGTCATAACTGATTTTCTATCTCTAAAAGAGGCCCACAGATTGTGGAAACTTCAGGGTCCATAAAACCGGGGTCCGCCTCAGCCCCCCCCCCAGTGTGCAGAAAAGCGCTGGATAAAATGCAGGACGCGTTCACCCTGAATGGTCCCTGAGTTAGAAGCTGCCCACCGTGCTTCTCAGCGGATACCCCCACCTCTGTGTCTGCCTCCCCGCTGCACCCACCGCCCCTGCGGCCGTGTGTGGCACACACGCTGCCCTCACCCCTAGGGCTACCCCGCCTTGGCCGCCTTCTGCCGCCCAGCAGGGTCGCACACTGGGAGGTCATCAGCCCCGTGGACGCGCCAGAGCCGGGACACGGGACGCCGGGGCCGAGGCAGCGGTGGAGATGATGCCTGGAGGCGACAGCCGTCCCAGCGGTCACAGAGTCGGCCTTGCGCGTACGCGTTTTGCCAATAGCAGTTGGTAGACGACACATCAGAGGCCACGAGAAACTGGTCTGAAGCGGACTTGAACAGAGCCAGCTTCCCTCGAGCGCACACGGGCTCCTGGCGATAAGCTGCCGGACAGACACGGGGACGTGGATCCGCCCTGCACGGGCGGGCACAGGGTCGGGCGCCGTGGCCTTCGGTGGGGCGGGGTGGCCGGGGAGCTTTCTCCGTGGGAGGCTTTTCAGAGACATCCTGGCAAGCGTGGCGTGTCGCTCTGGGCTCTGCGGGGGCCCCTGCAGCGCCACAAGCCACCGGGACTGGGGACAGCGGGTCAGAGCCTCCTTGACTTTTACTCACGTTTGGACCGTCACTTGTGGCCGTGGAGGCATATGGGCTACCAAACAGTAAAATAACATCTTAACATTTTCAGTTGAGGTTCCTTCCGTCCCGGAGTTGCCAGCTCTCGCCCACCGGTCCGGTGGCATGGTTACTCGGCGGGGTTAGGATTCAAGCATCGGAAGGTGGTCAGGCAGGTGTGAGGGGCGGTCGCGCTTTGCATCCCACGGGCTTTGCTGGGAGATGACGGTAAAGGCTTAGAGAACCCGAGCGGAGGGGTCGCCTCCAAGGGGCACAGGCGTGGCACAAGGTCATTTCCCCACCATAGAAGAGCAACAAAAATGCTCCCCGGCCCAGGACGGGGGTGGGCACGGGGCCCGGACAGGCAGGAGCACGGGAGGGAGGGCCTGGCTCTTAGAGGGCCCCAAACGACCAGCCCGCCTCGGGCGGGGATATCCGGACAAGAGCCCAAAGCTCCTTGCGGCGGAGGCAACGGCAGGAGCAGGCCGGCCACCTCGTGCTGCCTGGGGCAGGTGGGGAGGACACAGCGGGTCGGTGGGCAGGGCGCGGGGGCCGAGGCCGGCCCACGTGCACACTGATCGGTCGGTCTCCTGGGAGGCTAGCGTTTGCCAGGGAACAGACAGTGCGGGACGCCAGACCCGGGGCTCATCCATGGGGGGAGGTGCAAGGGAAGCAGCCCCGATGGAGTGAGAATCCTGAACCGACGGCGGAGTTGCCCGGAGGCGGCTTTTAAGCCAGAAGGGGTCCAGGGCACAGCGCCGGGGCTGAGTTCCCACTACCTCACGGGCACACTGAGCGCAGTTGTGGAGAAACGGAGCTCCATTTCCGCACACCGCGGCCGTCCCTGTAAGTCTGCGGCTGCTGCCCCCACTCGGAGCCCCCGCCCCGCCGTCGCGCCCCAGAGCGTCCCCACCCCGGAGGCCCCCTTGCGGGCTGAGACCCTGCCCGACGCTGGCGGGACCCGCAGGACCTGAGGCGGACATGCGGGGGCGCTGTGGGCTTCGGGGAGCCCCTGTCCGAGCCTCCTCGGGCCTCCGGGCACCGAGCAGGGGGGCTCGCACCCCCAGGAACACGTGCAACGCGGGAGGCGGCAGGGTGAGCCGGGCAGTGTCTGCTTTGCCCTCGTGACTGCTGCCTGGAACTGGAAAAGGGACGGAAACACTGCCACCGCGCCCCTCTTCGTGCACCCACGTGACAGGACTCCCCCTCGCCACCCCGTCGGGCCGGGGGCCGCCGCCAGGAGTCAACCAGGGCGACCAGGCCCCCTTCATTAGGCCTCCGAGCACCCTCCTGGCACGCGGGTGAGGGGTGAGGGGTGCGGGGCTCCAGGCGTCCCGTCGGCTGTCTCTGGAGGGACCTTGCTCGTCCGGCCCCTCTGCACCGCGGCCGCGCCCCCCAGGCCTGCGTGACTGCAGTGGGTCGCGGGCCACTCGGGGAGGGCACTACAGACCCCGGAGGTAAAATGAGGAAGTCCCTTCGGTTCCCTTATACGCTGGTGTAGCCCCGGTGCTTGACGGGGCAGAAATGCGAGACCGTGGTCTCTCTGCCTTGTTTGGCCTCTGGGAGGGGCGTGCTGGCTTTGTGGGGGCGGCCGGTGAACAGGAGACTCCCGACTGCGTCTCCATCCTTCCTTCAGGGAGGAACTGAATTCCAGGCAGTTTACTTCCTCCTGGAGCCCACGCACCCCCCCAAACCGGCCACCCCGGGCCATTCATGAGCCTCACCCACACCTGTCTGTTGTCTGCCTGAGCAGTTTCCTGCCTAATCTCCAAGCAATCTGTCACAGCTGTGGGCTTCCACGAACGCCTTTATGCATTTCTTACATTAAAAAACCTTTTAAAATGCGCACACATCCATGAGAGAGCTCTATTGCCTTTGTAATGCCTTCTATTTTTATAGGAAATTGAATCTTAAAGTTGAAAGTTCTAAGCAAAAATAAACGAAGTGGGACTATATCAAACTAAAAAGCTTCTGCAGAGGAGACATCAACACATTGGAAAGGCAACCTACTGTCAGGATAAAATATTTGTAAATCATATACTGGTGAGGGGCTAATGCCCCAAATATATAAACAACTCACATGCAAGCTCTCTGGGTACCTGGTGGACACATCTTCCTCCCTTCAAGGCCACTCTTTGCAGGCCATGCTCCTTCAGCTCCTGCCACCATCTTCCTGGACCAGGGCTCAGACTGCCTGCGCCCCAGCAGGCCCCTCACCCACCCTCCAGCCCTGGGTCTGCATCCCGTGTGGGCGTGGTGCAGCGCAGGGCTCAGCTGTGGTCTATTTAGCACTTAGGCCCAGCTCTAAATACCATGCATCAATTCACACAGCCTAGGGGTTAATTCGCTTTCTCGGCAAGCACATTAAACTAAGGCTGATTCTTAGAAGCAGCTACACATTTGGGTAAGTTGGTCTTTAAAAGCCCAAAACAGCCTACCATTTACCCTGAATGTGTTAGCATTCCACTGAAGCTCTGTGTCACCTGCAAACAAAATAAGCTTATTTTCTATCTTCAGCCAAAGCCACTGATTAAAAAAAAAAATGTGGCATAGCACAAAAATGCAGAGTCCTGGGGAATGCCAATAAAACCCTTCTTCTTGATTAAAAGGGATTAATTAAATTGGCAGCCTTTAGCTATGATCCTTCAACCATTTATAAATGTACCCAATTCTCCCATCCCTCAGCCCCTTGAGGGGGACATTAGCCATTGTTTATGGCAGCCATTGAGGGAACTCCTTTTCTATTTGGAGCAATTACCTGCCCTGGAGTCCTTTAGAAGGCAGGGATGAAGGCGGAAATGTCACTCATCGGTTTTCTGGCTTTCTGTGCAGAAGGAAGGCCATGTGATCTGGGCCCCATCCATCAGAGGCATCATGCCAAACTGACCAGGAGCTAGGGGTGCAAAGAGGTTGGGACCTTGAGGATTGCAGTGGGTAGGGCCAGCTGCATGCCCTCCCGGGAAAGCCAGGCCAGTGGTGTCAGCGTGCAGCCGGAGGTGCTGGTCAGTGTGGGCACGTGGGCATGTCCTCACGGGACCAGCCCTGTGAACTGGGGTATGTTCAGACCTGTGATGTCCCAGCCTGGCTGTCTAGCCCTTCTGGAGTGTATATGTCTGTATCCTTGAATAAAATCCCCTTTCTGCTTGAAACAACTAGAATTTGTTTCTGTTGTTTGTGATCTAAAAACAGCAAATGAGACCCTGCAAATCCTCCTCACACCTGGGTACTGGAGTGACCACACGGGATCCCTTCTCGAGATGCAGACACATCCTATCAATCTCATTCACAAGTCTGCCAGTCAAATAAGCCCGTGAAAGGGACATGGAAACAGTGTGACCCGCCTGTCTGCTGTGGCCATGTGCTGGGGCCTCATAGCCACTGGTTCCTTTTCTAAGAGCTCAGAAACATCCCACAGGATTCTCATCAGGATCTTCCCAAGAACAAGAAGCTCACTAACCTTCAGAGTATAAAACTGTCTTCTTTCTCTTTTTGAAAATTACAGTTAGACGTTTTCCCCATCTCTTATGGCTCTGTTACCTGCCATGATTCCTCAGAGATTATCCGAAAGATTTCTCAGTCTCATCTGTACATTCTCTCAACACCCTGGCATCCAATTCTCCTCACGGGAAAACACTCCCCCACATCCTCCCATAGGTTAGGTTTGTACCTTTTCGTTTAGAGAACATTCTTCTTTGAGAAGACAGAAGTAAAGCGGAAGCAGGGGGATCCCTGTGTTACTTCCAAATGCCGCGCATCCAGTGAGCACCGCGGAAGCCCCTGCAAGCCCGAGCACCGCCCTGCAGACCCAGGCCAGGAGCAGCCCAGCTGTCTCTGCAGCGCCTGGGTCTGAACCCAGAGCCACACCCTGACTACGCTGTCCTTGTGCCTCACAGACGCTGTGGGGCAAAGCGAACAGCTGACCCATAGCCTATACCGGGCACACTTTCTGGCCGTCCAACCTCATGGCCATCATCGGATACTTAGGTTCTGCCATGGAAGGTATGAACCGTCATGTGAAAGGCCCTTCATGTCACCCGAGCCTTATTTCACTTAACCAAACATCCCCTTTCAGCCTCACTTAATATGGCCAACGAGCACAGCAGGATTATTTCAGATTGTTTCTTAGAACCATGAGTCTTAAAATCATTATGTTACAATCAATTAATTTATGCACAAATATCCACAACTGAGTTAATAATAAATATTCAGACCATTAGCAAAGGGGTTGGAGCTGAGAAAGAAAATGTCCAAGAAGGGAAGAGGAGAATGAGAAAGGTGAGAACAGAATTTTCGAGCAGAATGATAAAATCAGAGCAGTGTGATTACATATTCTGTATTTCTCTACATTTTTTATTCCCTCCCTGACTCCTGCAAAACTCGTTTAAACTGCACACCAGCAATTTGCACTGAAAATTACCAGACGTGTATTTTATTCCCACAGAACAAAGTGCCCAGAGGGAAGGAGGGGAGGGTGCTGAAAGCATTAGTGCCGGGGTGGGGGCTGGGGTGGGGGCGCAGGGGGCGAAGCAGAGAGAGACTCACACAGCACAAGGCCCCCCGGCCCCGGCCTCCCACAGACACCTGCCCTCGGGGTCTTTTTTAGGACAGGCACTCAGAACTCACGCAACTGCTGTGACTGAATGTCTCCCAGAGGACGTGCTCTGATTCCGCCTGCTTTTCGGGGAGCAGTCCTCTCCCACGAAGGCGTCCCCAGAGCTGAGCGGCCGCACTGCCGCTAGTGGCCTGGAGTGGTCGGTGCCGCAGGGACGGGGGCAGTTGGCTATTTTAAGGAGTTCCAGACACTGAGATGTGACCAGGACTCCTGGCAGAATCGAGGTGTTTTCCCTCCAGTGGCCCTTGGGAAGAGCTAGGCGAACCCAGAAGAAAGCATCCTGCCCAGAAAGTAGGTGAGGTGGTGCCGTCCAAATGCGCACCACGTAGGGCAATGTCTTTAACACAGACTGTGGTGGCGACCAGAGGAGAGGGGCCCGCGGGGCCAGAGGAGGTGGCAGCCCCGCCTGAGGCAGGGCCAGGCCTCCGCGGGCGCGTGGGGAGAGGCCCTGGCTGTCGGGGGTCACCAGAGGCCGGCCCCTTTCCGGGGAGGGCTCCCTGCCGGGTCCAGCCTTCCGCTCAGCTCCGGGGCTGGTGAGCCCGCAGGCCCCTCATCTGGCTCCGGAGGGAAAGGGCGCCCCCCGGACACCACGTGTGGTCGGTGCCTTTCACAGGGGCCGCCCGACGGGCCGCGCTGCCTCTCCCATCGGGTGCGAGCCGCAGGAGACGCCCCCTGGGCAGCGGGTCGGACCCACGTCGCCCTGAGCTCTGAGCGCTCGCGGAAGACCTGGCCGGTGAACCCCCCCTTCAGGACACCCCGCCTGTACCCCCGCAGCTCTGCAGCCCCGCAGGCCTGCTTCCAGGGCGCCGCCGTCCGCCGAACTGCCACGGTGGGCTTTGCTCCGGCCTCAGGAGCAGCAAGGGCAGGTGACCGGGGATTCGGGGCGGATTCTACCCCGCCTCCACCCCCTGCCGAGAAGACCCGACCACCCGGCTGCTGTGCCCGCCGCCCCCTGTCACCTGGCCCCAGGAGCCCCAGGAACGGAAGGGGTCGGCCTCTGAGCCCCCGGGGTGGGCTGGGACCCTCCTCCCTGAGATGCCGGAACTGCACATCCCCGCCTGGAAGGCCCCTGGCTGAGAGGCCGCGGGACGGAAGGGCAGGGCGGGGCTCCGGGTGGGCCTGCCCCACAGCTCCTGCCCACCCGACGGCCGCGGGCGGGCCGGGCCCACCTGGGGCGCCTGCGGTGAGGACACATGGGAAGGCGGGCCGTCAGGAAGACTCACGCCCAGCTCCCCTGCCCCCCAGCAAGAGGCTCAGGACGCCGCCCCTGGGGATGCAGAGGGCTGTCAGTCCTCCACGCGACCCTGACGCCCCAAGGACACAGCCTTTGGTACCACCAACCCTCCACTGCTCTCACCCTGATCTGTAAGATGCAGAGGAAAAGTGACAATGAACCCAAACATCTCTCTCCTCCCAAAGGTTTGCAGCAGAATCCACACGGTCGCGATAGAAACACCAGAAGGTGGCACTCCCCCTTCGCAAGTGGTTACAGGCGGAGGCTTTCCGGGTGGGCCCTGGCTGGGGCCCCGGACACCGCCCAGCAGGGCAGGGCCTCCCTCACAGCACCCAGCAGTTCTGACACGGCGGGCAGTGTCGCACTGGGACCCCAGGGGCTGGGGCTGTCCTGCAAACCGCCTCCCTCCTGGCAGACACCGTGCATGGCCAGGTCGCCACCCCGGCTTCCTGCCAGTCAGAGGTCCCCACGACCCCTCCTTGGGTTTGATCAACCTGCTAGAGCAGCTCACAGATGCAGGAATCATGCCAGTCGCTAGACCCCGGGCTGCTCATCGAGGCAATGACTCGACTCGGAAGGGCTGATACAGGAGACGCCCGTATGGGCAGTGACGTTGGCAGGGCCTGCTCGGCCGTCCACCACGGCTGTGTGGCCCAAAGCTCGGAACCTGGCCGTTCGGGCCACTGGCGCTCCACTGTAGGCCAGACTGACTAACGAACTGGCCCCTGGCAATCGGCTCACCTCCCGGGGGTTAGGGACGGGACTGAAAGCCCCTCTGACTGCGGGCTTGGCCCCTGTGTGACCAGGCCCCGTCCTTAGGGCCCCCGAAGGCCACCGCAGTCAGCGAGAGATGGCTCTGCAGCTCTCCACACTCAGGGACCCCGAGGGCCTCAGGGGCTCTGTGCCGGCAACAGGCATGAAGCCAGATGCCCATTTCCCAGCACACATCGGAACGGCCCAGCCGGCCCCAGCAGCTGTCCCCACAGACCCCAGCAGGTCCTGTGCACCCCTCAGCCCCCTCCAAGCTGCCTGGCTGTGTGGGTGGGCAAGCGTAACACCTGATGGCCCCTTTCTATTTCAGGGTCGTGTGCTGACACGTCAGCTCAGGATGGGATGGACAGGGCAGTGTGGACAGGAACAGGCAGCTGGGGGGGCCTTGAGCCAGATCGGGGCCGCCCCTGATCGCCCTGTCGGTGGGAAGGTGTGAGGGTAGCTTTGGGCCCTGCCTGCATCAGCAGAGGGGACACTCTCTGCCTCTGAGGCAGGAGCCTGCGTTCGGACTTGCCGTCCTGAGCATCAGCTGGCCCGTCTGCCTCGCGGGACATTTCATTTCTGCAAGAAAGAAACACGAGTCTGGGTGCCTGCCCCCCAATTTATCCCATCAGGAAGCAAACGTTTTTAAAGTTGGCCCGTGCTCCTGACCTTGAGGAATCACCAGCAAGGTTAATAGGCCCCGCTGGGTCGGCAGCGGTGTTTCTGCCCTCCGTGGCCCTGTGCCCAGAGCAAGCAATGTAATGTAAGCAGAGAGAACGATTAGAGTTGGAAAGAAATCGCATCAAGGGACCGACTGGCCGAGATGTGGATCCAACAGCCAACAGGGAGGCTTGTGAGTGTCCGCGGCAGTGCGCTCGCCAGACTGCCCAGAGGTGCAGGTTCTCTGGGCATAGTTACATGGGCCGCGCTGCAGGCGTGAGACAGCTCTCAGAGACGATCTATCCTTACTGTGCACCAGAAAAACCAGTGTAAGGAAGACATTGTCATACTGACATATCATATAGAGTCCTGTGTTCAATATTTTTATGATTTTATGTCGGCCCCTATATGATCTGCCAGCAGCATTTACACATGTAATTACATTTTAGAGGAACACAAATATTGTTTCAATGCTGATTGGGTCCACAAGACCTCTGCTTTCTTTCCCCGAAGAGGAATGGCTTTTTTTATTTTTTATTTTTTATTTTTAACAGAGTGGGGAAAAGGGGCAGGATGACAGCCAAGAACCTAATCTGCTGGTCTGCTTCCAAAGCATTGTGAGCAGAGTCCACAGGATGTCCCATGGAGCACCCCACCCGGGATTCGATGGGACTCTTGGGATGTGGGAGGAGACGGCAAACACCAACACCTTCTCAGCTCCACCTGCCTGTGGGGCTGCCCCGGGATTCTGTGGCTGTGCCTCAGCCTCACCCGCTCTCCCTGCCCCGATTCCCGGCCCTGTGTGCCCCTCTTCAGCAGCCTCCTCCCTGTGGGCCTTTCCAACCTGCAGCTGCTGGCCCTGGGTGCGTCTGCCTCGCAACCCCCTTTCCCTGGAAGTTCACATCACCCCATGGACACTTGTCTGTCACCCCAGTTGAACTTAAATTTCCTGCTATCATTTCAAACTCAGCACTTCCAAAATGAAACACACCATTTACTGCACATACCCCATCAAGCCCCCGCATCCCTTTCAAAGGCTCCTCCATTACCAGTCATGGTGATAGAAATCTTGGGGTATTTCTGCTGTATCTCCTCCATTTCCTATGTTCATTCAGCCATCAATTCTGATCACCTCTTTTTTCAAAAATGTCTCATCTGGCTTTACTTTCCTCTTCACGACCTCTGCCACCCTCCACGGCGGAGTCCCCTGGCTCGGCTCTGTACAGTGTTCCACACGACCGCCACCCACACCTTCTATCCCTGTCACTTCTGTACCAGGAACCCTTTAGTGGCACCAGAGCCAGTACTTCGGTGCAGCTTTCCTGACCTGATGCATCGGCCCTGAGCTGACTGCAGCACACACATCTTCTGCATTAGCCACAGACCCTCATCTCCGTGCAAATAGGCCTGGCTGGCTGCTGCCAAGCCGCTGTGCCCGAGGCCGGGTCCCTGGCGTGGCCGTGCTCTCTGGTACCTACTCACGATCTCTCTGCGCCTCACCACTAGGCCCTATCACCTTTCCATCTAAAACTCACTCCTGCCTCCCGTGGCCGCCGCTGCCTCTGGGCTCATACTGGTCTGTGATCTCAGCTCCCGAGTCACTATGAGGATGCAGCGTCCCCCCAGCCGGGCTCCCCAGTGTCCCCTCCTCCAAAGCAGGGTTGGTGTCTTTCATTTCTTCTGATTATCCCCTCCCCTTGATTTCCTATTTGTTTTTCCTCGATCCCATGTTTTACCAATTTTTATTTTTGCCATTTTTATTGTATGTGTTCTTGTAAGCTATCTCCAAACAATCTGCAGTATAAAGCAGCCTTTGTTCTGTCACAAGGTACCTATACCATTGTGCCAGCTCAACACACTAGGGTGTGGGAACCCCCTCAATAAATATCTTGCTGGTTTTGAAAAATTGTAGGGCTTGTGTGTATTAGTTTCTGGCAAATAGTTTCAGGTCTTTGAGAATCTGGGTCTAAATGGAATCACTTAAGCCTTTTTCTCCCTCTGACTCAGCCATGCTTTTATTATATCCAGACCCTGATAAGGTCGAAATACAACTATAACAAACGTGACAGAAAAGGCAAAAATCAAAAACCTCAGTGGCTTCTCAGACAGGAGTCTAAGGAGAGTGGACAAGGATATACCACTTCCAGACGAGGACACTTGTTCATGGAATATCCACTGGACACCCAGCACCATTCCAAAAACCTATGCAGAAGAGAGAGATGGAGACGCAGGGAAAGAGACAGTGGGTAGGAGGGAAATTATCTAAAACGCAGGATGTCTTACAAGAAAGAAATGCATTATCTGGCACAAAGAATAGTTCAGGATCAAAGACTGAGATTCCAGTTTTAAACTTTTGGGTCAATTTCTTCATGCCTGAGCCACGGGCTGAATTATGGTGGCGGGAGAGAAAACCGCAGCTCTGCCTGGGTGAGCCATTTCTTCCCCATGCCCTCTTCTTGGAAGCTTCCCTTGCGTCCGTGGTACCGCAGGGCTGACTGATGGTATGCCAGCCCCACACATCAGCATCAGTGGGCAAATAATCACAGGGAAGAGCATTTCAGCTCCAGGGTAGAAACGCAAGCCCAGCTTGGATTTCGGCACCATCACCACATCACAGCGATGCCACAATTGCTACCCACGTGGCGCAGGCCGTGCTGGCTATGGATGCAGACTCCCCATCCCGGCGGGCCCTGCCCTTGCAGCAGGAACGAGGGGCACCCCGGCTCCCTGCCTTAGACTGCGGGGCCCTTGGTGTGGACTTGCAGCCTGAGTGCCACGTGGCCGGCAGGATGTGAGCTGCCATTAAGCACTGTGTCCGTCTCTATTATAGGACATGCAGGGCTTCAGCAGCCAAGGCGGTCTCACTGGGGAGAGGATGGTATGAAGCCAGGGCTTATTTTACTCAAGGGCCCACAAGACCCAGGGGTGCCATCGTCTGGAAACCTTTCCAACATAAGAAGGAGTCTTACCTACAGAATCCTCCCTGCCCGGAACCAGGATTCTCAGTCAGGGCCGGTTCCTAAGCGAGCTTCTTCCTGAGCCTTAGAAGGAAGGAGAAAAGAAGGGTCCCAAATTAGGGCAGCTGGGGTGGGTGCCAGCCTGTGCCGCAGAGTGAGCTTGCTGCCAGGCATCCGCCTTCGTGCTCTGCCGTTGGGGAGTTTGAATGTGCTTTTGTGATACAATTTATAGGAGAATTGTTTCACCCAAAGCACTTCTTCCTTCGTCTCGTTGCACCCGTGAGTGCTTGGGAACAGGTGATCCCGCCTTCCACTGGCCATCTCGGGGGCCGACCTTGCTCCTGGCGGGCGGGAGACACATGCCTGAACCACAGCCGGCATCTCATGTCCAGTTAGAGGGCCAGGCTACCCGTTTTTTCTCTACAAACCCCAAACCAATCTGCTGAGAACAATGTTCACAAAGGCCACAGCCGGCTGACCATCTGATTGCTGTCCTTGCAGCTGTGGGAGTCACAAGTTCACTCTGTCACAGGCTGAGGGTCGTGGGGAACGTCAAGGTAAGACAGGCTTAGACTGTGGGACAGGAGGTGCTGCCACTCAGCTGCTCTGCGATGCTTCGGAATCCCCGAGTTCTCCTGCATCGTTAACCTTAACAACAAAACTGTCAGTTACCTTACCAGCAAAAACAGGCTCATTGGGGACCAGCAGAGCATGGCCATCCGGACAGGCACTCCAGGGCAGACCCGGGCGAGTCTGGAGAAAAGAGCAGAGGCGGCGCACACAGCGGGAAGGAGCAGGTGGGCGCGGCGCTGAGCAAAGACTCCCACGGGGGAAATGGGTCCCACGGGGGAAATGTGTCCCATGAGTGCTGGCTGTGCACTGGCCGAGGTGTGACGGCCCCTACCTGGCTGGGCTGCTGCAGGGGAGGCAGACACTGTCCCTCCTGCTGGACAGGGAAGCTGCTGAAACAGCATTGACCGTGCCGGGGAGGCGTCCCTGTGTTCATTTTCACAAATCTCACGTTTTCATGTGGTTTTGGAGGTCAGGGGGAGGAAGAAACTACCCCAGGGTGGGAAATGATCTGTACTGCTCGGACTTAGATGGGGTTACGTATCTCCAGAGGGGCTTCTAACACACGTCAAGGTCTCTGATCCTTAACATACAAATGGTGCCTCCAAATGAGCCTCTAGGCACAGTTGGGCATCGAAACACTTCGGTCCCTTTATCCAGCAATCCCTTAAAAAGATTTTTATTCTCTAAAACTGAACTGGCTAACACAGTAACCATTACCGTATTATGGCTATTTATATTTACATTGTTAATTAAAATTAAGTCAAATTTGAGATTGTTTTTCAGCTACAGTAGCAACACGGGTGGCTAGTGGCTTCTGTGCTGCACAGCCCAGATTAAAAAGCTGTTGAACTTTCCATCACTTTCCAGAGCACGCGCCCCACGGGACGGTGCTGCTGGAGAAGGAAGGGGTGGAGGCTGCCGGACACTCACACACGCTCAGAACGCATTGACACGGCAGTTCCACTTAGTACTCCACCGCCTCCAGACGCCTTCAGCTGCCCGCTAGGCTTGTGGTGCAACGGGCGCCCGGTGCAGCGCACTGACCTCCCTCCACAGGGTCCTCAGAGCCCCGCTTTTGAGAGTAACTGACGGTGCCCTGATTGTGCGTTAAGGTGAGTGAGCGAGGTCTGAGGTCCCATTTCCAGGTGGACGAGCCTCGCTCTCGCTTTCAGCCACCGGCATGACGGCCTGTGTCCATGGAGACCTGGGGAGTATGACAGCCCAGACGCTGATGCCCGTCTGCGCACCAGGAGCGCAGGAGCGAGTCCCCAGCCCAGATGAGATCGAAGCCTGGGAGCCTGCGCTGTAAGATTCACCTTTGGTTGGTTGTTTTCCTTAGTTTTGTGCCACGGCAGGCGTCTAAGGGCTTCTGCGTCTTGCAAATACACGCAGAGGCTCCAGGAACCTAACTGGATGTGGACATGTGTCTAACGTCTATTTATAAGATGTTTCTCATGGGACCGGTTTTACCACAAAACAAGTTGGTTGGTTCTGTTTCTCAAAGTCACGGTGGAGAAACCGATGCTTTGTGGAACACCAGCCTCGGGGCCACCCTGGGTTCTTCGAGAGGATGTGCCTTGAACACCCAAGTTGTGGAAATGTGGGGCTGGTTTGCTCTTCCTAAATGATGTCATTTTTCTGTCTGCTCTTGAACTCAGCAGTTACTCATTCTCTTGCCTGATTCTAACTTGATTTCAAAGATCTCATCTTCCTGAAAACGTTTTAATGTCTGTCTCCTCCCTCCCAAATCCACAGCGTCCAGGCAGCCAGGGGCTTTCGATTTCTATGCCCTTTCTGATGAGAGACTCACTGCAAGTTCGCACAAGGCCCCACCTTCCACAGATGGCGACCAGTTTTACATCTCCTAGAGACGCTGCACCCCTAGACAAGCTAGCAGGGGCACCAGAGGCATCCTCTCCTTCCTTTTTACTAAATGGTAGCACAGTCTACCTTTTTAACTGTGGACCCCAGAGATGTTTCCATGCGCACGCACAAAGGACCATTCTTTGTACGGTTGTGTAGAATTCTGCTGCTCTGACTCACTGAATGCATTTGACCAGTTCCCTGTTGTGGGTGTGTAGGCTGTTTGCGATATTTTGCTATTATAAACAACACTGCAATGAATTGGGACCGTCATTTTACACTTGATGAATAAGTGTGAATCAGGAAGTCAAAAACTTAAAAGTAGAATGGGTAAACGCAATCTGGTATTTTCTAGATGGCTCACCCTGGACGTTTTACCATTCCCATCAGCAAAATGTTAAAGTGTTCCTAATTTTGCCAACACAGTGATTTCCAATTTTTTTTAGTTTCCGACTTTAAAAATTAAAAAGAATGATTTCACTGTTGTTAATGTGTATTTACACTGTGAATGGTATAGAACATCTTTTAATATATTTGAATTTTTTTTTGATCCACTGTCAGTTTATATTGTTATCCGTCAGATTGGCTGTGGGTAAGGTTACATTTCATTGCCTGAAACTCAAGGGATTCGTTACCACATGAATCTTATCTGGAGATGAGTCGTGAAAGCCGGCATGAAGGCTGCAAGTGTGCCAGGTTTCCAAGCTCCTCTTTCTTTCTCTTCCACCATGTGAAAATGGGACTCCATCTCCAAGGTCCCCTTATGACTCAGGACAGTTGCAGAACCTCCCATCATGACAGACTTGCAGCCTAGAAGGAAAAGCAGAATGACAGAAGGCTGTGCGCCCTCTCCCTTCCAGGCAGCCTGACCACAAGCCCCCTGTAATGCCTTAGCTTCTGTCTCAGCAGCAACTTGGTAACGTGGCTTCATCTGAGAGAGGCTGGGAAATGCGGCTTTGTATCTGAGGACACTGCCTGCGCCTCAGTGTCCTCAGATACAAAACAGACACCGGAAGGCAGTGGCAGTTTCTGTCACAAATACTGTGCCAATTTTACTTTCGGGTTTTTGTTTATTCTTATTGATCTGGAGGAACCCTTTATATGTAAAGGAAATTCTCTTTGCTACAGGAGTCACTCATTTTTTTCTATCACTTTCTTTCGACTCTGACGATGGTGTTTTGCCATGTATTTTTTCCTCCAGATTCTGGTTTTTGAGTCATATTTAAGAAGGCCTTTTTTACTCGGAAGCCTCTCATGGTTTCTTTGAGTACTTCTACAAGGGTCCAGGCCTTGAAAGACTCAACTCAAAGTCAAAGCCTCCTGAAACCAAATTTCTTACCTGCGTTGCAAGTGATGGTAGTGGCAGCCGGCACAGTGACTCCTGGCAGGGATGACTCTGTTGTCTTGGGCCTTCGTACCACTTAAAGTAACCTCACCCCATCATAACAGCCCTGCACAGCACCTCCAGGTTCCTTGACGTGCATCACTGTGGTGCAAAATGCATTTGCAGTGAGATCAACATGGTGTTTTCGAAATGGAAATCTAAATACCCAGATCACAAAGTTTACCAGGAAACACGAAAGAAACATCCATTTATAGACCAGAGGGAGGTTACAGCCCCTGGTTACAACTGGTTAGTAGCAGTTAATGGGTTAAAACTGCCCCTGGTTACTACTCTAGCACCTCCTTCCTGTCTCTGGTGAAATCACTCCCAGGAACAGCGCGAAGCTCCCGCAGACCCTGTCACAGCAGGGACTGCACAGGAGCCAGGCAGGGGCGGGGCCCTGCTGAGCCTGCTCAACCCTCACCTGTGACTGCAGTGGGCGGGCACGTTCTTCTCAGAAAGGAGTGATGTGAACAGCATGGGACCGTGGTAAGGATGTAGTTGGACTGGTTCAAAGCAATTTTGAAGAATTTCACGTGGATGCATGCAACAAGTTGTACAATTTGTCTAACATCTATTAAAAGCATTTTTCAAACTTGAATTCTAATGTCGTTTAGCGCTGTGGAGTTAAATACCCATCTGAACTTGCGGCGGTTATTATGAAAAGCGCCCTATTCTCATCGGGAAGAGGGAACACACAGCAGCTGCAAACACAGCGGTCACTTTGATGTGTCCCCTGTAAATCCAGTCACACCTGGGAAAGGCACTGCATGCGTGCCCTCCAAGAGAGTGAGAGGAAATATCTGAAACTAGAGAGAAAACAATGCCACTATTAAAACTGCCCTTTCCAAACAGTGACACGTCTGCTCCTTGTCTTCGCTCAGCGAGGCAGACGGGCAGTCGTGGGGGAAACGGTGACACTTGACGTGCCCAATGGCTGCAAATTCCTGGCTTTTATTCTGACAAGTAATTTGATAGTAACTGAAAGTTAAATTAGGAAACTATTTTTTAACATGACACACAGGACCTTTTTAAACTTAGGACTTACTGGCATTCTGTGAAAGAGTAAAATCATAATGAGCCTAAAGATTACATTCCCAAGCCTTGCTGAGACCCATGAGCTACCACACCACTGGTCAGGGGTCCCCCATGGCCAGGAGAAAACTTGTAGCTGTGACTAGACCATGTCAGTCACTGTGGATGGGCAAGGCAAGCAGGAATGTGGGGAGCAGGCCCAGGTGACTCTTGTAAGAAGACTATAAACTTTTCGGGTAACTAAATAACCAAATAAGGTTTGTTAGTTGCAGAGATAAAATGAATCACAGCCACCAAACTATAGGTATCTTCCACCTGAGGTATATGCAAAGAATTTTTATGAAGTAGAAATGAAGTCAAATGTGTCCCAGGTTTAAAAAAAAAAAAAGAAAAGAAATTTAAGGATTGACACAGGGACACATAAAGGCCGAACATCAAATTTTAATCTTGAACATTTTCTCCAGGCTTCAAACTATTAACATGAAAAGGAATGATAAATTGCAATTTTATCACCATATCTCTGTGTAACAAGCCCTTGTTACAAAATCTCAATCTACTCTCTCCAAAACCCCAATAGAAAACCCATACATTATATTATCTAAGTGATCTATCAACAGATGAAATTTTAATGAACTTCATACCAGGAAACTATTAACAGAGGTACTTCATCACATAGCTTAAAATGTGGAGAAAAGACAGGTAAAAAAATTATCTTAACCTGTAGTAGTCTTTTTTACTTTTTAAATTTTTTATAAAATACACTGATTTCCCAAAATAAAGATTACAACACACTGGTGCCCACTTACACGGGTGAGAGCTGATGCCAGCTTTTTTTCCTAAGTTCAGCTCACCAAACCTTTATATATTACATGAATATCCAAGTAAAGTATTTTTTTTTTAAATTCAACATACAGGAACATAATGTACAGTGTCTTATATAAAAAAATGGTTAATTTAGGAATGATTTCATTTCAACCATATAATATACCTTTTTAAGACCATGACATCTCTTGCGATATCTCCCAGTCATAATTCTTAAAAGTAAAAAATAAAAAGGTTTTTGTTTTCGCTTTTCACGGGTAAACTGTAGCAACAATTTCATTCACTACTGGCTGTTCTCCCTCCTTTTGTTTTGAGAACCCAGACCCAAAACGGCGTGGTCCCGGAGTGACTGAAGCGGGGAGCAGAGGCCAAGGACGTCCAAGAAGTGACATAACACGCAAGCTCAGCAGGGAGGGAGGGGACCCTCAGAGGCCGTGGTCGGCAGTGGCCTCGGGTGCAGAAAAGAAAGCGGCTTATTTTATACCTGCGCTGGCGCTTTCTGGGCACACACTGACCTCAACGGGAACCCGCATGAAAGGCTCACACCACACAGAGGCTGCACCGCCACGTGACATGCGCGGCCGGGAGGGGGGGTCACAAACGGGGGAACGTCAACTTCTCAGTGTTCTTATCGCCTTTGACTTTAGCACGAGTGTATCACTTATCTCACAAATGCTTCCCTGTGTCCTGCATCCGGACGCA
The DNA here is from genome assembly GCF_040802235.1 of Manis javanica. Classification (NCBI taxonomy): domain Eukaryota; kingdom Metazoa; phylum Chordata; class Mammalia; order Pholidota; family Manidae; genus Manis; species Manis javanica. Next base: position 217,308,443 of record NC_133158.1, on the reverse strand, counting down.
GATCGCTTGGGGGTAAAATGGGTAATTACATTTCACAGCCATTCTCAATTTTCTCAATTTCCAACCAATGACCTGAGCTGCTTCTCTTATATAACTAAATATATTCCTGAACACACTCTTGTTCAAGGGTTGTGCTTTATTCTTATCACTCCATTGACTTCTTTCTAGGGAAATTAAAAACCCACAAAGTCAAACTGAGGACTAGGCCTTAAGGGTGATGCCCGACCCACCCGGAGAGGCAGGGATTGCCCACTTCTCTCCCCGAGTACCGTCTCGTTGCCCTGGGCCCTGACCGACACTGACATTCACTGACCGACGTGCTGTGCTCTCCCAAGAGGAAAGCCCCCAGGGGACTGGCCTTTCTGTCCTGAAGAGGCTGGGGCTCGGGGGTGGTGTCATTCTACATCAAAAAGAACCTCTTTCTCTCAGCAGGAGATAATCCAGCTTCTCCTTAGCTATCATCTCATAAATTAATAATTTCTTAAAATCACAATCCAAAGAATTTATCTATTACAAGAAAAATTCAAGTTTAAAAAATCAAATAAATTAGTTAAGCCTTGTAAACAATTGTCCATTTTTGCTATATATCGTTTTTAAAAAAGGTTTCTCTGTATAGGAAATTCGACAGGTCGAGGCACAGCTTACACCTCAGAACCCAGAGGCGAACTCACACACACGCCTCCTTCACGCTGGCCGCTGGCCTCACTGCTGCGAGGCGCCGGGGCCACACCAGTCCTGTGCGCGTCCCGGTCACCTGGACGTCTGCACACGTGCGTTTCCGAGGGGCTGCTCTGCGCGCTGTGCCGTGGGACCACGCGCCTCCCAGTGCCGGTCCCTCAGATGTTCTCCACGAAGCTTCCCGGGAACAGGCCCGTCTTCCCGTTACGCTGCAGGGTGCCTTTGAACCAGCCGTCTTCCCGTTTCTTATGCACAAACACAATATCGCCTTCTTTGAGTTCAAGTTCTGCCTCACTCTGAGGAGGATAGGAAACGACCACCCGGTGCCTGGGAAGGAGAGAGACGTCCGTCACAGCGGCTTCCTGTCAGTCTGCACGGCCGCAAACAGAGGCAGAGGCGCAAACAGCGGAGCCTCTTTCTAACATGTGTAAACGACCCAAGACACCACTGCTCTCTCCTTGGCACACACTTGGTGTCCACGGGCTTGGGACGAGTGCACCAGTCTGCTACTGCTGACCCAGACAGGTGTGTCTGAGGGGGGGCTCGGCAGGCAGCGCGATTCCTGTCCCTGCAAGCGTCTGTGTCTTGGCCACACACAGGGAAGTCTGATTCACCTTCCCAGGGGGTCAAGCGTCTCTGAACATCCTCCTGGCCAAGGGGCAGAGTGAACTGACCTGATGGCTGAGGCTGGGAAAGGTAGCCAAGTGGGTGGGCGCTGGCCCCCATGACTGCCCGCCTCCAGGCTGGGTAGGCTCAGCCCTGCCTTCGGCTGGACGTGGAGGAGGCCAGAACCCTAAGAAGCCCCCGGGCTGTCCCAAGGTCTAGGTGGGGAGGGGGACTAGTGGCAGGGCAGCCCCACCCGGAGCGAGCCGGCCTTCCGAGCCCCCTTAGTCTGACAGCCGTATCGGTCCCTTCACTGCCTCCCGACTTGGCTACCATGGGAAAGGTGCTCTCAGTCAGCACCCCCAGAGGCCCAGCTGGCTTCACGGTGTCTGTGCCCCTGCTCCACAGGCTTCACCTGCTGCCGTGGAAGCCAGGGGCCGGCGACTCGCTTTATGCTCCACGTCCTTTGACCTCCTCCATCTTTCTGGCATTACTGCTCTCTCTCCTTCCCCAGCAACAAGGAAAAAGGGGGCGAATGGCAGCCAGCCTCCACGGTGGCCCTGGTGACCCCTGCCTCCTGGCAGCCATACTCTCATGTGGTCTTGCCCCACAATGCTTGGGGTGACTGTGTGACCCATAAATACTGGGAACACAACAGTGTGTGACGTGAAGGCAAGTGGCTTCTACACACTTCCAGATCACACTCCCTAGGAAAACTCAGCATCCCTACGGAGGGAACGCAGGGCGTGGGACTTCCCAAAGCCAAAGCCAAGAGGCTGATGGCGATGTGAGGGACACGCTGGGGGTCCACCTGCTCCTGCTGGCCATGGCTCAGGCTATCTGGGCTGCAGACTCGAGGACCACCCTCAGCCACAGCACCTAGATGCGCGGTTCACACAGCCCCAACCACAGAAGCCGTGACATGTATTGTTTTAAGCCGCTAAACTTGGGGGTGAGGTGGGGATCTGTTACATAGCAATGGACAACCAGAAAATGTGAATATACATCTGTCTGTGTGTGCTGTGTCACATTTAGCCATAAAGGTGACTTCAAGTTCTACCTTCATTCAGTTTTCAAAGTCAGAATGTACTTTACCGCCTCACAGGACCCACTCTTGACTCTAAGTAAAGGGTGCTTTGGCTTTAAAATGATGTAACAACCTACACAGCTGCCCCCAGACTCAAGAAACCCATCAGAGCCTAAGCCTTTCAGAAGATGGCCGGCTTCATCAACATCCATCCCATGAAAACCAGAATCCCCTTAAGGAGCACAGAGAGTCCCAGACTATTAGTCTGTAAGAAAGGCGTCTCTGCCAAGCCAAGCGGCTGACCAGATGATGCCGGAGCTTTTGGGCGCACGGACCAAGTGACCCTTCAAGGCCTGAACCAGAAGCCCCCACCAGGCTGGCTTAGGACTTCCGAGAAAGGCTCAGTGAATCCAAATATGAACATTTACAGACAACAGGCTCAGGGCTCCATCAAGCATGGAAAGAGAGAGGAGGCCCGGCGCTGTGGGGCAGCCAGGCCCGGGGCTGACACGGCCTTAGAGGTCACCTGGAGCAGAGGAACGCTGGCCCATCGGCTCGGCTCTCCTCCGGAGCACGGGACTGTGGTGAGTAGTTATGTACACCGTGCACTGCAGTGAGATGGTAAGTGCGGGATGCTCTCAGGTCTGTCTCACAGTCCATGACCTGAATGCCCTCCCGTCATGATCGTATGCCTTAGGCAACAGCCTGGTGAAGGAGGTGTAAAATGGCCTAAAAAAATTAGGCCCTTCAAGGAGGTGAAGGAAGAGCCAGAGAGTAGCTGGCACCTCTGCCCAGGGCTCAGACTCAGGCCACAGCCTAAAGACCACCCGACAGTGAGACCTGATGGCCTTCAGAATGGCATGGTTTGGGCTTTCTGACACCTGTCAAAGCAGGACAGATGATTTCACCATGAACTTCTCTAAAAGAAGAGACCCAGGTGAGACTTCTCAAGTCTGATGCAAATATGCTACAAATCCATGTGCAACGTAAAAAGTTGCCATTTGGGTCAAGTTAAAATTTGAACAAAGCTTTATTAATTCTTGAAAAAAGTGTCCAACTGACTCAAATACTATTCAGAGTAGATCCGTCATGTTAAGTATTCCCCACTGGTCTCTGTGAGCTCCCTTAAAGGTGACATGGAACCAAAATAGTTCTTGAAAAACCTGAAGTGAATTAGATTAATATTTGCATTTTATGAAATGCACTAAACCAATTTTGTCAAAATTTTCTTGAACCAGAACTGCTGCTGGGCTAAGAACACCACCAGCCTCCTGCCAAGTTCCCAGGGGGAGCACATTCTTGTTGCTCAGTTATAGGCCTCTGGGGGGAGAAGGGAGAAACCGTGAGCATCAAGAGGAACGGTGACGCGGCCCTGACGGCGAGAAGACAACCGGGTGGGGCGGCAACAGACTGTCCTGGGGACCTTCCAGCCCTCATCCTGCCTGGACTCTCCTGACGTGGCCTGCGCACAGATTCTAACACCCTTAAAGCCGAATGCTGGGCCCCCTGGTCCCTCTCTCAGGCGTGGAGAGGCCGGGCAGGCAGAACATCCCAGGCCAAGGGATGGACGCGAGGCGCAGCTGAGGCCTTGCCGCCTGCCTGTGCCCCGCTGCCTCCCTCGGATCATGCTCGGCTTTAGGTGAACGGGACTTTGGGGAACCAAAGGCCCCACTGTCCCGTGACCAACGCGGGCCTGCATTCCGTCTGTTCTCCTCATCAGCACCACCAGCACCCTGGTGGACAACCCCTTCACCCCCCACACGGTACGTCCTCTGCCCATCCCCCTGTCCCTGTGCCACCCCACACAGGACTGACCGGCAGCTTGTGTCCCTACCCCGTTTAGTCTCCCCGACCACAGGTGCTTGAGGGGCAGGAGGGCGGTAAATTCACCTGCATGCCTCACACCGTTTAGCACTGGGCACACGACAGTTCTTTCCAAGCATGAGGAGGGACAGACGGCTAACTGTACAGTAAAACGATTTTTTTTTAATGCATGAAGCTCCTTAAAAAGGGATGGAATTCTGACAAAAGCTAAACTTGGATGAACCTTGAAAATAGTATGCTAAGGGAAATACGTCTCACACACAAAAGGGCAGGTATTGCACAGTCCCAGGTATGAGGGGCCCAGAATAGCCACACAGGCCGCAAGGAGCGTGGGGCCTGTCGAGGTGGGGTGCTGGTGGGTGGGTGTCAGTGTTTAATGGGTGCAGAGTCTTGGTTTGGGACGATGGGGGGGATGGTGGTCATACACCAATGGCAAGGTACTTAATGCCACCGATCTGCATATGTGAAAAAGTGGTAATTTCATCTGTATTGTACCACAATTTAAAAAATAAGATGACTGAGTGAATAAAGATGATGTAAAGATTAGAAAAAGGAAAAGCTTCAAAGCTGAGGGGCAGCCTCGTAGCCAAAGCACCTCCTGCCCCCTCTGCAGAGGCACTGGGGGCCCACATGGCAGACATAGTGTGGCCACAGCTCTGCCTCTTGGTGGCTGTGTGACCAACTCAGTTTTTGGAGACAGTCACCAGGGAGAATTAAGGAAACAGGCTTGGCAGAGGAAGACCTTGTGCTGGCTTCAGCCAGACGCGCACCTGGAGCTTGTTAGCGTGCATTCTCTACTCCTTTATCAGTCTCTCTCTTGTCTGTGGCAATTCATTCCTGTCTGTCTCTAGTCTCTCCTGGAACAGCCCAAATCAGACCCCCTGTGGCTCTGGGGGTACCCTGCCCATCACCTGGGTCTGGGTGGGTGACCATCTACTGCTTTCTGCCAACTGCTATAGCAATCTAACATCCAATTGGGTGTTTTGCTGGAACACCATACGAGCTCGCTTTGTGGCTGCTTCGCATCCCAGTGCCCTGTGCCCAGGCTTCCCCCAGGGGGGTCACTGTCACCGACTCAAATTAATTGCCCTGGAAAAGCCCGACCGCCTGTGAATCTATCTCCATCCAATTTGTTATGTTTCCAAGCGTTCCAGCTTAATCCCTGATCAAAGATGATAGGTTCTTTTCCAGTTGAGGAAATGGGCTTATAGGTGTGTGTGGTTATCGATTTAACTCCTCGACTTAAAATTATTCAGTGACTTGCTGTGTCTCCTTAAGCCCCTTTTTTTTTTCTTTTTAAGTATTAGAAAAGAAACCTGTCATGCATATTTTCTTTTGTTGCCTTCCCTTCTGAAATATTTTATTTCTATTTTCTCTTTGCAATTTCCTGATTATTTTCCCACGATCCCTCCAAAATAAAGCCTGAAATACTTACTCTATCATCTCTGCCATCATCAATTGTGTTTTCTGCCTCCGGGACACAGTGTTATTCCTTGTGTGCTCTCTTCAGTCTCTCCAGCAGACACACAGGGTATTTCTGCTCCCCAGAGAGTGGTCTCGGCTGACACTGAGGCCCGCCAGCACCTCGGGTTTCATCCTTACCATGAGACTGCTAAGTCTTTACATCACGCGAATGTTTCTTTCCACTGACGCCTGGCTGCCCTAGTCACATGCTCTTATTTATGGGACAGGGTTGCAGTTTGAGAGCAATCTCATGCTGGTTCTCATTGCAATCTGTAGGTGAATCATTTCTCGTACTGTGCCAATACTATACAATGAAAGATAGTTCTATGACATTCTATCAGTGAAAGTTCTACCAGAAGAGCCCCAGGCTTCTGCACTTTGCCAGGGCAGGAGTTAGATTGTGAACCAAGGAATCTAAGACCCTAAAGTGCTTCAAGAATCCTACCGATGTGAAAGTTAATTTTTCCTTCCTTCATTTTTAGCACTGAGTACTTCTACTTCTTATACTGTGTTGACATTTTTCAAATATCAAAACAGTTAATCCCTAAATGATATACTTGGTGGCTTTCTATTAGCGAAAGAATTTTATTCCCAGTGGATAATAGGATGTTTTCCTACACTACTTGTTTCCACACATTTTTCCTATTGTCTTTACAGTAAAGTAGACCTAAGAATCCAAGTTAAATAAACACTATCACCATCACGGTTGGAAGGCAAGAGGGCTGTGAGAAGTTGGGCAGGCTGGCTATTATATTAAATTTTCCATTGAACATATGGACTATAAAAATAGAAACTTGGGCAGAAATCTTCTCCAAAGACCCCTTTCCCACTTGTAAAAATGGGAACAGTTGTATGAAAAGCCGGCCAGAGAATTAAGGTTCGCCCTTGTTCATCTGACCAACCATGAACTTCTCTGTGCTCCCTATCTGACGTGCAGGGCCCTGCGGGCGCCATCACCTGCCGGCATTAGCAATTTCTCCTTTTCAGATGCACTGAGCTGCAGGAGCCTGCTGTCAGAAACAGAATGAGGTCCTTTAAGAGAAAGGAGCTGGAATGCAGAAGCCACAGAGACTGAGGACATCTGGCAACTGAAAAGGAATGCCTACTGTGGGAGGGAGGCAGCAGGGCCACAACAGCGCCCAGGGAGAGCGTGGGCAGAGTGAGCTACCCGCTCAGGGCTGTCACACACACCACAGATGACAGGGAGGAGGACAGACTCAGGCCTTGAAGGCAAAGCAGCAGATCGGTGACGCAGGAGGAGGGCAGAGGCCTTTGTGACTAAAGAGAAGTAAACGTGTCAGTGGACGCAGAAGGTGCTGCCCTGGAAAGCAGTAATATTGCAGGAAAAAAGGTGACACCCAGAGTGAAGGAGTAAGTGACTTCAGGACAAAATTCCAAAACTTCACTAAGAGCACAAGAGATGAGGGGAAAGGGAACGATTTTGTTTGTGGGGAAGGAATGCTTTTTAGAGTAATAGCTCATTTCAAAATCGGTTTTATAAAGATCAGAATGACAAAACTATTTGGTCTCACTCTAAAATACATTGTTGTGTACTTTGTTCTTAAGGCACATAGGTTGTTTGAAGTTTATTCTTTTCCAGCTTACTTTTTTGGTAAAAAAGTATGAGCTCCAAATTATATGAATGAAGGCCTCATATTTTGGTGGGCATAAATGTTCACATGAAATACAGGGTTCAGGTGACTTTACGACATGTTAAAGTATAACACTTTATGGTAAGATTTCCAATCGTAATATAGGAAACGCTATGAAAGGCAAAACCTCTACAAATGAGAAATGTTTTTTATTTATGAAATGCTGGGACAGAGGTTACAAAGCTTGCAGAAACACTAAAAGCAGATGACACTGTAAAACAAATGTGTGTGTGTGCCTGCACTGTGAAAACGGTCTGCTATTCTTACTGTACTTCATGACACTCCCTGGCCAAGCAACATGCTCCATTTTTAATTCATATAATCCTAGCTGACATTTGTCTTGCTAAATAAATTTTCCGCCCTGCACACTCCCAGGGCCCCAGCGGCTGCATCAAACAGAGCACCGCGTTAGTAGTCACTGCCCAGGGCCAGACCCCATGAGACCGGCTCCCTGCTCCGGGAGTAGGGCGACGGGCACTCGGCCGGGGTCTGCGCGCCTAGGCACCGCCCGGCTGGGGAAGGGTAAAGGGAGAACCCTCCCGCGGGCAGGATGCCCGGCCGCCCCACAAGCAGCAGGTGCCGGACCACCTCCAACGAGAAGGCAAAGGAAGGACGCGGGAAGGACGCGCAAGTGCCTGACCCACGGCATCCGTGGCAACCCGGGGCGCTTTTCCAGGGGAAACAAGGGGAGGCCGCCGAGGGAGGGGCGGCGGGGCTGCGCCCCCCCACCCCCACCCCCCGCACTCACCGCTCGCAGGCTGCGGGCCTGGCCTCGGTCCCCGGGCCCAGCGAGGAGCAGGGCAGGCGCGGCGGGGGCGCCACGGGCGCGGCGGGCTCCCTGCGCGGCGCTGCGTCCTGGGCGCTCGGCGGCTCCGCGTCCCGGTCCGGGCCCGGCTCCGCGTCCGGGGTGGGCGAGGCCGGCGGGGAGGACCGTGCCCTGCGCTTGCCGGACGCGCCCGCCAGCAGCTTCCGCAGCCCCTTCTTCTCTTTCTGGAAAAGAAGACGTGAGGGGGGTCTGGGCACGGGGCCTAAGGACTGGGGCGCTGGGGACCCCGGGGAGCTGGGGGGTCAGTGTTCCCGCAGGCACTGGGTCATTCTCGGGCCGGCACGTGACCTGCAGGGCGTCGGCCCGGCCCCATGCCACCACGGACGTCGGCCCAGGCCCTCTCCCTCAACCTGCAGGGGGTCAGCCCGGCCCCATGCCACCCCGCCTGCAGGGCGTCGGCCAGGCCCTCTCCCTCAACCTGCAGGGGGTCAGCCCGGCCCCATGCCACCCCGCCTGCAGGGCGTCGGCCAGGCTCTCTCCCTCAACCTGCAGGGCGTCAGCCCGGCCCCTCAGTGCAGGAAGCTAACCCGGCCACTCGCCTGGCTCCCCTCCCGCGCTCTTGCTGGTCTGGGACGCGCCTCTGCTCACTGCCTTCTACTGGAGCAGAACAAGCAGAGGAAAAAGAGGAAAAGAAACCTCAGCGGTTCACATTTTGGCTTGGGGAAGGCAGCAGACATTTGAGGACAAAAACAGATATTTCAGAATAAGATTTAATTTCCTGAAATTATGCCTATCCTATCTCTAATTCCTGCATACTGAATTAAACATAAACCTAATAGCATTTTGCTTTCCGTGTGCAGACTCGATTCTTATCATTTATGGGGATTTATGTCTTCACCAGGGTTAAGGGCTCAACCACTTCCCACATGTCGCCCGCCGCCCTGATGAAATTTAACAAGTCATTAAGGACAGAAGTCAACCCATTTCTATCGTGCAAGTATCTTCTGGATTAGAAAGCCAAACACAATCTCACACAATTTAAAATAAAGCTTCAATATAATAAAAAAACAGCTTTGTGCCTCTCTCTGCAAGCAAATGTACAAAAAAAGGCTTTTCCCCAGCAATCTCACCCCAGAAGCCATCTCATGAACCCGCCTCGTTCCACACTCCGCTCTTTGCTACAGAAACCACATCTGCAGCCAGCTCTCTGGCGTTCCCAAACCCTGAGCACCAGTGTCCTTTCTGATCGCCAAGCACAGGGAACAATCATAATTCTAAAATGTTTTACTAAGATGTCAACTACATAATAAACTTCTCTGAATGGGAACATCACTTGAAAACAAAACATTTCATGGAGAAATAATTCTGTAGGCGATCACTATGGGCAAACTGGACTGACTCTGTCCACTGATACGGAGACAGAATGATGAGGGGCCCACAAGGAGACTGAAGGAATTTTTTTGAGGAATTTCTCTTGAGAAGATGTTAGTTCACACGCAGCAAAAGTCCTTTGGGGGAAAGAGGCTGCCTCCATGGTAACCCAGGTCCATCAGAGACAGGCTGCAGAGGTGGCCAAGTGATCACTCCCCCGGTGACGGAAGAGCACCCTGGGGGCGGAGGCACCCTTTACCTCTGTGCTCACAGCCAAGCTAATCCTCGGGCTGGTGACCAAGGGAGGGGACGGGGCAGGGAGCACTGCCCCCACATCTGCGCAGCTCAACCTGCTGCCGAGGCTCGGAGCCAACCCGGCCTCCCCCTGCCCCAAGCTCCCAGGAGGTCTGTGCGGTTTCTCTTCAAGGCTGGTCTACTTACCATGCCGGCTTTTGCTTCATTCAGCTTCACGTTTTCCTGGGGGCTACCCTGCATCCACCAGATGGCCTACAAACCCGACTACCTGAGTGCCATGCCTGAGCCCCATGCATCTGATTACACGGGAGCCCGGGGCTGGGCTGGAGGGCGGGAGACAGGCAATACCCGGCCAGGCCCAGGGCTATGGGAGCAGGATTGGGGAGTTTGCACTGCGAGGCCCAGCAAGGAGAGAAACTTCCCTCCCACAGTGGCCAAGGAAGTGGGCTGATGAAAAGCCGCCACCACACTTCCGGAAGGGAGCCTGAAGTCTGGAGGGCTGCAAAATGATCTGGGAAAGAAGGCGATCCAAGAACTCACCCTTACAGGAGCAGTCAGCCTCAACCTCTGCCCTTCCCGCCATGACACAGGAAGCACACTCTCATCCCTGGACCCCCACAGGTCCTCCGAGAACATCAAGCCCACTGATAAATTACAGTCTCAGCAAGCCACAGACGAAGGTGTTTCTGAAAAGCTCCATTCTGGGCACTCAGAAAAATATAGTCAACTGAATGTTGCTCAGGGAACAGACTCTAAAGTGATCAAGAAGGAAGATGACTTGCTCCTCTGAAATGATTAAACACATTGAACACAGCTTGCTTTAACAATATCTATGGGGGTGCTACTGTGATCAAGGGTGCCCACTGCCCTCGGGGCAGAAGGCGGAGGATCAGGTGTCCCAGCTGGGGTGGGGGTGCTACCCCGCAGACGAGGCAGCCCAGGTCCGAGGAGCTGTGCTTTTGATACCATATTCTGATGTTTTCTATCTCAGCAGAACAATGTGCTGCCAGAGTTTTGCACCTTTGTTTTTCAAAATCCTCCAGCAGAAATAAAAACTACAGATGAATGAAGACTGCTTCAGCAGTGTTTTAAATGTAATGTTAGCACGCATGAAAAAGGCATATTTTTTAACACAAACCTTAATAATTCTTCCTGTGGGTTTTTCAAGAATTTATGCCTAGATGAAATAATGTTTTTATAGTCATAATTTTATCTCCAGAAGACTTGCTGATTTAAAACTACATCTCATATTAAAAAAAGAACTATCTGGGTCAGAAAATAACCACCAGATAACCAGAAAGAGTAATTTTTAAATATAAACACAATTTCTGAACATCAACTCAACCAGTATTAGTCACCCAACAGAGGGTGAGTACATTACACAGAACAGCAAGTCAGAGCTCCTTCCCAGGCAAGAATAAATTTTATTTGAACACAATTAGCCACATTCTACCCACTTAATTTTTCTCTCCTTGCCCTCAGATTTACAGAGAATATAGCAAAAGATGAATGGTTTTCTGGGTCATGGAGTATCCAAAATCTACATAGCCAGACAGACTCCCAATAACCAGAGTCACTGTTCCTTAGGTAAGAAACCTTAAAAACCTAATTCACGATTGTCTAATAATGATCACTCTCCCTTTCAACAAATATTTATTAAGTATCGAACATGAACCGACAATGTGCTGAGCTCTGGGGATGTAAGGGTGGATAAGACAAGGAGCTCATGTTCTCCACAGACACACATCAGGCTCTGCAGAAAAATAAAGCAGTCACGGGAGGGGGTGACCAGGTGTGGGGGCTCAGGAACAGCTTTTTTAAGAAAGTGTGTAGACAGCGGGAAAGGTCATGTGAAATTCTAGAAATAGCTAAACACTACATGGTTCAAGAATCCAGTTAAACGCTTTTACAAGGATTTTTGCTCCTCACATGCACCTCGTGAGATAAGAATCACTATTGTTCTCACTGCCTAAGCCTCCCTAAGCTCCCCTAAGGTCACACTGCCAGTGAGGGGGGCAGAGGGGAGCTTGAGCCATGGGCCCCTATTCTCCTCTTCCGTGAGCTCAGCGGAAGCAACGTCTCTAGAAGCGAACCCACCCAGTGGAGTGGTACGAGCAGGTACATTTCCTACAGGCTGCAGATCGGTTAAGGCCCCTGAGCTGAACTCCGTTTGCAGATTGACACTGTTCAGACCTGGTCTGGATCCCAGCCATTGGCAGGGGCAGAAACATGAATCTGGCCACTTACCAAGGCAGGTGGCTTCTCCTTAAGGTAATGAAATGGTGAAGTCCACAGACCGTTTTGTTCCTGACAGTGAAATAAGAAGTAGGAGGAAGGGAAATCATGTGAGCAAAGAAGGCGGTCAGTAGGGACTTCAGGACAAGTTTGGAAAAGGAAATGGGTGTTTAAGAACTAGACAGACCCTCTGCTTAAGAAAACCCAGAGCAAAGGTCCTCAAACAGCAAATTCCTAAACAAGACCCATGGCTCGCTCAGGGGAGCCATCGGGCCCGTGGGGGTCGGGGTAGGGGGGGCATGAGGCGCAGACATCGGCCTCTCATGGCTGACCTGCAGGCGTGCCACCTGTTAGGACACGTGCAGGACAGGGTGGAGACCCGCCCTGCAGGCAGTGCGACAGTGATGACAGTGTCGGAGACGACTTCAGACCTGCCTAGAGACTATGAAGGCGGGGGCAGGACGTGAAAGCTCTTGGGGTAAGGGGGGTACCAGTCAGTTTCTTCTTTCTCTGATGTGATAGTTTGAACAGTTGAATCAATCAAACCATTAGAGGCCATCAGACTGAGCGGGTCTAACCTCATCAGCCTATGTCAGCAAACCAAATCGGAAGCCTGTAAAGGCCCCAAGGTCAAAATATTAAATGCAAGGACAGCCGATCACAACCAGCCAATCAGGTGACTGCCATCTCTGACACCTTCTCCATGAGTTCTGCCCCGGCTCCCAGGTACGGTGTTCCTACACACTTCTGGCTGGGTGCTATCTCATCTGAACATTATTTGCTTAAATAAACTCTTAAAATTCCTAATATGCCTCAATTTATCTTTTAAAAGAACTCAGCGAATATAAGAATAATTACATAATTCATGCTGAAGACAAAGATTTCATTTTCTCAATGAAAGCTTAATATATCAAAATAATATTACATTTTGATATATAAGGAAAAATATATGTATACCCTAGTATTAGTGACTTTCTTTGAAACCCATTTTCTGTTTGGATGTTTGGATTTTCTCTAACATCTAAATAAGTATTTCTAATAAACTTTTTATAGTAAGAAAACACAGTAAACAATATACATAGAGAGTATCTCACAAGGATGGGGAGGCACATATGCCTGGAAACTAGCTAATCAAATAATGATGTCTTTAGGCTGAATGTGAAGTTAGAAAAATGTCCAGATAAAGCTGCTAAACTGGTAACTGTAGAAGACATCAGGGATCTTACGGAAAGAATGACAATGGCAGAAAGGTCCAGAATGTCGAGCAATCACTGAGACGGTGTTTGGAGATATAGGACGGTTTCAGATGCTTATTTACCGAACCAAGGAATGCAGTTACCAGACACAATTAGCTGGAGATTTTCAGTCAGGGACAAAGAAAAGGTTCCTGAGGCTGAGACAGGACTTTCAAATACTGTTCACAAGGAACAGCCCAGTTAGTGAGGAGGTGCACGGCCCCGTGGGCACACGGAGAAGTTGTGTGCCCCCATGGGCACCAGTGGCAGCCCACGGCACAGTTGCTGTACAGAGACGAGAGGGCCGCGTCCTGCCTGGAGCGTGTGAGTGACCTGACGATGCTGATCCCAAAGCGGCCGAGAGAAGAGGGAGGGACATGGGAATGTCCGGCTTACTGGAAGTCTCGACTAAAACTAGAATGTCTGAGACTCTTTTTCCTTGAGTTGCTGAAAATTCAATCTAACTGTGGATGTAAATCTGATCAACTAGGCGAAAGGCAGTGGCCAGGTAATGGGCAAAGAGATTCGGTGCGTGAAGCAGAAACACTGCAAACTTAGAAGCAGGCACCGAGGGAGGGCAAGTGGCCATCGGATTTGAGCTCTGAAGTCTGGAAGCACAGACGGCAAAGGATCAGAGAAAATACATGCAGGGCCTGCGACTCAAAAGGGAAGAAGTTCCAGGGGAATGGGGGGGCTCCCCAATAACTGCAGATGGGGGTGCAGAGCTACCGATGGGACCCTCCAGGGAGCGGCCTGACGGGCTCACATATGTTAAGGGTCTTTCACAAAACGACCACGAGAAGAGCCCGTAAGAAGCGCGGACGCTGGCCCGCAGGAGGGCTGTGGACGGAAGTAAAACAGGACGGGGGCTGCTTTAGAGCTGAAACAAGCAGCAAGGAGGACAGACTGCCGCTCGGGACGGACGGCGGCTCGTGGGTGGCGGGAAGACAGGGAAGGACCATGTCCAGCCTGGGAAGGAGGAGCCAACCTCGAGGAGGAGGCTGGGACTGAGAGAGGAACGCCTACGAGGCAGAAAAATAATAGTGGGAAATAGCCCGACAGCCTGTGACAGGTCCTGGGGAGCCTGGGGCCAGGTCCACACAACGGCCCAGAGGGCACGTGCAGGCCTGGTTTTCAAAGACGGCAACGAAGCACACTCCGCAGGGCAGCTGGAAAACGCTAGAACACTGGACTGAGCGAGAGGCGCTCTCAGGAAGAGGTGAGCCTCAGGGGGGGGCCTGCTCCCCAGGACACGCCTGCTGACAGTGACAGTTGGAGCGACAGGGCCGCTGCTCCCCTTCGGGGGGAGAAAGCAAGGGACACAGGGGTCTCAGCAGGTATCTGCTAACCTCTCCTGTGACAGTAAGTAAAGCAGTACATTTAGGAAGAGAAAATCTGTAATCTGTGACATGAGGGATGATGAAAACGCTTTGTAGCCTTAAGAAAAAGAAGAAAACCCTGAAATCAAGGCATCCTATACAAAGGAGATTGACATTTGCTATGAAGCTCCTCAAAATGAAGGTAAAAAAAAAGGCACGGGACACTCTGGCAACAGGGCACTCATGGTCACGGGGTGTCCAAACAGACTGCGGCCACCCGTCCAGGCCGGGTTCTAGCAGGAGAGCCCGTCAGGGCCGCATCGCCCGCTGCAAACTTCCCGCTGAGGACTGGGGCCGCGGCGCCGCGCCCCCCGGAGGCCCTAGACAAGGGTTTCCTTGCCTTCCCGGGACTGTAGGAGCTGCTTCCCTTTCCTGGCTTGTGGCTCCTTCCCCCTAGTCACTCTCATCTCTGCTTCTGATGCCACATCACCTCTGCCTCCCACCGTGACTGTATGGGACCCGCCTGGGTAACCGAGGATGGTCCCTCACGGCAAGACCTTTCATTTTAATCATACTTGTAAAACCAAACCCCCCTTTCCTATGCAAGCATCACATTCTCAGATTTCAGGGGTTAGGCCGTGGGGATCTTTGGGGAGGAACAACTCTAACACAGGTCCTCGTCAAGCCTCAGAGCAATTGGATTCTTTCCTGGGAAGGCGGGGGCTGCACAGTCCCTGTTCTCCTCGGTGACGAGGGCCCTGACAGGTTCTGTCCCCAAACCTTAAAATCTAGACTATAAACCATTTCTTAAAAAGATATTGACAAAGTTGAATGGGCCAGCTTGAGAACAGGTTTAACATAGTTAATTATAAACACTGAACTGATACCAATCTTTTTCAAAAATGCTCATGTTAACCCAACAATTAAATATTAACTTTTTAGTAGGCTATAAAGTTTATTTCCTTATAAACTCCAATTTACAGGCTCACTTAGCCATTTAAATAGAGCACCATATATGACCACTGAACCAGGTGGCTAAGAGTGTACGATTCCCCTGAAGTTTCCCCGCCCTGGCCTATGGCTTTAGGGGACATGCAGGCACCACTAGGAGGAAGGTCACCATCACAGGGCCGTCACTGGACTTCTGCTCACATCTAATCACCACCAGCCTCCCTTTGTCTCCAAACACCCGTCTCCAAACACGACCATAGGTTAATCTTTCAAACGCACCTTTACATTCATATCTTCTCTGCAATTTCCCCCAAATTAGATTTTTTAAAAGATCTGTGGATTTCGAAAACAACTTTTCCTATATTTCAAGTCGAGAAAAAAGTATCCACGTTGATAATAATCAAATATACTGTAGAAAAATATAAACCCACAAATAACACTTTTGATCTACATATTTGTATATTAAATTTTTCCCCCAGAACTCTTATCAAGAAGCAAAACTGAACAGAGCCATAAGGACAGCAAAATGGAAGGATGTGTGACTAAATGGGAAGGTCCCCCCGAGAGGTGAGCTGTTGAGAAGTGACCAGGTCTTACGCACTGTGGCCTCCCGCGCCCGGCAGGGGCCTGGTGACCAGTGGGTGCTGAGATGCAAAGGAACCTGGCAGGGTGACTCACACACATGCACCCACAGGGCTGCTGAGCAACATGTCCTTCCATGAGCAGAGGCGAGGGCCCAACAGCAGCGAGATGGGACGCCAGTCTTACCTTGCTATCCTTTTCTGGTTTGAAGGCTGAACCGCTCCCACCAGCTGCTGAGGCGCTGTCGGGAGAGGCGGGGGGTCCAGGGACGACGGTTGCCACCCGGCCGCCCAGCTCTGTCTCCAGGGAGGAGGTGGCGATGCTCGGGGAGGTCAGCGCAGTGGCTGGAGCGCAGGCCAGGGGGGCACCGACCCAGCCCACACTGACAGCAGCCGTGTGGGCGGCCGGGCCCAGGTAGCCGGAGCTCTGGGCCTGGATGGGCGTCACCGCTGCCGTAGGGCGCTCCTGGCTGTGCGCCGCCACTAGTAGATGACAGGAGGGACACAGCACAACTCAACGTCTAGCAAATGCTTCTCAACAAACCACGAGTCACTTCACCTCAGCAGACCACAGTGAAAGAAAGGCCGCTATTGCATCTTTACAATAAATGGTGGATGCGTGATGGTCACAAGGCCCTTCGTCTTACCTGGGCCTCTAGATACATTTTCCTGGACCTGGTGAGTACCTGGAAGCTCAGCTGTGGCTCCAGGAGGGCCTTTGCACGGAACTGTGGACACAGAGCCAGTTTCTGCTGGCACTCTACAGTGTCCAGTTGGGTTGGCTCTCCGTCCTTTTGTGAAATTACTCTTTCCTTATTAACTATTTTCCTTCTTTTGTTTTTTTCTGATAGAATTTACAGTGTATCCAACATGGTTACCCAAGACTCTCAGTAGTTTTCCAGGACCATAGAAAGGGGAAACTTTAAGACCCCACTGGGTCTAAAACAGACCTGTGCCCAAGTTCACCAAAAGCAGGCAGCCCACTGCTCAGCAGGGCATCACACAGGGGTCACGCGGCTGGCGGCGGTGAGGTTTGGGGTCTTGAACTTGACTACGTGAGACGTATTTTCAGGTACCACTGACTTTCTTGGGACTGGCCTAATTTCTTTTAGGCTTTGTATCTGTAGATCAAGCCTGAATTACTGTGCAGGGCAGACCTGGCCGAAATAAGCAGATGTGAAGTGCCACTGACTAGACCAGGTCTGCTTTTATTTCCTAATGTTATTCACTAATTTAATAGGACATCTGCTTCTTCCAACATCTGACACAGGCAGGCACCCCTTTCCTGACACTCTGCAGGCCGGCTCCCCCTTACCTGTCCTCACAGTGCCGCGGGCCTGGTTGACAGTCACCTGCCCGCTCACGTGCAGCAAGACCTTTGCTTGAGGGCTGGTCTGGATGTGTGCTGCTGGCACCACAGCCGTGGGGATGCTGGGGTTCCCGGCCACACCGCCTCCCTGGAGCTTCTGGGCCAGCCCTCCTGCCGTGGAAGCGCTGACGGTGATCACCCCTCGACCTGCCTGGGCAGCCGTCGGCACAGGGGCTTTAGCTTGGGGAGCATTTGTCAGGGCCCTGCCAGGACAGAACACAGGCAGGAAGCCCAATCCGTCAGCACAATGGGACTCAGAACAATTATGTGCAAGACAAATGACTCAGGTCTTTAAGACAGAACATTATTAAAAAGGAATGGAATTATTTTTACGGAAGTATAAAAAAGAGCACATTCAAAAGAACAGTGGCCCTGAGGCACACAAAGGTCTTGAATGTATTCTGATCACAGAAAATCACACATCAGACTCTGCTCAAGAATATGGAGTGACTGGGTGCAGCCTTCTGTAGCAACGGTGACCATCTCCACCGTCTCGGGCCCTGGATTCTCCCGCTTCATCTGCTGGGGACCCTGGTCTGCCACCTTACAAACCACACTGTCATGTTTCTGCCCTGCTCCCGACCTGCTCTTAGTCCTGCGCCACACAGTGCCTGTGTCCATGGACATGCACATGCACACGCACACACACACACACACACACACACTCTCTTAGAATGACCTTTCTGGATTCTCCTGGCCTCTCTGCATCTCATTTATGTTTCAGATCCAGCAGAAATCCTGTCCTTCTAGAAGCATCGCTCAAGGTGGTTTAAGACCTCATGGTTCTACTGTTTCACGGGGAGTTACTCCTTCTATGGCCCTTGATTACAGAATGTGATGTTTTCCTGTTTGTTTGGGTTTGTTTAGTAAATTCCCTATTAACTACTCCTGACTCAGTAAAAGTCACGTGAAAACAGGGCCAGTGTGAAATGTTCTTCTGCAGTCACAGGGGTACAGACAGCTCTATACTAGGACTTACTGGCTGAATTTAAATTAGACTCAGCGTAGTTTTGTGTGATGTATTTTTTCTACATTCTAAATTCATTTGAACAATTCTATGTGCAGTAACTTTCCACTAAATAGGATACTTTGTTAACTTGAACATCCTTACTGTTTACCATAGTGAATTAGATTTTTAAGAATCCGTTTTTGAATCTTATGAAAATGTTTTCCTTCGTTAACTTATTTTTTTGTGTGTGTGGTTCAGTCTGTTTTATTTCCCTTAGGTCTTGTTCTGGTTTTTTGTTTTTGTCTGTTTGTCTCCCACCAGGGAAGGTCTATCTTCTGGACACTGAATGCAGATTTTAACATACACAGAAAAGAAGGTTTGTATTGATCAGAAATCTGCAAGTCAAATCAGAGCCCACATTCTGTCACCATCTGCACCACTAATGATTTTCATCTGATTAGGCTACTGGCCAACCTATAAATCAAGGCCAACAGCTCAAACATGTCAGCTCATTAAGCCATTTATTCAACATCAGGGGCTTGGAGGAATGATTTCACAGTTAAACTTGAACCATTTATTAAGAGCTCAGTGGCCAAAGACTGGGGCTCCCACGATGTTGAGGCCATTATAGGTCATTTCCATTGATTTTTCCAAGGCCACTTTCCTCAGTGACCAGAAGGTGGACTATCTTTAAATAAAGGGTATTCTGTATAACTAAAGTCTTACGTCCTACTACCCTCTTACAGGGTTTCTCAAACTCAGACATTCTGGGCCAGATAACCCCTCCTGTGGGAGCCGTGTCATGCCCTGTCATGTGTCATGCATCATGCCCTGTCATGTGTCACGTTCAGCGGCATCCGCAGCGTCCGTGTCCCCGAGGCCAGCAGGAGCCTCCCCTCACAGGCTCTGCAGGGACACTCAGACGCTCAGACGTGCCAGGCTCCCTGGGGGGCAGACGCGCCTCGGCTGAGGAGGAGGACCTAGGCCATGTTTGGGGCGTGTGACTTCTGACTGTCAGAATCCAGGTGATCGCCAAGCTACTGGAATACATGCAGGGCCAGACTGCCTGGGTTTGAGCGCTTCTTTTTAATGTGACTGCAATTTATTTAGTCTCCCTGTGTCCCCATTTCCTCACCTATTAAGCGGATGATGAGAGCAGGCACAGCAACGACTGTTTAAGAACTTAGATAATATGTGTGACACATTTAGAAATCTGACTGCCTGGCACATGGTATAAAAACACGTCAGTATTAGTAATATGGCTTTTGTTCATATTAAACACTACATTTTTTATTTTCTAACAGAAAAATACCGAAAATGGTGTAACTGATTCTTTTCACATATAACTGAAAGCAGGTAACTTAAAACCCAGTATGTTGCTTGGTAGACACCTAGGATTCCACATATATCCATGTGAAAGGTAAGCTAAGAATTTTAGAGTTAGAAGGGATTTCAGCAAATGCAGGTATGAACTTTTAAAATGTTGGCTATTTTAAAATAGGCCGTTATAATGTGAGAAGGAAGCCTGAATAGGTTGAAAACCACGGAAAAGAACAAAGCTTCTATTCAGAACTCAGTAAACGACTTATTTGAACCCATACCTTGGGACCAGTGCCACATAATTGCCAGGGAAAACCCCTATCCTGCTGGTCTGCATCGATGACCCTTTGAACCAGCCATCCTGGCAGCGCTCAAACACCACCAACATCTCCCCCTTTCTCAGCTCCAGCTCATCCTCCTTCCGGGGGGTGTACGGGTACACAGCGACATACCTGCAACAGAGAAGAACGTCTGCCACAAAGCACAGGACGCCCGGCCCCGGCACCAAGCCTCGCATGTGCTGTGCGAGTGTCAACAGGAAGCACGCTCCCGTAACTAGTGGGCAGCACTGGTCAAGCGTCCACCGGAAGAGGTTTTGCCGCCTACAGTTAAAAGGCAGAGGCTTTCCTGATGAACACCTGCCACCTGGTCCTCACATGAAGGTGCCTATCCCACCCAACGGTCCTGGCAGGCTGTGAAAGTGCTCATGCAGCTCCCCGGGGTGCCGAACTCGCTCTTGGGGATCAGGTGCCCACGGGGAAAATTGAGCCCTTCAGCTGGGGCTTGGTGGACCCGGGACGGAGCTGTAATGAGGGCAGATGGGACGCAGTCCCGCCGGGAAGCCCCACGCCCCCTTCCACAGGCAAGCCGGCGGGAGGCTCGGGCCGCGCCTGCTTCCACGTGCTCAGCCAGGGAAAACACTGAACTGGAACAAATCAAAGGGAAGCACAGTGCAGCTCGCGGGGAGTGCAAAACCAGCCCGCGGCGCAAGGGGCCCGCACCACCCACGGCAGCCAGGCAGGCAGCGCAGACCGCTTTTCCCCCAGGCCCCAGACCAGTCCCTGCATGAGTTCGCCCAGTGCAGGATCCCTGCGCCTCCCTGTGCCCTGCTGCTGGTAAGCTCTCAACAGGACAATCAGGCGGATCCTAACGCCTGGGGGCTCCCAGCCTTTCACACACAGGCAGTCCCGTGTACGTGTGTGCAGCCCACAGCTCTGTTCCCCTGAACCAAAGACGGCCTTCTCTCAGCAGGACGGGGGCCTGGCGAGCTCCTCGTTAGACCCAGTTTGTTCCAGCATTTCCTACTTCTTTGCATGACTGGGTAAACGTTTGCAGAACACAAACCACTCTGGTGAGCCATCAGCCCTCACCAGCTCACATGGGAAGGGTGCTCCCCCACCCCACTACCTCTGCTGTTAGGGCTCAGTCTGAAACGAACATCTAAGCTGCAATAAATATTGACCTCACTTACACGCTGGGGCGAGTCTGGGGCCGTGAATGGGCAGTCTGGTCTGCGGACCCCGCTGCAGGCCGTGACCCCGTTCCTGCAGCAGCCGCGCCAGGTGGTGTGGAGGCCAGGAGAGGGGGCGGGGGCAGAGGGGGGTTCACAGTCTGGTGCCAGAAAGAAACACAGGGAGAAAGAAGGCACACATTATTTATTTACCTCTTTATGGTAGGTGGGAGGGAAAAGGAATCAGAAATTCAAGGAGAAAGGACTTTAATGGAATCCACACAGAGCAGGAACCAGCAGGCTATCTGGTATCAAAGCCTCCTTTCTAAAAAAACTCATCGCTTGTTCTCCTTTAAGATCCTAAAGCCACAGTAACTTTTTCAGCAAATAGGCGAATAATCACAATTGGGAAAAGGGAGGGAAATAAATGAAATGGTTGCATGTAATTTTAAGATTAATAGCACTTCTAAGTATAGACTTGGACAAGAATCCGAATGCTCTTCATGGGGGCAGCTATAATGACACACTGCTTGCTGGGAATTAATTTGTGATTGTTTCTGTAACCTGAAACTTAAATACAACACAAAACAATTTAGCTGTACTATATCTCTAACCATTCCTTCAGAAGAAAATTTCCTTTGATGCTTGGTCTCCCAAATAAAAGCAAGCCACAATCACTGGGCTATTGTTCCTATTTCTGCTTAATCTTTCCTTCGCTTTGCCAGCCTTTGAAATTCAGTACTATCAAGGCTGGTAATCTTTAACAAGCACACCAGTGAAAAGCTGCAGGTTCCTTTATGGGCACAGACTAATGGGGTCCTGCCTACAGGATTCCATGCCTTTTGAAAATCAATGGAGCAATTGTTACTTTCCAATCTAGGAACCCCAGATAATTCTGTAGGGTCTGTATATCTAAACTCCTGGGAAAGAAGGAACACAGAGACCCGCCTGAACCCCCACTTTGTCCCCCCCCCCAAATCTCTGAAGCACTAGATGTAAAAAACGATCAGAAGAGAAACAAGGAGACTAAAGTAAGCGCCTGGGGAAGTGTGCATGGCTTCCGCAGCTCGGCGTTGCCAGAAAACCCCAGTGATTTTGGAACACAGTTCATCACAGTCATTTTGCTTCTATTTTTTGGAATAAAAATTTGAATCTCATCAGCATGTACTTCAGTTGCCTGCTAATGTATGTAGTTCCAGAAACACAATCAACTGAGTAGAAAAAATTTTTGAATTTTTAGACATATGATGCAGTGGTTTCACACATTTAATTTTTTGCCAAAGTGACTTTCAAGGACTTTCCTCATATGGCAGCTTGAGTTGTTGCGGAATAAACAAGGTGCAGAACTGCTTACAGAGCGCAAACCTGGACAACACAGAGGTCAGCTCAGAAGCAAGACTTCCCTGTCCTCCGCAGGGAACATGGCAGCACTAAGGTTCGTTACGGCTCTGGAGTTTGCATGTGCTGGGGCTCAGGGCCTTCAGAACCAGTAACCAGGAGAAGCTCAAGCCTTCATTCCATTCGGTCTCCTCCCAGAGACAAAGTAGGGAGAAGTAAGGATAATCCTGGAGAAACTCTCACCAAACATGGCCTGGGCAGGTCACTGGGGCTGATAACACACCAGTGCCTCAGGGGCCTAATGCGTCCGGGCTGTGCACTGAGTGACGCACCGAGACTGTCTGACACCCCTTCACTGGTCCCATGCAAGTCTTCCTAACCCATCTCTAGAAATCCCAGCTGTAGGAGGGCAGAAGACACAGGGTACATGTTCCACGGGGGGCCCAACAGTGGTGGCGCCTGGAAATTACTTAAAATGGTGCCGAAGGCACAGAGCCGGGAAGCGTCTAGGTAGAATTCTGTTTTTAAGAAGAAGGGAAACTACAATGGCCCATTAGTTATACCTTGATTTTATTAAAACAGAAGGTGTCCTAAATAAGCTCTAAGAAGAAAAGGCAAAAACCCTCTAGGGACCAGATAAAACATGTCACATTTTGCTAACAAAATGTAAAAAGGTAACCTCTTATAGTTTAAAAATACAATACACAAATGTTTCACGTACATTCCTTTTACAAAGAGAAAGCTGGTAGGCACTTGAGATATGGCGTCAAAGAGGATCTTCTGAAAGATCCCCGAGGCTGTACTTCAGGGAAAGGTCAGTCAAAGCTCTCCCTGCAGCCGAGACACACAGACGCCCTGAGTAAACCTGGGTGATTCCTCCCCGATGCTGGGCTACCTAACTTGGGAGAAATGTGTGTATGTGCACATGCGTATTCACAGGCTAGAAGCACACAGACCAGGAGAGAAGTCTGATTAAAATCAGATTCCTAGATGTTGCTCAGCCCCGTGGGGCTGGTAAATGACAGGGCTCTTTGAGTCCAGGGCTGGGACGGACCGGGAAGTTCTGTGGTTGCTTTATAAACAAACCACACTGAAAAAATCTGGTGATGTGGAAGTTCAGAAGGTCATCACTGTGCAGTGGGCTTCCGCACAGTGTCAGTGAGCCGTCCTGCAGGACCCGGGCTCCCTGCAGAGCAACTGCGGCCTGCACCTACCCGGGCTGACCAGGAGGCCTGTCGGAGGCACGGGTCACACTGGGCTAACAGTAGTTTGTTAATGTTGTTCAGACACAAATGCCACCCTTAAATGCCATTCCCACCAGATGCTGTATGCTAGACGAATGGGCTCGGAACGCCTCATCACATGTAATTCTGGCTTCATGCAGATGCAACAGGTCTGCACCACCAAAGGAAGGCTGTCCACAGCCATGCACCAGGCCCCAGGCGCACTGACGTACAGAACCGTGTGTTCCTCTGGTATTTGTTAAAAATGAGGTACAGATCCAGACCTTCTTTGCCAGCATGTGGTAATGGTCTAAGGCGAGAAATACAATTCCTGAATAATACTGAGCTTAAAAAGCAGCACTCTGTCGTCTGTTAATGTGAAATGGACCTGTTCTTCAGGTCTAGGTTCTGTTCTCTCGATTCACTGATCATTTTGAAAGAAGAGGCAGCTTTACACGGTAGAGGCAGGGCTTTGGGGTCAGAGAAACGGATTCCAATCCTGGCTCAGCTTTGAGGGCACCCCTGTCCTGTCCTCGTTTGTTAGAGTGAGCACCATGAAAGAAATGCACTCTCCGTGGGCACTCCAGGCCACTGGTGGGTGAGTGAAAGTTCAGATACGTGGGAGTGAAGCCCTTCCCTCTGGTGCACTCTCCTCCTGTCGCCCTCACACTGCCAGCCCACAGGGGGGCAGGGCTGGATGTGGCTCACAGGTGACAGATCTGTCAGGACCTCACCAGGAGAGTATTTTGCACTGGAGTTTGGGGCACAAGTTCAGCTAACAATAAAAGGTTTATTTTCTCTCCAATGGCCCTTTGTGGGTGCTTCTCCCTCACGCACCTCCCCAGTTAGAAAGCTGAGTGGCATTTCTGGTCTCTTGGGTAAATGCCATTTAATGTCCCCCAAGCCACCCTCACTTATTTCTAGACACAAGATTTCCAATTCAACTTCAACCCTAGACACACGCACACCTCTCAACAGCCCTCTGTGCACGGGGCTCAGCACAGGTGCTCTGGCCGAAGACAGAGCAGTTCACGGTGCGGCTGTGTCCCCAGGCCAAGGGTGTCCCCGTCTGCATACAGCGCTGTTTATGTAATCATTCAAGGAGTTTGCCTTAGTTTTAGGACAATGAGTAGTAAGTAGAAAAATGGAAGTATGGACACCAGCAATTAAAAAAACTTAGGGGTTGGAATTCAATAAAATTAAGGTAAAGATGGAAAGTAGTGAGTTGTTTGTCTAAACTGGATGTTCACTGGAATTAAGCCAGCCCTATGGATACAGCTATGAAGAAAAAAATTAACATATTTTTTAAAATGTTAGAAATGGGCTCTTAGAAGATTATGTCCAAAGGGGAAGATGTAATTAAGAATTTGGTGATTTTTAAACATCTCTCTGGGAATGGGACTTCTCTCACAAACGGTTGGGTCTGTTGCTCTGCACTGGATCTGTGAGAAGAGACGCCAATGGCGACTGGCAGGCTCCGTATCCAACCAGGTCCCTGCCTTACACTGATCTGCGGGCGGCGGCGTAGCTAGAATTGGTGTATGAAGGCTGCCTCTCCCAGTGCCTGGGCGCACGGCAGACGCTCAGGACACGGGCCCTGGACTCGTGAGGCCGTGAGCCGCCCTGGCCATCTCTGTGCTGGGTCATGGAGCTTTGCAGACAACACCCCTCGGTGAGTGCTTCTGAATGAGAAAATGTTCTGTGCTTCCACCCCCAAAAACAAAATGATCCGGTTCCTGAGATGCTGAAGTCCTTTCCTGTTGTCACTATGAATCCCACTCCTCACCCTGCTTTTCAGAAACCCTGCCAGTTTCAAAGGCTCTGCTTCTACCTCTCAAACCAGCCAGGTGGCCAGTCCCATCGCCTGCTGCCAGAGCCCTTCCCTGACCCTGCAGACAGCAGTGGGTTCCACTCTGCAGTCCATGTGGGCCACTGCGGACTAACAACATGCTGGCTTCTGGGACCCTGACATTTGGTTTTGTTTCTTTAAATACATGTGTATACACATGCACACTGTGCGTGTGTAAAAATCCTTTTGGAATGCCATCTGTGTATAAGCAGGTCCTGGGCTGTATCTGACCTTTATTGACCTGGCTACCTTGTGACATCTTGCCGCTAACAGGTCTCTGTGGGCACAGAGGGTCAGGGATGACCAATCACTTGCTTTAGAAGTTCTGCAACTGTACAGCAGGTACAGGACAAAGATCTTCACCCTCCTCCCTTCAAAACACCAGTTGGAAAAAGCCCCCATGGCCATTAAGAGTCTGATGTCCGAATCAGATGGACTTAATTCCAGTTTTGCATCTAATAATAGTTAACATTTTAACTGTTACATGTGAAACATATAAGACAACTTCATTCTTCATAAAAGATTAAAAGTCTCAATTCACGAAAAAAGTACTAGAAATAATTTTCATCTCCCAATGAAATGCTGGTACATTGATTACCCACTGGTCCACACCACGAAAAGCATGGCTTCCCCCCACAAGCTGCGCACCATCGCGTGACAGTGCTCAGTGCCTTGGGAGATATTTCAGATTTTAAATACGACACTCACCATGATTAATGTGAGATGCAGAGGGTACAGGTTACCGAGATTTTTTCCCACTTAAACCTAATGTATTAAGTCCAAAAATTTCTGCCACCCTACCAGGGACTTTGAGATTGAGACATCTCCTGGGTGACAGGCAGGTCTGTGTATGACTAGCTCTTCCTTAAATGGAGTGGGCACAGTAGACATGAGCCTTCCTCTTAGTTAACACACAGGCTTTCTCATATGATCCTAGGGTGAAATAGCTGAATACAAGTTAATTTTTGTATATTCCATGCTGTCTTGTGGCCTGTCCATTGCTTTGCCCTAGAGTCCCTCCAGCTGAGAGCAACTGGCCGTTTGCTATATCGTAAAATACTCAGCCCACATGGGCTGAAACTCAGCCAGCTCTATGTCTTTCCTACTAATTTAATTTTTACTAAGATCAGAAAAGGTAGTCTTTTTCCCTTAAGAAATCAAGTTAGAATTCTTCCGTGTGAGGTAGTCGTCTGCAAATGAAAACTCCAGTTGTTGTATATATACTGGATCAGGACCGGGAAGAAGGGAAGCCGAGCAGCAGAGTCCTCTCCGGAGACGGGAGGGTTAGGTGACCATGGAACTGGCCCTGGCCAGCACACCCTGGTCTAGCAGAAGCTCATGGAAACCACATTTCAGTAAAAGTCAACTGAATTTCATCTTCTCTCCAGAGAAATCCATGCAACTTCTCCTCCTGCACCAAACAGTTGTACTATCAGTGAAGCCGAACTCATTCTGGGAATACATATTAAAAAATCTTTCACCTCTAACCAGACACTATTAACTTCCATTTAAATATACAAACATGCTTAACTCTATAAAAAAGTTTTCAAGCTTCAAGTCTAAGTCAAGCTAGCTAATAACTGCATTTATTTATATCCCACCTTGTTTCAAAGTCAGTTTTAAAATATTTATAAAATGTATAAGGACAAAATACATATAAAATAAGGAAAATGAGGATAGCAAAATCAGACGGGGCCAGCATTTTGGGTATCGTGCTGAGCTGCTGTGAGGCCCTCGCTGGAACGGGGTGTACATCTGTTCTAAGCATTCTAGGAGGGGGAAACATAATCTTCACAACACATTTAAAACCCACAACCTAAGAACAAACTAGCTGCTTAGAAGCCTCACTATTCCTGGTACAGAGAGCAGGTAAACCCCAAGAAAATGAACCCAGCCCTCAAGGCCTTCTGGGGGTGAACCGGTGGCAGGAGCCCCCAGCCCGCCTCTAGACGGCCCTCAGCAGAGGCCAATGACGGGGTCAGCAAGCCATCCCTCCCTTTACATTCCAGGCTGGGGTAAGTCTCCCAGGCAGACACTATAGCCTCATTTGAAAGGTAGGACATGAGGCTTCAGGAGGCTGAGCAGCTTCCGTGGGCGCCTGGGCTGCGCCCCGCACCAGGCCACACTGCTTCTCTGCAGCACCCCAATGAGGGGAGCCTCTGTAAAGCAGCTTACAGGGCTGGGGAGATCCAGCTCAGTGAACTTTTCTATCGTCATTCAACTCAGCACTGCAAGAAAGCACCTGAATCCAGGTCAAGGCACTGGCTGGGCTGGGACGCTTCCCGATGCGGCTTCCCTGCAGCCCGCCTGCAGTTTCAGGGAACAGGGACTTAGACCATCGCATCTCTGCTACCTAAGGCCAGGTCCGCTCTGTCTTCCCTGCTCATTTTCTCTCCACAGTGTGCTTGTATCCTCTCCCTGGGCTTTCAAGCAATTAGTGTTCAGGCTCCGTCTGCAGGATGTTGCTCTGTTTCCAGAAGGAAAGTCAACACAAGCTGAGGGTGCCTTCCCGGGCAGCAGGCCGCTCGGGAAGGCAGCGAACGAAGGGAAAAGCCATCAGTACCGAGGCTGGGGACCAACTTACCGGGTCCTCAAAGCAAACCATTTAGCCTTTGGGATCCCAGGCTCCTCAGTATTCCTATAAATGTGTCTTTGTAAGAGGTAAGCAAAGTCTAGAAACTCAAAAGAAATAAAGGTGAAGCCTTCAGGAAATCAGGATGGACTTCAAGCTCTCATCACTTCAGGCTGCTGGTGAAAATATTGTACACTGGAGACAACAGACTTTCTAATTTTTGTAGGACTCAGAGATAACAGATGACAGGTAGAGACCCACCCCACCTCACAAGCGCAAATGTGAACTGGAGGCCCTGGGAGGTGGAGGGTGCCCATCAATGTGACTAACTCCCGGAGAGGGAGCCGGGCGCGGTACTCACCAGGGCAGCCGGGTAGGGACTGTCCGGGGGGAAGGTGAACGAGGGCCCGGCGGACACGGGGCTGCTCGGGGGCGGAGTCACGATTAGCCCGGTGGTGCTTATATGAACCTGCCGAGAGAGAGAAGTTAATAAACAGAAGACCCCGTTTAATACAACAGATTATACTGGCTACACTTTGGGAAGGCAACTCCATTTTCTAAAACGCCTGTAGCTTCTGTTATTGGGGAAGGCAGAATCCCTTTTGGTTTATTTAGTCCAAATTCACAGATCACCTCACGTGTCTCAGACACTGGGAGGCACGTGTAGCCGTGGCCACTGCGGCGGTCTGCATGTAGAATCCACCTGCTCTTGGCTTCCACAGTCACACGCTCCGTTGGGACACTGTGAACCAAAACACCCTCTTGGATGGCGGCCTGGTGTCTGCCAGCCTACGAACAACTTCCCTGAAGGCCCTGTTCCTGAGGCCGTGGCTGCGCACCCACCTGCTGCCCGCATGTCCGTCTATGTGAAGGGCTCCACGTGCTGTTAGTCTCGGGACCTGTTTTGGTGCCTTCTTCCTCTCAGTGGGGACACAGAGCTAGGATGCAGTGCTATGGCAGGTGATTATTTATAAACCCTTTCAAGCAGTAATGTCTCGCCAAATTAGCTGTTTTCAAAGGTGTCTTATCTATGATACTAGTGAAGATTAATTTACTAGAAAGGAATTGAGTTATTCAGGCTGTTTCAACGCCTGTGTTCAGTTACGGGGTCGGTCCTACTCCCACTGCGTGTCAGGTCCACTGTCAGAACCAGTAGGATCCCGATGCTACGGAAGCAGGGCTGTGGTTCCTGCACAGACAGGATGTTTTCCTCCACCGTCAAAGGGCTGCAGTTGGCCGGTACCTCATTTCCCCAAGGGAACAATCATACACCAAAAATGCAAGGCCTTTTATGATAAAAACCTAACCCGAAATAAGTTTTCTCAATTCCCATAAACTAAGAGAAAGATTATCAGCAAGTTCAGCCAAACACAACAGCAACCCAGCCCTCTGCTACTTGGGTCTGTGCACGTCTGGATTGGACGGTGGGCCCACCACCCCGTATGGAAACGTGAGAGACCTGCACCCACGGCTGAAGGGCACTGAACTGCCTCTCTGGGGGCTGCATTCAGGGAGAGAAGAATGAACACTTCCTCAGGCCTCTTACTGGATTTTCTAATGAATGCAGCCAAACATAGCTGAGAAAAGGCAGGACAGAGAACAGGCCTGCAGCAGGGTTCACGCTCATCAGCAGGCCGCAGGCAAATCTGTGACAGGGCCTTTTCTAGCGTGGGGGGTGGGGTGGGAAAGGGAGCCCTGAGCTAGACATCCCCCCATGGGCTACTCCCTCTAGCCACTGACTTCTGCAGAAAGGACAGTGCCCACCGGGCGTGCCACGCCTGCCTGCTGCTCTGCTGTGGCCTGGAGTTCCCGCCAGTGTGTAACCCGGTGTAAACCTGGCTGCAGAAGCAAGGCAGCACCTGAACCACCGCCCACCCCCTTTCAGAAAGAACTTCTCCCCAGGCAACACACCGCCACTGTGAACAGCAGGCATTTGAATACAGGAGCAGTGGGAGGTGGGAGCGGTTTTAAGGCCTCAGCTACTCAAACCAATACAGAACGGCTCTGCCCGTGTCTCCATTCTGGGCGGTGGTGCAGGGCGTCGGGCAGGCTCACACCTAAGTTCCGTGACAAACACAGACACCGCGTACCTTCCTCCCAGTTTCCTCTGCTGCCCCCAGATCACCGGCCACGCTTCCAAGGCTTTTCCTATGCAGACCTGCCACTACTCTTAGCAGGAGCTTATATTTTAGACCAAGGAAACATCATTATGCAAATGATGCTAGACCACAAAATAAAAACCGTGGAGTCAGGGGGCGTCACCTTCCACTAGTGAGCGGCCATCTCTACTGGCCACCCTCTGCCAGAACCTTAGGGAAGAATCTTCAGATTTGAATCTTTTCAGAGAAACCACACTGGTGCTTCTTACTCTGATCTCTGATTCACGCCTGGCTTTCACATGGGTTAACTCGTGGCATGTAAAACAACATGGTTTTCCTTCCTACCCATTTTCCAAGCAACTCATTTGCTCAGTAAGTATTTATTGAGTAGTGTTCACTGTGTATCTGACATTTGGGACATACTGATGAACAAAATGAAGACCTCTGCCCTCACCGTTTCTGGGTGTGCGTGTGTGTGTGTGTGTGTGTGTGTGTGTGTGTGGGTGTGCACACGTGTGCATGCGCACTGACTTACCTCATAAGATCAAAAGCATGGGGCCCCACCATGTAAAACACACCAGCAAACCACAGTCCCATTCAGAAAATGAATGCATTTAACACTCACACATCCCAGTTAATCTAAAGTTAGCAGTGTCAAATAAATGAGGCACAGAGATAATCTTGTGAAATTTCACTCTGTGGTCCAAAACAGGCACTTAGGAAAAAAAACCTCTTGAGGACTAGGACTGTGTGTTTCTTTCTTTCTCTAATGGCCAATAATTTAATTTTATCTACTTTTAAAAACCATAGCTACACTGTGGTGTGTGTGCACTCTAAAATCTGCACCAATTTTAAAAATGAAACATGAAACTTGGAAGAACTCTCTCCCACACTGACAGGAACACAGCTCTGGACTGGGCTCCGTGACCTCTGGGCCGAGGGAGAGACACCTCTCACCTGACTGGGCCACGACGGCAGCCCAGTGGCATGGGCAGCAGCCCACGCAGGCTCTCCTGCAGTCCAGGATAGGGCCTGATGCAGGGAAGTCCTGTACCTTATCATCACCATATACACGGTGCCAGGAAGGGTCTGATAATAAGGTAGCCAGTAAATGTTGGCCAAATGAATGAATGGATACTCCCAATCATCTCGGGCATTTTTATACACATGAGAATAACGTGTAGCTACTTTATAAGACAGCCCAATGCCTTGGTGAATTAATGAGCTTTAAAAATAGGCTAAACCAATTTCCAACGTAATGTTTCTTCCCATTCTTTCTCTTCCTTCTCTCTGACTCTCATGGAAGCCTAAATATCAGGGTAAGTTACTCAGACACAGGAAACTTCAAATGACGAGTTTCAGCCACAGCGTCTTCAGTTTGGGTGGAGATAAAAGTTTTGGTTGGCACCATCTCCCAAGGCAGCTTTGTGAAAAGCTTCTGCTAAACTGAGCAACTGCTTGGGGAAACCAAGTCCCACCTAAACCGTTGTGTCATTTCTGGCATTTCCTTTGACAGCGAGTAGTCCTGGGTTAACATACTCAAGCTAGTTTTCCCTTCTCCGTTTTTCCTTCTACAGCATGAAGAAAGCCTTTGCCTCTCAGGAAAGCCACTCTCCTCTGCAGGCAAAGATGAGCAGTGTCTTCCAGGCAGGAGACAGGTGTGTCCACAGAGAGGCCCTCTGCGCCCGGGTACCCCAGGCTGCCGCTGGCTTACCTGAGAAGGGGCGCTGCAGGAGAGCCCGCAGCGCTCGCCGATCCTGGCGGCCGCGGTGGGGTTGCTGGAGCTGATGAGGACCGGGGGGCTGATCTCCACGGAGTGGCGGTTCTGCACGGCCTGGGAGCACTTGCCGGCCGTGGCGAGGGAGGTGAAGGAGTGCCGCTTCTTGGTGTTCTTCTTGGCGTCCGCGGGCTTCGGCCCGGTGCTCTGGGTGGCTGCCGAGGCACCCTCTCCCGCCTCACCCCCGGCTGCCGGTGGCTTGTCCCACTCTATCAGCTGCTTGGCAGCTGTGTTAAACTGCAAACCAACCAGGCGACACAAGGCGGTCAGACAAGGGCTCCCTGAGAAATATTTCCAGTACACTTGTACCTCCAGTCTAACGGGGGCACTTCAGAGTCTGCACTGGCAAGGGTGGATTTTTGTTTGCATGTGAGATGTCTCTTCTCTCAACACTGGGCTTTCATGCATCTCCATCCGAGACAGACATCAACTCAAGAATAAACAATTCCAGTGCAAGACTGACAAGGTCAAAACATTTTCTTCCAAAAATTTTTAGAATATCTCATTTTAAAATTTGCCAGTAATGAATTCGTTCACTGATAAAATTTAGAGAAGAACAAGTGAAAGAGCACGTGTGTCTGAGTGAGTGAACACTGCTGCAGTGACGGCTGGGCATTTTGCTCAGGGCCAGACTGAGCCTCAGAGGAGCGACCTCTGGGCTCCGTAAAAATGGGCAAGACGACAAAAAAAGGAAACCATTAAATGTTAACACCTGCACATCCATGTAATCTGACCTCCTGCCTCTAGGTATTTGGGAGAATGTCACAAAACAGTGGGAGGAAATCTTGATACATTTTTGTTGTGTCATTGTATCGGTTATTTTCATGTGCTTAAAAATTTAAATAACAGGGTAAAACATGGAATTCAAGTCCTGTTGAAAAGCTGATGAGTCTCTTTGAAAAGGTGTATGAGTGTGAAGTAAGGGGACACGGGGTCAAAAGCTGTGCAACAGGCTGGTAACACCAGCATGGAAGGAAAGGACACGAGCTCTTGTTTCCCCTGAGGATGAAATGATTCTGCAAAGACTCAGTGATAAAAGGCTGCATCTAACTTACCTAGACATTACAATAATGGGAAAACGTTCAGCACATAATTTAACCTCTCATAAAGCACATTAAGATGAGAAATAATAAGCCTCTCAAAGGTAATTTAGGTAACATCAAGGATAATAGAGATTTCCCCATTTCAGCACTGCATGCTCAGCACTTCGCAAACGCCTGTAGATAAAGTATTGTCATCAAATGCTATTTTCCACCCACCTAAACAGTTAGGCCTATGTCTCCTCGCCCTGGTGAGGGGAATGTCCTACCAGAAGAATGGAAATGCTGTCGGTCAATATTTAACAGAGCGAACCTGCCTGGGCACAGCTGGCCGCTCACAAAGCTGTGTTACCTGTGGTCCAGCACCAGCCCTTCCGCAGATGACGGCAAACTCGCCGACAGCTTGCTCCTGCGGCTCTCCGGGGGCTCTCCTCCTGGCCTGTCCAGTCTATGATAGGCAGGGTGCATCTTTTCCAAACACAAGCATACCTCTCCTTCAGACTTCAAGGATTTTTTCCCACAGTAACAGGCAGTAATGCCACAGTAACGCCTGTCGACGCCTGAAGTGTTCATGGCAGGAGAAGGTGACCCCAAGGGCCGTGTGCTGGCTGCAGGGGTGGACAATGATGTTCCCCTGAAGGATGGCCTCACCATCACACTATAATAGCTTCTGATCAGATCCAGAACTTCCTATCCTGCTGCAGTCTACCTTCCCACCTTCGGATGGTCCCCAAGAGAATCAAATGCCCAGTGCCTCCATGCAGCGCTTAGGATCATGACGGGAGTGGCCCAGACCTCGCTGTGGAGCTCTGACAAGCGGCGCAGAGCCATGTGGCGGTGGCGTGCTCTTCCCTACAGGGGCTGGGCGTCAGAGTCTGCCGTCAAAACAGACAGAGAAGCTGCTCCGTCCCCCATCCCGATGAGAGGAGAGACACTCGGCACTGCCAGGGGAAAAGGAGCCAGGGGACGTCTTCTCCCCGTGGGAGCTCACTCAGACCCCGAGCCCTCCGGAGCCTCACCCGGTCGGGCTGCAGGAATCTGACCGGCTACCTTGGCGTGGAGTGAGGAACAGCGGCAGGAGCTGAGGCCAAAAACGTGAGCAGAGAGAACCATCATGCCTTCTCACCACCACAGGTAAATTAACTCTGGGGCCAAACCAGAGGCTCCCTCAGTGGTGTCTGCTCTGAAAGAGTCTGAAATATTACCAGTCTAGTCATGCTCATTAGCCAAGTGTCGGCTGAAGTTAATACTGTGCTAACATTTCAGGATTCCATATGCTGTGCTCCAGTATAAAATCCGAGAAATAAAGTATTGCTACCCATATTTCTTGCTGTTTTCCTCATTAGAAAAATACTGGGTGCTTCCCCTGTATCTTTTTCTGTATCACATACTTCCGACGTATCTGGCTTCTTTCACTCAACAACATGCTATTTGAGATTACCCGTACTGTTCCATCAATCATTCTTTTCTTAAAATTGCTGCGTGATATTATTTGTATGGATACACCATGATTTATTTACCCATTCTATTGCTGATTTATATTTGGGTTTCTCCACCTCCCCTTCTCCCTTTCTCCTTCCTTCCTTCCCTCCTTTAGATTTCAGCTGTTAAGAACAGTGGTGCCATGAATGACCTCATGCAGCTCTTCCGGTGGCATTAGCATGTGTTTGGAAGTTGGGTATGTGCCCAGGAGGCAAACTGCTGGGCCACAGAGTTGGCATGTTCGGGAAAATACGGTTCAAATGCAGAAGTTGGCATGTTCGGGAAAATACGGTTCAAATGCAGAAGCGTGTGCATGCAGGTAAACATACCACGGTGTGGCGGCCCTAGCAAACTGCAGACAGAAGACCACAGTTTAGTCCCAGCACAACGTTTAGCCACTTTTGTGGCCTTCAGGGAGCCATTTGCCTCCTGACCACAGCGTCCTCATCTATAAATGAGGAAGCTGGAGCCAATGATCTTTTTGTTTCTTTAGCTCTTGAATGTATAATAATACAATAATGCTTTTTGCAATAATGCAAAAAACACACTTTAAGAGATGTGTACTTTTGCATTTAAGCAGCTCATCCTTCTATTTAATTCTAATCCTCTAAACAGCCTAGTACATTTTCCATTTCTACATGTGGACAGGAGTATTTGTGAGTAGGACACTGCCACACCTTAAAATTACTTCAGACTCCTCCCCACGCAGCAGACGTCAGTACCTAAAATACTACCTGCCATCTTTGTAGGTCCCAAAGGAAGCCTTAAAGTGAAAAGACTGTCTGGTGGAGGCATCAGGTGAATTAGGCAGAGACATTAAGATGCTTTGGTTTAAGTTGTGATGTAACCTTCAGTAACAACAGGGAAGCGAGGCTCTGGCAGCCCCCAATGGAGCTCCGATAAAGCTCATTCGTGAATGTCTGTGCTCAGGGGGGCAGGCTTCCTATGACTTGTAAGTGCAGGGGTGCTCTCATCACCTGCAAAGCGAGCCTGTACCCTAAAATACCTTCTTCCAAGCACGTGGGAAGGAGTATTTGATGTAACTTAGGTGGCAGACAAGGTAGAACTCGGTCCCATGGAGCTAAAAGCAGGACTGTCAGGATTTGCTGATCTTAAAACTCTAATGTCCTCTTTGGGGGAACCCTCAAACTAGAAAGAGAATTACCAGAAGTATAAATAAACATGAGAAAGGAAGTCCTGACAAAAAAATAAATAACAGTAACAAGACAGCTTTAACATATCAAAGTAATTGTGTGAGCGCTTGTCTTCTTTGCTAAAGGGAGTATGGCCTTTTTAAAAGACAGGACTTACATTTTTTAAAAAGAAAAATATTTCTTAATGGGAAATAAGTTGAATAGTCACTATTTTATATGAAACTTTACAGATGAATCAGTCTCTAGCTTTTGAGCACTAGAAAAACCTACAAATAAACCGAACTGAGCTTCTCTCTTATTTTAGTTACTTCACCTCTGTGGCCCCCAGCTGTTAAAAACTGATAAAGAAACCAGTATTTTCTTTTCCAAGTTTCTCATTTTGAAATGTAAGGGACAAAGGGCGGGTGCACCTCACTGACAGCCTGAGAAGAGCTTCAGCTTAGGGAGCCGCTCGAGGGGCCGCTGACGATCCATGGCCTCTGCTTCTTTAGCTGTGTAACGGGGGAAGGAAGTGCCAGCTCTGCACACCTCGGGCAGGAGTGAGTATGGGTCAAACTGCTGCACCTCCAAGTGCTGCCTGAGTGAGCAGTCTCACTATTCGCAAGTCACTTATCTTGGGCATCCTGCTTCTCGCATCGACATGAACTTGGACTTGACGATCTGTAAAGTTTTATGCCTATGCAAAATACAAATACCTTTTGTCAGCCCCAAACAGAAATACTGCGCTGAGAATGGTCAGAGGTGGAGGGCCGTGTGCCAAGGACAGAGCCCCCAGGACAGCTCCAAGGCCTGTGACCACGACCCAAGCTGCCAGAGCCTTCCACTCATCCAAGTATTTTCTGAGTGACTCTCATAAGCCAGGCACAGTTCGGGGTGGGGAAAAGGGGACACCAAGAAACACCCCCTCTGATTTTGAGAAGAGAGACCTAGAAGTAGCAGGATGGCGTCACGAGGTGCTACCGCACGCGTCAGCAGGGCCCGAGCAGGCGACGTGGGTCAACGAGGAAGCCAGCCAGAGACCAGCAGGGGACGGCGGACCCTGAGCCGGCGAGTGTGCGCCTCTCTCACGGGGCAGCTGCTTGCCAGGGTCAGCTGATTTTTCTAAATGAAAGCTAGAGTTAAGCCTGTGTAAAATCGCCTGATTCCTCCATCTTTAATTAAAACAAAAACACTCTGCAAGCCAAGCATAAAAGTCATGTGGGGTCACACTGGCTGCTGCTGCCTGACTTAGGGAGGAAAGAGCAGGAAGCCAGCACAGGGCGGAGGGACAGCAGAAGCACTCGGAGCGTCAGGCCACAGAAAACCTTGCCGAGGTTCCCAGGTCAAACAGCCAACCGGTGCCCCAAATGGAAAAGGCGAAGAGTTTCAGGAAATTAAGAAGAGTGGTTGCGATGGCTAATTTTGTAGGGGAGAAGAAGAAAGAACAAAGATGTCCTTGGAAGGGTAGAACAACAAGAAAAGCTAAGAAAAGGCAGCTGTGGGCAGGAGGGCGATTTCAGGGCCTGGAGCGGCCACAGGCGAGCCGCAGGGGCAGGAAGGCAGCGGCCAGGGGACTGGTGGGAGAGCCCGGGCAGGAGGGGAGGGAGGGGGGTAGAAGCGCGTAGCTTGAGGCGAGTCCTGTCAAAGGATGCAGTTCTGAGGTGAGCAGAAAAGCGGACCGTTTTCCTACATTAAGGGGGAGCCAGGGGAAAGCAAAAACCGAAGGCGGAAAAGGAGTTGAATACGATGAGACCGGGTTCCCGCAGGACGAGAGACCTGGAAGGAGCGGGGTGACTGCGGGCCGGTGGACGAGCACCAGCAGGGGGACTCGGGGGCGGGGGCTGCTCTGAAGCTCAGGCCAGTCCCTCTGTGGCCGGCCGCTGATCTGCAGCCTCAGGGGGCCAGGAAGGGACTGGGGGGTGACTTAACAATGGGGCTCCATTCGCTTCCCTGTACTTAACGGACCTGACAAGGCACTGGGTTCTGTATGGGATTCCTTCTATTTGCTATTTGTTCACAAATGCAAACCAGAAGTAAGGAACATCTACAAACCCAAAGGATACATCCCAATGATGCAGTTTGTTTTGCAGGACCTCATTACCAGGTGCACGAATATTATGGAAGAAATATGTATCTCAGGAGGTCAACAATATCACTGAATTCTAAGTAAAACCTTGTCAGTGTTTTCACGCCCTGAAATGACACCCTGGCAGAAGTTCCACAGAGCTGACAGGCCAATGAACAGTGAACGAACACACGCCCTGCCCTGGCGCCCCAAGCAAACCTGTGCAGGGCCCTCAGGCAGCGGGGGTGGGGTGGGGTGGGGAGGCGGTCGTGGCCAGGGGGCATCCAGCACAGGACACGCTCAGAGTCCTGGCATCCTGACTGCGCTTCTGTTTAAGCGTGTCCTTCTCCTCGGCACAAAGGGAAGTTCTGCTCCGTTGTACGCGAGGACTAAAAGGTACACTGCTGCTGAACTCAATTACAAAGGGCAATGTTGTTTCACATTTAGGAAAAAATTTCCTGAAACATATTCTATCTCACTACATAGAAGCTTGCTCCCCGGTGGTTTAATGATCCAAGATGCTTCTGTTCACGCCACTTACGTGCCACACGTGCACCTAAGTGTGCAAACACCACAGCACATTCCCTTGATGTCCTTCAGAGATGAGACGGGACTTACCCTTGGTTCATTAAAATGAACCTGCTTTGCTTCTTAAAGTCTAAGTTGCCACCAAATTTACAACGTATGTGGCAATCTAATAAAATTTTTAGACTTTAACATATTTGGGGTTTAATAAATTTGTGATTTTTCTCTTAAAAAGGCAACCTCAGGTATTTGAAATTGTTGAATAATTAATCATTTCTGTAGATGAACCTTTTAAGTGCTGGAACTTGAGAAGTGATCATTATTTTTGGTGAAAATACAAATTGCCTCCCACACACTTCTGAGCAAAGCTTGCAAATGGCAGTGGCCATGTACTAATGTGAGGGGCACAGGTACTGCACATGCCGGGCACCTGGCACAGGGCAGGGGCCCAGGGCAGCCTCGGACTGCAGGGCAGACCCCAATTCACTTCTCAATTACTGGCTGTGTGTCCCTGAACAAGACACATCACTTGTTTAAAAATTGGGGAACAAATTTAACTAAATTATGGTTTAGCTACTAGAAAATTTATTATGTAGTCATAAAACTGATAGTTAGTAGTACTATAATAATGTACAGAAAGGCGAAATCATGTGTAGTACTATTAGGACATAGGGAAGAAAGATGGAAGGATCTTTACCAAAGTCATATGTGATGAGATTAAGGGTTATTTCTTTCCTTTCCAACTTTTCGGCAATGTGATTATCTTACAGAAATAATATCATGAAAAATACTCTTTACATAAGGTGTGGCTCTCAAGGAACCCAGGAAAACATTAAATCACCCGCACACAGAACTCCATTCTGCTAAGAGTGCCAGGTCTGTAACGGTAAAACTGGGTGCTGTACAAGTGCGGAGCAATGAGAGGCTGTCTTTGTTTTTGCCTAAGAAAATTAGGAATGAAAGACTTCATCATGAGAAAGGATAGTATTCGTTTGGACTTTGAAGGAAGGGTGAGCTTTCTACAGATCTGTGGACAAAGAAATATCCCAGATGAGCTCTAAAGGCAGAAACTCCAAGGTATGTTTTCCAGGAACAATCAGTAGATGAACTTAGCTAGGGCCCTGGTCACGTGCAGGAGGATATGGCCAGGCCAGATAACTTTAGGATTCCTTGGGGAATCACTGTGGATGTTGGACACCAGCTGGTCATTATTCTCAGCCTCTGAGTAAGGCTTACAGGATACCTGCATTTTTATGTTCTATAAAACCACCCAGAGTTCCGGAAACTGTCCCTTCATGCAGTGAGACCTCAATAAACATTAACTGATTTTTAGAACCTCAGCTCCCTGAATGTTTTCCTGATGAAAGACAAAAGGAAGCTCCTAAATTAGGAAGAGGCTTCTGAATCACAGATGCCTGCATGAAGCTCCTTGCCTAATTAAAGGGCTCCGTGTCAGATCGCGTCTAGTCAGGTCGCCTCAAGCCATATGTATTAAGCAGTTGTTCCTAGAGCCCAGAGATCTGCCTTTGCCATTAGAAGTTCAGAAACTGCTGCTTATTCTTCCTTCCTTCACTGTGGCACAGCAAAAGGCAATAATTACTTGTATCAAGCTGACAACACTCAGAAGAGATGACAACCCGCAGCACGGGACAGAGCCCACCGTGCTGGAAAATGCCACTCCCCTGTGGTCTATCAAAATCAGCAATGCAAGTATGATGCTAAGCAGCAGAGTAATTCTCCCTTACTGACTTCTCATATCTCTAAATTCCATTTTTAAGAATTAACTTAGAAACGAGAAGAAAGTTAGTGTGGAGAGCACATGGTAATTCTGTCCATCTGACTTTCTGACCATCTCTCTTGATTTCCTCTACAGAAACCAATTTACTTTGGAACTGAAGGGAAATTTGGATGCTACACAATATAGCTATTTTCTCTTTCCAACGTCCCCCAAGTTTTCCTACATTTCTTTTATAAAAAATGATTTCAATCAATTGAACATTTTTTTTAATTTTAAAGGAAAAGAATCCATCTAGAAATACCAATGACAGAATATCTTTTTGCACTGTACAACTCTCTCTAAACATTAAATAAAGGACTAGGGTCCCGGTTTTCTGCTCTCACTCTTCTCTACAGCAAAGGCTTCAAGTCAAGATGCTAAGTCACTGCTGCTCTGAGCTCCCCAAGGCCACCTCGGCATCTTCACGCCAGTGCCTGGGCCTCCACTTCTTACTCCTGGGGTGCAGTGTCTCTGCCCCAGCTCTGTAGAAGAGGAAGCTGGCACCCCCACCCTGAGGGCCACCGTGCTCATGAGAGCTGCACACAGGATCTTTCGCTGTTACCGCTGATAACACTTATTTCTGTTCCCTAGCCATAGAAACGTACCAAGATTTGCCTATGGGTTGATTCTTAAAGTTGAAAACCACATTTAACTGCCTCAAACTGTATTCTTTATGTATGTGCAACTTACTGTATGTCACTTATAATTCAATGAAGTGATTGCAAAAAATAATCCTTGACAATAAGGCCATCCTACTTCCGCTCAAACTAAGACAAAGGAATAATCTCAGTAGGTAAAAATTCATCTCAGAAGATTCCAGGGAGGATTCTCTGTATTAGAGATAAATAATCAGCAGAGCCTCTAAGATCTAAGTCATGGAGAATGGCTGCCATTATTCAGTGTGGAAAAATTCTGAACTAGGCATAACCCATCCTCATTAAGAAAAGGTCTCACTGTGGTCACACAGTAGGCCTTCTGGATTTGAGGAGCGTAACTTCCTGATCAGCACCAAGATAAACCAATGATAAATATATGCCTAAGTAGAGAATGATGAAGTATTAGCTGAAAAACGTAAAGCCAGCAACATTTAAAACCCAGAGTTTGTCTTTGGTTTAGAAGCCTTATTGTAAAGTCTCTTAGGCTGCTCACCCATCCCGCAGCCGTGCTTACTGGGAGTCCCCTTTGGGCAGGTGCTGGACAGGACCTGAGGGCTGGGGTGTGGCAGGGAGACTAGACGCTGGCCCTCCGGAGCTCACACTGCACAGGGGCAGGGGGTGCTGGGGGACGGCGACCACAGCAAAGAGCTCAGAGTCGTCACCGAGAGGGAAAATGCTGAGGCGTCGGTAACAACACGGGGGCGGCGACCACAGCTGCCACTCACGAGGAGCCGGGCACTGTCCTGAGTGCTCCTGGGCTGGGCTCACCTTCCCAAGAGGGCCCGTCTTTCACAAAGACGGAGACAAAGCCCAAAGTCACCTGACCATCAGTGGCAGAGCCGAGGCTTGAACCCCAGCCACCTGGGCTCAGAGTCCACGCTTCTCTCCCCAGGACCACACCACCACACGGGGGAGGTAAGGCCAGGGGGGAGGAGAGTCACTTCAGGGAAGGCGAGGGCACGTCCGTCGGAAGCGATGCTTGAGCAGAGAGATGAAGAAAGTGGAGCGCAGCCGTCCACCCGGCAGTAACTGAGGACTGGGAATAGTGGCCCATCAGGCCATCCTTACTTTAAGTTACATCTATAGCAGAGGGCAAGTTGCCAAACAACTTTTTGTTGTTGTTTAAAAAAAAAAAAGGTTAATATTTCAAATGAAAGACTAGGAACCAAAATAAAACAATGAAACTTAATAAAAATTTGTAGTTCACCATAATTCATATAACACATAATAATGTTTGGAAAAAAATCCAAACTCCCATATTTAGCACTTACTTCATTGCAATTTTTTGCTTGCTAAGGATTAGGTCACCCTTGTCCAAATGACCATTACACTTGAATGAGTCAGCTCCGAATAACAAGGTTGTTGAGATCCATCCTGTTTTATACAGAAGACCGGCATTTTGAACAAAGAAGCGAGTGATTTCTTTCTTAAAGTGCATTCGGTCCGTGACAACTACACCCTTTTACATACGCTGGCATGAAGTCTCCGGGAATTCCCTGGGTTTCCCCAGGAAACTCCCACCCTCTCTACACTGCTGCTGGTTCATGTCCAGGGAGGTCCTGTCTGAACAGAAGAGCATCTGTGACCTCAACGGCCCCTGGGACAGCACTCTGACGAGGGAATCTGCAGAGGGAAAGGTGAGTGCAGTGGAGGCGACAGAGTCCCGAACCGAGTTAAAACAGAGAGGCCAGGACTCAATGCGGTCGGATTCAAGGCCATTAACCGCCGTCCTTCCCCTACTCACCCCCAGCCAGGAACTCTGCTCCGTCCAAACCTTGAAGAATTTGTACTTTAAGAGAGAGAAGCACAAGTCACCACGCCACCAGGGCCTCCCCGCCTTATTCTAGCACGAGTGGAGGTCGCAGTCCACGGCTCCGGGATGCTGGGAGGTCGGAGGATGGCTGAAAGGGGGGTGAGCTATTCCCGGGCAGCCCTCACTACGCAGCCTCTGTACCTCCCACTCGGCCCTCAGTTTCTCTCTTGATTTGCCTCTAATGCTCAGCTCCTTTCAACCTGCTGCCCCCAATTCCAAAGCTGACCCAGAGATTCTGCTCCAGGCCCACAATGCCACACCCAGGCCCTCCTGTTTAGAGTTCACGCCCCGACCAAGGTCCCTGGGGATTTCCACCATCAATGCCGACAACGGGCTCCCACGGACAGGCCTGTGGTGAACAGAGACGTCTGGACACTCGGCAGTCAGTCCTGACTCATCTCCCTCGTTACGCGTGGCGGTGCGACTCCTTTATTTGGTCACCACTGTATTTTGGCAGACTCTAGACTAGGCTGATCAGAGCTCCAATATGCACGCAGAGGACACAGCAGTGCCAGGCCCCTTGAAAAACATCACTACAGTCGATCCTCCCAAACATCTGGAGGGCCACATTTGCAGCACTATTTAAAGGCAGAGGCACGGGCACTGGCGGAGCCTGAAACGTGTACTTGCAGTATGTCGGAAAATGACTTACAAATGGATTTTTGAAACACAGCCTGTTTTTATACTGGGGACAGTCTGAGCTCTGAAGTGGTTTTCAGAGCAATAGAAAAACTTCTATACAGGAAAAAGGCCCAGTTTTTCATCCCTACAGTTGGCAATCTGAGACTGTCTTGTAAGACACTCTATACTTTATTTAAATACCTGAATTTTGGTAGGTCACTGTTGAAATCTGCATCCCCTTTATTTCCCTACAGGCTAAACCAGCATCACTAATTCTCAGATGATCCCCTCCCACAGAAACGTCATCCAATGGCCTGACATCAAAGAAACGTTCAGTTTCCTAGAGACAGGTGATTTATTTACCTCGTCTCCGTTGGTCAAATTCTGGTTCAAATGAGGGAAATACTCATTTGAAAGAAAAGAGGCAGAAGAATGAAAATACCTTCTACTGGGGCAGGAGTTTATCTTTCCAACTTTAGAATAAATGATCCTAATGATTCAAGTGATGCTGAGCGACTGGGTTTGCCGTGGGTGGATCTTTCATGCCTCTCTGCACAATTCCACACCTGCCCAGTCACAAAAGTACAGCAATTCTTTCTCATGCATCACAAACCAAGTATCGGCATGTAATACTGACAATACCTAACATGTAAAGACAGGCTTTCATTCCTAATCTCATGCTTACCCAGGCTTTTCAGCATAACTATTCAAGGACTTGGAAATGCTTGTAATTTTCCATGATCCATGGTTAGAACATATAAATAATGTAAAGAAAGGGTTGCCTGAGAGCTAATAATTTTTTTCTGTTGTTTACTTGCAAAGGAAGGAAAAAATATTTCAGTAAGCAGGAACATCAGAGGGGGATGGATAAAATTTAAGGCTCATACATGGTTTGAATTACTCTCTGTGGATATATGGTAGTCAAACTGATTTTTATGAAAACTTTAGCAGCCTCGCTCTCTATGGGGGAACTGAGGGCTGGCGACAGTGACAGTTTATCATTTTAGTTTTCAGAAGCATGCCAAAACAAATGCCTCAGGTAAAAAGATAGGAAAATAAGTGATGGTGGTTTTCTTTTTTACACACCTAAGATTTGTGCTTTGATATCCGAAAGAACAGAGTTACTTCCAAGTCTGCGCTCTTTTTGGCTTTGGTACATGCTGGTCTTCCACATGGATGTTCTTCCTGCCATAAAAATGTACCTTTTTCATTTCTCTTGATTCACCCATTTGCCTCTCACACAGATACCACTAAGAACTTGCTCCTTCCAGAACCTTCTGTGACCTCAGCTAAACTTGTGTGGTCATTGGGCTTGTTTCATCCTTTGAAAATGCCTTCATTTGTTTTCAGCAAAAATTCTGACTGAAGGACACATGATGTAATGAAAGCGTATCCTAAATTGTAACTTCCTGGTTCATTTTTAATTGTGTTATCCTTTAAAATAATATGACCAGGTTACTTTATACATATTCTCTAAAAAGACTTCATGGTCTGGCTGGCCACACTCTTCACGAGTAAAGCTGATTAAAGAAGGGAGGGGACTAAGTTGTTGCTGGGGTGGGATGGAGGGAGAATCGTTCATTCATTTAATGTTTATTGGAGGCCTACTTGCAAATCAAGTTCTGCTGATGTGACAAATAACAAAAGAAATAAGTAAACAGATACACTCATCTCCCACCTCACTCAGGAACCTATCAACCTTCCGATCCTAAAGCTGACGGATGGAGTGGACACCTGGGAACAGCACAGGTGCTGACGGGATGCGTACAGTGACGCTGAACAAGACACAGGAATGCTTTCAGCAGGGGACAAAAAGGGTCTCAAATGTTTCAGGGTCTTTAGTAACTGTAGGGCAGGATGGAGGAATTCTTCCTCACCCAGCCGATGGCCTGGAACAGGGCGGCGCTGTGCTCTGTATTGTAAAACGTCTTCTTTTGTAGGCTAGATTTTTGTCTTTGATTTTTTGTCCCTCCAAT
Organism: Manis javanica; assembly: GCF_040802235.1. NCBI lineage: Eukaryota > Metazoa > Chordata > Mammalia > Pholidota > Manidae > Manis > Manis javanica. The sequence continues at coordinate 217,263,448 of NC_133158.1, read as the reverse complement.
TTTATTGAGATATAATTGACACACAACAGTGTTAGTTTAAGGTGTATATCATAATGATTTGCTATGTGTATGTATTGCAAAATGATTGTGAGGACTTCTTAATACTCAAATTGTATAATTAAGATTCATTTGCAAAGCTGAATATTAACAAGACTGAAGTTTCTGCAGATTAACTTACCTCAACATAGGAAATTGGGAATATTCCTATTTTGTCTGCCAGCATTCCTTCAGCCCAGTTTTCATCCACTCGGCGGATAACAGTCAGAACATCGTCCTGAAGAAACAGCAAACATTAGTCTCCCTGACCCCACTGAGCCTGTCAGCTAACTTTCCTTCTCAATAAAGGAGGGGAGTTTTAAGGATGCATGAATTTAAATGCTGCGACAGACCCAGTCATAAGTTCCCAGGACTCAGCAGCTTCCCCGACCACCTCCTACAGGCCCTTTCCGCGGGGGAGAAGGAATCGTAGGGTACGTCCACCATTAAGAACCTCCACTCTTTGCACCCCTGTGCTTATGCAAGAAGGGTGATGACCTGTGTCCTACTGCCCCGAGGATTACATCCGTGCAAGAATTCAGCAGAGAAATGGCAGGAAGACCCTCATACTGTACAAGGGATCACGGATGATTACGATAAAAAAAAAAAAGTGAAGACATGTAAGAAGAAATTTGCCTGAATGGTACTATAATTGAACGTCCAGAATATGGAGAAGTAAGTCAGCCACAGGGTGACCAGCACGAGACACATGCTGGTTCCTGGCAGAGGCTCGCGGGGTGAAGACAGCCAGCTGGAGGCTCATGGGGGGGTAAGAACTTTGGGCTCCCTGACGCGTAAGCAAGAATTTCCTTGCACTTAGTAGGAAGTTTAAAAACCTCACAGCCTGTATAATGTAACCATTTTGGGTCTGCTTTTGACTTGGACTAGTGTAACCCCTTCATGAAATAAACTGAAAAGAGTCAAAATTGAAAAAAATTAAATGCTCTGACATTTCTTTAGCACCTGAATCCAATACTGTCACGGCCTGAGCGGTCGCTGTCAGGCTCAGATCGCACCCCCCAGCGCTGCCCACCCAGCCTCCTCAACGTCCGCTTTGCACAGATTCTGGGGCTCTTTTCACTTTCTCTCCAAAAATACAGCAAACGCCTGTTGAAATGCATATCCTACTTCTTTTCTTCACAAAAGAACATAATACTCTGCTTAAAATTCCAAAGCATTTTATCAATTCAGTTGATATACTCCTGCGTGCTTTCCAGCAAAGAGATTTTTATGTAAAATAAGGAAGTCATGATGTTTTCATCTTGTTATTCATAATGCAGGGAATTAAAATCCCTGAGTGGCATATAAACACCCTATAAAGTAGCTGAGAATTAAATTTAGGCTCCAAATATGAGAATGGCACCACAGAGAGCACCCACCAAAATGATCTTTCCCATGAAAACAGGCTACGCACAGAATTCCTCTCTCTGTGACTTTAAGAGGACCGCTTCCAGGTATTTTTAGAAGCACAGTGAGACAGTTCATCTTTTTGCAAAAGGAAGTACAAGCCACATTCCGTGCGCCCAGGTGCGGGGAACAGAGGCTGGGCGGCCGGGCTCACTCGCACTCACCTTTGCAAACGGAAGGCAGTCTTTGTCTGCTTCCTTGTCTTTCACTTCAAAGTCATAAAGTGCTTTGCACTGAGGCGGGGGCTGAGGCAGCGGCTTGATGATCTGCACGAAGTTGCTGGGGAAAAAGCCGTGGACCCCGTTGACTTCCCCGTGGAACCAGTTTTCATCCACCTGCCGCCGCAGTATGATGAGGTCGCCTTTGCTGAACTTCAGGTCCCCCGGCTCTTTCCCTTCGTAGCTGTGTATCGCTTTAGCACACGGTAACTGAGGCACGCCCTTAAGGAAAGAGATGCATTTGAATGACAGGATGGCCAGGAAACATCTGAAAATGAAATTGTGCTTTCAGGTCAAGTTCTCAGGTCAAGGCCAGCACCACACCTTGCCCTGTGAAGAAATCTCACGAAACAGCCAACACAGACGTCGCGGTGGGATAAGAACAGCAGAGCCTTCCGTGCCCCGGTCTGATTTAGCAGCGCGACTGGCTGTTTGGGGATTTTAGCACATGGACACACAACCTGCTGCGTCTGGTTCCCTGGCATAAAATTCAAGAACTCATAAAAAACAAACTTAGTATCTGATATTAACTACTTTATTTAGCAGGATAAATTATAAGCACTGAGAAGAAAAATTCAAACAAGCACAATTCATCGCTTTGATAACTGCCTTAAGCTTGACTGACAGGCAGCAGTTTGGGTGTTGGCAAAACCTGTCCTTTAATGTGGGCCTACTATGTGCCACGGTCTGGAGTGTAACAGTGGGTAAGTTATAGCTGCTGCCCCCTTGGAGTCTATGACCTGTATTTGTACAGACACGCATCTTTTCAAGCTGCACAAGGTCACGGACCTTTGCTCTTCCCCTGTTAGGGAGCACAGCATGAGGTTTTCAATGCTACTGCCTTACATTACAGCTTCAAGTGACGGGTTTAAGAATGTGTGTGTACGGGGAGAACAGTGTAGCACAGAGAAGGAAATAGTGAATCTGTGGCATCTTACTACACTGATGGGCAGTGACTGCAATGGGGGCATGGGTGGGGATTGATAATATGGGTGAATGTAGTAACCACATTGTTTTTCATATGTAACCTTCACAAAAGTGTACATCAATAATACTTTAATAAAAAAGAAATGTACCAAAAAAAAAGTGTGCATAGCCCCAAGGCGACCTAATCATGCACCAGATCAAAAATGACACTCCCCAGTGGCCCCGGAAGAGCCGTCTCCAGCATCAGGTGCCCCTTGAAGATCATGTCTGGCTTTTCTGGAGCTTTGCGCCCTATATCACCGATTCAGAGCATAAATGGCAAATCAAGCACACCACAGTCATTCGCTGAACGGGATTTCTGGGCTCCTTCTCTTCATGGACTCCCTCATTGATTCATTCACCCCAGAACATCGCCCAACGGTTCCTTGCTACCAGGTGATGTGCTGGTGCCGAGGATCTGAAGAGGAACAGGGCACAGTTCCCGTGCTTAAGGGCTGAGACACGAGAAATGATCACGACACGATGTCGGGACGCACTGGTGGGGAAACGCCCGAGGCAGGGGCCGAGGGCCGAGGCGTCTGGGGCGCAGCGGGCAGGGGCACGAGCCAGGGCGCTGAGCGGGAGGATGAGGGAAAGGGGGGCACTTGAGCAAAGGCGTGGGGCCTGCTGCGCGGGGACTGGGCTTTCATACAGGTGCGCATCCCTGGCAGGAACCGTGGGACGCAAAGGGCAGGAGAGGCGGGCAGAGGCTGGTGTGTGGAGGGTCCCGGGCACCGTGTGTTGGGGCTCCAGCCGCTGCATCCTTCGGGCCACGACAGCACAGCGCAGGCCAGCGGGGCCGAAACGCCGTCCCCCGGTGAGGCGGGGCTGCAGGACCGCCCCTGTGCCCTGTGCCCCCCACGCCCTGCCCACCCCAAACAGTCGGGGCTTTCACTGTGATGGAAACCACTCCAGAGCTTTTAAACATCGGTTTAGTTTTGTCAGATATTCAGAGTCAGAACTACCCACCAGCCCAGCTACTCTTGTTAAATACCTGTGTCTGGGTCACAAGGGGTGGTGGGGGGCGCAGCCAGCTATGGGCTCTCCAAGCGCCCCCGGCAGGCGTCCCGGCCCGGCCCGTGTGAGGCGCGCGTCGTGGGTCGGAGCCGTGCCCAAGGCCGGAGTCCTGGGGAGGCAGCGCGGGGCCTTCCTGTGCCCCTGACTCCCGGACCCCGCCTGCCGTCGTCGGCCCCTCCTGACCGTTAACGAGTCCGCGGTGCCCCCTGGTCACCCAGGAAGGGAAACGCCCATCTGGGACCCTGGTGCCTCACAGGCCTGGGACGCGTCGGTTCATTCAGTGCCCGGCCTTGCAAGGATTCCAGTTTTTGTCTAAACTCACAGAGATGCCCACTACATTCTCTACTTTATTACGTATTTCTTGAAGTCTGGTTATCACAGTTTAACAATAATTCTCTACTTTATTGCGTATTTCTTGAAGTCTGGTTATCACAGTTTAACAATATTTCCCAAAATAAGTCTGAGGAAGTAACAGTGAGAACACAGGGCAATAAATATCTCCACGTGAGAGACAGCAGGCACCACCCGGCCAGAGTGAGCCGCCTCCCAGGGCACAGTGGCTGGCACTGGGCACAGGGGGCACACAGGCCAAATGGCCAGTGAGCCTGGCTCTGAATCCCAGTGAGGCCGCTCTCAATTGCTGTGAGATCCTGGGCAGGCTGACCTCTCAGAGCCTCAGTTTCTTCATCTGGGGGGTTGTGAGGGGTCAGTGAGGTAACGTATGCAAACTAGTACACACGGCCCCACAGGCAAGACCCGCTTCCCGCACCAGCATCGCCCAGAGTGGGAACCTGCTCCCTGGGGAACACAGCCCCTCAAATGCATCTGCCTCCGTGCAGCCGGACACTTTTCCTCTTGGACGAATTCACACAGCAATTACATTCTTAATGCACAGTCACTGCAGAGAGATGCAAAGAATGTGCCTCCTAGGAAGTGTTCAGAATTTTCAAAATGTGCGTTTCTGAAACACACATTTGTTTTCTGAGTGGGATCCATTCATCTTCTGACTGAGCAGAAGAAATTACAAATTCACTGCCATGCACCGTTTAATAGGGGTGGCATTTTAGATGTGGCTGCAGTTCATCTTGACAGGGCTACTGTAAGGCACTGGAAGCCTGCATGAATTAAGTGAAAAGCCTATTACTGACTCAGGGACAAATAACTCTATTCACCACCATGGCCTGTTCTCCAGATCTTTCCCCACCTCAATTAGCTCCATTTGGCCCACTCTGTCCAAACCCATGCACACAGACACAGATCTAGCACTCTTAGAAACCGTTCTCAGCTGCTCCTCGAAGAGGCCTGTGAATTCCAAAGCGCCCATGGTACGGCTCCTTTGTGACACGCTGATGTGGAACTGAAGGAATTTATTTCTTTGTGGATCACTTCCACACACCAGTGGCCTAATGGACTTCCTAAGTTTTCCACCAAAGCAAATCTACTAAGTATTCCTAAAATCATCAAACATGCCTAATATAATGAGTGGCAAGGATAAACTTACACGCTGACAGTGACGCACATGTGGGGGCCTCGTTATAACCCTGAGGCTGCCATCTAAAACCACGCACACTGACTCGCTCAGTCTTGACTGCTAAGGTGACCCTCAGCGGCCAGTTATCACAGACAACGAGTCCTAAAGCTTACCGCCCTCTAACTCACGTGCAGGCATTTATGTATCTGGCTCTATTTCTCTGCAGTATTCATTTTCATGAATTCTAAGAGGCCAAAAAGCCACTTTGTATCAAGTTACCCCAAAAATGGTTTCCTACATTAAATAAAATGAATTCTACTCTGATTTCAAATCAAGCAAAGTTCAGTAATATTTAAAAGATTTTTCCCACACAGACTACACATGATTAAGGAAAAACAGCTAAATGACTTGGAAGAGCAATAAAAGATTGTGTTTTCCTCTTGCAGCATCTGAAGGGTAAAGCCAAACAACTGGTGATGCCCTGGGACTGCCCTGTGGGCAGGACACGTCCAGGGCCCACGGGGACACTGCCTTCTTGTCCGTCTCCTTAGAAAGGTCTGTGAGGCCCGCCACGACCCGGGCCCTCTGCCCTCTGTGCCTTCAGCAAGCTTCCCAAACTGCTGCTTTTTCCTGTGCCCTCTCATCAAGGCCCCTGCGGATCTCAGAGCTTCCATTTCACTTGGCTACACACAAGACGGAGGCTTAAAAGGAGAGAAAGCCGGAGAGAACTGACTCTGCCATCTACCCTCGGGTTCACAGCTATCGTTCATGCTGCCAGCTTATCAAAAAGCTTAGCACTTTAGACAGGTGAATGACTGTAACAATAACAATTCTTAATCTAAACTATACTTCAATGAATAGTGACTATTTTGCTCATACAAAAAAGAATGAATATGACAGTGGCCAGTTTTACTTCTCAAATAATTTTTGCTTCTAGTTATATATACAGGTATATTACACAACATTAAAATCCTTATGAGACACGCACACAAATGGTTTTGGTTAAGTGCTTGTATCCCACCATAACTGGAAAGTACTCCTTGCTGATCTTGCTGTGCTTCCAGCAGGTAAATAAAACAGTCACTGCCAATTTATTTTATAGACTCTAAATGCCGATGCCAGATATACATGGAGGGCAGCCTCTTTAAATTCAAATTCCTTCATGCACTTCTTACTGTTCCATCAAGTAAGAGATTCAATGACCTTCTAAAAGGACATCCAGAAGATACTCTTGTCGTGGGAACAGCAATAAAATGGCATAATTTAATAATTTAGTTACATCCAAATTGGCACAAACGCTGGCTGATTTCAATTTGACTTCCAAAAACTTCCCAGAAAGAACTGGGACACAAAGAAATGACAGTACTGGGAAGTGCTGTGACAGAGTAACAAGTGGCAGAATGGATTGAGGAAGGGACTTTTTAAAATGTCCTCTGTGCAACAAAATACATGTTGGCCTTTTCCTATAAATATAAGGATATAATATCAGTATTTCAGTAAAATACTGATTTTTTAATAGTTAATAAGTCTTAAGTGTTGCTATCAAGATGTCTAGGTTAGATTATCACTCAAGTTTTCTTTGACGGTCACTCGAAATGCTTCAACTTCAATAAACAAGATGAATATTAAGGTTAGTTTCCCAAAGCAATACGAAGGCACTGAGACCCCCTTCATCCCACACCAGCCCATCTCCTCATTTGTTCTTTCCTTCAGTGCTTATCTGTGGAGTCCACTCTCCTGGGGCTTTTTTATACGATGACCGCTTTCTTAAGCTTCTGACTCCCATTCACCGCCCCCATCTGCCAAATAAAATTTTTCATAATCAGACTAACTTTAATCATACCTACCAGCACTTTGAGGATGGCAGCTGTGAATGAACAGAAATGGAAAACAAGCATGTTCTCCTCTTTGTTCTCTTTGTTGTCCTTACCCCGCCATCAGCCTGTCCCCTTTTCCTTTCCTTCTCTAAGTGCACCTTTGCAGCCTGCCAACCTTTCCCCTCACTCCAGACCTGCTCCTGGCCCTACTGGCCTCAGGAAAATTGGCCCATGCACCAGGCTTTGCCCTGCGGTCAGGCCCCTGCGCACATGGTCCCACTCACATCCCACGTGCCCCCCACCCCACCGCATGCTTGGCTCCTGCAGCCCCAACAACCTCACGGAGCCTCTCGTGACCATACAGCAACCATCCAGTTCATAGTTTCAGCCTTGATGTTTGGTGGTATTGGAGGAGGGTGGGGGCAGAGGGACCACAAACCAGGAGTACAAGGAGAGGGGACAGAGCAGCAGCTCTCTTCCCCATTTTCTTGGCGGCACTCACTCTACATCATCGAATGACAATATGCTGTCATTCACTTAACCAATGTAAATACACAGTGAAGCTAGCAGAGGTCAAAAGATTATGTTCAAACATCCAGAGAGAAACTGAAGAGCAGAGTTGTTCAAACTTAAGAGAAAATGATGTGAGCCACTTGGTTAAATTTCCCCAAGGAACTAAATGCGGAGAACAGACAAATGCCTGTGTGTGGGTGCAATCGGGCCCAGCCGGGGTCCCAGCCTCCACTCGCCCAGGAGAGCCTATGGGGAGTGCCCAAGAGCACAGTGTGAAAGGCGGCCACAGGGAGACGGGGACTAAGGTCGCTGTCAGCCGACCCCTGTGCTCAGGGGATCAGAGAGACCTAAGAACCGGAGAGGCTGGCAGAGAACAGGCAGAATACAACCACAGAAGCAAGAATGATTCCTCAAGCAGGGTTTGCTCTGATACCTGCGTCTTCAGTCTGGAGACAATTTCCAGTTAGCTCTCCAATCAGATCAGAGTCCTGAAATCATGAGCTTCACGGCTGCACTGGGATCGGCTGCTCCACTTCACACGTCCACCCTCAGCAAGCAAACCACCTGCTGCCACCGCCTCCTCCCCCAAACGTGCCATTCCCCCCTGCTATGGTCTGAACGTTTGTGTTCCCCCAAAATTCACACGTTGACATCCTAGCTCCAAGAGTGAGGAGGAGAAACCTTCAGGAGACACTTAGGTTGTGAGGGTGGAGCCCTTTGAGTGGGATTAGTGTGGTTATAAAGGCCCCGCAGAGCTTCCCGGCCCCTCCACCCCAGGAGGACACAGAGAGAATGTGCCAGCTGAGAACCTGGAAGAGGGTGCTTGCCAGAACCCGATCCTGCTGCACCCTGACCCGGGGACTTCAGCCTCCAGAGCTGTGAGAAAAAAATGTCTGTTGTTTACAAGCACCTGGGCTGTGGTACTCCATTATAGCGGCCCAAGTGGACTAGGACACCCCTTCGCCAGTGTTCACCAAGAGCAGCCTGAGAGCCCCCAGCCCTCTGCATGCATCATTCTACAGCTGCACTGAAACCATCTGTGAAGGTGCACCTTCCACTCGCATCTGTATGTCTCTCTGTAACTGCTGCTTCTGCTGTTTGGAGTCAGACACACATAAGGCCAAGATCAGAGACTGATTCTGGCTCAGGTCAGTAGGACACACTCCACTGCCCAGCTGCCGCGGTCGCTGGTTCTCGGGGAGGCTCCCCGCCTGCCTCGGTGGGCCTGGAGGAGGCACTGCCGCTCCGCAGTGAGCGCCATGCACATGGCCCCACAGCCTTCCTCTCACTGGGCTGCTCCCCCGCTGGGCGGACCTCCTAGAGACCCGCCACTATGTGCTTTCCATTTATATCATGAGCACCTACCTCACCGTCTGTGAATAAATCCTTGCTGGGTGAATGAATGATAAAATATTATTTCTAGTGGGCTGAGTGCTACAATGTGAACAACTAAGCAGAAATATATCATACCCAGAGGAAAAGCAACTTAAAAGACGATTCTGTGGATAGCCCCACCAGTATAAGCACACTGCACAATACACGTGCTCCCATATGTACGTGGCTCTGGTTACTCTTCATGAACGGCCGACCTTTTGAAACTGTCCCCAGGACCACGTAGGTACCTGGTGAGCACTAGACACTGGGCCATGGGAGGAGCGGGGATGCTGCCGGAGGAACCCCATCCCCCATTTCCTAGTTGCTGGGACCCACAGTGCTATAGGAAAACCTAGGGAAAGGTTAGTGAGCATGCCACTGTGCTCTGGAAACTAACTAAAAACACAAAATGGAAATGGGCAGCTGAATACTTTGTGCTAAGCAAACTGGCATTTGAAAAATGTGAAACAAATTATGTAGCAAACCACAGCAAACAAATATTTTCCTTGTAAACTCATTTGGAGGTTATGAGGAAATAGCTTTTCTTCTTGGCTGGCCTAAAAATGGGAGTACTCCAACTGACAGACAAATCATTAAAGAAAACAAATCTTATGAATTTCTCTAAGGGAAGATAACCATGGAATGCAGTTGCTGAAATGAAATGCAGGAAATTAATGTCACTCACTGCCCTGAATAGTAGTTTTCTGTTTCACCAAATGTTTAATAATTACAAAAGTGTTTTGCAAAGACAAGGAAAATTTACTGGGAAAATTCCCTGCAGTAACTTGAGCTACCCACCTTGAGGCCTCATGGCAGGATGAGGGTTATTTCCTGGTAAAAGGTAAAGTTTCTATCTCTTTGGAAAACAGCTTGATTACTGGCAAGGCAATGCACCCCTGCCCCTGCCTCAGCCTCCCACCTGTTCTGGGGCAGGGGACTGGAGAGAGAACAATGATGGCGGATGAGGAAGTCTGCATGGCCCTTCTTTTAAAACCCAGGAAGGTGGGGAGAGTCAGAAATACCAAGGGAGAGAGGTGTGTGGGGGCAGACTTTAATATTAATATAAAGGTCAGATAAAATCTCAGCCCAATTCGATTGCCTGGTTTTAGATATTTTTGTCCCATGTCTTCATTAATATCCTGGGGAGAGGAGCTCATATAATTTAAACACAGCATTAAATGTGAAGGATAGCTCATAATTTCAGGATTAAAAAAACATCGGAATAGACCCACACATATATGGCCAATTAGACAAAAGTGCCAAGATAATTCAATTGAGGAAAAGAAAGACTTTTCAACAGATGGTTCTGGAACAGTTAGTAGCCCATGGGAGAAAAATGAGTCTTGGCTCCTTCCACAGATCATATACAAAAATTAATGTCAGATGAACCTCAGAATCAAATGTAAAATCTAAAACTGTAAGTTTTATAAAAGTATAAGTTCTAAGAAAAACTAACATCTTAGTGATAAGGCAGGAAAAAAATAAAAAAGCCTAGCCTGACCAGCCATAAAATTTTATAAACTGAACTCCATCAAAATTGAAAAATTCTGTTCATCAAAGACACAAACAGGGAGAAAAAAGCAGGAGAAGCAGTACTTAGACAAAATAGATTTCAAAACAAGGAAAATAACAAGAGACAAAGAAGGACATTACACAATGATAAAGGGATCAGTCCAACAAGAGGATATAACAACCATAAATATCTATGCACACAACACAGGAACGCCTAAATATGTAAAACAAATACTAACAGAACTAAAGAGAGAAATAAACTGCAACTGAGTCATATTAGGGGATTTTAACACTACACTTATACTTATATCAATGGAAATATCAACCAGACAGAAAAGAAATAAGGAAACAGAGGCACTGAACAGCACACTAGATCAGGTGGACTTAACAGGTACCTACAGAACATTCCACCGAAAAGCAGCAGGATACACATTTTTCTCAAGTGCACATGGAACATTCTCCAGAACAGATATATACTAGGACACAAAGAGAGCCTCAATAAATTTTAAAACATTGAAACTGTATCAAGCATCTTAGCATCTTTTTAGATCACAATGGTAAGAAACTAGAAATAAATTACACAAAGAAAACAAACACCAAAATACATGGAGGCTAATCAACATGCTTCTAAGTAATCAATGGATCAATGAACAAATCAAGCAATACACGGAGACAAATGAAAACAAAAATACAACAGTTCAAAATATGTGGGATACCACAACAGCTGTTCTAAGAGGGAAGTGCACAGCATTACAGTCTCAGCTCAAGAAACAAGAACCCAAATAAACAGTCTAAACTCACAACTAAAGAAATTAGAAAAAGAACAAAAGAAACCCACAGTAGTAAGAGGGAAATAATAAAGATCAGAGCAGAAATAAATAAAATAAAGAAGAATAAAATAATAAAAAATAATCAATGAAACCAAGATCTGGTTCTTTGAGAAGATGAATAAAATAGACAAACCCCTAGCCAGACTTAGCAAGAAAAACAGGACACAAACAAAATCAGAAACAAAAAATGAATAGTTACAACTGACACCATACAAATACAAGGAGTTACTAGGGAACACTGAAAAATTATATGCCAATAACTGGACAACCTAGAAGAAATGGACAAATCCCTAGAAAAATAAAACCTTCCAAGACTGACCTCAGAAAAAACAGAAAATCTGAACAGACCAATTACCAGCAATGAAATTGAATTTATAACAAAAAAACTACCAAAGACAAAAGTGCAGGACCAGATGGGTTCACAGCTGAATTCTACCAAACATTTAAAGAAGACCAAATACCCATCCTTCTTAAAGTATTCCAAAAAGTAGAAGAGGAGGGAATACTTCCAAATTCATTTTATGAGGCCAGCATCACTCTAATACCAAAACCAGGAAAGACACTACAAAAAAAAAAGAAAGAAAGAAAATTATAGACTGATATCACTGATTAACACAGATGCAAAAATCTTCAACAGAATTTTAGCAAACTGAATCAAAAAACACATCCAAGGGACCATCCATCAAAACTAAGTGGGATTTATTCCAGGGATGTAAGGATGGTAAAATATTTGTAAATCAATGTGATACACACCATTAAGAAAAAGAAAGATTCAAAATTGCATGATCTTCTCAATAGATATGATCATCTCAAAACCATCTGACAAAATTCAACATCCATTCATGATAAAAACTCTCAACAAAACGGGTATATACGGTATGTACTTCAACATAATAAATGCCATATATGGCAAACCGACAGCTAACATCATACTCAATGGCAAAAAGCTGAAAACTTTTCCTCTAAGATCAGGAACAAGACAAGGATGTCCACTCTCCCCACTCTTGCTCAACATAGTACTGGAGGTCCTAGCCATGGCAATCAAAAGAGGTAAAAGGAATCCAAATTGGTATGGAAAAAGTTAAACTATCATTATTTGCAGATGATATGCTATTATATATATAGAAACCCTAAAGACTCCACCATAAAACTATGAGAACTAATAACTGTATTCAGTAAAGTTGCAGGATACAAAATTAACACACAGAAATCTGTTGCATTCCTATATACTAAAAAGAAACTAGCAGAAAGAGAAATCAGGAAAACAATTCCTTCATAATTGCATCAAGAAGAATAAAACACTTAGGAATAAGCCTAACCCAGGAGGTGAAAACCTATACTCTGAAAGCTATAAGACAGTCATGAGAGAAATTACAAAAGATACCAATAAATGGAAATCTATCCCATGTTCATGGATAAGAAGAATTAATATTATCAAAATGGCCATCCTGCCCAAAGCAATTTACAGATTCCATGAAATCTCTATCAAAATACCAATGGCATTTTTTCAATGAGCTAGAGCAAATAATCCTCAAATTCAAATGGAACCACAAAAGACCCCAAACAGCTAAGGCAATCCTGAAATAGAACAAAGCTGGAGGTATTACACTCCCTGACTTCAAGCTCTACTACAAAGCTACAGTAATCAGAACACTATGGTACTGGCACAAGAACAGACCCATAGATCAATGGAACAGAACAGAAAGCCCAGATATAAACCTGCACATATATGGTGAATTAATATAAGATATATACAACAGGGAAAAGGCAATCTCTTCAATAATTGATGTTGGGAAAACTGGACAGCTACATGCAAGAGAATGAAACTGGGTTACTGCCTAACTCCATACACAAAGTAAACTCAAAATGGATTAAAGACCTGAATGGAAGATATAAAACTATAAAACTCTTAAAATAAAACATAGGCAAAAATCTCTTGAACATAAGCATGAGCAGTTTTTTTGGGGTCATATCTCCCCAGGCAAGGGAAACAAAATAAAAAATGAACAAGTGGGACTCCAGCAAACTAAAAAACTTCAGTACAGCAAAGGACACCATCAAGAGAACAAAAAGGCAGCCTACAGTATGGGAGAACATATTTGTACATGATTTAGTCAATAAGGGATTAACATCCAAAATATGCAGAGAACTCATATACCTCAATACCAAAAAACCAAATAACCCAATTAAAAAATGGGCAGAGGACCTGAACAGACACATCTCCAAAGAAATACAGATGGCCAACAGGCACATGAAAAAATGCTCCACATTGCTAATTATCAGGGAAATGCAAATTAAAACCACAATGAGATACCATTTCACACCAGTTAGTATGAGCACTACCCAAAAGACAAGAAATAACAGTGCTGACAAGAATGTGGAGAAAAGAGAAGCCTCCTACACTGTTGGTGGGAATGCCAATTGGTGCAGCCTCTGTGGAAAGCAGTATGGGGATTCTCAAAAAACTAAAAACAGAAATACCATATGACCTAGTAATTCCACTTCTAGGAATTTACTCAAAGAAAACACAATCCCTGATTTGAAAAGATATATACACCTCCTATATTTACTGCTGCATTATTTACAGTAGCCAAGATATGGAAGCAACCTAAGTGACGATCCACAGATGAATGGATAAAGAACAGGTGGTACATATACACAATGGAATATTATTCAGCCACAAAACAGAAAGAAATCCTGCCACCTGTGACAACATGGACCTAGAGAGTATTATGCTCAGTGAAATAAGCCTGGCGGAGAAAAACAAATACCATATGATATCACTTATTTGTGGAATCTAATAACAAAACAAAGCAAAAGGAACAAAATAGCAGTAGACTCAGAGACACCGAGAAGGGCCTGGTGGTTACCATGGGGGAGGGATTGAGGGGGGGAGGGGAAGAGGGATAAAGGGGCCCCAAAATTCTCAACTGTAACGTAGGCTGGTCACGGGGACAGTAGTACAGCATGGAGAATATAGTCACTGATTCTGTAACATCTTCCTATGTGACAGACAGTAACTAGTTGGGGGTGACTAATAATGTGAGTAACTGGTGAACCACTGTGTTGTATACTTGAAAGTAACTGAGATTGTATATCAACTATATGTCTTGAGAGTTTAAGTCTAGGAGCTGGTGATCCTGACACACAGTGGGGGTTACCATGTTAGCTTTGGAGAAAATAATAAAAATGTAAGTACCTCCCTGCAATTCAAGAGGGGTTAGTTTACTGAACTTGTAAAATATGTGGAAGTCACTTATCATGTCACCTTAAAAAATACCTACCCTTTATGCAAACTTAAGATACTGAAGTGTGATCCTGGCTGCTTTTAAAGAGGGGCAGGGATAAAGCAAGCCAACAGGGTGGGGATTCTTAGAACCATGGTCACAAAAACTTGACTGATCAGAGATGAGGTTTTATATGTTCAAAATAAAGCCATTTCTTTCTTTTTCACAAAACCTTTTAGAAATGTAAGGGCAGCCCCACCACTGATGTGACTTCAACGGTGTAGATCGTACTTACATCATTATGCATAGAGAAATGGGTTACTGGATTCAGGCTTCCTGCACCTCTACCGGATAACAATACAAACGGGTGCTTTTCAAACTTTAATGAACGAACAAATCACCTGGAGCTCCTGTTCCAAGAGGTTCTGCATTTCTAACAGCACCAGGTGACGGAGATGCCGGGGGGCCAGGAACCACACCGAGCCGCTTGGGGATCAGGGATCGGTCTCCTTCCCAATCTCCTCGGCTGGTTGCTCTTCCTTGGCCGCCCCAGAGCTCAATCTTCTGACAGTTTCCCTTTTCTAAGTTCATTCCCAAGTGATCTTATCTAGTCCCTGCTTTTAAAACCATTCATACCAGCTGTTACCGACCCTGACTGCACGTGAGCATCAGTCTAGAGAGTTTTTCTTCTTTTTTTAAAGTAATCTAAGGATCCACCCCAAACCAACAAAATAAAAATGGATAAGGTTGGGTCAAAGGTATAGGTTTCCTAAAAGCCCCTTAATGACTCCTGCAGAAAGGGTGGGGTCTGTTGATTACATACTGATGTCTCCCAGACCTGATCTCACCTACGACCTCTCCCCTGCGCTTCAAGCACCTACTCCAACAGGCGTCTCCAGACTGTCTTGTCTAAACAGACCCCTGGGCTTCCACCCGCCCCACCAAAACCTCCTCGTATACGGGTTCTCTAATATCGGTAAGTGGCCCCACCGTCCACGCAGCTGCTTGGCCTTAAAGACTGGGCTCCCTTTCACCATGATGCTTCTGTCCCCATTCCTTCACACCCCACATCCGAGAGCCAGCAGGCCTGCTGGTTCTACTTCAGAACAGAACCCAAACAGTCCACTTTCGACAACTGCCACTGGTACCAGCCTGACCCGAGGCAACACCGTCTCCACTCGCCACGCTGGAACCTCTAGCAGCCGCCCACCCGGTCTTGCTTGTCAACCCCCAGCTGGCTTCCCTCCCGGACCCCAAGCCTCCATCGTGCAGCCCCTGGTACCTCCTGGCTCTGTGTCCAGCTTCTCCCACCCTGTGACCTCCGACTCCTGGCCTGTTCCTGCTCTTGACTATTCCAGGGTCTTTCTCATTCTCCCTGTGCCTGCAGTATTCTTTATGGGCTTATTCCTGACCATTGTTAAGGGTAAGGCTTGCCTACTGTCTCCCCCACCCACCCAAAAACACAAGAACATGAGCTTGTCTTGTTCAGGGCAGGATCCTGGTGTGTGTCTGCGCCTTCCAAGCTGTGAGTGCTCAGCGCATGCTGGCAGTGACGAAGGACGTGTGGTCCCCTCCCTGAGATCCACCGCCGAGGCCCTCACCCCCAGTGTGATGGTGTTTGCAAGAGGGGCCTTTTGGAGCTAATTAGGTTCAGATGAGGTCCTGAGGATGGAGCTCTCATGGTGGAATCGGTGCCCTTGTGAAAGGAGACAAGAGAGATCGTCCTCCATCTTCCCTTCCCGCCAGGGGCCTGCACCGAGGAAAGGCCGTGGGCACGACGGCGACAGGGCGGCCAGCGCCGAGGCGGGGAGCGGGCCTCCCCAAGAGGCTGATCTGCCGGAGGGCTGGGCCCCGGACTCCTCAGCCTCCAGAACGATGAGAAATGAATGTCTGCTGGCCAAGCACCCCCATCGGTGGTGTTCCGTTGTAGGAGCCCAAACTGACGGAAGACACGGGCATAAAGAATGAATGAGTCGAGAGGAAGCACAGATGGAGTCTCTGTGATATGCCTGAGAGCCTGCGAGGGTCTGTCCTTGGGGGCGTTCGGCACGTGTACCGATGATCTGGAGGAAGGGGTGTAGGGCAGGATTAACTTGCCAGCGATGCAAAGCTAGAAAGGGGAGCTGGTTAGTTAGTATGCTGGATGACAGAAATACGATTCTGCAAGATTTTCACTAATCATCAATGTGGACCAAACAGCAAATATCTGCTGGGATGAACATTAACTAGTGTATTTCACTGTTTAAAACACTTGCACAAGCATCAAAAACTACAGACAAGCTGCCTTCACAGCAGATTGAATGGAAATGACTCGAGGGCTTTTGCTGTCTGTAAGTTCAGTGTCAGGCTCCTGTGAAAATCGACGGGGACATCAGCCCGCATGCGTGAGATGCTGGCGGCCATCAGGTGAATCCTTCCACGCACTGACTGACCAAAGACATCTGGAGAACCTTGTTCAGTTTTGTGTCTTCCAATTTAAGAGGAATGTGAGTAAAATGATCTTTAAATGTAGGAGGGTAACTGGTTGATAAATCATGTGAGAGACACCATGTATGTATCTGCAGAACTTAAAAGATGTAAAGCAAAGGCAATAATAATAATCCGTAGCCGATGACATTTTCAATGTGCCACATATACATTTGCACACACAGTGTGTCCATGAGGTGGGTTTCATCATTCCCATGAACAGCTGTAGAAACCACGCCCCGCAAGGCTGTACCGTCTGCTCGACGTTACACTCCAGGAGGCGGTGCAGTGTGACCCCAGAGCCCGCACAACCTCAGCAGGTCGTCTGTAAAAATTCAGAGGGCTGACACAGGGAGCAATACTAGATTATTCTTTGCAGTTCTAGAACAGCAGAAGGAAATTACAATGGGCCAAGCTCATTTGCAGTGTAATTAGGAACTTTCCTAATAAAGAGCTCTTGGTCAACAACAAGTATTCAAGGGGAGGCAGGATACAGTCGGTCAGCGGGCTGCCCAGGGAATGGCCAGCTTGGGAAGGGTTGGGGTCCGTCCCTCCTCGCAGCACGGTTCTCAACATACGTGTTTCCTCCTCTGTCTAAACACCCACTTCAAATCCACAGCAAAGAGCAGTGCTCAGTAATTTTTACAATTCTTCAAAGCAGTGTCAGCTCATTACACTGACATACAGCACTTGCACGTAATTGAATTATCATAAAAACAAGTATGGGATGTTATGTCATCCTATACCAACCCTGTACACAGCTGCGTGGTGGATGAAAATGCGCTCACAGTGGGGGTTTTGCTTAATCTCTGTCTTCCAATTTTAAACCCTTTCAGAAAACAGAGATATTCTCCTAAAGATTTCCTCGGCTTGTCCTCTAGAGGTCTTTATAAACACCCACTTGTACCAAACGAAACATTTTTTATTCTCTGATTAAATAAGAAGACATCAACTAAACAAAGGCCAATGCTTACGAGAACAGAGTTATAAAATTAAGCACTGAAAGACCCCTACACTGATTTTGATGAACACGCAATGAATTTTTAAATGCAGTGAAAGTTTGTTCTAAACAAGAACATCCATGACCTACTGTATATGTCCATATCACTAAAAGGATCAGTCTAATAAAAACCATTTATATGCTAATAATTTTGCAATGAGGCATATTTTATGTGTTAACTGTGTGGTAGACTATTTTTTAAAATAAACCAACTCTTCAAATGTTTTTAAATCTCCCTGTATTTTCAGGTTGCTTACATATATGTAAACAGGCTTCCATGGACTTAAAGGGTTAAAAGATGGAGGAAAGATCCTACATGGAGTTCACAGACACAGTTCCCCGCACGTGCGGATGGGAGGCGTTCAGCGTGTGAGGGAGGCCCAAACACCCACCTCACTTACTGGTACATAACGGTGCCAGGCCTTGGTTCTGGCAAATGATACCCTTGAAAGTTAAAAAAAAAGTTATAAATTATGAAACTGCCCCTGTTTTGAGGCACAGAGTCACAGTAGGATGGGGCTGACAGGGACCTTAAGGACTGTTCGAGCCCCCACACAAGGACAGGAGGGCAAACCAAGTGCCCAAACAGTGCTGGCTAGTGGCGAAGCAGACCCTGCGAACTGGAGAAGATGCGGCTTCAGCATTTGCTGAAGTTAAAAGCACAGAGCTGGGCAGGTCATCCTGGACTAGCCTGGCGGGCACGCTTCAGCGCAGGGTCCCTGGGCCGGGTGCATTCCTGGCGAGCTCAGGCCGGAGGCAGGGGCACCAGCGGGGGACTCGAGGGGGGGACCACCACACAGGCGGCAGCATCCTCCCCGCGATGGCCTGGAGGGAGACCACAGCCCGGGAAGCAGATCCTCTCCTGGGGCGCCCCAAAAGCCACCCAGCCTTGATCTCAGCCCACCGAGACTCATGCTGGACCCCCGACCCACAAACTCCTAAGGCAGTAAATCTGTGTCCCTCTAAGTCACTGTGTTTGCAGTGACCTGTCACAGCGCTGAAAGGGACCTGACCCGCTGTGTGAACATGACGTCCTCCTCCCTGGGGGGCCGGAGGTCTGGGGCCCCATGGCACAGGCCAGCCCGAGATCACCTGCCTCTGAGGAGCCTCCCACCCTCCCCAGGGAGACGAGGATGGGCGACGTGCAAGGGCGCACGGCTCGGTGACAGGAAGGGGAGCTGCTGAGAGTCCCACACAAAGAAAACGCTGCACAAACTTTGAGTGAATTAAATTTCACTGTTTACTTTAGCTCATTCTTTGAACTACATTTTCTTCCAAGGGAAATACAGTCGACTTTGAATACATTTTACAGTGTTCTACTTCAAACAGCTGGTTGGAGTTTTCAAAGAGCATCTTGTTAGAATCATGTGTGTTTTCCCTGGGACACATTCCACCCACTGAGTCATAAACAGGGGCCCTGGTGATCCTGGGGGAGCGCGGTATGGACGTGAACCCTGATATTTCCATTCTGCAATAAGCTTCTTAGAGGAAGGTGTGAATATAGCAAATAACTTAAGTTTAATGCACAGGGAGCCTGATAAACTGGGCCACTGCACGGGGAGGGCAGGCAGAATTTAAAGAACACTCGTAGTTCTAGCTCTGAACCCCCAAAGCCACAGCACCTGCACTAACAACAAAGGCAAGACAAGGAAAATGCAACCCAGCCTTAACTGATTCTTTCCTTGCCAATTTTCAACTTCCTGTGTCTTAATGTGGGAAGGGATTATCCACGGACCATAAAGTAGTGCTGGGAAAAAAAGGAGTTAAACTGAAAACCTGTAGATGAGAAAAATGTGCCCAAACCAGAGGCTCTAAAAGGTTGTGTTCCGAGTCCGGCTCTGTGCAGACAGATCCGCCACCTCACCACGCTGCTGCCATTACATAATCAGCCGGTTACAGTAACGACACTACAGCCTAACGCGCTGCCACAACCCGAGGAATTTTAATTACTCCAGTGAATTGCCTGTCACCAGCTACATTTGTGCTGGGCTTCAAAGCAAAAGTAGGGAAAGAAAAGATTTGAGCGCTTAGTATGCGGACTAACAGGGCCTGAACGAGCGGTCGGCCTCCAGGAGGGGTTCCAGGCCCCCCACCCCGCCCCCGCCCCATTTGCTTTCCATCATTAGCTGGTTCAGCTTCTGGTTGCTGCCGAATTAAGTAAATAAGATTCAGTAAAAGCACCTCATATCCTCTGTGACAAAGTGTAAAGCCATTGACTTCCATCACATTAGCGTGTACATGAGACAGACTCAAATGCTTTGACTCTTCAAACTTTATGAACTTTGGCATAACCCCCTCCAAAAAAAAACCCCACAACTCAAACCCAGCACTTTCACTTTCTATTCTTCAGTTTTTTAAGTTCTAATCTACACAAACACTTACCCAAAAATCCTCAGATGTCTAGGGCATCCATTGGCATTCCGCTCACTAGCCAGAGAGCTTCACCTGCCAGTGACCCCTACTTTTCTCTCTAACCCCGAGTTCATCTAGGAAACAGAGGGTGCTGGATTCCTTTCTAGGAAAGCAAATGAAATCTGAAAAGCAGCCCGGCCCCAGGTGTGCAGGAAAACCACGGGTGCCCTGCATGTTCTCAGACGACACTGCAGAGCAGCACCCAACCCTTCCATGGGGTGCCAAGCATCCGTTTGCAGCAGTTTGAGGCCACAGTCCTAGTGCAGAGCTCATGGGCTTCACCCCCTTGTTCACAGAAGGAACAGCACCACAGTGCCCTTCCTGCCCTGTTATGACTGGACCACAGAGCCCCAGAGACCTGCCCCACTGAGACCCCATGGAGGGCCAGCGGCTCCAGCCTCTGCTCCAGGGCAAGGGCGGAAAGACAGGGCGCTGGCAGCGCCCTCCAGGAGGCACACCGAGACCACGGCTCTGTGTCATCTTCCCGCCCTTCCCTCCTGCACGTGGTTGGCCCTTGTCGTCCTCCCACCCTGTGCCCCACATCCAAAGCTCTCTCAGCACGCACTTCGGAAACACCTTTTAACAGAACCCTCCTAAGATCAATGCAACCTTTTAGGTACCAAAGAACTGAAAACAGTGGTGCTGTCTTGGACACCCTGATGACGCGGTGCATGAACTATCCCAGTGCATGTCCACCTATCACGTGGATGACTCATCTTTTACATTCACATAACGTGAACCCCTTATCTTGCTCAGGTTTTATTTCTTACTTTATTTTACTGTGCTAAGAACATTTACCATGAGATCTACCCTCATAAGAGATACCTGAGTGTGCCACACAGCGTTGTTAACTGTAGGCACAATCCTGCTCCGCAGATCTCTACAACTTCATTGTGCATAACTGAAACTTTACACCCTTAGAATCCACTGTCTTGCCCACTCTGTCCATTTGAAACTGCTACTGTGTCCTCCCCTCACTCTCACTTTCCTGAGCCTGTGGTGCCACACAACAGCAGGACGGAGCCCAGCTCTGGGAAGTGACAAGGCCTCACCTGATGGTCACCCTGCAAGTGGCCTTGGGCTTGTGCAAGTTACCTTCAGTCTCACCAACCCTACCGGGAAAAGCCACTGCCCAACAGCCACCCTCCTGAATAAATTTTTCCCACTAGAAATTAAAATGCACAGTCTGACAAAAATGATCTGATATTTATTCTACCACTCTCTCACTTCCCTTACTCTGTTTCATTTCTTTACAGTATTTACAGCCCACTTCATATCTGTCATACACATACACATGTATTGTTAGAGATCTATTGTTTGTTGGCTATTAAACAAAACTCTCCACGTAAATGAGGAGAGAGACCATATTTTTTTTATTTACTGTTATATATCCTCAGTGCCTAGAGCTGTGCCCAGCATAACGGAAGTATTCAAATAATTTTTGTTGAATGAATAAATGAATGGAGTTTTTGCAGCTTATGTAGGAGAATGGAATAGAATATTTGAAATGGAGACTATTCCAAAAAATCCAAATATGTGATTGATGTATTTATACTATTGCTTCAATGCAGTCGATGTAATTTCAAAGTTATTTCCATCTTACTCTGTAAATGAAAAGGAAAATAATTTGTTATTACAACTGACTTGTTAGAACAGCTGATTTTTATCTTCAAATTAAGTACAACACAATCATTAAGGAAGGAGGATGACAAAAAAAATCACTTACAGAGATCTACTTACACACAAGGACAGAGTATAGCATGAAACATGAAGCTTTACACAGTTTCAACATGTGTGATTAAGAATGCCAAAATTATTTTCATTTCAAAATATTCCTGATTTCCTAACATTACCTAGAAAATTAAAGCTCTTCAAAAACATTATGCTGGAAACATCAGAACATAGGGAAACTAACATATCGTAAAAACCAACCTCTACAGTTTAAGCTAAAGAGACATTTTATTAAGCCTCAATTTTGGGATTTTAAGATCCGATCTTGCTCTAATGTGACTTACAAAGGGCTTACGGGAAACGCATTTCCTGAGCACACGATCCGTTCCAGCTCCCTGCTCGTGGCCACTGTTCATTTCTTACCTCTCTTCATAGTTGGTTCTACTGCAAAAGGATTGTTAAAAAAGAGACAAAGGCTCCAAATGGAGTCACTTGTGCTAAACCCATGTCAGCAAACCAAAACTTAATACTGAACCTAATTGCAGCCTCCACCTCCCCTAGGAACATAACCTTTAAACCGGTCAAACTGGAACAACTTGGTGAGCACTACGGAGGTTGTCTGCCCACAACACCACTCTGTTCCTGTCAGCAGAGCAACCCTGCCTGAAATGATGCATTCTTTGCTAATTTCCTTTTTCTTCCCCCTTTCTGCTTTCAAAAGCCTTTCCTTTTCTACAGCTTAGCAGAACTCCTTTCTATTCATCAATCACTGAACAAAAGCCAATTTGATCTTTAATTTTATCAGTTGAACTTTTGTTCTTTAACAGATTGGTGGCAGTTCTTGGATCTGAAACAAACTTCTGACGGCATTCAGGGACAAGATACGATACACAGGGGAGACGCTGTGGGCCCTCTGGGTTGCCCTCTTCCCTGCCTGTGGAGGGTCGTGGATAAGCTCCTCTCGTTCTGGGCTCTGCCCTCTCTGTGCTGAGCTCCCAATCTGACTGGCTTTCCAGTCCAGGGCTGAGTGGGTCACCCTGAGTGGGCGGGGGATCTCTCCAGAGGCCAAGTACCCAGCCCTGGTGCAGTCTGCAGTCCCCCAGCTGCAGTCTGCAGTCCCCATTTGCTGGGTATGCTGGTTTGATTGCACTGGGAGTGTGGTGGTGCAGTCAATCCATGGAAGCATCCCATGGTTACTGCTGGTGTGTTAAGGTGCACACGTTTGTCTTGTTTTGTGTAGAGAAAGGTTAGTTACTAATGGGACTCTTGGAAGGCCGGAAGCTGCCAAGTGGGTGGGCAGGAGTCAAGCACTTAGAGGCTGTTGGAGCTGCTTGCCAACTAACTCAGAGACGCCTGTGTCAGGGTGAGTTGGTCACAGAATGAATTAAACTGGTACAAGATCACCCACCAACCTCAGGGAATTTCCACGCAGCGAGGTGTACTACAAAGCATCACACGACTCCCAACCCCAAGGCACATACCCCTTAGGTATTAGTCTGGCTCCCCGAGACCCAAAGGCTTCAGTAAATACTAAAAATGTCATCCTCAAAGGCCAGAGTTGAGCACACCACCCTCCAACATGCCGGCTTATTTCCTAAGAACTGTGGTTCCAGGAGCTGTAAATATCTACAGAAATGGCAAAGTCTTACCAAAGACAACCCAGAATGACAACGGCTGTTTGGGGAACGTTCCAACTAGACAAGATCAGCCACTTAGGAAGTGCGCCTGGAACACGGGGGCCCGCATCCAACAGAGCGGCCCGTCCGCTATCTGGTATGCAGACGCTTCCAAAAGGCTTTGAGATTCTGAAATAGCTTCATTAAAAAACTTGTTGCCAAAGGCTAATGGAAATCTAGACACAAAAACAAAAGTAAAGACCCACCATAAACAAGAGTCTGCCAGAACATTAGCCTCACAGCTGCAGCAGCTCCGAGTGCACCCCAGGGCCCCCACCTCACACCCTCCTAGGGGCCGTCATTCAGCGCTGGCCAGGGATCGATGTCTCAGCTGCAAGGAGCTGGGATCCTGGGAAAGAGACTGTCTTTCAAAGGGCCTGTGCAAATTTTTCATCAATGCAAATGGAAGGCCCCATATGGGCTCCTCTCAGCATTGATGAAGGATTTTCTGGTAAAGTGCCACATTATTCCCTTACACAGCTAAGGGAAAATAAAATTTTTTTAAATGAAAAACCTTGCCAAATTCTGGATCCTGGAGCTTCACCCCCTACTTTAAGTCCCACTTGGAGCCTGCAGATGGGATCCTGGGAACACAAGCAGAAGCCAGTAGAGAAAAGGATTCTTAACAGTCAGCCTCCCAGACCTCTGCCTGTGGTACCCAGTAGAAAGAGGACAGTAAACGATCTTTTGCACTCTCTTTGGGGCCATGTTTTGAGTGCAAAGGGTTATTCAATGCTGCCAAAAATATTTACTGTTTGTCCCAGCTAAAAACTACAAAGTAGTTGTCTGGTCAGAAACTGGCCAAATTGCACAGCCTGATAGAAAAAACTTTTAGCCTTCTCCCCTAAGCTAAAATAAAACTGTGTACTCCGAAGAAAAGAAAAACCTTCTAAAGCCCTTGTAAAAGGATTTACGGGTGGATCAGCCTATAATTTAAGTGGCAAACCAATTCCTTGAAGAACTGAGAGCAACTGTCCCTACCTCACAAATCTCTGCAAAACTAAAATTGCAGCTCTAGAGGTAACTCCAGGTTCACCTACAGGCATGCCTTGTTTTGCTGTGCCTCACAGATAACTGTGTCTTTTTGCCAGCTGAAGGCCTGTGGCAGCCCCGAGCCAAGCGAGTCTATTGGACAGCATCTGCCCATTCACGTCTCTGTGTCACGTTTAGGTAATTCTCACAATACATTAAACTTTCCATTATTATTACTATTAGTTACGGTGATCGGTGATCAGTGATTATGACTCACTGAAAGCTCAGATGATGGTTAGCATTTTTTAAACAATGTTTTTAAGCTATGAACATTTTTTAGACATTACACACTTAATAGACTACAGTACAGTATAAATCTTCCTTTATATTCACTGGAAAACCAAAACATTCATTTGACTCACTTTACAGGGATAATCACTGTACTGTGGTGGTCTAGAGGGAGCCTGCACCATCTCCAGGATAGATCCACACAGTTGATCCTTGGACAACAGGGGTTTGAACTGTGTGGGTCCACATATACATAAATTTTTTTCAATAAATAGAGTGGAAAATTTTCTGTTGGTTTGAGATAATTTGGCAAAACATTTTCTCTAGCTTACTGTAGGAATACAGTATTATACATATCACATACAAAATACATGTTAATGGATTATTTATGTTATCGGTAAGGTTTCTGGTAAAAACAGTAGGCTATTAGAGGTTAAGTTTTGGGGGAGTCCAAAGTTAATGTGGATTTTTTTAAAGTGCAGGCAGGGGGTCAACTCCCCAAGTCCCATGTTATTCAAGGGTCAACTGTATTCTTTTTTATCAATCCGCAAACCTCCCCTCCCTATTTATCTTAAAAAGGGGCTTATGGGTGGATCATCTGTAACTTAAGTTGCAATTTAAGTTGCCTGTAACTTGCATTTTTTCCTGTGCCTTGGAGATATAAATGTTAAAGTACAAACTTGTTATCTAAAGAAGAACAAAAGGAGGAAAAGTCACTTGACATTTGGGCAAATGTAAGTCTTAAGGGTATGGAAGCTCAAAGTTCTCTGCATCAGTCCAGATGTTATGTGTGTCTATGTGTTGTAGATGTGTGGTATCCTCTACCTCTGGACAGTACTGCCCAAATTAACTTGTAAAAAAGCTCTATTTGATTGGTTTAAGGGAAGTCAAGCACCATACAAAGAATTTCAAAAAAATTCTCAAAGATATAGTAGAAACTAACTTCCTACTTTCCAGGTTCATGAAATCTGGGATAATCTTTGACAAATAAAAGCTAGTTTAGTTTAATTAAAATAGGCATGTCTTAGTGTAACTCAGAGAAGACAAATAGGGACTCTGTGGCATCTTACTACACTGATGGGCAGTGACTCCAGTGGGGTGTGGGGAGGGACTCGATAATAAGGGTGAATGTAATAACCATTGTTTTTCTTGTGAAACTTTCATAAGAGTGTATATCAATGATACCTTAATAAAAAAAATAGGCATGTATTTAGAGTTATCAGCATTAAATATAATGTAGACATACAACTTCTGTTCCACCTGGGTTTCTAATCAAATAAGTCTGTGTCATTGTTAACAAAATTTGTCAGCAAGAAAGCAGCTTGGAATGACGGCCGATTGTGTCTAACACCTCGTGGAGTCTCGGAAGGTGGTCTAAACATGATTGTTACGAACAAGTAAATTAAGTAGGTGTTAAGTAAAATAAAAAGTTTTAAGGTGAACTTTTTAAAATGGTTTCCCCAAATCGTTTTGGTAACCTGAAACCTTAAAGTTTTTATAAGTTAAGCTAAATGGTGAGTTAGGTTAAATTCAGTAAATATCCAGATCATTTCGAAATAAGAGAAAATAGTGAAGCACCAATGACCGAACACAGGCTTACCCACTTTTTGCTTCCTTTTTCAGAGCAACTAAAGATATTTGGGCCTAAGTAAACATGTTTTGTATCACACTGCAAAATTTACTGTAAGAAAGCATATGTTTCTGGAAGTTATAAGAAGTATTATAAGTTTGCCAAGCCACAGAATGCTAATATAAAAGGTAGTCCCTAATCGTTTACTTCTTTATTTTCACTAAAAATTAAGGTTTTTAAGGGTTAAAAATCTAATATATGTAATTAAAACCACAAGAAAATAATACAGGGAACACCTCCAAATGCAAGGGAAGTGGGATGTGTGTTTTTAGTAAAAGAAAATATGAGGAATGAAAATGAAGTGTAGAGGGAAAAGAAAGTAATTTTGTACTGAAGAGAGGCTAATTTTTTCAAAATGGGAAAGAGTAAAGGCACAGGACAAAATCTAAATGTAAAAAAGAAAGCTATAGACGGTCTGTGGAAAAGGAATCTCTGGAAAGGAATTTTAATGTGTGGTCAAGCTGGCTAAGACTAGAATAAATGTAACTTAAAAATTAATTTTAATATCAAAAGTAAACCAGTACAAAATTAGAACTTGGTTTTTTTTGTTAACAGGACAAAGTTTTCTTCAACTATCAGTCTGTTGCTGACAGAACATTGTCAAAGGTTTTTCTTTACCTTTTAAGTAACCTGCCTAGAAGTCCAAAGATTTTGTGTCTTGTCAAAATAATTTTTGTGTCTATCAGGTCTTCATTACTTAAGCTAAGTTTTCTCTGTGAAAGTTTTTTTCTGGGGTTTTTTTTGCAACTATTTAGCTTTCTATACTTGCCCTCAAAGTCTTTAATTGTCAGTATGGTTAAGTGGATAATTAAGTATGCTTCCCAGTGACCTATGATCCTATTTGACCAAGTGTTTGATACCAAACCATTTGATATTTTTGACAAATTTTTCAAGAATCAAATTCTAAATAAAGCCCCTTTTAACTTGGAACTAACTTTGGGAAAGTTAGTTTCCTAGAACATCTCAAAAGATTTATTCTCTTTCCTAATAAAAAGAGAGAAGTTCAAACTAGTTAGGCTTATTAGGTATGTTAGATTACATGGGAAGCATGGCCATGTAAGTGATGCTAAGCCTTCTTAGATGATATTTGTATGGACATATGTTACTAATGTAAGTGTCTCAGAAATTGTATGAAAGTGATATGTCCAGGTATGTTATCACTTACACTTCTAATTATTCTTGAAATTTTGTCTGTCATTCATTGTTATCACTGAAATAACCAAATTTGTCAATTGCATTGTAATGAACTATCAACACATCTTTAATCAATGACATTTTTGAGTCTCATTCATTTACAGATGATCATTTCACTCCAAGACTTATGAAAAAGTGCTTCATCTTCAAGGAGACTTGTAGAAAGTATTCTAGAATACAGGTTTCTGATAACTAAGATCATGACATTGAACTGGGTAAGAATATCTAGAACCAGTGAAAACACTGGATTCAAGCCGAACAGGTATGAATTACATGGGACTGAATGAACTGAGGAGGATTATAACTTCCTGTATGAAGCACTGCAGGTCCTTTAATGCTTTGTTTCTCCAGATTTTAGGAAACTCTTTTCCCTTAAGTTATCAACAATTTGGTAAGTTACACCTTTGTGAACAAAGATGAAACATTTACTGTTTCTCCCTACTTAATCCCTCCAGAATTCAGAAACTCTTAAGTATTCTTTTCATGGCAATGTAGTTAGATATTTGCACAAATTCAATGAGAATCCGATCTCTTTGTAAGAGGGCACAATTGGAAATACTGGTTACATTACCAAAGCTTTGACTAGAATGTCCTATTTGAAGGATGTGTAGGCTCAGCTATGGCGAGTTTTAAGGAACTAAGGTTGACTTTATGGTGACAATATAGCCTCTTTGAAAATATGAGCCTGGTACCTTGCTTACAAGGTTCTAAAGCAATCTTAAAAAGAGCTTATATGATCAATCATCATTTTTGCTGCACTTTTGTAAATAATCAGGCCAAGTATAATACAATTTAGTTTTACTGTAATTATCCATTGGGAAAACTGCAGGGAGAAAATTATGTTACCTTTATCTGTATTAGAGTCTAATCCTGCTGGATGTCTTGGAGGGTTTATTGTACACCAGTCAACTGGATTGGACCTTGAATCTTTCTGTTTTTCTCAATTATCTGGCTGTGATTCACCAAACTAATGTTTCCAAATTTTCTCCCAACCTTCTGATTTGGAATCGCTGAGAACAAACGCTGCCCCTGAATCTCCTCAGAAGGGGTCATAACCGGGTCCTCCTCAATACCCAGACGGCAGCCCGACTGCAGGGACCCGGACGCTGCACACGCATCTCATAGCTCAAGGTGGCTGCACCTGGCACGGGTCCTCTGCAAACGGACACCTCCACATCAACTTACTGGGAAGAGAAGTAGCTGACAAAGAGGGAGGCCGCTTTCCCCAAATGTGCTTGATCAAGACTTCGCACTTCAGGCAGACAGAATCCTTTCTTCTCTCTTGCTCTCTTTACTCTGGCATTGGGTTAGGAAGATAACACCACCATCCGTATCTCCCAGGCTGTTGTTAAAGGGGTAACTTTACCTTTCAGATTGCTGGATTTATTATCAAGAACTCCTATCTGTCCATTAACAATACCATCTTAGCAGGAGTGATTTGTACCCTGACAGGATTTATTTTCACCTGTGGTGTTTATCATTCTCCATGGGACTGTGAATGCCCAAGAGAGCTGGCATGTAACTGGGCAATACCTCTTAGGTGTTCTAACCATGCCCAAAACTGCTACACCTCCCTGGCCAGTTCCCTCGGGTTCATGCCCCGGAGTAAGAACAGCCCTGCCAAGAGGCTACTGTGGCTCAGGATTCACTTCCTCTGGCTGGGCTGTATTTCCTTGGTCAGGGGTATATGCAAAGGAGGTTATGGTTAGAAACCTCTCCTTGACTCCTGAAGGGACTACAGACTCTGCAGCTAAGATGACTGCTGCCCAACGAAAACCCTTCCACTCTGTGGCCAAAGTTGTTCTTGATACTAGGACAGTCCTTGATTACCTTCTAGCCAAGCAAGGAAGTATCTGTGCTGTGGCCGACACCACCTCCTGCATCTGGGGTAAGACTTCTGGGGAAGCTGAAACTCACTGAGCAGGCCACAGGGCTTAGAAGGGCAGCTCCTTCAGTGGGATCTTTCTTTCACCTATTTGCTCTTGACTGATTTGAGTCTTGGGGACCCTGGCTACAAAGCACACTCCAGACACTGGGAATTACCTAGCTTACAATAATCATAGTAATACCCCTGGTATGTTATATTTTCTCAAAAACTTTAAATGCACACTCACAACCGCTAACCGCCAAGCAAACGATCTCCCTAAGTCTAGAAAACCAGAAAAGGAATGAAGAGAATAACCAACTTAAAAACTGTGAACTGGATGTCATAACCTATCAGAGATTAAGCAAAAATCATCATGACCTGTGAATACCACCCGAAGGATCAACAGAAGTCATGAGAACCACAGAGTAGCAGCTTGGAGTGGTACTAATGCTTTACATTTTGATCACATTTCTCAGTTGAGCTGGAAGTCCGATCAAAAGAGGTAAATCACTGGGAAAGAAACAGGCCATGAATGGAGTCCCTTGTGCACAGCCCCTCGCCAGCAAACTGAGACTTAATACCCCACCTGACTGTAGCTCCAGCCCCTCCCAGGAACAGGACCTCCCCTTGTCAGCCTGGAACTACCTGGTGATCTCCGACAGCCCCTCCCTCTGTTCTCCCTGGGAGGGCGACTTAGCCTGAAAGAACACTTTTACTACCCCCTTCCCCCTTTCCTCCCCCCTTGAAAACCTTTCCTTTCCTCCAGCTCAGCAGAGCTCCTCTCTCTTATTTGCTAGATGGGATGTTGCCCAATTCATGAACTGTTAATAAAGCCAATTTGATCTTTAAATTTACTCAGCTGGATTTTTGTTTAACAGGACGCAGAGGAGGCGAAGCAGTCCTCCCCTTCGTAGAGAATAACACTATACTGACTGTCTGGGCATTACAGTGTTTGCTCTGTTCCCTTAAAGAGAATACACTACGAAACAGGTTAGTAATTACAGACTGCTGTTTTTGTATCATAAAGTGAAAGGAGAAAGGTGGCTTTTACTAGGTTTTCTCAAGACTTTCTAAAATGTCATCAAGAAACAAATGAGTTAGGACATGACGGTTTGTTGGAAGCCTTCGTTAAGATAATAGGAATGTAGGAAAGGGGCTTTTTATTCCTATAAAATCATGCCATTTATGAGACTACAGAAATAAAGCTGATGGATTATCTCCATTAGCAAGGGTACAGGAAGGTTTGTTTGTTTTCAAAAGAGTAACAGTTTATGTCATTCCTTCTGCCAAAATCTGTTACCTGGATGTAGTAGTAAGGGGGCTGGAAATACAATCAATCCTTGGTCACTAATGGAAATTCACCCTCCAGAGGTACTAGACCTCAGGGCACCCCGTCAGCAGGCTGACTGTGAGCCCACATTCCCTCCCTCTGAAATCCACTTAACAGAGCAGGGGCACCCTTACACGGCACCTGTATTTTCAGAGCAAATTACTCACTGGATGCTTTGCAGTAACGCTTTTATCTAACTCAGTATTTTAAGGTGTTTTGAGCTCCATGTGCAATACCAGGTCACACCACGCATGCACATATCAAAACAGATCTGACCTTCCACACTTAAAGATTTGAGAGAACCAGATGGGGAGGCCATGGAGCACGTAACCAACATGCTGTGAAGTCAGTCGGACCCGGTCTTGAATCCAGGCTGCTTCACTTCATCATGAGCTGCTTTACTCTCCCGAGCCACTCGTGAGGGAAGCTCTTCTTTTCCTTTTGAGCCATTCAAATTTAGACTAAGCCTTATGACCTTTAAAAGCAATCCACAGCCACTGCTAATTAACTATGAGCCACCGCAAGGAAGATGCGTGTCTCCAGGCAAGGAAGGCGGGCGGGGAAGGGTCCTCACTACCCGATTTCCTGAGCTAATACAGTTCTATTTTTTTGCATGCTGGCTAAATGTGGAATATGCCAAGACAAAGTCTGTGCCCTAAGGTGTACAATTTAAATTGCATCTTAAACAGCGTCACCTGAAACTACACTGGACCAAGAAGTGGAAAACAGACAGCCCTGGACAAGACTCATCACGTGAGGGATCATCTGCGAGACAAAGAGGCTCATTTGCCAACTCAGATTCTTTGTGTCGCATCTTACTTTTCAAATAGTGATGTTGCAGGACCACCAGGATAAAGGCTTCTTTATTCTGAATGTTTTTTAAGTGTGTTATTTGTGTTCTCTGCTCCCTCGGATGAAGTTTCGATGGAAAGGAACAAGTTTTACTAGGTATTTCCCTTTATAGAGAAAGGCTGTTCTTTCCTTTTTCTCATTCATCCCACAAATATTTATTAGGTGCCTACCACACACCAAACACCATGCTGGACACTGAGAATGAAAGAATGAGCAGGAAAGACACAGCCTCTGCAGTCCAGAAGCCCACACCTGAACTGAGGCTGGTGCCAAGAGGAAAGGGGGACCCTGAGACTCCAAAACTTCTCAAACTCTTGAAATATTCTAGATGTGTGGGAAAGGAAAGAACTCTAAAATATTTAAAGTGAGTTACAGTCTCAGATGATCTTTTTAGCTACACAAGAAAAAAAAATTACCCTTAGGGAGCACTGTTCCTTTCTTTTAGGAAAATATTTTGGTTGAAAGATGATTACCAAGTGCGCATCTCCACCCTCAAAGCTAGTGTGGACAGGAAGGAGAGCCATACAAGGAGGGCTTGTTCCCTAGAGTTAGTAGGATCTGGAGCGCTGGGCAGGCTCCGCTCCCCCGTTCCCTCCCGGGGGAGGGGGGACAGGATGAAACCCCAGGAGGAGAGAGATGGGCCTGGGTGGGAGGTGACGGTGGGGATGGGCCTACACAGCAGCCACAGCCCTGAGCCCTAGGTTTCAAGGTTAATAGGGACTCAAAGGCATCTAATTGTCTGTTTGAAGCTATGTTGCAATTCAGCCCCCTTTGTCCCCCAGGCCTATAGCAGAGTCTGTCAAACACAACATTTCTAGGTTAACGGTGCTTTGAGGACTAGGAAGAAGGGATATTTTCCCCGAGGAGGTAATGGGACCTGAGAGAGGGAAGCAGTCGAGGTTGCGGAGAAGCATACGGGGTGACCAGTATGAAGGGAGCAGGGGCCTGAGGCCGGAGACCAGAAGAAGGCAGGCGCCTCCCCCACACAGACCCCACTGACGTGCCCTCCACTGCCCACCTCCCCAGCGTCCTCAGAAACCCCAGGAAGGACACGGACTGGCCAAAATACATACATTTATTTAACTGCTCAGTTACAGAGCTGAAAGTTTAGGGATCTGCAGATTATACAGAAAATTTAGAGCAAGAAATGATTCCCTCTTCCAACACGAGTACAGAATGCTGTTTCCTGAGCACGACCCAAACCCGCTTTCAGGAATTGGAGCAGGTTAGGTGTCTCGCTTTATAAAGCTGAAGGTATTTCTTCTCAAAGAGTGCCTATGATTATTTATATCAAATCCTATTTTCTTTCCGATTTCATTATGAAGTATCCTAAGTATGTCTAAGGTGCAGGAAATAATGAAAATTACACTTACTGTTTTAAAAGAACCCCTTTAACTTCATAAGTTCCAAAATATTCTTTAGAAAATACTAATGTTAATAATATAAATATTTCCACAGACACAAACATTTTCTTTCCTATTAGAATAGCTTATCAATAAGGAATCTGTCCTTTAAATTCAGTTTATAGCACCATCTCCCCTCCAAGGTAAATTAATATTCTCTTTAAAATCTCAAGGTCTCTGTTTTACATTAAAGATTCTTTGATATTTCTTAAACTATTAGGGCTACTAGCAACTGTTCTTCTAATTTCTGATTAAAAGTCTTAAATCAGCTTGTTTCACACAGTTGCATTTTCCTCATAGCAAATTCCTTCCCCCCCCTCTCTCTTCTAGTTGCCAAGCAATTTAAGTTTATTCTGTTTTTCACAAGAGCAGCGTCCAGCTATAACAAAATAGTCAAGGGCTTATTAAAAACTAATTAATCAGGCATCTCATCTACAGCCTATAAATCAACATTTGTAAGCAAGCTATTAACAGATCTAAACGAGGTATCAGTAGAGTGAAATAGATGTGCTGTGGCCCCAGGAAGGAAGGGTATCGGTACTGGATCTAACAGCCCAGCACCCACGACCACCTGGAACCTCATAATGTTGGTAACAGGGTCTCTGCAGGTGTGATTCATTGAAATGAGGTCCCAATGGATTCCCGTGGGTTCAAACCCAATGACGGGTGTCCTTACATCAAGGCCGTGTGACAGCAGAGGCAGACCTGACTGAGGATGGTGCCGCCAGAAGGCACCAGGGGTAACTGGGGACCGCCAGGGGCTGGGGAGACAGAAGGCATTCCTGACAAGCACCCCCTGGGGGGCACCGCCGCCAGCACTGGGATTTCAGAACCCTCACCCTCAGACTATGAGAGAACACATTTCTGTGTTTTAAGCTGCCCGGTTCGTGACAATTTGTTCCCGTGGCCCTAGGAGTACAGTATGTCTGACTGAAAGGCATGATGGGAGAAAAATAGCTTTTCCATGACATTCCGCCCTACAACAGAAGATGTACAGCACTGGTGCAAATGCCTGCTTAATATTAACAAAGCATAACCCTCACACCTCCACATCGCTCCCGTGGCAATCCCAGTGTCACACACCCCGACATCTCTGCGCCCCTAAACCACTGCGCGGTTAAAGCAAGACGGGGCCACGGGAAGGAAGGGCACCGTGCAAGCCTGTTATGCTGCCGGGCGTGACCACTGTGATATTGGCGTTTCCACTCACTTCTGAAAACCCTTCCCTTACAGACATGACGGAAGTAGTGAGACCATAGTTGCAATCATCATTTTCACTGAAAATATGACAGGAAAAAGGCCCACAACTTAAACAGGGACATACTCAAGCTCCTTAAATCTTTGCTGGCTTATTTAATAATTCCAACCTGCCTGCTGCAGTTCAGTGAATCCTAAATGAAAAGCTGTGTGCGGGAGGAAGTAGCCAAAATTGGCAAAATAAGTTCTTTCATACTTCTTGTATCAATTTTTTGTGTGTGCACTGAGTTTTCAGCAGGGAGTGTTAAACACATGCTCTCTTCTTCTCCAATATTTTGGTGGCTGCATCACTGAGGAAATAGTTTACCCATGTATCACTTGTAATTGACTTTTTCAATGGAATTATGTCATCACCTTGACATTTTCAAGAAGTTAGCTGTAGTGGAAAAACAAAACAATATGCCTATAAATATAGATACACACACAATGAAAACGAAAATTTCTGGGGATACAATTAAACCTCCTCATTCTAGTTAAAGATAGCTTCGGCTGAAACAGTTATGAAAAGACTCTCAAGAGACTCTTACCAATTCAGGTAGAAGCCCTTCGAAGTGTCTAAGATGAAGCACATTGTAGTTTTCACGGTTCTATTTTTACTGATGCTACGACTCAAGTGCCCCCGGAAAAAGTGGACATTTATCACAACGATGAACACAATTCCCTTTCCAAAGTGTTTACATCAGTTCAGGAAGGGCGGCGATTGGTTGGACACGTGACTGGGCAGTGAAACCGTCAGCGCTTCTATTTCGTGACCCAGTAGGACAGTCTCCGTTAAGGGTCTGGTATATTCTACCTCGAAGGGTGCCACGTGAGGCCACGCAGGGTGGAAGTCACGGCGAGTTAGCACGAGTTTTCTTACCACAGCTCTGCACATAAAAAGCCAGGGGAAGAAACGGTGCGAAGGCAAGCACGCTCTTGCTGCCCCCTTCCACACGCTCTCCTACAGATACTGACACACACAGTCCCCGTGTCAAGGGCCATCAGCGCAATATCCTAGGTTGCAAATAAAAGCAGTGCTTCCTGACACTGTAGAAAGCAGGGTGCAGGGAGCCGAAGAAGCTCTGGGACCACTCGTGCTCCACCGGCCCAGCCACGCGTCTCAGGTAGGCTGCTGCACTTCCCGAGCCTCAGTTCTGTGAGGCTGCAGGGAAGGCAGGTATGCGAGGAGCCGAGGAGCGGAGGCTGCAGAGGCTACAGAGGCCGGCCGCACTCAGGAAGCGCTGCTTTTCCTCTTCTCCCCTCCCCCAGCTGAGCTTAGGTTTAACTTTCAAGTTTCAGCAAAAACACTGCAGATGTGTCAGCCTTCAACAGACAGAGCACAAGGGCTCCACCCCCGGAGTGTTATTTGGGGCGTATCTTTCCCTTTAAACATAAATAAGTGCCTGTAGCTATTCCAGGGCTGCTATGTTCTGCTTCAGTATATACAGACACTAGGTCTGCAAGTTAAAACTGTCCTTCTAAAACTGTTCCCCTGGGGACAAATAAATAGGCTTTGGCCTGTTACTAAGGATGCCTGGCGTATGGCAGGGCGCAGGCCCCACCGGGGAAAGCGTCATCAGTGGGGTAAGGAGGCGAGGTCTCAGCACACGCCCGCCAGTCACCTGAAGGACAGGTCCCAGGCCTGGGCACTGGAATCGGCGATGATGTTTCCACTGAGAGGTTAACAGACGCTCTCTCAGTGATGGAAAGGGACAGAGTCTACAAGCCTTGAGAATAAATTCGCTGTTGGTAGACTCAAAATCTAAACAAAAGAGACTGTTTTAGGTTTATGTTCCTTTGTTGTTAGTGGTTCTTTGTCTTCCATTCCTTCCCTGGATATTTGGTAAAATCTTTCCTCAGCTGCTAAGGCAACCTAGGGGATGGGGATTTTGCTCCTATTTGGGCCAGAGTAATAAAAGGGGGCTGGAGGACCAGCCTACTCCTGTCAGCTAGCATGCAAGCTGCTGAAAAACTACCAGGAGAACCTCCAAAAAAAGTGTCTAAGAGAGACAGACAGACACATACTCTGCAGTGATACGAAGTTAACATAGTGCCCCATCTAAAAATTCCCTGTGTGGTTCGAAATTGTAGAAGCATGTATTTTAACCCTTTTTGTTGTGAAATAAAGCATACACAGAAACGTGCACAAAAGCAGCTGTACAGTTCAAAGACTTATCACAAAGGAAACAGTCACATAACCACTGTCAGGTCAAGGAACAGAACTTACCAGAACCCAGAAGTCTTGCTCATGATCCTAATAACCAGCCCCTCCCTTTCCCTAAGGGCAACTGCCATCCTTTTACCTACACCTGCATCCTTAGACACTACAGTTTCACTTTGCCTTTTTTAAATATTATTTAAGTGAATCACACAGTCCACATTTTTGCGTCTGGCTTCTTTTGCTCCACATCATGTCTGTAAAGTTGATCCAGGTGGTTACATGTTGTCATCGGTTTATTCCTTTTCACTCATACGTATTCTACTGTGAATGAATATACCACAAGTTGTCCACCTAATCTTGGTGAATGTTTGAGTTCTTCGGAGATCTTAGTCATTATTTATAGTGCTGTTATGAACATTCTTGAATGTGCCTTCTATATGCATTTGTTGGGTGTATATTAAAGAGTAAAACTGCTGGATCACAGGGTATGCATAGCATAAAGGTTTATTGATTATACCACTTCCCTAAAGTGGTTGGACCAGTTCATAGTCCCCACCAGTACTTCCCAAAGACTGCAGCCACCCCATACCGTCCCGCACCTGGTGACCTGTGGGGGCATCTCACTGTGCTGTGTCTCACATTGCCCTATAGCAAATTATGTTGAGCACCCTTTCAAAATCTATTTGTCGTATATTTTAACTCTCTATATTTTAAACCCAACAAGGGACTGTTACTATTTTATACAGCTAGTAGTTACTATATTTCTCTTCAGAGTCATCATTTACAGTTGTATTTCTGATCACTTGAGATAATTTTTCTACTAAAATGACACCACTTAGTATTTTCTTTGGCTAAAATCTGTTGGTGACAAAGTCGTCTGAGTTTTGTTGGTCTGAAAATGCCAGTTTTTCATTCACCCTCATATTTGAAGGTTTCTGTTGGGCAGAGAACTCTAGGTTGACAGTTATTTTCTTTCCACATTTCTAAGATATCATGCCACTGCCTTGAGGCTTCCACTGTGTCTGCTAAGAAGTCAGCTGCTGATGTACACGTACCTCCTTGGGAAGTAATTTTTCTTTCCTTTTCTTTTCTTTGCTTTTGCTTTTATCGGGCATCATACATCTAGGTATTTGTTTCTTTTTTACTTATCCTTCTTGGCATTTGGCATTCACCGGGTATCTTTCTTAAGTTTGTGGATGGAGGTTATCAGTCATTAAATTCAGAGCCATTTTCTATTCAAATATTGCTGTGCTCCAGTTTAGCTCTCGTTTCCTTCCAAGATCCCAATTGCAAGGATGTCAAGACTTCTCCCCACATCCAGTATGTCTCTTAACCTCTCTTCTCTATTCTCCATCCTTTGTTCTCAGTGTTTTATTTTGCATATTTTCTTTCACTTATTTTCCAGGTTGCTAATTCTACCTTCGGCTCTGTCTTACCTGTCATTAAACCCATCCACTGAGATCTTCACTTTGGTTACTGTAATTTGAAGCTCTAGAATTTCCACTTGGCTCTTACTCATACTTTCTAGTTTTCTGAATTCTTAAGTTTCCTTAAAAATAGTAAACATAATCATTTAAGTCTGTTTCTGATAACCAGTATGAACCTTCTATGCATTTTTCTATTGCTATTGTCTTCCTGAGTTTTGCTGATATTGTCTTTCCTCCTCCACTTTGTTAATTTTTTAGTCAGCTGATGTTTTTGTGAATCTGTCAATGGAAAAAAATTGAGGACTAGAGGGGATTTAAGCTTGTTTCTGCCAGACACCTTGGGACTCTTCTCTGGAATCACCTTGGTCTGATTCAGGGAATGAGATGATCAGAAGCCGAGCTTCCATTCTCCCTGACCCTGGCCCCATAACTCTTCACTATCTTATAACTTCCCCTGTGCCTCCAAACTAAACTTTTTTTTTTCCATTTAAATACTTAAATTTTTTTTAAGCAATTAGGTTCACAGCATAATTTGGGGGAAAATACAGAGATTTTCCATTTGCTCCCTATCCCCACAAATGCACAGTCTCCCCCATTATCAATATCCCCCACCAGAATGGTACATCTGTAACAACTCATGAACCTACATTTGCATACCATAATCGCCCAAAGCCCACAGTTTACACTACGGTTCACTCTTGGGTTTAGACAAGTGTATACTGACATGCACCCACCATTACAGTGTCGTACCAAGTATTTTCACAGCCCTAAGAATCCTCTGCACTCTACCTAGTCACCCTCCCTCACACCTCACCCTCTGACAACCAACGATCCTTCTCTACTGCCACAGTTTTACCTTTCTTATAATGTCATGTAGTTGAAATCCTGTAATAAGTAGCCTTTTCAGACTGGCTTCTTTCACTTAACAACACGCATTTAAGATTCCTCCATGTCTTTTCATGGCTTGAGAGCCTCTTTCTTTCTAGCCCTGAGTAATACCCCAATGCCTGGGTGTACCGGGAGTATTTATCCATTCCGCTGCTGAAAGACACCTTGGTCACTCCAAGAAGACTGTTTTATATTTTAAACTTGTCTGGTCTTTCTAAGTGGAAGGGTTAACCCAAATCAGCCAGTCTACTCCCCTGGCCCTGTGGTTTATATTAACAGGCTGTTCTTTTACTGTATCTCCTCAAAGCCTGTCCATACATTAACCTGTGAATGTTGCAACTATTGCTTTAATTTTATCCACTAAGACACGTTGTTCTCTATTTAAGTCCTTTAAACGGTTTTGACTATTTTACTGTTAAACTACTGAAAAAGAAACAAAGTGAAATAAAAAGCACCCAAATAAAACAAAACACAGAGGGGAAAACAGGTGGAGACACCAGCAGCGGGCCATCTACAAACCAAGGAAAGAGGCCCTCGGAGAGAACAACCCTCCCAACCCCGTGGGCTTGTACTTCTAATCTCTACAACTATATGGGCAAAAACTGCGGGGGTTTTTTCTTTAAAGAAAAAGAAAAAATTATCTATAATTCTATCACTTTTATTTTTAAGTACAAAGGTCCACTCTATAATAACTATACTTGTATTATGTTTCATAAAACAAACTGTATCTGGGATGGCATAATAACTCTTAATAAAAAAAACTGACACTTTATATTGAAATCACAAATTAAACGGACCTCCCACACTTACAGCTTTAATAAATGATGAAACTTCTATAGCACATTTTGGTTAAAATAATACTATATCCTTTTAAAATATGACTAAAAGTTGACCCTTGACTAAAGGACACTGATCAATGGAAAATATTAAAAGTTTCAGTGGTCTGTGTTATATAAGAAAACTACAATTGATACACCTGTGCAGAATGCTAAAAAGTTACCCTTGAAATCAGAATATTCTCTTTTGAAGGGAAAAATAAAATCATTTCATAATAGTGCTAAGAAAAATCAATTGATCCAAAATTACTACATCTAGTAAGATCTTCTGCCCTTTCTGGTAATATTTTTGGGCTTGAGAAAAAGGTCAATTACCTTACAAGAAGGTCAGAAATAAGGTCCTCTGTCTCTACCTTTCACTTGCTTTCTATAATCAGAAACTGACTGTCAGGTTACTATAGTTCTCAATGCTTTAAACCACAATGAAAGGCCTAATTCTCAGAACACAGGTAAATGAATACTTTTAACTTCCCTTGTTATATTAATATTAGTGCTGTCCTTCCGTATAGCACATTGTCTATACATAGATGAGTGTTAAATCACCAAGTTCTTAACTCTTTATGTGCTGTAATTTTCCAGTGGTCAACATAAATGTGTGTTTGAAATGATATACCTTTGTAAATGTCCAAAAAATACACACATTTGTTT
The DNA here is from genome assembly GCF_040802235.1 of Manis javanica. NCBI lineage: Eukaryota > Metazoa > Chordata > Mammalia > Pholidota > Manidae > Manis > Manis javanica. The sequence continues at coordinate 217,223,103 of NC_133158.1, read as the reverse complement.
TTGTTCCTACTTTTTATGTCATGTGCAATATATATGTACAAACATGTGTCCCGATTTGTATAATATTTGAAAATAAATATTATTATAAAGAATGCATTCTCTATGGAAATAAATGATTGACCTTTTTTAGGTCATCCCATATGTATGAATCTTTATAAAATGTATAAAGCAAAATGAATACAAAAAAAGATAAATAAAAAGAAATCCTATCTAGGCACCTTAGAATGAAATCATAGAAGATCAAACACAGAGATAAGACTTTAAAAGAGAATAAAGGTTGAATTGTCTAACAAAGGAATGACAAACAGGCTGAAAACAGATTTCAACAGAAACAGAAACAATGCGGGCCAAAAGCCAGGGACTTTATCTTTAAAGTGCTTAAAGAAAATAAGTTTCAGCATAGACTTGACAGAACAAAAGAAACATAAGGACAGATATTCAGACAGATGAAGGCTGGAAGGGTCTATCACCAGCAGGGTCATCCCCACTAGAGCTTCTAAAGGACAGAGTCCAAGAAGAAAAATGACCCTAGAAGCAAGTCTGAGTGCATGAAGGAAAGGTAAGCAAATAAATTAGTAAAATTGAGGCAAATCGTTTTAAAAAGTCAATGAAACAATAATGATGTCTAAGGTTTAAAAAAAAGAACAGCATGTAAGACAGGAGAAGGGGCAACAGGAATGTGGCCTGAGACCTTTGTATTATTCGGGAGGGGTTTAAAATCAGGTTTAACTTCAGACTCTACTAGGTACACATGGACAATTTCAAAGGGACCATTAAAAGAATAAAAACAGTGTATAATTTCTATATTACTCAGGAAAGCATTAGCTGCTGCAACAAACCCCCAGATCTAACAGACCTTAGGGTTTCATCATCTTCTACATCCAGAAAGCAGGTGAGTGTGGATGAGGACCAGGTACTCCTTAAAAGTTTTAGCCCCCAAGCGGCACACATTAAGTCCACTCAAATTCCACCAGTTAGAGCCCAGTCACAGGGTAACGGCTTAACAGCAAGGAGGGTGGAAGTGTAGTCTCTATGCTCAAGATAAGAGGAGGCTGTAGGTTTAGGAGCTCAGCTAACAGCCTCCAAACCAGTGGGGCAGTGCAGCTGAATAAGAAAACAAACAAAATTCAGCCAACCAAAAAAGGACAGTAAAGGAGAAAAGAGAAGGGGCAAAAGGTGAAACAAATAGAAAGTATAAGCTACCAACATGGAACACAGTAAATATAAGCACAGAAAATGTAAATTAATCTGCCAGTTAAATATCAGAAACTGTTATAATGTATTTTGGAGCAATAATAATAAAACCGAGCCATATACCATCTATAAGAGACATACCTAAAATATAACCTGACAGGTTGAAAAAATATACCAGGCAAATATTAACCTCAATAAAGGTTATTAAAACATAATATCATTTCTTAAATGAACTTAACAACAATAAAATGTTAAAGGAATAAAAAAAGCATCTATATAATGATAGAAAAATTAACAGGAAGGCATAATAATTCTGTATGTGTATACACCTATTAAAATAGCCTCAAATAGTATATACATATGTTAAAAATCATCAAGCTGTACATTAAGATTTATGCACTTATTGTATGTACCTCAATATGAGCAAACTAAAAGGAGTTATTACACATTAACTACAATGTCTTATTTTTTTTTATAAAAATAAAATAGCCTCACATATAGAGCAAAATTTAATAAAAAGAGAAATCAACAGACACATCACGCAGTAGGGGTCTCCAAACCTCACTCGATGTGGACACATGCAAATGAGGAGAGAGAGAGAGTACACATTGTTTCCACATGCGCATTTCCAGAGATTTTGGATGCACTGGCCATGAAACAAGTCTTGATGGATTTCCAAGAATAAGTATTATATAGGCCATGCCCCCAAATTACAGACCAATTAAGTAAAAAATCAGTAATATAAATTTTAAACCCCCATATGTTAATAAATTTTAAAACATTTCTAAATAACACATTAATCAAAGTAAAGACTGAAAGGAAATTCACGCATCAGCAAGAATGAACCACAGCTCACAACACGGATGAATGGCAAACACAGTATCGAGTGAAAAAACACATCGCTACAGTCAGGTGCTACGATTTCTTCAGCTTGACTTCAAACTACACACCTCTATTTGCAGAAGACACGTGGCTGTTACCCACAAACTGGTGGAGGAGTGAACAGCGGGAGAACATACATGCAACCTCCCTGGCATCAGGGCATCAGGTTCACCATCACGTATGTGAGCTTCATGGCACATCTGTGTTTCCTATGTACCAAACATCACTACCATCTGACCCACTGGCACAGACATCCGTGACCAACCCTCCAGGTGTTCCTTTCACCATTTTAAAACTACTTTTTATTTAAAAGAAAGCCTCACTGCTATTTACTGTTCTCTTCCTAAGCACTGGGTAGGAAGCTACTTCAGATCCCAGAACAGAATGGGGAGAAAGATACTTCAGACCCCAGAGGAATGTGGGGTGCTAACTGAAGGGAGCAAACTGACAGGTCTCTAGTTTAAGGGACCAAACAACCACGAAATGCCTGTCCTCAGCTGTCGGCCCTTTCGAAGTAAAATGACAGCAGTGAGAGAGAAGCCTTCAGTTTGCCCTGCAGCAAATCAGATATGATGAACTAATAAAAATGCCAGAGGTTTCCAAATATGAAGAAATTGGATGGTGAACAGTGACGTGGCACTGCCCGCCTCCTCTAATTACTGCAGATCTAAACCACCTGCTGTGATACAGTTTAAAATTTTTGACCGGTGTTTTTTAAATGAGCATTTTTGGGAAAGGATTGCATTACTGAATAGCAATAGAAACAATGAAATTTAGAATTAAAGCTCCTATTGGAAAAATAATACTGTTTTTTATTACACCCCCTCCCTTCAAATGCTAGAGTTGGCTTTAACAAATAACAAACAGCGGTGCTAATTCACTGTGAGGAATTTGTTGATACAGAACCGAGCAACAGTTTATCTCCACTGGGAACATCATGCAGAAGAGATCAGGGCGGCTGGGCGGCAGGTCTGAGAAAAGCACAGTGTTTGCTAAACTAAAAACATGTATGCACACATGAGAATTATTTTACTTTCAACAAGTTCTCAAAGTTGTAAGAAAACCAGGGAGAGTTAAAATAATAATTTAACACTGATGTTTTTGGAAAGCTGAAAGAGACCAGCCATTTAGACCTCATGTTGTTCATCTAAAATCTAAAAGGTGCCTTCAGGAAGGCTTCGCTATTCCTCAGCGTTTTGTCTCTGACGGCAGCTTTTTTTCCCACTCAAGGTTATAATTCTGTGTTCTTAAAACCATGATTATTTCCATGGTAACTTCCTGTGATGTCACAGAGAAAACACTACTGACTTCTCCTCCAGCTCCAGCTTCCCAGTCAAAATTGTATGTTGATTTTATTCTTTCCAATGTAAACAGAAGATTTACTATGAAACTTTCTAGAGATCAGGTCTTAAAACTCAAACCCCATTCATCATCACCACAGGGGCAAGTAGAGGAAACAGGACAGGGTACTGGTTAAAACCCCAAGAACCAGGTCAGTCCGCTTCGATGTACAGTCGGGCTCCGCAAGTCAGGGGATACGGGCCTTCGTGCCCAGCACCTGATGCTTCTGAGCTTCCGGATAACGGAAAAGTGCCTCCTCAGCTGCTGTGAGAATTCCATGAAACAGTGTACGTGCAACACGTAGCACAGCACCTGGCAAACGTCAGCCAGAGAGAGAAACGTTCCTGGGTTCCTCAGAATTTACACATTACAGGCTGACCTCAGGACACAGAATTAAAGAGGAAGTTATTGTTTTAATCACTCAGCAAATACGTACTGAGTGCCTACTTTGTGCCACACAGTGCCTGGGTGCCGGGAGGATAAAGAAAGCGTTTGTGCTGTGCCCCTAACAAAAACTTTCTTCACCCCGCTCTTTAGCTCATGCCCACTCCCTCCGTAGGAGGCTGGTTCCTGGGTGAGACCAACCTTGATCCACCGCCCTCTCTATTTGCTCTGTGCCCACACATCTAGGCAAACAGACTACACATTTAACAACCTCAAACAGTGAGCCTCTGTGCAGATGAGAAATGGAGTCCAGGGCGGGCAGTACTATTCCAGTTCACCATCTCATGAGAAGGGTGAATGTGCTTCTTTTTAAAGGTTACTTAAAATGAATGAAAGTCTTCAGCTTGTAGCAGCTTATAATTATTATTTATGTTTAAAGCATAGTGACAATTGTCTGAACCTCTGAAAACACAATGATGGTAAACACCTACCTTCAGAAACCACAGTACCAGTTAACTCAGAGCCTGCGCAAGTGCCTATTTCCAAAGAAATGACATGATAAGTTGACCTAGCAGCTTCCTGACAAGTGGAGAAGCAGTTCAGGACAAAACGAAAGCCTAACCCTCTGGAGTACCTGAGATACACTGCTGACATCAGATGCTTCATCTTTGCACCCAAAGTAAAGCTTAATAAATATACCACTGGAAATAACGAGGGGGTCCTCAACAGAAGGGACCTTGAAAGATGAAATTGTGTGCTGACTAGGAAAGAAAAAAAAAGAAAAAAGTATCTAGATGGCACTGTAAGTTCTCCTGAACACTTCTGGGCTGGAGAGCTCTTAGGAAAAAGGTCTGTGGTTAGACAAGCTCGGAAAATACTGCCCAAGATGGATAATGCGCATGACAGAGCAGGGACTCTAAGAAAGAAACATGTATTTGTATTTAACCAAGCATTTCCCAATTCTCTGACCAAATACCTCATAGAACATACATAAATACTGTCATCCAGTACTTCCCAGTCATGCCACGTATCAACACAGTTACTCGATGTATACAGTGCATTATGGAGTATTAACTTACAACTCTTAACAGTTTGCTGTTCGTAGTTCCCTCAAAATAAAACTACCCTGGGATCGTTCTCCAACCGCTCAACCCTCCCTGCCGGAAGTGAGAACTCTCTCCTGTAAGTTTATCGGTCAGAGCTAACGATAGAAACAAATGGAAGATGCTCTACCTGTCTGAAGACACCCAGAACAGTAGACGGCACTAAAATATTTGTTGAGTGAATGACTGAATAATCATATTTTTTTCCTTAATCCTAGTCAAGAGGTAACTCTTCTGATCTGCTCTTCCAGACTCCTGGAAAGGAAGCAGCAATCTGAGACTCTACAAAATCACATACTTGGCTCATTACAGAGAAAAGCACGGACTGATAGTAACCCAGTAGGGTCTCAAGTTGGGTGCACCACTAACCAGCTGTGTGATCCCGAGCAGCTACTCTTTGCAAAATGGAAATTAAAACTGTTTTCATCCCACCAGACTACTGTGAAGAAAGTGCCAGGCACGATCTTGGCGCTCAGAAGGATCCAAACGCTGTCATCGGGTCCCCGCCCTCATTCTCATGTTCTCTTCCCTGATTCAAACCCTCAGGAAAGAGCAATTCAAGGGGTTGGAACTTCATGGTGGATTCTCAAATCACATTAAGTAAGCCAAAATAAATCCCACACTAAGTATGAGAGAGAATTCATTTCTAAAGACTATTATACTATTCCCCATGTTTTTTCCTAAGTCTCAAATATTGTAGTTTCTTTTAATTTTGAGGTGTACATCTTCTTCTAATCAAACTGATTCAAAGCAACTTCCAGCACTTAATTTCATAAATTAGCCTTTTTCTCTCTCAAAGACTTTCTTGTCCTCAAAATCAAAACAGCTTATTTTTATGATAAAATGTTATCTCTTTCCTCCAAAACCCTCAAACACAAAAACTTCCAAAAGTAAACCAAGTTCAACATTCCATATTCACTAAAAACATGCAGTTGGGTATTAGTATACACCTAATTTACACAAATAAGACTGACTCTTGCCTGGTTATTACAGATATCAACCTCTCACCTTTGATGAGTAAGATCTTATTTGTCTTGTTCCTGGAATTAGAAGCAATTTATAACATTGAGAAGTTGCCTTGTTAATTAAAAGCCTTTGTAAGAGGGCTGGATTTCCTTTCTCGGTGGCCGTCACTAGCGAACAGAGATAGGAATCCCACATTAAAATGGAAGTTCACAAGCAAGGTGGAGTGCCTGGATGTGCTGATAGAATGACAGGGGAGTCAAGAGAAAGCTTCCTTAAATGTGCTACTTATGTTCCAGTAAAGCCAGTGTTTTAAAATGCTGACATTTGTTTTGAAGCCCGACTCACACTTAGCAGCAGCAGCGCTTCTTGGTTGGCAAGAGCTGCAGGAGCCTTGATGCCAGTAAGTGTAGCTGTTTTGCCCACTTTTGTGTGTGAGGGTATCAGAGGACCTATGAATTAGGTCAAAATTAACACCACACGTATGGCTTTGGAGAAACAGAAACGACTTGTCAGATTTCTATCATAAAAACGAATTTATATTTTTGCAATCCCACTGACAGAGCAGTAATAAGCCTGGCGAACTCTCCCATGTGCTGTCTCTCTCATATGAATAACTAACTTTGTAAAAACAAGATCAAATCACCTACAAATGCAGGTCAATTTCCAGGCGCGTCAAATAAACAGCCCTAAACTGAGGGGAGCAGGCAGTGCAGAGCTCCTTCTCGGATCACTGTTTAGGCCATTCGCTCTCCTCAACGTGCTGGCAAACACTGACCTGGCCGGAAAATCTCCCAGCTTAGCTTTGCGCCTGGTGACGCAGCCGGTAACGGAGAGGAGGCCCAGCACGCACTTCACTGGGCCTGTAAGCTTCTCTTTCCCTTTCTCGAAACTGGCCGATGTCCCACAGCGACACTGAGTGAAATTTTCTGACTCAAGGGAAGAAGAGAGACCCAGAAATATTTAAAGAATTTCTTACCAACACACAAGCACACAGGAAAATACCCGTAACCTGCCTTGAGAAAGCAAGCAAACCGCATCCACAGGAGCTCCCAAATCCCCTCCGGCCAGTGGCCTCTGAGAGGAAGGACATTCTGGAGACAAGGACATTCTAGCTGTGTTTGGAACTGGGGGTTTTTACAGTCCGTTCTTCCCCTCACCACCACCCAACACAAGAACTAAAGTAATTTTGTTAATTAATGTTTTTAAATGGGATAAATAGCGATGCACTTCTGGAACACAACGGATGCAGCAAACTGAAGTCTCTCGGGTCAGTAATTTCAAGGAATTTAGAACAAGGGTTCTGAAGAACACTCCTGAAAATCAGACCACTTCAAGAGAATGCTGAGAAACTATGACAAAACCTGTGAAATACTTGCTGCTATAAATGACACAGCCTTTCCACACATTTGAAAATACCTGTGTGTGCCCTGCACAGGATTCGGGGGACGGGGGATGCACGGAGGTCCCCTGGATTTGTGACCTCTTGCAGACAGTCATTTAGCAGCCAGTCTCCACCCAGGCGTCTGCCAACACCGTTCTGAAGTCTGATGCTGGCAGGACACAATCAAATTAAACAGATAAGCAGAGGGGCATCGGGGCCAAGTGCTCGCCGTGTGCAGCGCTCCTCGAGGGCGCGCACAGGGGAGCCTGACAGGCGTCCCCTCCTTGTGCCACTCTTCTTCCACGAGCCCTGTGTTAGTCCGGTTTCCCCGCTGTCTGAAAGCACTTACACCACTTCACTTTTAGGAAAGATCTACATCAGTACCTGTTTCTGCCGACCAGAAGAAACCTGAGGATTTGCCTTTACGAAAAGTGGGAAAAGGGAAAACGGTGGTCCGCGTGTGTTTTGCAGCAAGCGAGGCCTCACAGCGGCGGGGCACCCAGAGCAGCCGCAGGGCCCCTTCCCGGGAACCACGCCCAGCATTGGGCATCAGGCGTCCCAGCTCTGAACTGTGTCTACGTCTGTGCTTTAACTCGGTTTATCTGTACTCCATTAGCAAGGCGTGTCCTAAGGGATCAGAAACGTCTAAGAGAGGCCATTCTGGGGACCTAGGAACACTCAAAAAATTTTCCATGCAAGTTAAGGGTAACTGCTTCTTTGCTTCCTGCCATCCTGCCTCAGGGACGCTTTCACAGAAACAACAGCAGGGGAGCCGGTACCGAGAACCCCTGCCGCAGGCTCGCAGGACACCCCGGGTGCATCAAAGGTCCAACTTTACCAGGTGTGCAGCGGGAGAGCACAAGCCCTGGAAGACGCAAGGCCGTCATGGCACGGCTGTCATTCCACCACCAGAGAATGAAGAACAGGTCGGTTCTCTGTGCTATACCGTCCACTAAACCAAAATACCCACATTTTAAAGCAGGGTGCCACAACACAGTAAAGCCTTTTAGGGTGAGACTCTGGCGTCTGAATCACTACTACCCCAGGAGGAACTGACACGCTCGGGTCCCCGTACGGGGCCAACTTGGCAGGGGTCTCCTCGAAGCTCGGCCCAGGTTCTGGCTGCCGTGGTCCCGGCTGGGAAGGTGAACCCAACAGCAGAAGGAATGGCCGGGCCAGTTCCTGCCAAACTACCTCTGTGGGGCACACTCAAAACTCCCCGTTCCTTAACTGCAGCTCTTCTCTGTCACCACGGCCTCACAGAGGACAGCAGGGGATGGGGCTGCTTCTACAGGTGCCACTTTCCAAAGGGCACCCCCAGAGCAGCCCTCCCTGCAGGGCCGGGCTCAGACCACAGGCCTAAGGACAAGGCCGGGGTGTCCGTGTGGGTGGGAGGATCCTGCACGGAGAGAGGAGCAGGGTCTGGGGGGAGTCTTGGCCAGACAAGACCCTGGAGTTCAGTCTCTAGTCTGACTGGCCAGGTTTCCATGTCTGACAAAATGAAACACACTCCAGAAAAAGACCTTTATTCAGAAATGTGAATATTTAGCTCAGACTTGCTTATTTAAGGCCCCCAGTTTTGTTTTCGTAAAAGGAAACCTGCATTCCTTCACTAACCCTCCTTCATCCACATCCCCCCCAAGCGACTGACCCCAAGAATTAGCAGTTTCTGTCCAGAGTTTAAATGACCTTTGCCCTTCCACCCACTTTATCTTCTACAGGAATTCCATTCATACTTTTCTTACCCACTGAAACCCACTGTGCCCTCATTTCCCTCTGAATTAAAGAAATTCTTTAATTCTCTCTGAGTTAAAGAAATTCTTAACAGAGAAAGAAAATAGTTATCACTGGATAGGGAGGAATAAAAGATGACCAATTTTAGCACCATAAAGATACACTTTTTAGTAAGACAAACACAAGAGTTTCACAAAACATACATGTGTGTATATAGACACACACACAATCTATTTTGTTAGTTTTAACAAAATTTGAAAACTCGCTAAAGTCAGATGTTTTTTTCCTAAAGATCAGCAAAAAATTATAATTATTCTCATTTCTATTAAATCAAATACACCTACTCTAAAAGGCCAGTAAATGTCAGTTAGCCGTCTTAGCGACACCAGCTCAGCCTGTCCGGCACCCGGGACAGAACAAGGCAAGCCAGTCTTGGGTGAAGCGTCGCCTGGGCGGCTGGGGCTGCAGCAGGCCCGCCCTGCCCCCCTCCCTCAGGCCCAGCTCCCAGGACCTGCCGACCTCGGCCACGACTCCGGGGACGGAGCCCCCAGCACGCACGAACCCCCGGAATGCAGCCGCGTGAGGACAGCCTGCAGTGCTCTTGACATGAAGCTTGGCCTGTGATGAGAGTCAGGAAACACTCACCAGAAAAATCAAACATGAGCTCACATCTTGGTTCTGCCATTTACTCTCCCAGTGACTCGAGTTGCCTCGCCTGAAAAAGCGAGATGACGAGACAGATTACACCGCGCCGGAAAGGGGCCGGCAGGACTCGGGACACCCCGTGAGCCGTGATGTCCTGCTTTCTCCGCGCCGTTCATCAGCCCTGCAGCCTCTCTGCCACATCTCCTGGATTTCCCAGACCCCGCCCCCCACCATCCCCCGCTGAGACCCCCTCTTCCCACCTCTCTCCCGAGCACCTTTCCGCCACTGCACCCCTTCCTTCTCTGGCCATTCCCTCCAGCTCCTCTTTCTGTGCTTGCCTAGCTGTCCACTTACATCTGACCACAGAATCCTTTGCATTTGAAAACTGGGAACTTTACCTTCGGATTCACAGTAAAACAAAACTTTCTGAGACTGCTTGGCTCACACTCCAGGTATGTTTTAATCTATGATTATTTATAGTATGATGCAAAAATTGAAGCAAATACTAATTTCATAAATTATAATAAAACATTATGCAGACTTGGGTTCATTATTTCCAGAAGAGATCTAAGCCTAAGGGTGTTTAAAATTTAAAACAAAAATGAAAGCAAAAAACTACTGAAATAGAACCGCCTTTACCTAAATGGTTTATGAAAAATATTTTTCATAGTATCATGTAGTGGTTTCCATAATTATTACTTTATTTTTGTGATGCTGCTTCAATATTATGCTCTCAAAAAAACCCCAATTTTATCAAAACAATTACTTATTCTCAAAGAACAAAGTAAAAACCAAAGACAAATGCTTAGACCCTTAAACTCAAAGTCCCATAAAAAGTCTCTGCTCTGTTGCCCGTCGCCGAGCAGGGCTGGTGTCTGCACCCACCCCCTAGGGACCACGCGCAGGTCACCGTGCTGGCGCTGTTCCCTGGAGCTCGCAGTGAGCAGGTGACCGCATCAGCATCCGTCCCCCCGTGAACGGGAACGAAGTCAAACTGTTCACAGACTTTTTCTGCTCTGAACGAAGGCCTTGTGTGCTTCCACAGCATTTTCACAATTAAAGGGGGAGCTCTGTGAGCAGGAAAGCTTAGGTAACAAATGCATAAATGTGTGTGTCTGGCTGGGCAGCAAAGCATTCAGAAGTTTTATTTCCATGTGTATCAGGGAATGTCAGGTGCCAATGAAACTGGGGCAAAATCGTACTGACCCCACCCAAGGCCCCCGTGTACGCGGCCACCGTCCTGACTCTCACAGAGGGGCTTTTCAAAGTGATATTAACTTCCGCACTGAACAGCTTCATCACTCAAAGTCTATATCAGGGCTCACTTTATGTTGCCCATTCTACAGGTTCTGACAAATGTTTAACATCCACCATATAATACCATACAGAATATAGCTTTGCTGTTCCAAAATTCCTCCCTTCCTTCCCCAGTAACCCCTGATCTTTTTACTGTGTTCATAGTTTTTCCTTTCCTAGAATGTCATTAGAGTTGGAATCATACAATACGTAGCTGTGGGGTAAATGGAATGTTTCACACAGAATTTCCACCAGGCTTTCATAGTGGTGCACAGATAAGGGTCCATCCGCATATCAATGGGCCACAGCAGGGCCGCACCTGGGACCAGGGGTGGGGAGAAAATGGCCATTCTCTGCTCCCCTCCGTTCCTGGTACATAACTGGTCTGGTGCCTGCCAGTCACCAGGGACCTGCCCATGGAGTTCCTCCCGGAACGGGGTGGGTGGGGAAAGCGGTCCTGCACTGCAGCCAGAGGGACAGTCAGAGCGTGCTGGTTAGTGGGGGCCAGAGAGGAAGGACTTGGTAGCGTGCCAGGGGGAGCCACGTGGGAGGGGACAGAAAGCACCACGCGAGAGACTGAGCTGTGAGCAAGAAAACCGTTTCTCCCAACCTGCCCTTTCCCCATCTTCCTTTCCATATGTTCATTTGCCATCTACATATCTTCTTGGGTGAAATGTGTGTTCAGGTCTTTTGCCCACTTTTCATAGGGCTATTTATTTCTTCTTGGTGAATTTTAAGTTTTTGTACATTTTGGATTATGGTCCTTTGTCAGATTATATCTTCTGCAAATGTTTTCTTCCAGTCTATAGTTTGTCTTCTTATTCTCTTGACAGTGACTTCTGAAGAGCAAATTTTTAATTGTCATTAAGTACAGCCTATCAGTTTTCCTTCATGGGTCCCTCCTTTGGTGGTGTTGCTAAGTCATTTATCATATTCCAAGTTACCTCTCTCTCTTATGTTATCTTCTAGGAGTTTTATACTTTTGAATTTTATATTTACATTATGATCCATTTTGAGTTAACTTTTTTGAAGGGCATAAGATCTGTGTCTAGGTTCATTTTACTGCATGTTAATGTCCAGTTGTTTCAACACCATTTGTTGAAAAGACTATCTCTTCTCCATTGTATTGTCTTTGTTCCTCTGTCAAAGATCAGTAGATTATATTTATATGGATCTATTTCTGAGTCTTCTATTCTGTTCCAATGATCTTTGTCAATTCTTTTGCTGACCCAATGCTTTCTTGACTACTGTTAGCTTTATTTTAAGTTTTACAGTCAGGTGGCATTATATCTCCAACTTTGTTCTCCTTATACTGTGTTGGCTACTCTGGGTCTTTTGTTTCTCATTTAAGCTTTGGAATCAGTTTGTTGATACAAAGTAACTTGCTGGGATTTTGAGTAGGACTGCACTGAATTTAGAGATCAAATAGAAAGAACTGATTATCTTGACAACATTTAGTTTTCCTATCCATGAACATGGACTAGCTTCCATTTATTAAGTTCTTTGACTTCTTCATTAGTTGTGTGGTTTTCTTCATATAGGCTGTGTATTTATTTGGCTAGATTTATACATAAGTATTTCATTTTTGGAGGTGGTAATATAAAAAGTATTGTGTTTTTAATTTTGAATTCCACTTGTTCATACTGAAAGCAATTGACTTTTGTATATTAACCTTATATCCCACAACCTTGTCATAATTGCTTATTTGTTCTAGTTTTTTTAGGTTAATTCTTTGGGATTTTCTACATGGACAACTATGTCAATCTGTGAACAAAGACACTTTTATTTCTTCCTTCCCAATATCACTTCATTTCCTTTTCTTGTCTTATTGCATTGGCTAGAACTGCTAGTACAATGCTGAAAAGGAGTGGTGAGATGGTAAATCCTTGCCTTGTGCCTGATCTTAGTGGAAAAGCTTTGAGTTTCTCGCCATTAAGTTTGATGTTAGTTGTACAGTTTCTGTAGATGTTGTTTATCAAGTTGAGGAAGTTCCCCTCTATTCATAGTTTAATGAGAGTTTTATCATGAATGGGTTTTGGATTTTGTCAAATTTTTTTCTGCATTGACAATCATGAGATTTTTTTTTCTCCTTAAGCCTGTCAATGTGATTCCATTAATTCATTTTTGAATGTTGAACAGGACAGGATGCATACCCAGGATGAATCCCACTTGGTCATGGTATGTAGTTCTTTTATACTTTGTTGAATTCAATTTGCTACTATTTTGTTCAGGATTTTTGCATCTTTATTCATGAGAGATATTGGTCTGTGACTTTCTTTTCTTGTAATGTCTTTGTTTTACTTTGGTATTAGGGTAATACTGGCCTTATAGAATGAATTAGTAAGTATTATGTCTGTTTCTGTCTTCTTAAAGAGACTGTAGAGAGTTGATATAATTTCTTTATACCAAATTTTTGGTGCAGTTTACCAGTGAACCCCATCTGTTGCTTTCTATTTTGAAGGTTATTAATTATTGCTTCAATTTCTTTAATAGATATAGCCCTATTCAGACTGCCTATTCACTTATATCATTTTTATTTACAATGAAAGTTCTATTTTATTTCTCTTAGAAACACCAAATTCAGACTTATTATCTATCAATATGTGGGATACTCATTTCTTTTCTAATAGTCTAGTAATATGGCATATGTGGTATATATTAGCTATATGCCTAAACCATTATTCCCAAGGCAAGTAAACAATAATTATAATTAATCTTTAAAAGTCCATATTCTGTAAAAAGGTTCAGGAAAACTGGAAATTGTAATGTTTACAATGAAGAGGTTTAAGTATTTTTTTAATTATTTACATTCATCATGATTCCTGAATTAAAGACACCTAGCTACTTATAATTGCTTTCTGTTTTTGAAATATTTTGTTTCCTAGGTAAAATTTTCTGTAACTGCCCTTTTACTTATTTTGTTGTCATTATGAGTGTAAATAAGATCTATGTACTGACTACCATGGAGCATAAAAATCTCTGTTCAGAAACGAGAAATGTTTTGACTCACGTCACTCTCTAATATATGGGGAACAGCTCATAAGGGCAATTCATGTGAAAATTATATCTACATGTGTAAAGTAGTATAACTGCCTAGTTATTCAAGCATCTAGTCTACTGGATTCACACACACATAAACTATATATAACAAACAATTACTTGGGTGTATTTAACTTTTTTTTTAAAGAGTTCACAGCAAGCTCATTAAATCAAATTAGTTACGAAATCTTTAAAAATGCTAGAATAAAAACCATCTTGGGATACTGCCACCACGTAAAGAAGCCAGACTAGCTGGAGAGACCGTGTCAAGGGACACAGGCCCAGCAGCCTCTACTGAGGTGCCACACGTGAGGGTGAAGCCCCCTGGACGTTCCAGTCCCGGCTAGACTGCCAGCCGGACGCAGCCTAAGTACCGACCCCATCCAACCTGGGAAACGGGAGAAAAATTATTTGTTGTGTTAAGACATCAGATTTAGTGGAGGTTTGTCACACAGCAAAAAAAAAGCAATATGACAACACAGGAACCTAGCTTCATAGCCTGGATTAATACAGATTTCTTAAACATGTCAAATTTACTAATGAGAGTTACTCTTAAATCCATTCTGTTATCCATTAATTGCTGACTCATAAACTACTTCTAAAAGCAAGTTAACAGCCTTCTGTATTTTTCCTACTATCTCCATTTTTCATAAGTGAAATACATTTGGTATTTCATTTTTCAGTGTTACATATCATAATGGAGCAAAAGACCAGTGAGCACTTTGTATAACAGACTTACAACGGCCTTCCATGAAAGAAGCGAGCCTAGAACTTGAAATCCGCCAGAAATCAGTTCTTACAAAGTTAGGCAAGGCTTTGGTTCAGCACCGCGAGCTGGGCTGGCCGGGCAGGAACCGAGGCCAGTACAGGCGGCGGTGGGAAGGAGTCCAGAAGCCGGCAGGCGGACCCCGAAGCCGACAGCTGGGCAACGAGAAATGGAAGCCGTCGCCCTCGGGAACGTCTGTCACCAGGCAGCGGGTCAGAGACGCAGGAAGTCGGGCAGGTAACTGACAAAATCAGAGGAGGTCGGCCAAGGGGCCCCGGACACGAGTCTGGAGCTCAGAGGCAGGTGGAAGGAGAAGTGCCGCAGGCAGACAGGCAGAGCTCAAGCCTGGAGGGCGCACAGGGCGGCTCACTGAACAGGAGCTCCGGACAAAGGGTGATGCCACAGGCCTCGGGCGGAGGGGCAGCAGGTGTGACCTGACGGCGGGACCGAAACGCAGGCTGCACTGGGGGATGATGACAGGGAGGCACGGCTCAGGGCAGAGCGTTCCAGCTGGGGGAGAAGTAGATGGGCACACAGCAGTGTGAATGTACTAAATGCCACAGAACTGTACGCTTTAAGATGGTAAATTCTGTGTTATATACATTTTACTGCAATAAAAAGAAATTTTTCAAAAATGAGGGGAAAATTGTTATTTAGCATCACTGAACAAAGATATTGGGTCTCTGCAATTTCCTAAGAATCTTCCTATGATCCTCCAGATCACCACAGAGCAAAGAATAGCCTACGGATGGAACTTCAAGCCAAAAGTTAATTCAAATGAGAATGCTTTTCTCCCTATAGAAAAGCGCATAGCATGGAGGGGCTGCGTCAGAATCAGGTATGATACAGCCATCTTTATTTTAAATGTGTGTGTACACACACATAAACATATAATGCATGCATGCATGCACACACACACACCCGTACATATACACACAAACATTTGGAAGGGGGCAAATATTTTATTATTTTAAATATTTAAATGAAATGTTTTCCCCTCCCCCCATAAAAATCACTGGCCTGAACTGAAACTATCGTGTCCCTGGAGCTGGGACCGGGTGCCTGGGGGTGGGGACTCAGCCAGTCAACCCAGAGGGAAGGCTGCAGGGCAGCCCCCAAAAGGGAATCCTACCACCCATGATCTAAAATGCACATAAAGTCTAAGTCACTTATTATTGTTAATTTAAGAATTAGAGCAATTAGAGCATTAACTGCCCAATTAAAACTTGTTGAAGCTAATACTGAAATACACTTGAAGGTATGCAAAGCAGGTAGTGTAGTGCCTAATACATGAATTAATCAATCACGGGAATTAATCATTTTAAGAATAACAAATGTTGAACAAATTTAATCTAGAAGATTTTTTGCTCAATGTAATTAGGTGTTAATCTTTCAAGATACCTTTAAAACGCAGAATTTATAGTATTTAGAAGTCAGACTTTTGACAGATCCACCCTCTAAAACACAGCCCTGAGCCTAGAAGCTCAGTTCCTCCACGTGTATACAACTGACCACAAACCCTCTGTACTCAAAACTCCTTAAAAACCCTTTCATACATAACAGAGAACTCACAGTAACCCTAGATATCTGATTTCTCAACTCACCAAGTAAAATCAGGAGGAGTAGCTGGTAGATACAAGGCTGATGATGAGAAAGAGGCGACAGCGGGTGGCCTGACCCCTACAAGAGGCAGAAAGAGAAACAGACCAACACCGGACGGGGTATCGGCGCGGGCGACAGGGGTGCTCCGGGCGCTGATCCTAGACCCTCAGGAAAGCACCGATCCAGGCTGTGGTCTCTGTTCGGTCAATGTGGGCAGTGCTGGATGTATTTAAGGGAAGATTTAAGAGAACTTACTCCGTTATTTCACACAATAAACTCGCGAGATAAGTACCCATCCATAAGAATACCTTATTACCTACCTAAGGTCAAATAAAGGAGCACCTGCATTATTTGCAAGTTCTTCTTCCTAAAAGAAACTATTTCAATGCTATCAAAGATTGAGAAAAAGCTAACGTGCTCTCCTCTGAAATCCCTTAGCAAACCTCTGACGGATGTGCGGCAGGGGCAGGCTGCACCTGTCCGTCTGTCTACTGTCTTTTTGTTCCTTTGGGGCTGTTTGCAGACAGAGGGCCGGCGGGCGGCTGCCCGGGTCACTCAGAGAGCCCGAACTCCAGACCCCTTCCTGTCCGTGCAGTTGTGCTGTTGAAACCAAGAGCTTATAGATTTTAAAGGTGAGGCTATGTCTTCATTTATGCCTCTCAACTATTTTCCCATATCAAGCAACCATCAGAAACAGCTCTTTACTTGTCACCCTGTGTAAAATCATTTTATTCACTTAAAATGTCATCCTTTTTACTCTCAGATCTTTTCTTCAGCTGTCTGAAGAACTCTACAGGAAAGACAGGGAGGAAAGAGAGAAAAAAGAAAAGAAGAACTTTTGGTTTATGCTTCAAAGAAATACGAACATTACTTCAAATCAAAGTGAATCATCTGCCTGGGAGCATGCTTCACATTACATTTCCAGTCTACAACTAAGACAAAAGTAACTAATGTAGGAAATATTTCTGTATTATAAACAGTGCAATTTTGACTGCTTTAATAATGAAATTCAAATTGACATAATTTTCTTTCCTATCAGCTTCTTATAACTATAACTGGACAGCTGGCTGACTCTTCACAGACTGATGAAAAATAAATTTCATTTGAAATACATATCGTTTCACAAGTTCTATGATTAAATATTTACCTTAGCTTTCCCAGTCAAATGAACCAAAGGAACTTTTGTTTGACCCTTTTTTCCAGAAGATAAATTTTACTTTTTCTAGTACTTTCAGAGTGCATAGCTTGAGTGTGGGGCAGGTGCTGGGACGGGGAACACTTGCTTTGTCCCAAGAGTGGCCATTGCTGGCCTTCGGGATTTCAGCAGTCCACAGTCCTGCACACCTTCCAGCAGTCTGGGCTCCAGGGCACCCAGCGCCCCTGCTCGCGGCCCTGGGTCCCTGAGGCAAATAACTGACCCACACGTTGTTCACCATCAGGCAGCACAAAGCTTGTGTGTAATCAACCTCTTACAATTTACTGGTATGCCGTGCACAGAGGAACTTGAAATTACATGAAACACAATCTGGAGGAAGAATTACGCATCCATGCATTTTATCAGGTTAATATTTATCTTTTTTTTAAAGTTATGATCGATATACACTCCTGTTCCCTGAGGTCTGCTCTGTTCTCCAGGTGTGTGCAGCCTGGCGCAGCCTTCTTTCCTGTTGCTGTTCTAGGATTAGTTGTATTAACTATATTTTCGTATTATATGTGGTTTTGGGAGGAGTTCTCTGTCTCACCTCTCACACAAAGCAATTATCTGCTTTGTGACACT
Organism: Manis javanica; assembly: GCF_040802235.1. Lineage (NCBI taxonomy): Eukaryota > Metazoa > Chordata > Mammalia > Pholidota > Manidae > Manis > Manis javanica. The sequence goes on along the minus strand of NC_133158.1, from coordinate 217,204,993 downwards.
TTAACTTTTATGGAACATCTTTACTCCCCAGTATTTATCATTTTTAAGAACAAAGTCATTGCAGAGGTTTTGATTATTATTGAAAATTAATGAGACTGGACATCAGTCAGGTAAAATTTGCCTTAAAGGCAGAAGTTTGGCACACAAACTATTCTGGTTCAGTTAAAAATACAGTCTTTGAACATCATGGGTCAAAACAGTTTAAACACACCTTAACTTTAATGCCAAAAGGTCTCAAGCAGTTAATCAAAAATGAGAGGTACTCACTGAATTTTACACTGTTCTCAACGTGCTGACAGGACATTGTTCTGTGCCCTCCAGTGAGCAATGCCTCCTGAATGGCAACAACACGAGCGGCTGAACACCAAATCCTGGGCAAGTCGAGCAATGATTTTATTCTGTCGTTTTTCTTATAAGTGGAGGATTCCTAACACTCCCTGCTTCTGACAGTGTTTATAAACAGAACTCTGAGAATCACCTTAATGCAAAAAAATAGGTCTTTCCTATAAACTGTAAAAGACAATTAACCGGCAGAGTCCTCATCCTGCAGACATGGATTTGGAAGCACTTGTAAGACCTAGTTTCCACAAAAATGGAAAACTTAAGAATTGCCCAAGTTGCTAGTTTTGACCTCCATCAAAGAAAAGTGATGGATTACAAGATTTGCCATCATCAGCTATATCAACAAATCTGTTCTGGGAACATCTAGAAAACATTAATGTTGAAGAAGGCGGTTCAGCAGACATATGTGTTAAGCTAGATCCTTCCACATGGTAACATTTCACGTTAACATGTAAACATTACACCCCTTGTAACATACCTTATAACTATAATTAAAGTGGGTATCTTCCACACCTTATAATAGAAGAATGTAGCTGTTAAATCCAAGATGACATCACATTTCATCTGTTACTCCGTACAACTTGTCATGAAACTCATCATTCACATAACATACACACCCTGCAATTCTGACAGCCTTTCTTAGGGGGATCCTGTCTTTACACAGCACACACAGCAAACTGCTAAGCTAAAACATGACCTGAGTGCTTGACAGACAGACGTCAATAATAATAAACTATACATAATATAACAAATAATAAACTTCACTTCTAAAAGTAAGCCTTCCTCCCCTCACCCATCCAAAAAATTTAATTTTTTCCTTACAATGTTATCAAGTGTAGATCTCTACAATGTGGTAATAAAATGTTTAGTTCACTAGCTCATCTTAAGGTTGACTTGTTTTCCTCCTAATGTAAAACCTACCATAATATAAAGTCAGCAACATGGCAATTATTATATGCTTTTAAATTATAAATCATTGGTTGTTCTGTATCTTCTGACATGTTCCTCAGGGTTTTAAGATAACAGAATTTAATTCCAAGTTAACATCAGATAAATACCATAACAAAATAACAAGTCAGCTTCAATAAAAGTGGAATTGTAATCCAAGGACAAGCTTTAGTTTTCTATTGCTTCCCTTGTTAATGTTTCACCTTCTAAAATACTTTTTACAACTGAAAGTGAAAAAGTACTTACGTTAACAATTCTCTGCTTTGTGACACTTTAACTTTTATGGAACACGGTTGCTGCCCGTGTCCCACCTGCTCTCTACCACGTGGCCAGTGCAGGAGCGCAGCTGAGGGTTCAGCCCCAGATGGGAAGCTCGGGGCTGTCCATGGAGCCGGAGGGCTGTACACGCCTGTGCGGACAGCACCTCTGTTCCCTGTGGATCTATGGGAGGGGCGGGGCTGTGCCTCAGGTGGCTGGCCCAGCGGCACCTCCGCACAAAGGAGACGCGCACGCGGTCCTGCCTCCGGTCTCTTCCAGAGCAGCAGCAGCCTTCCTACACACAGACTACCGTATGGCATCCCCCCAGGGCCCTCTAGGCACGAACCTCCTGGGGGGCCCTTCCCCCAGAAAGACACAAAAGGAAACCTGTTCAACAGACAGGTAATGGACACCCATTGCAGGCAAGGTGCTCTGCTCAGCACACAGAGACAGTAGGTTGAAATGGACACTGACCATGACCAGCAAGGGAGACAGAAAAGAAACATAAACCACCACACAGTCCAGCGGAAGTCAGCACATAAAATAGGAGGTATAGATAAAGTTTTACGGGAGTTCTGAGAGTTAGCAAGGTCAGAGAAGGCATTGGAAGATGTGTCCAGCTGAAAAGGCCCTAGGAGGGTGGGTAGGAACTGGAAATGCAAAAAAATACACTTCAACTAGGTGAAGAAAGAGCGGATATCACAGCATGAGGCTGGCACGTGCACAGCATCTGCTCATTCGGTCAATTAATGTCTTGAACTTATTCTTCTGCACATCCTGCAGTGACTCGTATCTAGAAACCACTAGCGTTCAACAAGCGTTACTGAACACTTCACAGGCACCAGCAGCGTTCCAGGCGTTGGGATACACTGTGGACAAGGCAGGGAAGTCGCTCCTCTCAGGGAGCTTATTTTCCAGCGGAGGAGATGCACAAACAGATCCACAAAATAATATAAAAGTTAATGTCAGGTAGTGGTGACTACAAAGAAAGATAAAGCAGAGGAAGGGCACAGCGATTTACGGGGATTTCTGTAAGAGTGATGAATGAGAAGGTGACACGTAAGCAGAGACCCAAACCAACTACAAAGTGATTAAACAGAAGAAAGACGGGAAGCACGTGCAAAGGCCCTGTGGCGAACACAGCGCATTCCAAGGCCAGTTAGGAGACCAGCACCGCTGGAGCGGAATAAATGGAGGAGTGAGAGGTAAGAAATGCTGCAGGAAGGTGAGCAGAGGCGAGAGCGAGTGTCTCTCAACAGGGGCACTATCGCCGTTTGGGGCAGGTAGTGTGGTCTTGTTCCCACGAGCACCCTGGCCCGCCTAGGAGGCCCAGGACCAGCAGAGCCACCCCTGTAATGCCCAGGGAAGCCCCCACTCATCTCCAAACACTCTCACAGGAGACAGGCCAGGGGCGTCTCCCACTGAGCCAGATCCTGCATGGCCTTGCTGGCATGACTTTGCTCGGAGTGTAAGAGAGAGAAGCCACCACAGAGCTGTGAAGGGAGGAAATGGCCATCTCCAGAGCTGCAGCCTGAGCTTTATCTGAAAAACGTGTCTCTGTCTATTGTGTGAAAAACTGGCTCTAGGAGGTAAAAGCAGCGGCTTTTAGATAAAAGTCACCAAGTACAAGGCCACACAGCAGCCAGCCAGCTTGGACTAGGGTGGTCCCGGCAGCGGGGCTGGCAAGTGGCAGGGCGAGGGGCGTCCTGAGGACACAGGCATCACTTTGCCCGCTGAGACTTGACCCAGCCGGAGCACAGCACTGGAGGGGGGAAGGCAAAGCCGAGGCTGGAGCGGGAACCTGCAGCAGGGCCTCCGAGGGCCCGGAGAGCCAGCCAAGACAGGCAGTCTTGTTCTGCAGGTGACAGGGTGACAGAAGCACCCCACGCCGTAAGCAGAGTCACCCAACAGCAGCGTGCAGGCTAGTGGGAACAAGGGGAACAAGGGGAAGGAGGGGAACCAGGAGAAGGAGACATAGGGCACGCAGAGGGGGCCAGCGGCAGCCGTCCCTGGGGCGGGGGAGCAGGCTCTGCACCAGTGACTCCATCACAGGGACAAGGGCAGTGCGGCCTAGCAGCCGGTTGGCTCTGAGATGCCACCCTGGCTGGTGGAGGGGTGACTGGGCCATGACCTAAGCCAGGCATCATGCAGAGAGCTTCCAGAAGGCCGTATGTCCACTCCAGCTTCAGGCGTGCTGCATTTGCGAGCTGGCCAACCCCAACGGCAGGAATACAGCTGGTACGTGCGGCCAGAGCTCAGGCACCAGGCAGGGCTGGAGATCACGGCACAGAGTCATCAGCAAGGGGAGGGCCTCTGAGGTCACAAGTCCACAAGAGGGTCAGCACCAGAGGACGGAGGGCAGCGGAGAAGACCTTGGATGCAGAATGGTGGCGACAGCAGAAAGGCAGGGCAGGTTGATGGATCCTGTGGTGTGCAGCGAGGGGAGCTGCCATGGAGAAGGGCGTGAAGGCAGGGGGGTGGCCAAAAGGGCAAGGAACTGCCCGGGCACAGCCGCACCCAGAGGGAGTCAGCCCAGGGGTGCAGCGAGGGCCTGTCAGGCTCATTTACAAAACAGGCAGTAGCTTGAGAGAGTGGCACAGCTGAGGGGAGGGGAGGGTGTGTGTGTGTGTGTGTGTGTGTGTGTGTCTTAAGGGTGAAGATTAACCTGAGAAGCTCGAAGAACCCAATTGAAAGCGAGAGACTGAAACTGCAGGATGACATCACCTACCAAGGGGCAAGGTAACGAACACAGGGACAGAGGTCACCCTTGGCAAGGAGAAGGGACACGTCTTCCACTGGCAACAGGGTCAACGGTCAGGAGAGACAGTATTCTGACTAAGGCCATTACCCTACTTAATGTTGTGACATCAGGGCAACAGATGTGACAGGCAGCCTGTCCCTTGATTATGCACTTAATGTGAATGAACGAGGTGGGCAGTTGAAGTACCTTCGGTAAGTGAATGAAGAACCTTACAGACAATGTACAACACACACTACTTAAAAGCGTGTATTTTGTTTCTGAAATTCATTGAACTCCTACTTGGTTCCTACTCTCAAAATCATCCAGTTCTAAATTCCTAAATCCAAAGGACTTTGACTGTCTTCCCTGTGGCTGTCACTTCTGCACATCAGGTTCTTCCCTGTCACCGTCATACCACCACTCCACAGCAGAGAGAAGCCAAGCACACAGAATGCGGTGACGAGGAAAAACCTGATGGAGCCCAGTAAAAAGAAGAGCAGAAAAGTACAGAACACACAGACGAACTAAACGCCTAATGAGATCATCAACCATGGTTCATGCCAACCTCATTTAAAACGCCCCTCAAAAATGGGAGGTACAGAAAAAGCACACCTCAGCAGTCCTTCAGTCAGGAGCCTTTTAAATACTTGTCCATAATGCCCATTCATTTTATAGGAAACTACTATAGAGGATGAAAATATATCTTTGTAACTAAATTTTATACAGTGTGCGAAAACAGTCAGTGAAGCTAGTCTTTTAGTAACTATGACTGGGTGATGAATTCAACGAGTTAAAATTGCATTAGTTACCTCTAATTCTAAAGCTAAGTCATACTATCTCAATTACCAAACTAGTTTTAAGAACACATTAAAAAGAATCGAGAGTTCAATTAATTCCACTTACAAAACAACAAGAATAGAAAGAATAAAAACTCCACTAGATCATAACATCAATCACCCACCTTCACAAAACTCTTCATTTATTAAACACTAAGAAGATTTCAAATGGAAAAATGAGAAACAAAGGACTAGTCCCTATTTTACGTATTTTAAAAATGTTCCTCTTAAACTGTCACTAAATATTTTATCTTTCACTGACAGGTACCCGGCACAATGATTCATGGAGACCATCCAAGGCCACAAAAATATGTGGTTTTCTTAACAGGTATCAGTTGTCAAGTTGGAATTTATGCTTTACAACTTATAATGGAGCTCACAGCAACATAATGTTCCTTTTAAAATCTAAATTAGCATTTTATATTCCGAGACAACATTTGGCAGGGGAAGTCGAGATCCCTCGGTGTTCCCTAACATCTACGCGTTATTTATTTCACTATGCTACCATATTGATCTATAATTATTTTCTGTGTGCCTTTCTCCACCAGTGGACTGCAAACGACTTGAGAGCAGAGACCATGCCCCCAGGGGGCAGAACGGGGCCATGGAGGTAAACCCAGCCACTTTTAAGAGGAATGTCAAAGGGCAAAGCAATTGCTACAATGGAATTTCCCACAGGAAACACCATCCCTGGTTACTGAAACAGAATCCACTGCATCTCAAAATGCTTCAATTCAGGAAATTCACAGGGAAAGCTTTAAAAAGAATTCCACAAGACTGAATGAAGGGAACTCATAAATTCTGGAGTCCTGCATGACGTGATTCTGCATCCAAAATGCCTGATCTGAACTGTACTAAAGATTTTATTTCCAATCAAAGTAACATGATGCACTTTTAGTTCTGATCTTTCTTCCATAGGCTGTTCCCCTATCCCCCTTTTTAAACTGTTTCCATGAGCAGTAAGCAGATCATCTCTGAATACATACTCTAAATGCATTACCTTCTATAAGAATGAGAACTCCGCACTGGAAAACACTGGCTATTAAGTAAAGTGGTCTTCAAACACAGGTAGCCACCTTAACAGAGTATCTGTGTGCTTTTGCTGGGCTGCTGTATTAAATACAAATTTACTATGTGTCTTGCCAATGGGTTTCAGGTTTGGGCAAGTTCACTATGAATTCAATGTGACCAAAGGAATGACAGTAGAATGTTCTTGGGGTGAAAGGATTATAACCAGCATTATTTCCACGGCAGCAGATCAATCACTAAAATCTCGTTTACTCAGAGTGAGCCTGAATGCAGCAAGCCGGTCTCTGCCTCCGGGCCTCTCTGCCCACACAGCTGTGCGCTGGGCCTCTGTCCTCGGCGCTGCCACCACTCCAGCCTCTGCTCTGCCCTCCTGCAGCCTTGCAGCCCTGCCCCCGTGTCACCCAGAGCACTGGGCGGAGCTCTTTATATAAAGTCAATAGCACTGCATCGCCCACATGTGTGTAGTGAGCTAGCAGACCAGGGCCAGGTGAGAATCCTGGCCACAGGAACTCTCATTTTATCCACACTATGTTAACAGTTCTGGAGGCTAGAAGTCTAAAAGGGATTTCACCTGGCTACAGTCGAGGTCTCTTCAGGCCTGCACTGCTTTCTGGGGCGCCAGAGAAGAATCCGCTGCTGGCCTCATCTCCTATGGAGGGAACCCGCATCCTTCAGCGCCAGTACGGAGCGTTGAGTCCTTCTCACATGGAATCAGTTCTGACCTCCTGCTTTGCTTCCCTGTCCACTGCTAAAGGACCCACCTGGATACTCAGCCATCATCTCCTCCTCTCAAGGTCAGCTGACAAGCAATTCACCTGCCACCTGAATTCCCCTCTGCCCTGTGACAACACAGTCACAGGTTCCAGGTATTAGGATGTGGGGGAAGGGGACATTGTTCTGGTGGTCACAATTTGTAACCATCTATAGTGCATATGCCATTTTATTTTTTTGTACAAACATAGACATACACCATATCCATACACACACAAAAAATATTCTGGTATTTCTCTGCTCCACTTTATGAATTCCAGACTAACCCTGCTGAATAGTTCCACAGCCAACTTAGAGTTAAAATTTAATTATAAAAAAAAAAATCTGTCCTTGAAATTCCCTATGGTTCCAAGGATGCAAACCAGAAAAATATCTTACTTTGATTAAAAAATAATAGTAAAAGCATAAGAGCCTCATCAAAGAGCTCTTACAGATTCACAAATAGTTTGGTATCCATTATAATCACATTTCAGGGCTTATTCTGGAAAAGATCCAAGGGCCTCTGTGGATAAAAGGAGAGTCCCTGTGCCAGGATTCCCCCCTGGCCCTGGTTGGCGAGCTCACTGCACACCTGTGGGCAATACATGGCTGTGGACTCTATAAAAAGAGCTCTGACCAGTGCTCTGGGTGCGACACGGCTGCAAGGCTGCAGGAGAGCAGAGCAGAGGCTGGAGTGGTGGCAGCGCCGAGGACACAGGCCCAGAGGACGGCTGTGCGGGCAGAGAGGCCCAGAGGCAGAGACCACCGTGCTGCATGCAGATTCGCTCTGAGTGGACGGGATTCTAGTGCCTGACCTGCCACCTGGGAATAAAGTTGGGTATAACCCTTTCACCCCAAGAAAGTTTTGCTGTCATTTTCTTTGGTCATATTGAATCCATAGTGAACTTGCCCGGGGCTGAAACCCATTGGCAAGACAGCTCCTATCAGTTATAACTCACTGTGCTATGGGCAGGTTGACCTACGGGTACACTTTTGTTAAGTTAATTTTACTTTATCTCAGGAGAGTGAGTTTTTCCAGAAACTCTCACGGTCTCTGGTTAACCAGAGAGATCTGAACTCTGTCTCAGCTGTCACTGCTTTCCAATAAAAATAAATCATGACAGTTTAATTCCAACCTCAGCTGTGGGAAAACGGACTCATCTTTACAATTCTCCTTTTTCATTAAGTAGAGACACTTACATCCAATAATTATAATATTTTAGTTTAATTAAAAAATGGCTTTTTTTGAGGGGGACAAATTCAACTCTAACACTTCTGTTGGACGCTTTCTTTAAATAATGGTCAACGGAGCAACTTCTGAATCTTCAAAACAGCAATTTAAATAGTCATAACTTACTCTAAAATACATGACTTTCTTTGTTCCTCAAACTGACTTGGAACACTTGGAAATGTAAATTGGTGTACCTCAACAAAACAAAACAAAACACCCTATTCTGTGGTCACAAACATTTAGGAAAAGATGGATACTATGCCCTGCTTTTAGAGGGTCACAATGCATACTATTTAAAACTCTTAACGAGTCCCACAGCACTGAACCTCTAACTGCTCAACCTCACTGTTTTCAGGAAGTTTTCCCAGTACGCCTATAATACCCTGGGCTGAGACAGGTGGGAAGAGAATACTAATGTAGAGAGATCTCCACACAGCATCACTTACTGGGCACTCAGAGATCCTCATCACAGCTGGGAACAGAGCCAACTCCAGTTTAGCCCACGAAAGCTCATGAAAAGTGTCTGCAAATGTCAAATGGAGAATGTCTTGCCAATGGGTTTCAACCCTGGGCAAGTTCGCTTTGGATTCAGCGTGTCCACCACCTCCCAGTCCACTACCTCCCGTCCCCAGCTGCCCACACCCATCAACTACACACCAACTACCCACATGACCAACTACCCACTTTTGCTCCCATCAGAGTCCTGAACAGGGCCTTCCCTACTTCTGCCTGAAGTATTCCTCTTCAATTATTGATTCACTCAACTATATTCATCAAATACCTATTATATGCCAGGCACCATTTGACATTAGAAAGATAAAGATATGTGAGTATCAGGTCCTGCCTTTAAAACCTATCAGTGTAGAAGAAAAGTGAGAAATGGTATTTCCGCAGCTTAAAAATTCTAGAATGGAAATGGACTCAGACTTGGTACTGGCATGAACGAAGACCCAGGGCATCGCTGGGGGCAGAGTGCCTGGGCCGGGGAGGGCCGGCAGGACAGAGCAGGTGCTGCGGGGAGGGGCCAGCACCAGGCAGGGGTGCAGGAACCAGCTCAGAGGACCCTCGGCACTGGGAAGCCAGAGGGCACGCTGTTACCTGCCCTGGCAGCTCTTGGAGATGGTGCTAGAACTGCTGCACCTTATTCTCTATACAACAGAGGGGTAGCATTCAGACCCAGATTTGGAAAAGATCACTGCGGCAATAAAATAAATAATAAAACAGTGGAGGTAGAAACCACAGACCGAGTCATCAGCCTCCGTGATTCTCACAGTGCCGTCAGGGTCAGTTCACTTTGGCAACTCTGTGGGGAGCCGGCATCATCACCCCCACTTGGTGTCAGAGACTGAGCTTCAGCAGGGTCAGAAGACTTGCCCAAGGTCACACAATGCTGATGAAACAGTGGCTCAATGGCCCCTAAATCCACATCCTCTCATTCCCCTCGCCTGCTCTTCTCAAACCCCTGCACTTAAAACAAAAGGCAAACTTCAGTCACGTCACATCCCAGAGTAGCGGTCAGCTGGGGTTAGTTCAGGCAATGAACCAGGCTTGGCTGGTCAGACACTTCCTCATTCCAGCAGCACAGCACATACTCCACAGCTGTACACAATGAAGTCGGTTCAAAAAATTTTTACGGACTGTGCTTTCGTCTGGAAATTTGGCTGCTACTAAATATCCTTTACCCTTCTTCAGGGATGTGCTCAAACCCCCCAAAAAGGTTCATGCCCTTCAAACAATTAAGCAGGACTCTAGTTTAATCCCTAAACTCTGAATATAATTATAATCTATGACTCCGATTCAAGGTGGAAACTGCCTGGCTGTAAATATTAAGTCTCGATATGCAGCAGAATAAAATAAAACTTGGTTTACTCAGAGAAGCTGGTAAACTGGAAGTTCTGGTTAACTTTATATTCTGATTCTCAGGAATTTAATATGTAGTCCATATATCGACAGAGCAATGACCAAATCTTCAAAGAATAAGAATAAAATAATTTAAAATTAAACCCACACTGAGTGTGATAATCGTGGCCATCACTTCAACAGCTAATAATAACTAACGTTCATCAAACACTTGCCCCGGGACAGGTGCTCTTTCTTCGTGTTCTATGTCCACTAACTCAGTGCCTTATACCTCGTTAACTCATACATAATTCAATAAACAAGAATTATAATTGTAAATGTGAAAAACAAATCTGGTTAATTTAGGTGGGTTTTTTTTTTTTTTGGTGGGTTGGCTTCTGGAAAAATCAAAGTTGTATTTCATCACAATAACTCACTGACTGATTTTCTTCATAGCCTCCAGATAATGAGCAACTCAATCAGCAAACCGCACCCTGTACCCTTTGCTGCACAGGACTGTTACTCTTTCCTCCTTGTCAGCCCTGCCCTTACGAGCTGACATTTCATTAAGGGACATGATTGAAAATCTGGCCTTAGGTAAGTCTGGGGTCTTCCCTCCCCCTCAACTTCTCTATTTTCACCCCTGCCCCTGAGCAACTATATGTACATGTTTTTGTCCCTGCCGCTCACCACCCGTTTCCCGGGATGTACTTGGCAATACGCCCCGACCGCCGTCGTGTTCTCTATGTGCCCAGAAGCTCCAGGACTCGGGGGTTGGCTGTTCCCGTCCTACTGAGAGCAGGACCTGTCCGCTTGGCTGACCTGAGCCCGAGAAGCAGCACCCTCCTCCACACCACCCTAGAGCCGGGTGCACCCCGCCCCCACCAGGGAGCACATGGCAGTGCCAGCTTCCTGGTCAGATGGCGGGCGCTGGGAGACGTGTACTCCTAGATCTAGTGGGCACATTTCCTACAGCGCATGCAAGTCCCCACAGAAAAGAATCCCCCAGCCCAGAATGTCCAGGGCTCCAGGGTGAGAAACCGCAGTCTAGAATATGATCTCACATCAAGTACCACAACCTTCTAGTTCTCACGAAGCAAATTAACATCTAACTCGTCAAATACACCCCCACAGGGCTTGAAGAACACCCTCACTGGTGGAGAACTTTCACGACATGTAAACAGAGGCACCCTAACAGCCACTTCCAAGGTGAGGTTAGCTGACACATTTCTGGCCCCAGGCCTCTCATGCCTCAGATGCAGCAGCCCGGCCGTGCGCGGCCACAGCCCCGCGCTGTCTGCACCACGCCATTCAGCCGCGTTCGCGAGGGGTCCACCTGCACTCAAGGGTTCCCTGGGCTCGGAGGTCACGGTGAACTGACTTCTCTTTACAGGTCGGGGCTTCTCCACCCTGGCACTACTGATGATTCTGCTGGGCCTGATAACTCCTTGTGGGGAGCGTGGCTGTCCTGAGCCTCACAGGATGTCAGGCAGTAGCTTTGGCCCTACTCACTAGCTGCCAGCAGGAACACTGCCCAGGTCCGGGATGACCGACGCCTCCAGACACCGCTAAGTGTCCCCGGGGGGCAAAATCACTCCCCTGTTCCGGCCGACAACCACTGCTCGGGAGCTTTAAAAAACAAAAAACCCTCTAACTTAGGCTTCCCACTTCTAGACTTTCATATATTAGGTTTACTGGGTAGAGGTATTTAATGATTAAATCAACAAGTTCTTTTATGGTAATATTCTTAAAACAGGATTCCAGCTATAACCCTACTATGGAAAACAAGACTAGTACTGTACTTCCCTAACTCTCAATGAGCACCAATGGAAACATATAACTTTAAACAATACCCAAGCATTATGATAATCTGGCTTATACAACAGTGATATCCTAACCAACAGATCTGGCCATCAAACTTTTCTGTTTATAGTTAAGTTTTTAGTGATGTCATTTATTCTGTGCCATGATGAAATTCGCAATAAACAATTGTAGCTAAGATTTATTCAACACTTACTATGTATTCCAAAGTTACTGTTCTAATGGCCATACACACACACACACCATTTCAAAAACGTTTTCAATGACACAGTAACTCTGCATGATGGCTGCTACCATTATTCCCATTTAAATGAGGTAATTAAACAGAGAGGTAAATAACTTGCCCAAAGCCACACAGTAGTCTGTGACGGAGCTGGCATTTCAGCCCAGGCAGCCGAACCCCAGAACCGGTGCTCTTACCTCTGAAGCTGCCCTGCTTCCCAAGCAAGAGCTCGCCATACGAGCAATTACAGATCGTAAATAATGAGCACAGTATAGGGGAATTTAAATTCTTTCAGTGACATTTCCTCTGCACCCTAAGGGACAAAATCGATGTGGACCACACACCTCAGGATAGTTGCGATGTACCTTCTTGCATCTATAGCCACTGCACTGCAGTGACACATGGTCACTGTAGGCGGCCTACCTGGATTCCAGTCCCGTCCGTATCACTGTGGCCATTATCAGGGCTGTTCCCAAACACCCCAGTCCTTCTCTCCCTCTGGGCTTATGGCAGTACTGCACTTCCCCACCTCCCCTAATGGGGTCATGGCTGAGGGGTCATTTTTCAAAATGATGAAAAAGGAAAAAGCTAAAGAACATAGAAGAGAGAGACCGTATTTAACCAGCCCAACTTCTGCTTCTGTCTCGGCCTTTGCCAGTAATACACATATAAACAAACACAAACGCACGCACACACACACACACAGTCTCCCCAGTGAGCAGATTCAAGGCGCTGGCCAACTAGAAGGAGATTCGTCTGAAGGCACCGGCGGCTGTGAGAGGCGCACAGCAATGTCTGCTGATGAACCGGCACCTGGGGCCCAGGAGCGGGGAACAGAACAAGCAGAGAGAAAATGGGTGAGAGGATGGGGAAAACCAGCCCCGAGTGTTCACACCACAAGGTGACCAGGTCCAGAAGAGCCATGCTCACACCACAGAACATTCTGAAGAGCATCACCGTCCCGAGACAAGTTCCACCGGGTGCTTTTTTATTTACTCGGGAGAAAAGTACAGCGGATTTCGAGAGGGGAAATGGATGTTGTACATGCCTGTAAGGTGGCTGCCCCCGTCAACTAGCATGCTGCAAACACAAGGTTCTGAAGTCTTTATTAGATGTGGCTTTGATGAAGAAAACAGGAAGACTTTCTTAAAGGGAGAGAAGAGCCACATTTACACATTGAAAAAATAGCCTGCTCTACTAAAAAATAACCTAATCAGGGGCTAGTGCAAGAAAATGTATATATATGAGGTTCTACATATTTTTAATGAGATTTGAACTGGCTCTGAACGTGGTTAATGGAAGGGAATGATGCGCCCAGCAGAGCCCTTTGAGAGTGATGGGATCCAGGGAGCTCCTGGTTAGAGCAAGTTTTGAAAAAATTGAGGAGAGTGTCCTGAGACCAGAAAGGTCAACAAGAGATGTAAGGTAGAAAAGGTGAAGGTCAAATGGATACATAACACTGATAAGAGGTAAGCGATAAGACTGCAGCAAGAACACTCTCTGGTCTTAATCAGGAAACAAGAAATAAGCTTATCCGAGACCTACGGTCATCCATGTTTTGGGGTCATGGAGCCCTGGAAGAGTCTAAGGAAAGTGTGTAGACCTTCTCTCCAGGAAAAAGATAATGAAGTTCATGTACACACAGGATTCTTCACAAACACTCAGAAGAAAGACAAATGAAGACCCCTGATTCAAAGACATCTGCACCCCCATGTTTCTCACAGCACTATTTGCAATAGCCAAGATATGGAAGCAACCTAAGTCTCCATCAGTAGACGAATGGATACAGAAGATGTGGTACATACACACAATGGAATATTATTCAGCCATGAGAAGAAAACAAATCCTACCATTTGCAACAACATGGATGGAGCTAGAGGGTATTATGCTCAGTGAAATAAACCAGGCGGAGAAAGACAAATAGCATATGATTTCACTTATCTGTGGAATATAAAAACAAAGCAATATAGAAGGAACTACACAGCAGTAGACTCACAGACAGTGAGAAGTTACCAGTGGTTACCCAGGGGGAGGGATGGGGAGGTGGGGGGAACGGAAGGGGATTAAGGGGCAATATAATTCGCAATCACAATATAGGTTGGTCCCTGGGACAGCAGTACAGCACAGGGAACGCAGCTAATGATTCTGTAACACCTCACTACGCTGATAGACAGTGACCACACTGGAAGGGGTGAGGACTTGATAATATGGGTAAATGTTGAACCACAGTGTTGTGTATCTAAAACCAACATAAGATTGTTTATCAATACTTTAATAAAAAAATAAAAGAAAAAAGAAAAACAAGAAAAAAACATCAGAGGTTTCTGGACACTCCAAGCTTATGTCAAGATCAAGGAGAAGAAATGAGGAAATAGAATCAAAACTTCCTCTTCTGGGGATTAGAAGATGGGAAGCTAAAACCGATCACCTGACTGGAGACTGAAGATCGGAACAGGGGAGAAGCCCCCCGGCAGCCCAGCCTGCAGGGCAGCTGGCACCGGTCCAGGAGCCCTCCTGAAACATGCTGCTCAGGGATTCTTTCTACAGTGACATTGGTGAGAAATGGCAGCGCTGAGGCTGCAGGGTCACCACAGACGCTGGGACTCGAGGGCATCTCTGAGCTTCTCCAGAACTGGGAGAGCAGCCCCAGACCGTGGGCGCAGGTGAGACTGGCTGCAGCAGAGAGGAAGGGGCCCGGGCCAGTGGTGTGGCCCCACACGCCCCCTTTGCCACTACGGAGAGCGCAGAATAGTCTGCTGCCCACCCCGAATAACCGATACCTCAAATCTGTGAGATGCCCCGAGCCGACACAGGGCAGAGTCCTGCAGGTCAGCTGTGCCCTCACAGAGGAGGCGGCGGGGCAGGAAGGTTGGGGACAGTGGGCGGCTGTCTGCCGCGGGGAACGACCTCCTCAAGGTCCGACGGGCCAGCCCCGTGCTCCTTTCACGGGGAGCAAGTCCCTGCCTCCCTTATTCTGGCACAGCACGGCCACCCATTCTGCCAGGGCTCTTTCCTCACCCCTCCACACCACCTAACTGCCAAGTAGAATTCATTACAGGCTCGTTCGCTCCAGGATATTCACTTTCACCCTGAAAACATTTGGTTGTGCTAATACATCAACACAAAGAACTCTTTCTAGTTACCGCCATCCTCTGCTCCCCGGCCTCCTGTTTAATCCTGCCTCCCACCACTCCTGAGGCAGTTATTTACAGCTGCCCTATCCTTTTCCTTCCTATCAGATTTTTTAGGCTATTTAACTATTTCAGGCATAAAAGTGGACAGGTAAATAATCTCCAAGTTAATTATTTTTTCCTTTCCTCCCTTGCCCTTTTCCAGTTTCAAGATAGCATATCAGTCTTCCATGCACTCTCAAAAATGGTATCTTGGGCGGGAGCCAAGATGGCGGCGTGAGTAGAGCAGTGGAAATCTCCTCCCAAAAACACATAGAGCTATGAAAATATAACAAAGAAAAATCTTCCTAAAATAGAGACCACAGGACACAGGACAACATCCAGACCACATCCACACCTGCAAGAACCCAGCGCCTTGTGAAGGGGGTAAGATACAAGCCCCAGCCCGGCGGGACCCGAGCGCCCCTCCCCCCGGCTCCCGGCGGGTGGAGAGAAACCGGAGCAGTTTTTTTTTTTTGGCGAGCGCTTTTTGGAAGCCTTAGAGGGACGGCCCCCGTTGCTGGGGAGGCAGGGTGGCGGGACCGGTGAGGAGGTGCCTGGGAACAGCGCCGGAGGACAAAGAATATCCCGCGTTTCTCCCTGCGAGACCTGGGGGCGGGTGCCTGAGACCGGTGCCTGAGGACGGAGGAGGTCGCGCGTTTTTCCCCTTTTTTTTTTTTTCTCTTTTTGGCAAGCGCTTTTTGGAAGCCTTGAAGGGACGGGGACCCCAGTGCTAGGGAGGCACGGTGGCGGGACTGGTGAGCGGGTGGCTGGGACCGGCGCCTGAGGACAAAGAATATCCCCCGTTTTTCCCTGCGGGACCGGTGGGCGGGTGCCTGAGACCGGCACTTGAGGACAGAGGAAATCGCGCGTTTTTCCCCTTTTTTTTTTCTCTTTTCTGCGAGTGCTTTTTGGAAGCCTAAAAGGGACAGGGACCCCGGTGCTAGGGAGGCAGGGCGGCGGGACTGGTGAGCGGGTGCCTGGGACCGGCACCTGAGGACAAAGAATATCCGGCATTTTTCCCTGTGGGACCGGTGGGTGGGTGCCTGAGACCAGCACCTGAGGACGGAAGAAATCGCGCGTTTTTCCCCGTTTTTTTCTCTCTTTTTGCCAAGTGCTTTTTGGAAGCCTTGAAGGGACAGGGACCCCGGTGCTAGGGAGGCAGGGCGGCAGGACTGGTGAGCGGGTGCCTGGGACCAGTGCCTGAGGACAAAGAATATTGAGCGTTCCTTCCCTGCGGGACCGGTGGGTGGGTGCTTTTTGGAAGCCTTGAAAGGACAGGGACCCTGGTGCTAGGGAGACAGGGCAGCAGGACCAGTGCGCGGGTGCCTGGGACCGGCACCTGAGGAAAAAAAAAAAAAAAATCGCGTGTTTTTTCTTTTTTTTTTCCTTTCTGTTCCCTCTCTCATTGTTGCTGTTGTTGTGTTGGTTTGGAGAGTGCTTTTTGGAAATCTTAAAGGGGCAGGACAGGTCACTTAGACCAGAAGCAGGGAATCTGGGGATCTCTGGGCACTCTAACCCCCTGGGCAGCAGGGAGCACAGAGGCCCCTTACGGAGATAAATAGTCTCCTGGCTGCTCCCCCTCCAACGGGGCTCCACCATTTTGGAGGAACAGCCCCAGCCAGGCCAAGCCCACAGCAACAGCGGAGATAAACCCCAAAGCAACTGGGCAGGAAGCAGAAGCCCTGTCTGCGCACAGCTGCCCAGCACAAGCCACTAGAGGTCGCTATTCTCCCAGGAAAAGGCTACAAACCAACAAGAAGGGAAGCTCTTCCAGCGGTCACTTGTACCAGCTCTGCAGACTATCTCTATCACCATGAAAAGGCAAAACTACAGGCAGACAAAGATCACAGAGACAACACCTGAGAAGGAGACAGACCTAACTAGTCCTCCTGAAAAAGAATTCAAAATAAAAATCATGAACATGCTGACAGAGATGCAGAAAAAAATGCAAGAGCAATGGGATGAGATGCAGAGAAAAATGCAAGAGCAGTGGGATGAGATGCAGAGAAAAATGCAAGAGCAGTGGGATGAAGTCCGGAAGGAGATCACAGATGTCAGGAAAGAGATCACAGAAGTGAAACAATCCCTGGAAGGATTTATAAGCAGAATGGATAAGATGCAAGAGGCCATTGAAGGAATAGAAGCCAGAGAACAGGAACGTATAGAAGCTGACATAGAGAGAGATAAAAGGATCTCCAGGAATGAAACAACACTAAGAGAAATATGTGACCAATACAAAAGGAAAAACATTCGTATTATAGGGATACCAGAAGAGGAAGAAAGAGGAAAAGGGATAGAAAGTGTCTTTGAAGAAATAATTGCTGAAAACTTCCCCAAACTGGGGGAGGAAATAATCGAACAGACCATGGAATTATACAGAACCCCCAACAGAAAGGATCCAAGGAGGACAACACCAAGACACATAATAATTAAAATGGCAAGGATCAAGGACAAGGAAAGAGTTTTAAAGGCAGCTAGAGAGAAAAAGGTCACCTATAAAGGAAAACCAATCAGGCTAACATCAGACTTCTCAACAGAAACCCTACAGGCCAGAAGAGAATGGCATGATATACTTAATGCAATGAAACAGAAGGGCCTTGAACCAAGGATACTGTATCCAGCACGACTATCATTTAAATATGATGGTGGGATCAAACAATTCCCAGACAAGCAAAAGCTGAGGGAATTTGCTTCCCACAAACCACCTCTACAGGGCATCCTACAGGGACTGCTCTAGATGGGAGCACCCCTAAAAAGAGCACAGAACAAAACACACAACATATGAAGAATGGAGGAGGAGGAATAAGAAGGGAGAGAAGAAAAGACTCTCCAGACAGTGTATATAACAGCTCAATAAGCGAGCTAAGTTAGGCAGTAAGATACTAAAGAAGCTAACCTTGAACCTTTGGTAACCACGAATCTAAAGCCTGCAATGGCAATAAGTACATATCTTTCAATAGTCACCCTAAATGTAAATGGACTTAATGCACCAATCAAAAGACATAGAGTAATAGAATGGATAAAAAAGCAAGACCCATCTATATGCTGCTTACAAGAAACTCACCTTAAACCCAAAGATAAGCATAGACTAAAAGTCAAGGGATGGAAAAACATATTTCAGGCAAACAACAGTGAGAAGAAAGCAGGGGTTGCAGTACTAATATCAGACAAAATAGACTTCAAAACAAAGAAAGTAACAAGAGATAAAGAAGGCCACTACATAATGATAAAGGGCTTAGTCCAACAAGAGGATATAACCATTCTAAATATATATGCACCCAATACAGGAGCACCAGCATATGTGAAGCAAATACTAACAGAACTAAAGAGGGAAATAGACTGCAATGCATTCATTGTAGGAGACTTCAACACACCACTCACCCCAAAGGATAGATCCACCGGGCAGAAAATAAGTAAAGACACACAGGCACTGAACAACACACTAGAACAGATGGACCTAATAGACATCTATAGAACTTTACATCCAAAAGCAACAGGATATACATTCTTCTCAAGTGCACATGGAACATTCTCTAGAATAGACCACATACTAGCTCACAAAAAGAGCCTCAGTAAATTCCACAATATTGAAATTCTACCAACCAATTTTTCAGACCACAAAGGTATGAAAGTAGAAATAAATTCTACAAAGAAAACAAAAAGGCTCACAAACACATGGAGGCTTAACAACATGCTACTAAATAATCAATGGATCAATGAACAAATCAAAATAGAGATCAAGGAATATATAGAAACAAATGACAACAACAACACTAAGCCCCAACTTCTGTGGGATGCAGCGAAAGCAGTCTTAAGAGGAAAGTATATAGCAATCCAGGCACACTTGAAGAAGGAAGAACAATCCCAAATGAATAGTCTAACATCACAATTATTAAAACTGGAAAAAGAAGAACAAATGAGGCCTAAAGTCAGCAGAAGGAGGGACATAATAAAGATCAGAGAAGAAATAAACAAAATTGAGAAGAATAAAACAATAGCAAAAATCAACGAAACCAAGAGCTGGTTCTTTGAGAAAATAAACAAAATAGATAAGCCTCTAGCCCAACTTATTAAGAGAAAAAGAGAGTCAACACAAATCAACATAATCAGAAATGAGAATGGAAAAATCACGACAGACTCCACAGAAATACAAAGAATTATTAAAGACTACTATGAAAACCTATATGCCAACAAGCTGGAAAACCTAGAAGAAATGGACAACTTCCTAGAAAAATACAACCTCCCAAGACTGACCAAGGAAGAAACACAAAAGTTAAACAAACCAATTACAAGCAAAGAAATTGAAACAGTAATCAAAAAACTACCCAAGAACAAAACCCCGGGGCCGGACGGATTTACCTCGGAATTTTATCAGACACACAGAGAAGACATAATACCCATTCTCCTTAAAGTGTTCCACAAAATAGAAGAAGAGGGAATACTCCCAAACTCATTCTATGAAGCCAACATCACCCTAATACCAAAACCAGGCAAAGACCCCACCAAAAAAGAAAATTACAGACCAATATCCCTGATGAACGTAGATGCAAAAATACTCAATAAAATATTAGCAAACAGAATTCAACAGTATATCAAAAGGATCATACACCATGACCAAGTGGGGTTCATCCCAGGGATGCAAGGATGGTACAACATTCGAAAATCCATCAACATCATCCACCACATCAACAAAAAGAAAGACAAAAACCACATGATCATCTCCATAGATGCTGAAAAAGCATTTGACAAAATTCAACATCCATTCATGATAAAAACTCTCAGCAAAATGGGAATAGAGGGCAAGTACCTCAACATAATAAAGGCCATATATGATAAACCCACAGCCAGCATTATACTGAACAGCGAGAAGCTGAAAGCATTTCCACTGAGATCGGGAACCAGACAGGGATGCCCACTCTCCCCACTGTTATTTAACATAGTACTGGAGGTCCTAGCCACGGCAATCAGACAAAACAAAGAAATACAAGGAATCCAGATTGGTAAAGAAGAAGTTAAACTGTCACTATTTGCAGATGATATGATACTGTACATAAAAAACCCTAAAGACTCCACTCCAAAACTACTAGAACTGATATCGGAATACAGCAAAGTTGCAGGATACAAAATCAACACACAGAAATCTGTAGCTTTCCTATACACTAACAACGAATCAATAGAAAGAGAAATCAGGAAAACAATTCCATTCACCATTGCATCAAAAAGAATAAAATACCTAGGAATAAACCTAACCAAGGAAGTGAAAGACTTATACTCTGAAAACTACAAGTCACTCTTAAGAGAAATTAAAGGGGACACTAATAAATGGAAACTCATCCCATGCTCATGGCTAGGAAGAATTAATATCGTCAAAATGGCCATCCTGCCGAAAGCAATATACAAATTTGATGCAATCCCTCTCAAATTACCAGCAACATTCTTCAATGAATTGGAACAAATAATTCAAAAATTCATATGGAAACACCAAAGACCCCGAATAGCCAAAGCAATCCTGAAAAAGAAGAATAAAGTAGGGGGGATCTCACTCCCCAACTTCAAGCTCTACTACAAAGCCATAGTAATCAAGACAATTTGGTACTGGCACAAGAACAGAGCCACAGACCAGTGGAACAGATTAGAGACCCCAGAAATTAACCCAAACATATATGGTCAATTAATATTTGATAAAGGAGCCATGGACATACAATGGCAAAATGACAGTCTCTTCAACAGATGGTGCTGGCAAAACTGGACAGCTACATGTAGGAGAATGAAACTGGACCATTGTCTAACCCCATATACAAAGGTAAACTCAAAATGGATCAAAGACCTGAATGTAAGTCACGAAACCATTAAACTCTTGGAAAAAAACATAGGCAAAAACCTCTTAGACATAAACATGAGTGATCTCTTCTTGAACATATCTCCCCGGGCAAGGAAAACAACAGCAAAAATGAGCAAGTGGGACTACATTAAGCTGAAAAGCTTCTGTACAGCAAAAGACACCATCAATAGAACAAAAAGGAACCCTACAGTATGGGAGAATATATTTGAAAATGACAGATCTGATAAAGGCTTGACGTCCAGAATATATAAAGAGCTCACACGCCTCAACAAACAAAAAACAAATAACCCAATTAAAAAATGGGCAGAGGAACTGAACAGACAGTTCTCCAAAAAAGAAATACAGATGGCCAAGAGACACATGAAAAGATGCTCCACATCGCTAATTATCAGAGAAATGCAAATTAAAACTACAATGAGGTATCACCTCACACCAGTAAGGATAGCTGCCATCCAAAAGACAAACAACAACAAATGTTGGCGAGGCTGTGGAGAAAGGGGAACCCTCCTACACTGCTGGTGGGAATGTAAATTAGTTCAACCATTGTGGAAAGCAGTATGGAGGTGCATCAAAATGCTCAAAACAGACCTACCATTTGACCCAGGAATTCCACTCCTAGGAATTTACCCTAAGAACGCAGCAATCAAGTTTGAGAAAGACAGATGCACTCCTATGTTTATCGCAGCACTATTTACAATAGCCAAGAATTGGAAGCAACCTAAATGTCCATCTGTAGATGAATGGATAAAGAAGATGTGGTACATATACACAATGGAATACTACTCAGCCATAAGAAGTGGAAAAATCCAACCATTTGCAGCAACATGGATGGAGCTGGAGAGTATTATGCTCAGTGAAATAAGCCAAGCGGAGAAAGAGAAATACCAAATGATTTCACTCATCTGAGGAGTATAGGAACAAAGGAAAAACTGAAGGAACAAAACAGCAGCAGAATTACAGAACCCAAAAATGGACTAACAGGTACCAAAGGGAAAGGAACTGGGGAGGATGGGTGGGCAGGGAGGGATAAGGGGGGGGAAGAAGAGGGGGGTATTAAGATTAGCATGCATGGGGGGGAGGGAGAAAGGGGAGGGTGGGCTGCACAACACAGAGAGGACAAGTAGTGACTCTACAACATTTTGCTAAGCTGATGGACAGTAACCGTAATGTGGTTGTTAGGGGGGACCTGATATAGGGGAGAGCATAGTAAACATAGTATTCTTCAGGTAAGTGTAGATTAAAAATTAAAAAAAAAAAAAAAGAAAGAAAGAAAGAAAAGGGGGATTACTCCTTAACAGGATAAAACTATTGGTAAATCAAAGATCAACGCATGCTTTAAATATCCTTAATGTTGATCACTTAAAGGGTGTCAGATGATCAGCTATGGAGGTACTCTTTTCTGATAATATTCCTTTCTCTTAATTAAAAAAAAAAAAAAAAAGCAGTTACTGTGTGCTGACCTCCAATGAGTTCTGCACAGTGGTATAGAGGGCATGTCAAAGTGTGGGCAAAGGGTCTGTTTGTTTCTACGCAGAAGATCAAGGCCTAGCTTGGATACCTAGAAAATGAACTAAGATACGATATGAGGAGGAGCTTCCGGCATCAGCACTCTCTGGAGGACTCGTGCCGGGGGATGATCATCAAAAAGCCTCCACAGGGATCCGGACGATGCTGCGGTTGTGGCTGCATCCAGCCCACCATCTCCTGGACTTTCCATGAGAAGGAGGAGGGAGATGTCTAGGCTGGCATGTGCATACAGTGAGACAACGAATTTGACTGGATCTGTACTGTTGGAACTCAACCAGGAGTTGGGAGGGGTGCAAGTTGTAGCACCCCAAAATCTCATGACTATAGACTATCTATGGTTAAAAGAACATATGGGATGTGAACAGATCCCAGAAATGGGCTGCTTTAATTTGTCTGATGGTTCAAGTACAGTTGGAAAATATCCATCATATCATAGATAAATTTTCACAAATGCCTAGGGTGCCTAAATGGTTTTCTTGGCTTCACTGGAGATGGCTGGTAATTATAGATTTGCTTTGTTTATGTCACCGTATTCCTATTATGTCAATATGTGTGTGCAAATTAGTTAGTAGTTTAAAACCTATACATACTTAAGGTACTATACAAGAAGATATGTCAAAGAAATAATCAATCCTCCCAAGTTCCTTCATATGCTACATCTATAGCTTTTCTTCTTCCTTCCTAATTACAAACCTTAAATAGAATTCGTGCCTCATATCGAATTTACCAAGTATCATAATTCCTCCAGGTGGTAAAGATACCTCGAGACAAGTGCTGGGCATAGAAGCCACAGGGCATAAATCTGCAAAGAAGTAAAAAGCTAACCTTTGCAAACAATATGGCTTCTCTCTCACTTACCAACTTTACATTTCCCTGTATGGCCCCGGAAGATGACTGGTTAGCCAGAGACGGGTAAGATTCCTCAAGGGAGGAACAACCTAAGACAGGCACAGTCGCAGGGGGGCCATCAGGTGAGAATTTGGGGATCAACAGAGGTGAGGCTCAGAACCTCACCCCCCCTGCTTTGAGAGAAATCTTCTGCATCCGTGGATGTCTTGCTGCCCTTGTCTAGCCTGGATTAATACTTAGTCCATAGGCACACACCTGATCATCTGATCATCTACATTTGCCTTCTTACAGCACTAAACTATGTTTTCTACCTTTATCTTGCATCTACCTACCACTTCAGCATTTTATTAAAAATAAAAATAATAATAATAGGAGAAATGTGGGATCAACATATAAATCAAGTACAAAAATCAAATGAATATTCATATTTGACCTGATGGTTTATAGGTCATATTGCATGATCAAAACCGAAAGTTTCTGTGATGACTGCCCTTGTACTGTTCACCATGTAAGAATTTATTCACTCTGTAAGAATTCGTTCACCATGTAAGAACTTGTTCGTTATGCTTCAGAAGATTGGAGACTGACGAGAATTAGGCTTGAGATGGATTAATGATTGTACAATGAGCATTGACCCCCCTATACTGAATTTTATTGTTGTTAACAACCATTTGATCAATAAATATGAGAGATGCCCTCTCAAAAAAAAAATAAAATAAAATAAAATAAAAATAAAAGGGTAAAAAAAAAAAAAAATGGTATCTTACCTGCTCAGCACTGTCCGTGGTCAATTCTTAAATATACTAGAACATACTAGATAGATTTGGCTCATTTAAGTAATGCTTCATTGATCTATTTCTTATTTACTTCCCTCTTCAGTGGGGAATTTTTTATCTTTTCACAACCATATGTGGGTTATCTTTTGGACAAGAATATGTCAATAAGAAAGGTTATAAATCTACCTACTTGCATAAAGGGAGTATTTTGTTATCATCACGTATCTCTACTAAACCATGAAGGTTATAATGCAGGCCAAGTGGGCAAGAAAGAAGCTCATGTTCATGAAGTCAACCATGGAGGGAAATAACGAGAGGTCAGTAAGTGAGCCCTGACTCACAAGTACTTCAGAACACAAGGGAGACATCCGTAAAGGTCAACCTTGGCCTGGTCACTGCTTCGCAGATGTGTGCATATGTTTGTACTAAGTAACTGTTCAAAGACTTTTCCAAAGAAATTAAAAGGCATTGTCTAAGATTTAAAAGGGTTACCCATTCCAGCTTTAGCAATGTCTACTTCACAACCAAACATTTGTTTTAATGGAATAAGCACATTATTTTAAAGTACTCAGACCAAATGCAATTAATTAACTGCAACTTTTGATACATGACCTATCGGTGAAGAACTTTTCTTTAAAAATAAGATCTATAATTATGAAGCACACACTAAGTGGACACCAGAACGTCTAAGAGTAGAGTCTTAAGACAATCAACTTTTTGAAAGTCAATTAAAACTTCTCAAAGCATTATATAATAAACTCAGTTTCACTTAATTATTTAAGGAAGCGGTTTGAGAAACTGCATTCAATTTAGAATGCTGACCTGCCTCATTCCTTACCCTGCTTACGCTGCTGCACATGAGCCCTTCGTTCAGTACGACCATCCATGTGCTCACGAGACCTAAGTTAGAACGGTCGGATCATCCCCTTCATTGCAGGGAGACCATATTCAAAGAAGTGAGCCTTCTTTGTAAAATGTGCAGTGGGAGCTATATTTTAACCTATGCCACTGCTCGAGTCTATGAGAAATAAACCAGGTTTAAACATTAAAATTAATATAGAAAACATATGCTAAACATTATTTAGAGTGGACTTGAATATATTTTCTTCAACAAATTTACCCTTCAGCATACAGGCAGACAACCCCCAATTCCCTCTCTGATTGGCCTAATTTGGGGGAGTTCTGCTTGCATTTGAAAGTATCATCCATGAAGTCAGTCCCTGAGTAGAGAGGGGTTGGAAAGCATCTGAATAAGGGAGATGTGTTTTGACACAGGCCCAGAGACACCACTGAGCTCCTGAGCTCTACCTAGGCCGACGCTGGGCCAGCCAGCACTGGAGCAGGGACCAACTGCAGCCGCTCTGGAAATAAACCCAACCCAAAAGGAAAATGTTGCTATCTTTCTAAAATGAAAAATCAGAAGCACAGGTCGTGATCCTGCTGAGGTCATTCGGGCCACCTGACCAGGTGATGTGGTTTCTGAAATACAAACTGTACCTCTGGAAATACAGGATCTAGTTTCCTCCTACGAGGCCATCAGATGCCTGGCAAAGTCCGTGCAGGTTTCTCTGGTCCTGATGGCCAGAGTCCCTAAGTTGTTGACCAGGCAGTTAAACAGCAGAACACACAGCATTAAAGACTTTTTTTTTAATGCAAGATAAAGTTTCAGAGATCATTTGAGTTTCAGGTCATTCACATTTTGAATAAAATCAGATTATATATGAATAATAAAGCTTATATGCCCAAAAAATTAAAAATAAGATCCTTTGGTGGTAAAGCAGGGATCTGATTCTTAGTCAAGTATTTTTCTGTTTCAATTAGTACTTTTGTTTTAACAGAGGAGTAAAAGTTATAATGCTAAGTGATTCTCTGTCACTCTCCCCAAAGGAAACTACACTGCCTAAAAGCATTTCGATCATTAATTTGATGTGTGATTTAATAACACACACAACACTGCTTTCCATGAAAACTCTTCTCTCCACACAGGCACCCTACTTGTGCAGTGGCCCAGGTTCTACTCTCTAAGTGACCTTTTTCTACCAAGCAATGTTTTAAGGATGAAATACCATTTCCAAAATTGTACCCAGAGGAAAGAGAGATTTGAAACATTAAGTTTGTGTCTCTGTAGATAAGATTTGCATTTACATTTTGGAAGTGTTTTCCCCAAAACATTAGTGTGCTCAAGAACTTGTTCAAAATACAGATTCCTGCAATCCAGCCCCAGGAAGTAAAAATCAGTGGGTCTGGGGTGGGAGGAGGAATCTGCATTTTTAATTAGCAACTGGTATTTCTGATGCAGGTGGTCTTGAAAAACAGCACCGCAGGGAGGAGAATAAATGTCCATTATAACTGTCCAGTCTTCATGCCTCTTCTCCCAACTCCACGACTTCTTTTCATTTGACACTTTTTAAACAATCCCTAGATGAATTAGTGTTTTTCAAGGAAAATCTTCAAAATGTCATTTTCTCTCCAACTACACAATAACAATAATGCCAAAGGCAGGGCATCGAGAAAGCTGGAAAGCTCACTTGCTTTAAGGAATGATTTAAAATTAGAACTGGGAGAGATCTTGATCACTCTAGACTAATTCTCATTTTAATCTTTAAAAAAGTATTTTAAGCACTCCCTGGACTACTAATTTTGCTATCTACCTCCTCCAGTTACCTCATACATGCTACAAAGTGAGATGGTGCCTGGAATGCAGACCAGTCTCAGTGGGCTCTCGCACTGGGTTCTCAGTAAGTCTTGCTTTCATTCGCTGTGTGCTCGTATTTAAACTTTTTAGAATCAGAATTCTTTATCTGATATATTTATTTCATTACTTAAGATCACTTAGAACCTTCTGGAAATTCCCACCCAACCACAAACATAATTTGTTGCACTGAATACAGTAAACTTATGTTCTTAAATCACGAATTCAGATTTTCACTTGAATAACTGCAGACCTGGCAAGCTACCCTGGAGTTGCTTGGAGTTGCCAAAGCCAGTATATTCGGTCTGTCTCTAGGGCAACAGAGTAAAGAGGAGAGAATGAGGTTTTGAACTGCATTCCTGCTCGCTTCTGATTCAGCCACAGGCTTCCGCGTGCCCACAGTTGCTCTGACTGTCCCTTTGTCTGACCTCGAAATTGCGCGGAGTGACTTTTTGATTGTTGTTCTACTATTCTTTTTAAGATACTTTATTTCCATTTTTCTTGCTGTGTCCACGCTTTTAAAAAAAATTTTCCACTATCAAGTTATTACATGCAACAGCTCTACACAAACGTCCACGTGCCTCACCACCATTTAAAAACTTCCCTGTGAATCCAGGACTGAGTAGAGTATCTAGTGGCTTGATTAGAAATCTGCAAACCCCTCCACACAATGGACCAGTGCTGATTCAGTAAGTACTTCCTGTTGCTTTTGTAAAAGCTCTTCCCAGTCTTTTTTTTTTTAAAGCCACTATGGAGATGATCTCCTACCCAATTCTAGAGTTTCACAATACATCTTTTTTGTGGACTCAAGAATATACTACACTGCTAATGCCAGAATGTCAATCAATCTGAATTCTCCTAGACCATAATTAGTAATTTAAATTCATCTAACTATAACCAGCCATTACCTGAATGGGAAAAACACACAAAACCCACTGTCCTAACTAAGCAGAGTGCATGTGGAAATATTTTAAATAAACTGATACAGGAAGGAAGTTTAATAAAGTAAACATAGGACAGAATGATTTAAGTAGAATATACTTAACCAAGACACAAAGACAAACAATTCTACAGTGCTGAGGTTTTCTAACTTAGAAAAAGTTCTGTTGTTATAACCTGCTAATTCCTTTACTATCTCTAAATTGTATTTTTAAAACATTTTATTAGCAAGAAACAAAAAAGATGATATATAAGGCCCTGTATGAAAAGAGATACTGAACCTATAAGAAACCAAAAATATGAGTTACCCACTTTTTAGTGAAGGTTACACAAAATACTGGCCACATACATGCACAGATCACTGCATACACACAATAAATACACTGCAGTAAACATACCCTTATTCTGTAACCAGATAGTCTATTGGTTGGCATCAATCATCTGCTAAAGTAATACACTTCTCTTTTGCTGAATTATAAACCAAATTTCTGAATTGGTTGAGATTTTAGGTATCTTAGGTGAATCAAATGTAGTTAAGGAATTTAAAAATAATTTATGTTTACCATAGTAAGAAAAGTAGTTTGTTTCAAAGATTATGGGAAGAAATCTATTTTAACTCTACCAACTCTGACAGGTAACCTCAAACAACTGCCGCCTCTGCATTGTGTCTCAGACTGAAGCGCTGCGAATGGAGGCCCTGCTGACGGTGAGCGCTCGAGCCAGAGCACAGGCCGTGCTGACCAGTGATCTATATTCCTGAATGCCGGCGTTTCAGATCTCCGAGTTTGTCTATCGTCCACCTAAATCCATTATGTTCTGGTAGCCAGAGGAAGTAAGCTTGTGCTCTCATAGCAGGATTAGCAAAAGTAGTCCAGGAAACAAAGCTTAATCATCCCGATCCTGAAGATCCTGTTCTTGCCTACATGGAGAAAACCACATAGTCCAGCTATAAATACAGCCTTGATAGTAAATCTCAGTTTCTGCTACAAATAACATAGTCAGAAAGAGAGCAAATGCAGCTGAAAGAAAAAGGCAAGATCGCTGCGGTAGGCTGGTAATAAAGACTGTAGTCTTGTAACTGCAGGATATCCTATAAAATCAAAATGTAATTTTAAATCATTTTTAATGCTACCAGAAGTCAAAGGAAGGGCAGTAGGGGAGTATTTACACAAGGCTGCCTTCAGTAGGTTCTTCCAAAGAAACTAAATCAGCTGCAGAGAAAAACAGTCAAGTTAGGTTTTAATGAAGGGCCGGAAAAACATCTCTGTCCATCCACCTGTACCAATACCAACGACTTAAGTCAGAAAACCAGTTTTGCCAGACTTGTCACTTCCAAAGTCAGAGCAATTGAACACCAGATGGGTACAAAACTATGTCAGCAGCTCAGAGGACACTCACCAGGCTCCCACCTTGCCTGCAAGGGGAGTTTTCCACGTAGGTGGTATATTGTTTGTTAGGCAAGGTGTTACCTATTCAAGTTGTACTCTGAAACTCAAACTATTTGATAATGCTCAGAATAGGACTCAGTCACAGTTTAGTCCAAATTAGAGCTCAGCTTTCCAAAAATAAGATTTAAAAGAGTGTTGGGGGAGGTCAACTAAAGAACATAAATTCTCCCTCGCACATCTTCATTCTCCCATCTAGGCACATCCTGCGGATATTACAACCAACAGACCGAATTTGGGGTGAGGAGAACGTGCGATCCTGCCCCACCTGCATTCTGTCACTTCATCCTCCTCCACAGACACCCGGAGGTCAGGCTTAACGGCCAAACATTCACTAGGTGCCTAAAGGAGAAAGTAGGAAAAGATAGGCAGGCCTGAGGGTGTGATTATGTATTTAGCTATGCAACTGTATTTTAAACATAATTAGACTAATTCCCTCCAAATCTTAGCTGATGCATCTGCACACCATTAATTAGAACGGATTTTAAAAGCCCTGTTTGGAATCCTTTGTTCCTCACTTCCTACAAATCGAATTAGCAAGGAACAAATAAAATTTTTCAACTTTTATTTTAAGGGAGACACAAACTTACACTAACTGGGTCTGACCCACTGATGTAAGTCATTTAACTAGCAATTACTTTACTCTGAACCTAAAAGCCAATTCAATTTTTTTTCATCTGCAAAATAATTCCCTGGTAAATATGACAACCTTGCATAACTGCTATAGAAAAACCTGAACAATCTTACAGCTCTTCATCTAAAAAAGAATTTGGAAGGAGATAATGTTCCACTTTTGCAGGAAAATTAGAGAACTATACTATTAAAGCTGCCTTTTACCACCTACTTTATTATCTACTGGCTTTTCTAACATAAATCAAATGTAGTTAAGGAATTTTAAAAGGACATTAAGTAGCTATTTAACAGAATAAGGCCCGACATGCAAATTGGAAAGGGGAAAGGACTGAAGACAAAGGCTCAGATCCTGACACTGGAACGGGGCTGGAAGAGGGTGGCAGCAGGGACGACAAAAGGCAAATAGCAGGTGAGAAGCACAAACAGAGAAAGAGCAG
This sequence comes from Manis javanica, assembly GCF_040802235.1. Taxonomy (NCBI): domain Eukaryota; kingdom Metazoa; phylum Chordata; class Mammalia; order Pholidota; family Manidae; genus Manis; species Manis javanica. The sequence goes on along the minus strand of NC_133158.1, from coordinate 217,174,663 downwards.
GCTTAGAGGTTCAGGCAGAGATCGCGGCCTGTGAGCAGGAGAGGCGGTCAAACTAACTCGGGATCTTCTCCCAAATAAATATTTACTGAGTGACTGAGTGGTGAACAGCACCCACAGCAACACCCTGGGGTGCCCCAGATCCAGGGGATGGTGACTGACACGTGACAAGGGAGGGAAGCCACAGAGCTGCACCCTTCAGTCTGAAGGTGGGAGTCAGAAGAAGCCGGTGGGCAAACTCAAGTACAGGATTTAAGGTGGAATCTGGGGAGGTGAAGACGGAGGCATCGCTTGGAGGGGGTGAGAGTGTGTGTGAACTTGGGCTGGGGCCGGGGAGAGTGACCTTACCGTCCTAAAGACGACAGTGGGGTTTCTGGCCTTGTGATCTCAGTCTAAGGAGTTACCTTGACCTTCCCGCAGATAAAGGGAAACACCTACGGGCAGAGTCCTGCTTCCCAGGGCAGGGCTTGGAGCAGCCCACCTGGCAGGTGTCTGTGACTGTCCGATGCGACTCCAAGGGTTCCTCTGGCTTGGACTACACTGTCTATTTACACTGACCTCACGGAACTGCCCAGAATTATGAGGAGGTAGAAGGGACAGCCTCTAATTCTGTGTGGAAAGCAGACCAAGTACATGGTAGAGCTGAATTACCTGTTAGTGAAAAAAGTCAAAGATCCATTCCCCTTTAGGACACACACAGGGCAACAATGGAAAAGATAAATTTTCAGCAAGCTGTGACTCCCCAGGTCAATAAGCCAGAGAAAATACATCCAGGTTTAAGTGTAATAACTGGCAAAACATGTGACCACAGTCTGGTTTATGAGTACATCCACGGAGCCCCGTGAGCAAACTTCACACTCACGACTGCATGCAGCCATGATCAGATCAGAAGGAAGCTCATTTCTGACATTAATCAACAGGCTAAGGACACGCAACACAATCAACTCATGATTCAGCTGCATTATTTTGCAAAGGCCGGGGGGAAAAAGAAAAATATTTGAAGGCTAATTTGAATTCACACGAGACAAGGAAATATTCTCGAGTCACGACACAGCCAAGATTAATAGGTATTTCCACCCACTCCTTAAACAGTTTTAGGTACAGAAAACAATGTCACTCCTCTTCCCAAGAAAATGTTAAGCTGAGGAGTTTGCAGAAATATATGAAAAAGAACAGTGTTTCTTTCCATGCTCTCATTATGTGGCGTTCCGGGAGCTTTAGAAGTGCGTACTGACGCGCACCGACACTGTCAGTTACACGGCGCGTATGCATTTCCGAGAGCTAAAAACAGACTCTGCTCTCCTTTGCAACAACGTCGCTCTGCTCATCTCTTGGGTTGAAAAAAAAAAAAAAAGGGCTCATGGCAAGATTATTTTTTAAATCATTCCACCCTTATCTTCACAAAAGAAAACAATACAAAATGAGTTGCAAAATAAGCAATTATGACACTTAAACTTGATCACCTATACACGTTCTTTGCAACTTAAACACCTTGAAAGATGAACATTTTCCCATTTGCCGTATTTTTTCAACATGAGGTTTGCATAGTGATTAAGACCAACATACATCAAGGAACACTCACTCACTGAGTTATTAGTTTAACAAGCTGCTATTGAGGGCCTACTATGTGCCAGGCAGGGACCCACCTGCTGGGATGTAGACGGGAACACAAGTAGTCAAAGTCCTGGCCCTCACAGAGCTCACTGTCTATTGTGGTGGGGGGGGTGGGGGGGCAGGGGGGGAGAGTAAACAAATAAATATATAATTTTAAATGGATGTGAGTGCTACAAGGAAACATAAAACAGGGCCAGACTATGCGATTGGCAGGAGTAAAGTGAGAGGCTTTTTGGATGTGGTGGGCAGAGAAGATTCTTTTAAGGAAGTGACATTACTTGAGAAGAGATCAAACTGAAGCAACGGAGGAGGCCCTGCTAAGATCTGGGTGGGAGCAGACGTTCCTCCCGGCAGGGCAAAGAGCAGGTGCAAAGGTGCCAGGTTTTGGCAGTTTGATGAATAGCAAGAAAACCTGTATGGCTGGAGCAAAATACATAAGTTGAAAAAATAAGGTGAAGGGAAGGGCCTGGCTCAGTCACACTACTTCTGTCCAAGGGGCCGTTACATGATTTTGAGCAAGAAGGTGTTAAGAGTGACGCAGAGGGCAGCTCTAAGACTGGGAGGAGGGGGGGGGTCAGGAAACCGCTTCCATAGTTAGAGCTTAATCTGATATTCTCTAAATGCTTTTCATCCTTTGGATTTCACAGGGGGTGGGGAGCCACTTAATTTAATTCTACCTAAAAAAAATACACTCTATAACACACTCCTCTCAGTGACTCCATTAGTTTGAATAATTGGAAACTATTGTTTCAAAGAGTCTCAGTCAAGCAGCCTTAAAAACATGCACAGAACAAGATGACCATCCTCCTCTCTTTTATTATAACTACATGAGACTCACGTAGGAGTGAATAGTTCTTTTGTCCTTAAACAGGCTATTTGAAAAACAGAAGCGTACTGTCTTTTATTGTCAATTCATGGCCCATAAAGCCTCTGAGGCTGGCTTTCTTCCTTCAAAAGCTTTTAATGGACAGGTACGTGTAAGCCTTGTTTTATGGACTGTGAGAAATGGAATGCACCGGGCGCAGTCCACATCGCCCTTTTATGAAGGAAAAAGATATCAGCAATGCAGAGTGACCTCACCTATAAGGAATGCGACAGGGAACAAAGGTGGCTTCCTTCGCAAGGAAACACAATCTGCCTCAGAAACTGCTTCATTACTTCTGAATGATTTAGGGTTGCACAGTCTACCAGAAACAGTTCCAGCCTCTGTTTGTTTCATTAACAAAACGGTTTGTGACATCATTCTTCTTCAAACCTTACAGAAAAGCCTAGCATATTCATTAATCAAAAGTATATACTGTTCAGATCACCTTTGATCTTATGTGTTTGTGCCAAATAAGTGTATTTATCAGTTGGAGACTATCAACGATAGATTGTTTATCTACAAATACCTCCTGGCATAAGGGTTCTGGCATTCTGTCCAGAGACTCCAGAACCATGTAAGACTGCGGAAGGTAAAGGCGATTAACCCAATGTTTCAGGTTGCACTTAGCATATAAAAAGAAGCCCTGCCTTTTCACATGCTAGGGCATGTTGAATTTTTGAATTTCCAGCTTATAAAATTTATCACAACTTCCTTTTTCAAACAGTCATTTAAAACCAATGCAAAACAAGTTCTCTGGGAACAGAATGAATCATTCATGCCTTACCTGGACTCAACAAACACAACACAGAGTTACTAAAATAAGTTACCTTACTCTTTCAAGATCACAAAACATCTTGCTACATATGTTCCCAAGGTCAGGTAGTCAAGAATTTACTTTCTTGAATCAGAATATACATTATTCCACAGGAGTAGCTCTTAAAATGATTTCATGACCATTTAAGAGGGATTCTGCTAACTAAAATTGCTACAATTTTTACCCTAAAGCTACAGATAGAGAGCTGTGAGATCACTCCCTTTATAAGCAACTTTGCAGATTATATTACCCAGTACATGGCTGCCGAGAATTAGCAATCAGCATCCTTGTCAGGTAACACTCAACTAAGAAAACAGACACAATGCATCGAACTGTAAACCAATTTTGTCCTCAATCTATCTTAAACCACCTATCTATCTTGAGCTTAATATCCCAGTGTGCCTAGTAACAGTGCTAAGAAATGGTGACCTTTCAGTCCAGACACAGAGAAGAAATGTGTACGGAATCACTGATACATGCATAAGCAAAATATAACCTGTGTTTTCAACATTCTAAATTTCAACATATATCTTTGAACATAAGGCATGTTAAGTAAACCCCCAACTGGCCAACAATCCCCAGTTACAGGAGGGATGGATAGAGTATAGCGTGGCTACAGGTAAACAAAGACACTAACTAATTAATGATGGGTACTCGCTGCCCAGGTACTGACCTAATACCACTAAACTGGGAGGAGAAAAAAACACACCAGCGAGGGCTGAGAAATTCACATATCAGGTTAATGTGAAAAATAAACTTGCCTCTCAGTCCAGAAAAAAAGAAAGCTAGGATCACAAAGAAGAAACTTGAACCCAGTACCACACTTGAATTCACATAGTAAGTACCACCCAGCCTTCCCACGGTTTCCACACGAAGCTCTCCATCCATGGCACACCCAGAAGCCACGCGGGACACACCTCTCGTTTACCAAGCCTCCCTGACACGCTGCGCCTCAAGGCACGCCATTCCCTCCCATCTGTGATGAGATGTTAGGTAGATCCAGTTACTCATTTGTAGGTATCATACAGTACAGCCTCCTGAGAGAGGTCATGATAAGTCAGGTGTTTCCACGCATCACAGTTCAATATCTGATACCAGAACAGTCACAGAGAATCAGCTCCGCGGGTCTCTGAACGAGAGAGCCTGGGGTCCTGGACCTATTCCATATTGTATCTGGCTGGTTTATGATTTGAGAACTGGAAAGAGTCCCTTGGGGCCAATATTCTTCTAACTGCCCTTTTCTTCTGCCTTCCCACTTCATCTGCAGGTATTTTATTTTGAATTCGCATATTGCCTCTCCTTGGATTTAGAATGTGGAGGCGCTGTTACTTGGCCAGGCTGTCACCTGTGCTTCCTACCACCACAGGATCACCCACAGTGGAATTAGCTTAGCATACAGGCATCAAAACAGAGGCCTTTGTTCGTTAACATTCTCATTCAAAAAGTAATCTGCAGGCAGAGAAATCACAGGCATTTGGTAAAAACGAACATGACTGCTGGACAGCTAAACCTACTAAATCCATTTCATTTCCTCTATGTCAACATGACGGTGTGCCTGGGGGTAGGAGATAACAGATCACATATTTCCATTTTTATAAGGGTTTTGATTTAATTAGGCAAAACATTCTTTCTAATAAACTAGGACGACTTATTTCTAGACCACCATGCTAGGTGCAACACAAATGTTTCTGGGCCACCCTAAGAGAACTGTTCTTCAGGATCTAATTGCAGCCAGGTTTCATGAGGGTTTACCCAGCCTTAGGGTAAAACTGTCTTTGCTGACTTCAACAATGGAGAAACGAACATGATTAAGAATACCAAAAATACATTTGTGCTTGGGCACCCTCCCTAATGAAGACATGACCCTGTCCAAATGGACCTTGAGATTCTGGAACGTGAACAGTCTATCAGTCCCACCAAGATACAGTAACTGAACACCTACTACTTTTTCAACAACAAAGAACAGAAAACAAGGTTAAACACAAGAGTCCCTGCTCTCAGGGTGGTGCAGGCATCAAAACTAAAACACAATCAGTCAGAGAGCAATCAAATACCAAGTGGGGACGGATGATGACTCAAAAGAAATGCATTAAGTTACACATGTGTTTAAGATCAGGCATCCATATAATCACAAGCCTCTACTCTAAGAGTGGCACTTTGCACTGACATTTTTCAGTTCCTTTTGACAGTCACTAACTGCTGACACTACCATAATTATAGAAAAGACAGGAGGCAGTTTAATTAGGAAGGTAGTAAAACCTAACTGCGCAAATAAGAGATTAGCGAAAAACAGATAAAAGAGAAAACTGGAGGGTCCAGGCCAAGTGTGAATCAGCAATGCAGTGAGTCACTTTTAAAGACACACAGCATGAGGAGGAAAGAACAAGCCGGGGGCCCAGGAGGAATCGGGGGCCCCTTCCACCCCCCCTATTCGGAACGTGATCGCCGTGCTGACGGCTACTCTGGCCCTGAACCCAGGCAAGACAGCAGACACTGGGGAGTATCCATCCCGAGAGGGACTAAAATAAACAGAACATGAGGAAACGGGTCCTAGGCGGACTGGCAAAGGAAACACATTATTCAGGCCGGATAAGATGGCCGGGGAGGAGGCGGGAATGAGCCGCACCGGGAGCACAACTTTCCCATCAGGGTGATCCCAGAGGACTGTGATCGAACTGCAAGGGCAGGGATCGGAATCCGATAAGAAAGAGAGAACTTTCTGGCTGAGAAGCTGGTGCTGGACTCGGTCGCCAACGAGCCTCTGAAAGGTCCTTTTCCAGAGTCGTCCTTAAGTACAGCGGACGACCATCTTCATCAAACATTCCCTCGGTGTCTTTTTCTACACCACAGATCAGGGAGTGAATATTTTAACTATAAATAGAAGCGCCATTGAAAAGAAAACGTGCGAACTGATCGAAAGTTGAGGCATAACAGCATTTTCAAGATTCATCAGAAAGTTCGGTTACATAAACGTACTTACTTCGCCAGAAATGGTTCTACTGCCATAAAAAAGGCGATCGGTTACTCTAGACAGGAGATATAAAGTAATCAAAACATGGATAAGCTCACCAAAGTTGTATCTATCTAAGGACACAGTCTTGATGTTATAGCAGGAGGGGCGGGAAAGGCTAGGAGGCGTAAAGAAAAATAAGCCACAAAGGAATACAACACACACACACACACACACACTTTCTGTATCCAACAGTGGCACAGAAGCCCCTGGGGGAGCAGAATCATCTTTTCTGACACTAATTTTAAAAATTAGAATTGCACTTAGAAGCCCCCATACCTTCCCCTGCAGAAAGAAGTCTTAGGGGTCCAAGACTTTTCAATACTGTGCCAAAGATCAAAGTCAAAAGATAAGTATTTTAAATTATTTGAGCTATTTTTTCCCCATACCTTTGGGAAGGAAGGAAGGAGGGAGGGAGAGAAGAAAGAAAAAGGGAGGGAGAAAGGGGAGGAGAAGGCAGGCAGGCAATGAAAACAGCCACAGATGGTCTCATACATAATGAATTCCGCTGGCTGGGGCTCCTCCGGGACAGGAGAACGGGCAGCAGCAGGGGAGAGGGCCGCCCACCACCTCCTTCCTCAGGGGAGGCCCGGAGAACCACACGCGCGCAGTCCTGAGGGAGGTCATAGTAACTCCGGTGTTGCCACGAATGTCTGATACCAGAACAATCAGAGAATCAGCTCCGCGGGTCTCTGAACGAGAGAGCCTGGGGTCCGGGGCATATTCCACATTGTATCTGGCTGGTTCATGATTTGAGGACTGGAAAGGGTCCCTTGGGGCCAATATTCTTCTAACTGCCCACTTCTTCTGCCTTCCCATTTCATCTGCAGGAATTTTACATTTTATTTGATCATTTCTTATCTCACATAATCCTCACGATCCTGAAAAGCAGATCTTGATCATTTTACAAATGAAGAAATTAGGCTAAGCAAGTATCGTGCCAAAGACCCACACTGAGAGCAAGTAGCAGAGCAAGGCCTGCCTCCGGCTAAATGCCCCGCCTTTTCTACACACTTTACAGGAAACCCCAGCGCATAGGAGGCGGCATCCAGAGGAAGGCGCCGGTGCCCCTCCGTGTTCTCTGGCATCTTCCCACCCTTGAGGAAACCTTCTCCACAGCCTGGGCTCACTCACACTGCCCTCAGCTAGTGACCTGTGGCCTCGTTTGCCCCAGACAGCCCCCCACCCCGTTCACTCCTGCTAACTCTGCAAAATTATCAACAGCATCCCTTTTCACTCTTCGTGTCCCCGTGCAGAGGGTAAGTTACATGGTCACCCCGCTTAAGCCCCTCCCGCCCTGCCCCAGGCAGGCTTGTCTGACCCCCAAAGGGGCCCTTGTCTTTCATCTCCCTTTCCCTTTTTAGCATAAGCAGCCTGTCTGTCCCACATCATGAGAACAGGGAAGGGGACACAGCCAGCTGGGTTCACAGCCTTCCAAACAGCAGGCCGTTTTAATATTGGGCATCAATCTCTGACTATTGGAAATTCGGGCAGTGGCAGCTTTACGTGAAAGTAACATTCAGGCAGAAGAGAGGTAGATCTTGCTGGACAGAGGAGGCCCGTCAGGCAATCTGCCCTGCTTGGGGCCGGATCCCCAGTCAGGCTTCCTGAACTGCCCCTGCTTTTCTGTCCTGTGTCACCTCTGGGGTGATCTGGGTGTCACCTGAAGGTCCCTGTGCAGACACAGTGTGGACGTCTAGGGGGCCAGCAGAGCACATGGCCAGGGCCCCTGGGGGGCTGCGAGACTGCACACTTCATCTCATGGCCCCGAGGACATCCAAGCTCAAGTTTGCTCTAAATGCTCAGTAGAGAAGTGGCCTTTCCTTCGGTGATTATTTCAGAACTGTCAGGGCCACAGAGGGACTTCTTCTAGAAGGGGAAACGATGGCTACGGAAGGGAAATCACCGGCGTGAGGTCTGCGGCAGGGCCAGAACTGGACCCCGGTACTATAGGCCTCAGAGGCGAGCCCAACTTGCACGCATCACACGTTTCCTCACTTGCACACTGAGCCCCAACGCCCCTAGTGCCAGAGTTGGGCCTCTTGGAAGAGGCAAACATTTCCTGCTGCCCCCGATGCCGGCTCCCGATCGACACCCCAGGCTCAGAGACACCACTGTCTGTACAACACAGCTAAGGTTTCACGTACCCTCTGATGTTCCTGACTTGTTCCGTAAAAATAAGGAGAAAACAGAAAAATGAAGCGGTGATGAAAGTACCTAGTATGACGTACTATGAAACACATGATACTGAATGAACATAATTAAACCTACAAAAAACGGCAAAAGTATTTATCCTCACAGACTGAAGCTCTTCAATTGTGCTCAACTGTGGTGGGAAAAAGTAAAAACACAGGAAATGCTGTAAGTAATTTACCAGGGTGTGCTTAGAAGTTTAACAATAGAAAAACTGAGAGATTTGCTAATGAAATATCATTTTGAATAAGCTGGGCAACTGAAAATCTAGGGTCTGAAATTTAATTTTATTACATATGATAATGTTTAATCTATGTGTTTAATGTGCTAAAATACTTCTAAAGTTCTTTAAAAACTAAGCAGTTACAGAATATCAGGGGTGCATGAATGAATATTTTTAGCTCTAAAGGAACCAATTCTCCTAACAAATCAAAAGGTCAATTTTTAAACATTAGTGCTCAGACGCACTTACAGGAATCTCAGATACATGTTCCCAAACTTATTCTATTGCTACTGTATTTTTTGCAGGGGAAGGGGAGGAACTGCCCCTAAATTAAAAGTAGATATGGAGCACCCTAAAGTAAACTTCAACTTCATTTCTGTGTAATTCTTCACTGCTTAGGGCCACTCAGTACATTTCTAAATAATGAAAATTCACTCCTGTTCATTCACTGCTGAATTATAAACAATGAACATGCAGTGTTTCAAAAGGACTTTTTGTCTTGCAAAACAATGCTCTAATGAATTTTTTATTTCCTTAGGCTAAAAGAAAAATGTTCAAACATGACACTCTTTGCTTCTCTTCACTGCATTTGATGTAACTTGAACCCATTTGCACGTCCCCCTGCTGCTCTTTCTCCGCGTTTCCCGACTGGAACCATCTGAGATGGCAGGTGTGCTCCCTGCCAGCAGCCCCGAGCCCACTCATACATCTACCCCGAAAGGCTGGCTCGGTGCCCCAGAGGGTGCCGTTCCCGAGGCGACTGCTTCATCCCCCATAGGCAGGGGCAGGGGCAGACAGAAGCACCCCAAGGGCTGTGGGGTCTCCATGAGGCGGGCTGGGGCTCAGGAGTTTTCTTCTTACGGTTACTACTCCCGAAGTCTCTGAAATTTAAGAGATAAAAAAGTGGACATAGGTCTCTTTATGATAGATAAAAGCCTTGGGGGTGAGAGAAGGGGTCTCAGCCCCACTGTGAGGTGCCTCCCGGCAAAGCCACTCCAAGGGCACCCCTGCACCTCAGGCGCCTCCTGCACCGCGTCTGCACAGAGAGGCCCCCGGGGTGGCTGGCACCCGCCCCACCACGCCGCTGCTGCCAGGAGGGTGCCTCCCCACGCTGGGGCGACCTATGCTTGTGGACGCTCCTCCAGAAGTCTGCTACAAAGTGACTTACACAGTCACTTGCCTTTTGACCTTAAAATGAAAAGTCTTCTCACGTGCAGCCTCAGGTTTGCTTAAACCATTTAAAGCAACGGCTGCAGAGGGACTGTGTCGCTAAACACCGGTCCCTGCCTGGGGCGGGACACGCAGGACGGAGCCCGGGGCCGTGGACAGTGAGGAAGAAACCAGAGACCACGGAAAAACAGCAGCAGGAGCCGACACGGACTGACCCGCACGCCTTCCCGTCCCCCTGCTTTGTTACTCCTTGTCAGAAGCCCACGCACTGGTCATCAGAGAGAGCGATTGGGCAGCAGCCAGGAAGGGCCACTGGAGGGGCACAACGGACAGTGCAGGTCCCCTCCCTCCTGACCCCACCCTGGGGACAGTGCAGGTCCCCTCCCTCCCAACCCCACCCTGGGGACAGTGCAGGTCCCCTCCCTCCCGACCCCACTCTGGGGACAGTGCAGGTTCCCTCCCTCCCGACCCCACCCTGGGGACAGTGCAGGTCCCCTCCCTCCTGACCCCACCTTGGGGACAGTGCAGGTTCCCTCCCTCCCGACCCCACCCTGGGGACAATGCCCGGCCCCCTCCCTCCCGACCCCACCCTGGGGACAGTGCAGGCCTCCTCTCCCCGCCCTCTGCTCCCCCATTTCTCCTCGTTCCCCTCAGCCACCTGGTGAATGTAGACCACATGCAGACAGGGCGAGGAGGGGGAACGGACGGCAGGACAATGAGCTGACCACAGAGGGTCCCCAGGACAGATGCCCGAGCACAGTGGGGGGAGCCACGAGGCCGGAGCCCAGGGGCAGTGGTGGGCCTTTCAGGGCGGCAGGGACAGCAGGGCCCCCCGACCAGAGCACACTGGGTTTCTCCTCCCTCCCTCCACCCAGCCCCTGACAGGGGACAGCCTCCCCTCCCCTCTCCCCTTTTCAGCCGCCCAGAGGAGAAATCGCCAAAGGCTGTGGGCACGGCGATGCAAACGGGGGGGGGGGGACCGGGAAAGAAGCCCCCAGAGGCAGCCAGGGAGGGCGAGCCTTCATCAGGCCTTCTCCCACGTGAAAGACCCAAACAACTGAGTTCCAGCCCCTGTTCCGGGCAGCTCCACGTCCATTTTGCGATCTTTTCAATGACTTTGGTTCTTGTCCTCCCAGACAGAAATGATACTATATTCCTTCATGAGGAAGAATGATTATTTTGGAATAATGTTATTAATAATAACACATCCATTCACAATGACCTGATAATTTTCTTAATGTTTGTACATCAGTTCTTGCATTTATCTGTAGGACAACCTATTGACGAGTGAAGGAAGTGTTAACCCTGCTGCACAGATTATGAGGAAAGAGCACAAAGAAAGGGGTTACGAGCACATAAATTGGTGAAAGAACGTATGGCTATGGATCCCTCAAGGGTGATTAGAATTCACATCACTCATCATTCATTCATTCTTGCATTCATTCATTGTTATGAGTTGAACTGTGCCCCCAAAAAGGTATGTTCAAGTCCTAACACCCAGTACCTAAAAATGTGGCCTTATTTGGCAACAGAGTCTAGCACACGTAATCAAGTTAAGATGAGGTCCTATTAGCTGAGGGTGGGTGCTGACCCAATGAGTGTCCTCATGGAAGAGGGAGATGTGCCCGGACACAAAGGGTAGGAGGCCATGTGAAGGGGAGACAGAGACTGGAGCAAGGCATCTACAAGCCAAGGTCGCCAAGGACGGCCAGGCACCCCCAGGAGCTGGGCAGCGGCAAGGCAGGATTCTGAAGGTCTCAGGTTGGCATGGCCCTGCCAAGCGTTTCAGACTCTGGCCTCCAGAACTGCGAGAATGAACTGCTGTGCTCAGCCAGCCGGCTCAGGGCACTCGGCTTCAGCAGCCCCAGGAAACTCATGCACACTCATTCAACAAACCTCTTTGGAGTGCACAGTACGTGCCACATACCACACAGGGTGCTGAAAGGTCAGCAATGAACCAAACTCAGCAATCTGCCCCCCACCCCTGCATGGAGCTGTGGGACCTACGGTTCTGCGTGTCTGTGAAGCAATGAAGCCAAAGAACCAGAGGCCACGACTCCCACACCACACTCCCCACACAGACGGGGCTACAGAAAGGAGGTCATTTCCTCGTCCCCTCTCACTGAAGAGGAGCTTCAATTGTCCCCTTATTATTGGAAAAAAAAAAAAAGGCAGTAAGGACTGTAAGGAGAAAAGAACCTCCACTAGTCACAACTAACAACACCCTTTGCGGCAGGAGGGCCAGGGAGAATGCCCGTCACTCGCGCAGACTGCGGCTAAGGGGAGGGGGTGCTGCGATCAGACAGGCCTGGGGCGGACTCCTGTCAGCACCCCGCAAGGGCCAGGGGGCCTTGGACAGGCCATCCAGCCCCGTTCAGCATCCTTTCCATGTCCAGAAAGTGAGAATGACAGCACGTAACACCTTCTTATAGATCAGTGGGAGAAGATGTGGAAAGCTTGAAAGACGTGCCATCGCGACGAAGACCTCAAACTGAGGAGCAGCAAACGCCATGCGGCCCTAGCTCTACCGGAAAGCCTCCAGACAGCGCCCCCCACCCGAGTATGAGGGACAGAGACGGACGCCTCGGTCCTCTCCTTTATGTCCTTTCCTACCATTCGATTTCTTACTGCGACCACGCATTACCTTTAATTTTTAAAAAGAAAAACATTATATAGTCATTTAAAAGGGTGAAGCAGATAATTCAATGGGTTACACTTACGATATGTGCACTTTTCATGCCTTTCTTATTATACCTCAATAAGAGGTGGTATTTATTTTTTAATGAGGCAGATGTATGTGCTGGGACCTGCAAAGACTTTCCAGATATGTTAAATGAGCTATAAAGTCACCAAATATGCAGGGTATGAGATTCCATTTATGTGAAAAACCCAAAAAACCATATGCATACGCATAAAAGCATATGAAGAGATATGGAAGGATGTACACTTCATAACACTATACTTACATTTTGTTGAATTTTTAAATCTTTTTACAACCAGAATGTTTTTAGGAACTCACTTTGAAATTTGCATTCTTTCTCACTTTTTACTAATAATGGTGCTTAACCCCAGAGTCTATTATGAGATTTACATGAAAATGGTTACAACTTCATGTGAGATAAAAAAGAATCATTAAGCACTTCTTTTTTATGTACCAGTCAGTGTGCACCAGACTCCGCCCTCCTCCCCGCCATCCTTGCTGGCCCAAACCCCAGCCCTGAGCCTTACCATGGGGCCTGACCCAGGAATCAGTAAAGGTCAGGGGCAGGCGGGACAGGAGGCCTGAGACGGAAGGGCAGACCACAGAGCAGAACTGAGCCTGCGTGAAACTCTCCACAGGGGCCTGATAACCAGCCCTGGAGACCCCTGGGGGCCCACGGGGCGCCCCACCCCCCCCAGCACACCCAGGCTCCCACATCGTCCCCGGCCTCCCCCAAGTTCTCTTTCTGATGCCCCTCCTTTGAGTCAAGCTTGGGACACCACAAAGAGCAATGACGCACCCTCCCCAGACTCCACTCCTGAGCTCCTGAGAGGTGAGCGAGCCGCAGGGCTCTCCTTTGGGCATTTCGTTCCCGCAACGCCAAAACTGCGTACCTGGTGTACTGTCACGTGAGCCTCCTGCCTGGTCTATGAAATTATGCCAGGCCATGTGGGCAGTGGAGGGGGTGCAGAGGGACCAAACGACCTCTGAAGGTGACCGCACCTCGGGACGACTGACCACCACACAGTGAGGCCTGACGGGGCCGGCAGTGCTCCGAAAGGCCACCCAAGGGTCCTGCCTTCAGGAGCACACCCACAGTTAGTGTGTCACTGAGCCAGGGATGCATTACAGCGCACCAGACTGGCTGGCTTTTCCAACATTTACTTCCCAGGCTCTAAAGGCTGGAAGTCTGGGGCCAAGGTCCAGGCAGGGTTGTTTTCTTGGAGGCCTCGTTCCTTGGCTCTTGCACAGCTGTCCTCTCCCTGTGTCCTCACCTCGCCTTCCCTCTGGGTCCGTGTCCTGACTCCTCTTCTCATTAGGGCCCCTGTCACACTGGGGATGAGGGCCCCAGCGTATGACCTCATTTTACCTTAGCCACCTCTTCAAAGGTCCTGTCCCGAAACACAGTCACTTTCTGAGGTCCTGAGGGGCTTGGGGGACACAATTCAGCCCATAAGTGTCAGCAAGAGGGCGAGGGAGAGGGAGGTGTGAGAGCAGCTGTGCAGAAAGGAAAGCGTGCTAGGGTCTTGCATGACACAGGAAATGTCACCTGTGCTCCCTCGAGTCCAAATTCCCTCCCTCCCCTCCCTGCCTCTCAGTCCGTTGACACCAGGCCGCAATCTTACTTCTGTTCTGGGCCGTGATGTTCGTCCAGCCGCAGTGACCTGTCCCTCTAATCCCAAACGCAGAGCGCTCACCAGCCGAACCAGTCATCTGGCCCTTAGCCCCACGTGGCCTGGGGCGGCTCTTGATGCTTCGCACACTACGGCACCTGAGGCCTGTCTTTGGCACCCATGGCACCCATCCCGACCACCCAGCTCATCAATACTGCATCCTAAGGTCCTCAAGGCGACTTCTGAAGACCACACTTACCCTCACCCCGCACACCCTCACCCCTCGCCCCACCCCAGCTCTGTGATAAACTTACCGTATTTCATTACATGCATGCGTAGCTCTGGGAGGAGGGGGTTCACCGTCCAGGGCAAGTTCTCTATGAATTCACTAAGACTGAAGAAAGGCAGGGCAAGAAGTTGGGGGCAAAGGGGGGCGCCCCGTGTGTTCTCACGGCGGCCACGGGTGGCTCGCACCCCCGGCTGCTCCCAGGCCTCCCTGGGCCGCTCTGGGCTCTGCTCCCCGGCAGGAGCCTGGCCTCCTCGGCCTCGCTCCCGGCCTGCCAAGCTCCCTGCTCCCCGCGGGCCTGGGTCTCCAGGAGCTCAGGGGCTCCGGCTCCGACCTCCTCGGCTGCCTGCTGCTTCCCGGCACCCAGCACAGCAGGTGGGGGACACACTCTGTGGGCGGGTCCCCAGTGACTGGCAGACAGCTGACCAATCACGCACCAGGAACAGAGGGGAGGCGGGAATGGGTGTGTCCTCTCCACGCCTCCCCTGCACAGGTCCTCCGGAGACGGACCAGAGGTTCTGTCGCAGGTAAACATCCCATAAATGTGCAAACGTCATCATATACACATTGGGCGCTACTAAGGCCGTGGGAATCCTGGTCAGAAAGTTCCGTTTTCCCCACAGCGGGTCACTAATCTGTGTCTCTCCCAGGAGACTGACACATACTCAGAAGCTCCTAAGATCTATACCTGGTTTATCCAGCATTATCAGCAGCTAGGCAGTGCCCAGCAGGTAGTAAGTGCTCAATAAATATTTATTGGAAAAAGGAAGAGTAGATCAGTGGTTAGGTGATCTGTTTTTGCTGAATAAATTAACTGAGTAGAAGCACAGTGAAGTGATTAAGCGATAATACCTAGAAAGGCACATGCACTGACATTAACAGATCTTGAACCAATGAAACCACACATAGAAAGCAGAAATTCCACCAGGTCATGATACTACAGCAATTACTTAAATATGGTTTCCATATCTAATTTTGTACATATAGAGATAAAAGATCTGTATATATACATAATACTACATATACAAAATGCCTGCAAAATGTGTATATGTAAAATCTACCCTCTGTATCTATTTTCTCAGTCCACTGAAAAAGACACCAGCAGTCACCCTCACCCAGGAGCTTATTCCACTGCTCAGCTTTGGCCTAAAATGAACAGGAATTCTTCACTTGGAGAGAACTGACAGATTCCCGTGGTGACTCCAATCTAACACTTCTTTTCTTCTTTATATTAGGTAAGAAACACTAAAATCCTGGGAACAAGATGTGTGTCACACATTGGAAATGTTCCTATCTGCTGATAACACTCCATCTATCTCAGCTACACACGTGAGGAAGCCACATGGTCCCAATCCAATGTACAGTGAAGGTAACTAAGAAACTAAAGCAGCCCTCCACACGTTACCACTTTCAGCTTCGAGTGGTGCAAACTGGCCGTCATGCAGCACCTGGACGTGTCTGGACATCCTGGGAGGAGGATGCATGTCTGGGATTTGTTATGGTCGCTCAGCTCGGGGAGGTGCATGGAGTGCATCAGAAGCACGGAGTGTCCTCCCCATGCCTGCACATGAGACTGCTTACTTGTAAAAGGAGTATTTTCTGAGATGTATTTACCTTTCAGGTGGACTATTTGTGTCGTCCTGGTTGTCCTAAATGCTTCAAAGTAAAAGGTCCTAGTAACTGCTAATGAGAAATTTTAGACTAGGAAAGAAAACCTGTCCTTTTTATAAGTATTGTAGCATTTGCATTAACTCAGATGACTCAAGAGTAATTTTGTTAACTGCTTTGTCTCCCACTCCCCATGCCCCCCCTCTCCCCCACCCAAAAACTAACAAGTATCTGGTCATATCAACCTAAATCATTTTATCCAAGTTATAAGGCTCAAATTCAGCCAAGCCTTTGGCAAGTTTTCTCATACTAAAGAAGAAACATGAAGCAAATTAGGAAAATCACACAACTCAGAGAAATAATACTAACATAACCAAGAATCTCAAAATAATTTACCTAATTAAAATGAAGTTCCATTTTGGGAGCGTAACAATTAAAGAAATGAACATCACAGCACTGCAATTTCTCAGTTAGAAAGAAACTTAAATTCAAAGGACATTAAATTGAGTGCTTTAGCCCTTCAATTCCTTTTTATCTGTAATCAAACATCCAAAGCATTCCTCCCAACAGGTAAGGCTGTGTGTCAACAACTAAGATACTGTTATTCATAGCCAGGAGCGATGCCTTCTCTAGCCTAATTAACAAGGAAACAAAATCTCCCCAAAGAAACAAATCTACTCTCTAATTAAGCTAAGCAGACCTGGGCCAGGTGTCTCAGAAATGATCAACTTTATCATGGTTCTAAGGTTAAAATATCCATGAGTCCACAGACACTAATCAAGGCATCAGTAAACTCCATTAAAGAAGAAAATTTAAGAGAAATGCTGTAAGCAGACCAACTTCACGAACATGTGGCCTTCAAATATGCTAAGAAAATCTTCCTAACCCAAAGTTCTTACAATCTTTAAAAAAATTAAATATGAATCAAAAGAAATCTAGTAGCCTAGGGATGAAATTGTTTTCTAATGATTAAAGGGCTCTACATGCTTTACATCCAGTGATGTAAATATTTCCTAACATTTTAAGGTGAGCTTGGGAAGGAAGTAAGGTTATAGTTATTACTCTGTTACAGCTATCTGACATTCACATCTGTGAACATACACTATCTAACGCCATCCCAATGGGCTGTTCCTACAGTAAATGAAAGTCAGTTCTGAGTGTTTAGTGTGAATATTTGAAAAATATATATTCTCACCCAGATTAAAACAATTCCATTTTTGTTAAAAGAGATATTTACATAATTGGCCAAACTGATAAAATCTATTTTTAAAGCAGAGTTAATTATCTGATGTCCAGAATTACTTTTTATTTTTACAAAAATGAGAAAAGCATATTATACTGGAGGGCCATCACCCACAACGTAGTTTAGATTTACTCAGAATACCTTATCTTCTAGAAATCTGAGTTGTGGTAACTGTCCAAATATTTAGCTTCACTTAAAGTTATTTCAGCTCAAACCCAAAACCCAAGAAAAATCATTTTAACACTTCATATCATTCTCTGTAAAACCCACCATAAAGCTAGAGTCTGTTTCAGCAGTCCTAAATGACATTCCGTTGCTACGGCAACAAAACTGCTACCTGTGGCCATGATTTGTTAAGAATTCCTCCAACCAGTAAATTCTGTGCTGTGCATTCACAAAACCAATAGAAAGGCTGTTAAGCAACGTAAAAATTAAGGCTTGATTTCCTACTTAGGATTTACCCACACACATATCTGTAACACATATATACACATATATACCTAATTATGGCTCTCCCAACTTCATCAAAAAGGTAAAACCATACCAAATTCCATTATAAAACAGGCACAAAAATGTTACTGCTGTATTTTAGATTTCATTGAATAACTGCCATCTGTTTCCCAAAATATATCTTAAAAGGTAATAGAGACTATCTGGAGAGAATTTTAAAAACAAGAAAATGTATTATTTATATCCAAGCCAAGTCCAACAAGAAAAAAGTATATCCTGAGGCACAGTTTTCTACGTGTTGCAGTAAGTGTGACTTGCTTAGCAACGAGCTGATTTGGAAAACAGAAAGCTGAAGAATAAAGACGTGCGGCCATGACCCCCTTTAGGCACCACTGCCTCTGCAGGCTACTCACCCTGCCCGGGGGGCTCCACGCCTGCACCCGCGGCTGCTGTCCGCCCTGGGAGCTCTGCACATCTTTCGAGCCACAGTTCGCCACGGTGCTGCTCTGGGCCCGCAACGCATTTGCGCAGTTCGTCCCACTGCCCCCGCCGGAGCCAGGTTTCCAAGGCCTCTGCTTGATGCCGTCCAGGAGTCTGACCAGCAGGATGTTACTGGGGAGCTCCTCAACATCCGAGCCAACGAGGGTCCTGCACTCGGGACATCTGAGTTCATTCCGGGAGCCTACAATCCCCAGCAAACACCGTTTGCAAAATGTGTGCTGGCACGGCAAGACCTTCGCAGACGCATCGAGCCGCTCCAGACACACGGGACACTCCAGAAGATCCAAGAAGGCCGATTCGTCCATCTTTATCTAGTGCGCTGAGGAAAAGGCCGCGCAAACGGTCATGGCGGAGTGCACCCCTCCGATCGACTCATGTGACGTCCATGTCAGGCTGCTCTGGGGTCACGGGGGGGGGGGGGGGACGGAGAAAAGGCAAGAAAATTAGTATTGTTATCTAGGGAAAAAATTCACAGAAGAGCCAGGAACCAAAAAGTACACAAAGTGCTTCCTCTGAACAGTGTGGCTTTGCTCTGGAATGTCCCTGCTGAGCTCCAAAGTCAACAATTAAAAACAAAATGGACTTTTTAAACAATTCAAAATTTCCCTGAAGATATCTAGGAGTTCACTGAAACACGGCTATCAAGTAGTATCCAGGATTCCTTCAATAAACAGGCTTTATGAATGCAATAAAGAACATAAATTCTTCAGCTCTCAAAGTGACATTGGCTGCCTTAATAAAGCCCTCAACTCCTGGGAGAAACGGAACAGAAGCAACTGAGAGAGCCCTTTACCTGAAATTACTTTTGAATCCAACAAAGTTCCCAATTTTTAAGCCACTTTAGTGTTTAGGAAGCCATGCCTCATGGGATCACCTGTGGTAAATGATCCCAACAATATTAAATACATCATGTTTCCTCACTGGTCCTAAAAACACAACTGTTTAATCTCGCCTAAGCAAGGAGCTGAAGGCTGACAATGTAAAGGACACGCCTGAAGGTTTGCTCGACAGCAGCTGAGTGGAGAGCACCCTTCGGGGCAGCGGTTGACAAACTCTGAAGGGATTTCTGAACGGCTTGTCCTAATCCCATTCAGAAAATCTGGCAAAATTATCACCGAAATACTTTGACAATGGAATGCTAAACTGAAATTTGCGAGCGTATGAAGACCATTCAGGAAAAAGCATTTGAGCCAAAGACTGCCGCTCTCCCCGCCCGGCACGGTGAATGCAAACAAATGCCCGGGAGAACCGGGCACGGTTTTGATGGAGCGTTTGCTGCTGTTCCTGGCGTGGGGGGGGGGGGGGGGGCGGGCTGCGGCGCACAGGAACCCCGAGCCGCGGGGGCGGGCGGCTGCCGGCCCCACACACCCGAGCCCGGTGGGCGGCGAGGCCGGGGACCGTCCCGGCAGCGGGGATCCCGGCGGGGAGGGTCCCGGCAGGGAGCGGGGTGGGTCCGGGGCAGTGGGAGGGAGGGCCCGGCGGAGAGGATCCCGGCAGCGGGGGATCCCGGCGGGAGGGGGGGCGGCAGTGGGCGGCGGGGGGGGGTCCGGGGCAGTGGGGGGTCCCGGGAGTGGCGAAGGAGGGGGCCGGGCACGGGGGGCCGGTCCCCGCTGGGGAGGAGGGTCCCGGGCTGGAGGCCCACCCGACAAGCCTCCCCCGCAGGAAGCCCCCTCCCTCCCGCCGGGCCCGGCGCCGCCCCCGGGGCGCCTGCTGGAAGTTCCCGGGGACTCGCAGACGGATTCGCAGCCCGGACCTGCGGAGTCGCCCGAGCGCTGCGGGGAGGCAAGGCGCTCCCGGGAGCCCGAGCCACGGCGGGGCGGGCCGCGGGGCTGCGCGGGGGCCGGGCGCTCCCTGCCGGGAAGGCGGCAGATCCCGGCGGGAGCCCGGGGCGGCCGGCGGGGAGGGACGGGGAGCCCGACCGGGCGGCGGCCCTACCTCGCGCTCGGCTCCTCCTCTTTGTTCGCGGCCCCGCAGCGGCGGCGGCGGCCGATGCAGATGCGGCCCCGCCGCGCCCGCCGCTCCCGTGTCCGCCGCCGCGGCGCCGGAGGCTCCTCGCCGCCGCCCCCCGCGCGCACCCGCCGCCGCACCTCCCACTTCCCGCGGCCGAGGGCGGGAGCCCGGGCGCCAGGGGGCGGCCCGACCCGCAGCACCTCCCCCGGGGCGGTGCCGCGCGCGGAGGCCGGGCCCGGGCGCAGGGGGCGCGGCGAGGGCGGGAGCCTGGGGCGCGCGCTCCCGGCAAGGCGGCGGGCGGCGGGGGCCGGGGGCCGGGGCGCACCTGGGGACTCGGAAAGGCGGGCCGCGGGCTCGGAGGTTCGCCGTCAGACTCGGTCGGAGGGAAAACGGGAAGATGCTGCCGTTGCCCCAAAGTCGTTTCATCGGCATTTCCCACCCGCTTACACACGCCCTGCCCGCGGCGGGCCGGGCCGAGGGCGTCCGGGTCCCCGGCAGGAGCGCTGCCCGCCGCCCGCCAGCCTGGCGCGGAGGGGCCCGGCTCGCCCGGCCCGGACGGAGGGGAACTGCGCGCGGGACAGCAGGGCGGCAGCCGCCCGCCGCGCCAGCACCGGGAGCGACAGCGCGCCGCGCCTCGGCGGCAGCAGGCGGGACGGGACTCGGGGGTCCGCGCGCCGCCGAGGCCGCCGGGGCCCGACGGGCCGCAGGGCTGACACTGCCTGGGCCTCGCGCTGCGGGGCCTCCCTGCGCGGCTGTCCCCCGGCGGGAATCCCTCCAGGGAGGAGGGACCGCTTTGGTTCGGTCCTGCTTTCCGGCTGGTTTTCTGTCGGTTTGTCTTTGCAGAGAAGGGCGCACAAGGCCGTGGGTGGACGGTGAAGCCCTTGGGAAAAACCAGTCACACCCCTTAGCAAGGAACGAAGGCGGGGTGCCCACACTGCGGTGATCGAAGGCCCGCACGGGCCATGGACATAATCTGGGATACGGCTGCCATTCGTTGACCGTCCCCGTTGCTAGTTCTCTGTATTTCTTAGAACACGACTCCTACTGGCCGTAACTACCCAAATGCGGCTTTGGGCAACCATCTCGAGCCATCTTCCTTCTGCCAAATGGTGAAAAAATACTACCTTTCTCAGAGAGTTGCTGGGGGACCCGGTGAGGCACCGTGCTGGTTCTGCGCATCTCCACTTAAAAAAGGGTCCCGTCGTTATTATCTGGCAAGAACTACCCAGGCAGGGTTATTCTGGACAACATCCTTTCTTCCCAGGGTCTTTAAAGAGATAAACTAAATCCTGCAAAACCCTGTCGGAACGGGAAGGAGCAGTTGCAGAGAGAAGCATTCAGGGGCCCGGACGGGAAGGCAAGACGGTGAGCGGTGGGCCTGCGCCCACTCCAGGCGGGTCCGTGAGAACCAGGGGCGGGCCTTGCATGTAACGATGAAAACCTGGGCTTACGCCATTCTTGTCTTCCCAGGGCTGCTAAGTACTTTCACGTATGTCACCTCACTGACCTTCCCAGCGTCTCTGCAGCAGTGAAGACAGATATGATCTTCCCGGTGCTGCCGATGGGAAATGACGCGTGGAGACGCCTTTGCTCTTCGTGACAACTTGTCACGAATCGGGCTTTCACATCCCCAGCTCAGAGCCCTGCACTGTGAGCTTTGGCACAAGCCTACACGTGCCTGTGCAAGCAGTGCCTCACTTTCCTTCACACCTTACTCCTCCTCCAGTCACCACAATGCTGGCAAACAGCGGTCCTGTTCCTCAGTGGTCTGAACCAGAAACCCGGGTGTCACCATGAGCTCCCCTTTTCTTCTCCATCTTCTCCAAAAGCCTTCCAGCTACCGTCCAAACGTATTTCAGGTTCTGCCCACCTGTCTTGGCCTCCACTGCACTCTGCCTCTGGCCTCCAGGCCAGCTTCTCTGCCCCACTCGTGTCCCCATGATCTTGCACGGGGCGTAGAATCATTCAGAACAAGTTACAAAAAACGCATCATACATCGTTAATACCTTTCTCAAGAATCATCCTTTCTTCCCATTGTACTTGGGATAAAAACCAAACACCTTCTGCATCTTACAGAAGCCGCTGGGTGTCCTGGAGTCCCCACCTCATGCTCTGCCACGGCACTCACACTTACCTTCTTTGTAGTATTTTCTAC
This sequence comes from Manis javanica, assembly GCF_040802235.1. Classification (NCBI taxonomy): domain Eukaryota; kingdom Metazoa; phylum Chordata; class Mammalia; order Pholidota; family Manidae; genus Manis; species Manis javanica. The sequence continues at coordinate 217,152,270 of NC_133158.1, read as the reverse complement.
AATCCAATTTTTTGATTCCTTATTTATTGCCTGTCTCCCTTACCTGAATATAAGCTCTCTGAAGGCGTGGACTGGGTCTATCTCCTTCACCAGTGTATCCTTGCCAGTCAACCCCTGGTGAGTACCAGTGAATAATTCACAAATAAGGGGTTAATCAAGTAGAGAATTGTGTCTTTTACCATCCTAAAGCCACAAATATATGTAGTATTGCCCTACAGACAGGATATCAGGCCGGCAAGGTTTCAAATTCCATTGAAAGTTTTCTTTACAATCTATTAATGGTTTTTTTGTCGCTGAAAATGAGGACACACGATTCTTTCTCTTCTGTTTAAACAGTTAAGTGGAGAAACAGCTAAATGCCAGCTATGTAACATGGCACAAATGCAATGCCAGTTTGTCTCCATTCCAGGTCTTAGTTTACAATGTCACCATCTACTTAGTTCCCGAAGCAAAGAGCAGATGCAACTGTGTTCAATTTCTCCTCCTCCTCTGCTCCCCGTCCACTGCCATCCAGAGATCATCGGAAGTGCTCCTGAAATCTGTGTCCCTTCTTCCCAATCCCCATTTCAGGCCTGCTCACCTCCTACCTAAACAATAACGACCTCCCCTGCTTTGTGTCCCTCTGTGTACCGGATTCTGGAGAGAGCTCTAGAGTCCAAGACTCTTGAATCTGCTGACCGGGTGGCCTTCAGGGAAGTTGTATCTTTTGTACCTGGTCTCCCCCTGTAAAACGGGCATAATACTCTATTGCCTGCTTTAGGGTGTTTGTGGAGCTTTTACGTAAGTTAATAAAAAATAGAACGCTTGGAACAATGCCCGCGGCGGGCCGGGCCGAGGGCGTCCGGGTCCCCGGCAGGAGCGCTGCCCACCGCCCGCCAGCCTGGTGTAATGCCCAACAGGTGGTAAGCACTTAACAAATGACAGTCAATTTATGATTGTCATTAGAATACAGACTCAACCCCGGATCCACTTCCTGTTAACTGAATGACTTTGCAAATTTCTTTAATTTTCTGAGTTTCCACTTCCTTATCTATACAACTGATTTTAATGTTATTCATTTTGAAGGCTTGTTATAAAAATGAAACAAACTTGTGAAAAACTCCATTGAAAAAGCTAGCATAGTGCCTTTCTGGCACATAGTGGGGACTCAATAAAATGCTCCCTGCTCCCTTTTCTCTGTAGATCCGTCTGCGTCTGTTTCCGTATCATTAGAGTGGACTGGACTGGGTCATCGCTAAGGTTTTCCAGCATTAAGAGTCTATCTCCATCCTAACTGCATAAAGGACGTCTAAGGGCAGTGGGATCCCCTTGTAAGAAGCCAAGTAATCTTGAGGCTCCATAGTTGTCAGGAAACAGGGCTCTTAATAGAGTCAGGCAAACCCAGAGAAGCTATTTTGGTCTGCAGTAGTGGGAAGGTGGTGCAGACTCCTCTATCTGGCAAAAAACCTGAGCGGATGGAGTATTTATAGGCACTCCCCGAGGATCTCAGTTCAGTCAGAGCGGATGCCGGGGAGAGACTGGTGAGTGGGCGGCAACCGAGCGGCATCTCCCTCCAGCCTTCCTGACGCAGGTCTGAACATCTGAGACGTTTGACAGCAAAAACCTGGGGACAGCTGGAGTTCTCCAAGCGGCCTCCAGCACTAGCCCAGCCCTGAGGGGGTGGGCCTTGCTGTCTACTGCGTCAGAGCAACCTGCAGAGCTCTTTAAAAATGCAGACACTGCAGCCTTGCCCGAGACGGTCTCACTTTGTAGGTCTAGCAGGGGTTGGTGAGTCAAGATTCTGACGTAGCTGGTGCAAAGACCACACCTGGAGAAGAGCTAACCTAGAGCCACCCGGGCCCATTGAAAGGGAGACACTCCGGTGCTGACCAGGGAAGCCAGTCTGTAAAGGGCCCTCTGGGGCTTTGGTTTTGCTGAGAAGGCCATGGTAGCTTGGGGACGGTGCCGGATTGCTGGGGACAGCAGACGTTCCCCCCAGTGTTGCGACCTCATTCATTCCAGCCTGACCCCCTATCCCTGCCCAATCCAGCGGGCAGTGCTCAGGCTCTCCTGTACAGTGCTGGACAGACTGTTAAAAGAACATCAGCTTACAACGGGGGCCAAAATATTAGCCTGCCCGGAGAAACACACATGGCTGACCCGCGTTACCCCAGGACTCAGAAGGTCCTGTTGCTTTGTACTATTAAACCTTAATGGAAACATGCCTGAACACTAGACGCTCCCAATATATTTCTGACCCAAGCACAAAGATAAATTTGACCTATATGGTGAAAATAAAATGGGATTTCTTCCTTTCTATTAAAAATACTTTCTCTTGTCAAATTTCCATTATCATTTCAAAACTTTAAATTTGAAGTAGTCGTTTTTGCTTCTTAGCAAACTCTACCTAACCCAAACTATTGGAAAGAGAGTAGATAAATATCCATTACTTTACCTACCTATCTCTGAGAAACAATATTCCATTATCTTTCTTGGTAACACATCTTAATCTATTAAAGATTGTTTATCTATTTCCAGACTTCCTTTTTTCTGATCAAATTTAAAGATAAAAGTTAACTCTTCTAGTACATGTAAACAAACCCTCCAAACTCACACACACGCAGGAAAGCAGGTACATGAATTCACTAGAGACCGATATGACCCAGGTTTATCGCTGTAATATTAGGCAAAAGATGTGGGCCTTTCCCATTGCATCCATCCTAATCCACATGTATATTCAATACAAGCCTATATTCTGTGAATTCATAATGAGAAGAAATGATCCTATTATAATATTTTCTTTTGTCTGTAGCTAATGCTTCACCTTCTTTCTTTACTGCTCCTAAATAAAAGGTGTTTGTTTTTAAAAGTATAACTTTCATCACACAAGGTACTTGATCATGATACACTTTTGTTTTTCTGAATATTTGCCTGAATTCCTATATCATTTTCCTTTTTTTACTGAAATCAGTTTCCTTCCTATTTTTCTGCCCCTTGTTCCTCTCAACCTGAATTGCCAAAATTTTTACCCCAAACTTCACATTGTTCCTTACAATTTCTGTCCTCATAGCTTCTTTATGTTTCCTTTATTTTAAAAATTTTGTGTAATATGTGAATCAGGCAAGCATATAAAGTTTAGAGGAGCAATTCATAAACCTTTTTTTAAAGGAATAAGCATAGCTTTTAAAATTAAATTTCCATTTTCCATCATTTATGCCATATAAATTAATTAATGAAATACCTAATCAATTTATTAGGAAGCATTCCCCATGCATATTATATAATATATGGTAAAGAGGATTATCTCATCAAAAAAATGTATTAATTGTTGATGTGAATGAATTAGACCTGAGCAAAGCAAAACAGAAGATAATGTTTCTAATCATCTCATTCAAAATAATCTCTTTTCCTTGTAATTCAAAATGAGTGGCTACAGTTTTTTAAAAAAGGGACCAAGATGGTATGAGTCCAGTTGACATTCTTTCTCTTTGACAAGATTGTGAAAGACTAAAGATTAAGATAATTTCCTTGTTTTCAATGATGTTTTTATGCAAAAGTGATAATTTGCATAATTTCTTTTCAGTCTCAGTTGAATTTCTGAAGCTATTTTCCAAGCAAACTTCTGCATGTCTCCAATATACACCATCTGTCTCATCTCTTTCTCTCTCTCCTTTTAAGTATTACAATTATCTTGTAACAGGAGCTGTCAAATCCTTATTCTCCAAGGATTCTTTCTTTTGATAAATGAAAAAGAACTGTATATATTGTTATGTGTAGTTGTATATACGTGACAGAGGTTAAGGAAAGGTTAGGTGTTCAAAGCACTTATGGCTAGGTTGACATAATGCAGGAAATGTGGTCAGGTAAGCTGGCTAGAGTTTTTAAATCAGATTCTTTACTCCAAGAAAATGAAGGAATGTTTAGTCAAAAGGTCAGGAGGTCTTATAGCACAGGAGAATTTGCAGTTAACCTTACTAAGAGTTCTGTGGCCCAAACTCCCAGCATTAGAGGAAATAATGGAAAAAAGAGGATGAACTTATTCACAAGCTTCAAATTGCTTATAAAGCCTATTGGCATTTGCAAGTGGTTGATGCTGTTACTGGGGGAATCACGTTTTATGTTTACATAATAAGTGCATATTTAGCAGGAACTTCCAGGAAATCACATAGATTGCCAAGAAAAAGTCCATACTGAAGTATTATTTAGAAAAGAAAATCCTACCAAAAACATTTAAAATGCTTTTTTTTAAATTGAAGTTTGCAAGGAAATGCAATAGAATTTATGTAGTACTCGGAATTTACAACCAATATGCTTAATAGTGTTTCATTAAAATTTTATTTACACCTCATTTCAATCAGTTTGTAGAGCTCTAATTGTTGGAATCTAGCAGGAAACTATAAAGTACAGGTACCCCTTCAGCTATACAGAATCCTTGAAGAATGGGTCACTCTGAAAAACCAACTCTTATTTGAATGAAAATATTTTAAATATGTTTCCCTAATTTTTTAAATGAAAGACACATAAAACTAACATGTACAGACGACTTCGAGGCCATCATAAATATCAACTACTGTACAAACAAAATAATTAATACTGTGGAGTCAGATGACCTGGGTTTGATCCTGGCTCTGAGAATTTACTTGTGTGACTTTAAGAAAGTTATTTGACTTCTGTCAGCCTTAGTTCATCATCCGTAAAATGTACATACTGGCACCTGCCCTCATAGGGTGTTGTGAAGCTTAAAAGAGAGGGTACATTTGAAATGCTAAGCATATTTATATGGCACTTCATAAGATACCAGGAGAGCTTACCTAGTCTTAGCATTGATGTTAGTATTAGCACTAACATGAGTTTTTTACTTTCAAGTATTTGGGGGCATTTTCCCCTTACCAAAATTCCATACTTTTAAATCACATGTTTATTATCTTCTTTTGTTTCTGTCTTTGTTCCCTTTCAACTGATGCCGGAAGCTCCCAAATCTTTCAAAGGTGAGGGCATGTAAATGGACTGAATGCACCAATCAAAAGACATAGGGTCACTGAATGGATAAAAAAACAAGACCCATCTATGGGCTGCCTACAAGAGACTCACTTCAAACCCAAAGACATACACAGACTGAAAGTAAAGGGATGGAAAAAGATATTTCATGCAACTAATAGGGAGAAAAAAGCAGGAGTTGCAGTACTTGTATCAGACACAATAGACTTCAAAACAAAGAAAGTAAAAAGAGACAAAGAAGGACATTACATTTAAAGGGGTCAGTCCAACAAGAGGATATAACTGTTATAAATATATATGCACCCAACACAGGAGCACCTACATATGGGAAACAAATACTAACAGAATTGAAGGGGGAAATAGAATGCAATGCATTCATTTTAGGAGATTTCAACACACCACTCACTCCAAAGGACAGATCAACCAGACAGAAAATACATAAAGAGACAGAGGCACTGAACAATGTATTAGAACAGATGGACCTAACAGACATCTACGGAACACTCCATCCAAAAGCAACAGGATACACATTCTTCTCAAGTGCACATGGAACATTTTCAAGAATAGATCATATACTAGGCCAAAAAAAGAGCCTCAGTAAATTGAAAAAGATTGAAATGGTACCAACCAGCTTCTCAGATCACAAAGGTATGAAACTAGAAATAAATTACACAAAGAAAATGAAAAAGCCCACAAACACATGGAGGCTTAATAACATACTCCTAAATAATCAATGGATCAATGACCAAATAAAAACAGAGATCAAGCAATATATGAAGACAAATGCAATAATAATTCAACACCACAAAATCCGTGGGATGCAGCGAAGGCCGTGCTAAGAGGGAAGTATATTGCAATACAGGCCTACCTTAGGAAAGAAGAACAATCCCATATGAACAGTCTAAACTCACAATTAACGAAACTAGAAAAGGAAGAACAAATGAGGCCCAAAATCAGTAGAAGGCAGGACATAATGAAGATTATGAGCAGACATCTAAAACATTAGAGCAGAAATATATAAAATACAGAAGAATAAAACAATAGAAAGAATCGATGAAAGCAAGAGCTGGTTCTTCGAGAAAATAAACAAAATAGATAAACCTCTAGCCAGACTTATCAAGAAAAAAAGAGAGTCTACACACATAAACGAATCAGAAATGAGAAAGGAAAAAATCACTACAGACACCACAGAAGTACAAAGAATTACTAGAGAATACTATGAAAAGTCACATGCTAACAAAATGGATAACCTAGAAGAAATGGACAACTTTCTAGAAAAATACAACCTTCCAAGGCTGACCAAGGAAGAAACAGAAAATCTGAACAGACCAATTACCAGCAAGGAAATTGAATTGCTAATCAAAGAACTACCTAAGAACAAAACCCTGGACCAGATGGCTTCACCGCTGAATTTTAGCAAACATTTAGTGAAGACCTAATACCCATCCTCCCTAAAATTTTCCAAAAAGTAGAAGAGGAGGGAATACTCCCAAACTCATTCCATGAGGCCAACATCACTCTCATATCAAAACCAGGCAAAGATACCACAAAAAAAGAAAATTGTAGACCAATATCCCTGATGAACATAGATACAAAAATACTCAACAAAATATTAGCAAATCCAATTCAAAAATACATCAAAAATGTCATCCATCATGACCAAGTGGGATTCATCCCAGGGATACAAGGATGGTACAACATTCGAAAATCCATCAACATCATCCACCACATCACAAAAAGGACAAAAAACACATGATCATCTCCATAGATGCTGAAAAAGCATTCAAGAAAATTCAACATCCATTCATGATAAAAACTCTCAACAAAATGGGTATAGAGGGCAAGTACTTCAAAATAATAAAGGCCATATATGATAAACCCACAGCCAACATCATACTTAACAGCAAGAAGCTGAAAACCATTCCTTTAAGACTGAGAACAAACAATACAAGGATGCCCACTTTCCCCAATTGTATTCAACATAGTTCTGGAGGTCCTGGCCACGGCAATCAGACGAAACAAAGAAATAAAAGGCATCCAGATTGGCAAGGGAGAAGTTAAACTGTCCCTGTTTGCAGATGACATGATATTGTATATTAAAAAAATCCAAAAGAATCCACTCCAAAACTACTAGATCTAATATCTGAATTCAGGAAAGTTGCGGGATACAAAATTAATACACAGAAATCTGTGGCATTCCTATACACTAACAATGAACTATCAGAGAGGGAAATCAGGAAAACAATTCCATTCACAGTTGCATCAACAAGAATAAAATACCTAGGAATAAACCTAACCAAAGAAGGGAAAGACCTATACCCTGAAAACTAAAAGACACTCATGAGAGGAATTAAAGAAGATACCAATAGATGGAAATACATTCCATGCTCATGAATAGGAGGAATTAATATTGTCAAAATGGCCATCCTGCCTAAAGCAATCGACAGATTCAATGCAATCCCTATCAAAATACCAACAGCATTCTTCAATGAACTAGAGCACATAGTTCTAAAATTCATATGGAACCACAGAAGACCTGGAATAGCCAAAGCAATCCTGAGAAGAAAGAATAAAGTTGGGGGGATTATACTCCCTTACTTTAAGCTGTAGTACAAAGTCATAGTAATCAAGAAAATTTGGTACTGGCACAGGAACAGACCCACAGATTAGTGGAACAGAATACACAGCCCAGATAAAAACCCAAGCATACACGGTCAATTAAAATACGATAAAGGAGCCATGGATATACAATGGGGAAATGACAGCCTTTTCAGCAACTGGTGTCAGCAAAACTGGACAGCTACATGTAAGAGAATGAAACTGGATTATTGTCTAACCTGATACACAAAAGTAAACTCAAAATGGATCAAAGACCTGAATGTAAGTCAGGAAACCATAAAACTCTTAGAAGGAAACATAGGCAAAAATCTCTTGGACATAAACAGGAGCAACTTCTTCTTGAACATATCTCCCCGGGCAAGGGAAACAAAAGCAAAAATGAACAAGTGGGACTATATCAAACTAAGAACCTTCTGTACATCAAAGAACACCATCAGCAGAACAAAAAGACATCCTATAGTATGGGAGAATATATTCATAAATGACATCCAATAAGGGGTTGACATCCAAATTATATAAAGAGCTCATGTACCTCAACAAACAGAAAGCAAATAAGCCAATTAAAAAATGGGCAGAGGAGCTAAACAGACACTTCTCCAAAGAAGAAATTCAGACGGCCAACAGGCACATGAAACAATGCTCCACATCACTAATCATCAGAGAAATGCAAATTAAAACCACAGTGAGATATCACTCACACCAGTAAGGATGGACAACATCCAAAAGACAAACAACAACAAATGTTGGTGAGGATGTGGAGAAAGGGGAACCCTCCTACACTGCTGGTGAGGATGTAAATTAGTTCAACCATTGTGGAAAGCAGTATGGAGATGCTCAAAAAACTAAAAATAGAAATACCATTTGACCCAGGAATTCCACTCCTAGGAATTTACCCTAAGAATACAGCAGCCCAGTTTGAAAAAGACAGATGCACCCCTATGTTTATCGCAGCACTATTTACAATTGCCAAGAAATGGAAACAACCTAAGTGTCCATCAGTAGATGAATGGATAAAGAAGATGTGGTACATATACACAATGGAATATTATTCAGCCATAAGAAGAAAACAACTCCTACCATTTGCAACAACATGGATGGAGCTACAGGGTGTTATGCTCAGTGAAATAAGCCAGGCGGAGAAAGACAAGTACCAAATGATTTCACTCATCTGTGGAGTATAAGAACAAAGAAAAACTGAAGGAGCAAAACAGCAGCAGAATCACAGAACCCAAGAATGGACTGACAGTTACCAAAGGGAAAGGGACTGGGGAGGATGGGTGGGAAGGGAGGGATAGGGGGAAAAGGGGGCATAACGATTAGCACGTATAAATGGGGGGGGGGGCGGACACCGGCAAGGCAGTACGACACAGACAAGTAGTGACTCTACAGCATCTCACTACACTGATGGACAGTGACTGTAATGGGGTATGTGGGGGGGACTTGATAATAGGGGGAGTCTAGTAAACATAATGTTGTTCATGTAATTGTACACTAATGAAAGCAAAATAAATAAATAAAATAAAATAAACAACAGTCATTCCACATCCCAAAATTACATGTCTTGCTACCACTCTTTTCAATGTTTGTCATTTTGATAGGTGTCTTATGATATCTGATTAATATTTTAAGTTGCATATCAGTGACACTAAATGAGATAATTTCTTTTTGTTTATTGTTCACTTGTCATTTGGATTTTCTCTTGAATTTGTTAGTGATTGGGATTCCATGTTGTCCAATTTGATGACTTGTTGAAGATGGTGTCTTCCAGTCTTCTCCACTGTAAAGTTATTTCTTTGTGTAGTATTTTCTTAGGAAAGATTTTGACACTAAGGAAATACTCTCTTATTATTAATCTTCTGATTTATTCATATGTACATATGTATTCTCATGATTTCCATTCATTCA